>NC_071347.1:16955000-17555000 GCF_027744825.2 Synchiropus splendidus
CAGAGAAGGACAGACGTTATCTCTGACAACCTGCAGCTGACAAGCACCACGGTGCAGCATATCGCATCTGGACTTTTAACAGACTGAGGGAACGATAATGGAGAGCTTGTTAAAATAGATGATTAAATTACCTGGAGTTTATGCTCTGCCACGTTAGACGTCATGAAACTTTATGGTGCAAATGACAACATCAGATGGAGGAAACAATGTCTGTGTTGGGCCTTTATTTGCTGCACGTCACACCACTGTGATCTACAAAGGTCTATCAGACACTATTGAGATGTTTGCACTGTGTAAATTCATGCAGCTCCTCTGAGAGTGTGTCAAGTGCTAAATTCAATTCCCGACCGTATCACATGCAGCATCAGATTATTAAGTGCTGCAATCATAGTAAACATATTTTGAAGATTAGTTTAGTAGATAAAAGGAGACAGATGTGATGCTTCTAATAGTGACAGTTACTGGCAGCAGATCTTTTCTAAACCGCTTTTTGTCCATTTAGGTTAGCGTCAAGTTTCTCTTCAAGACAGCCATGTTTGTGACTGACTTCATGATGCTGTTTTTTTATATCTTAGGAAACTGCAAGGTACTTTAATAATAACAACCTTTTAAAAGAAAAAAGTCATTTGATCTCTTCAAAGTCAAGGCTCATGTTTGCTACATTATTCCTGAACAAGATGGGAGTGGAAGCGTTTTTGATATAGTCACTAAACTAGTCAGGAGTGTGCCGATATCATCTTCCTTCTTTTGAAATGAGAGCTATTCTAGAGCAGTGATTCTTAACCGTAGGGTGGGGGCCCATGGTTGGGCCTCCAGCACCCCCTGAGGGCCGCTAAAACACATTTGGGCTGTGAGACACTCAGTTCTAGTACATTAGCCACATATGGTGGCAGTAGTGTGTCACTGAATTGACTTGACCGCTGCAAATCTGTGACAGTTAACAACAATCCAGTTCGTGAAAAGAAAAAAATATGAAGAAAGTTGCCTTTTACTTCCTATATAGAGCGTTTATTAAGCTATGTGTAACAATGAGTCAATTACTATTTAAAGCCTGTCATGCCGGCAACTGACATCCAATATGATTCAGTGGAGAGAGTTACGGTACGTCCCCCCCATCCTCCGCTGTTATCACATTCCCACACCCTCCCGCACACCTCCGTTATATGCAAGGAAAAGGTGGGGTTTTTTTCTCTCCCCGTCTGTAACTCTGCGTGATGCACTGTCCTCCCCCAACCCAACTCCCGCCTGGAACACTATCAGCAAGGAAAATGTTCTTTTTGTTTTGCTTCAACATGTCAGTATAGGACACCAAAGTCCACTTTAACGTCCATATATTATGCCATGGAAGTGAGGATGGATTGGTAGAATCCAACTTTGAATTGGAAAAGCCTGGCCCCAAATTCACAAGTTTAAAGACCACTAGGAAGCATAAACATCAGGTGTCCTGTGGGAGGTACTGGGGAGTGTGTGGTATGATGGTTGGACTTCTTCGGGGCCGACTTTTGGAACCAGATCAGATCATAAGTTTACATGTCTAGAAGCTGCAAAGATGAGGTTTGGTTTTTGTGAGTTAAGATAATAGGGAAGACTGAAAAAAAGGGAAATAATAAAAGGGAACCCCTTGTCATGGGGCCGGAGACCCAGTTGAAGGTGTTGGTTCATCCTGGCGGAGGTGCACTGTGCATGTCCACATGGGAAGATTCCCTGAGGGAAACCTTCCCAGAGCATAACCTGGAGAGTTTTCCAGAGAAGCCTTGTTTGTCCCAGTCCAGCTGGACCAGGTCTCTGGAGAGAGGGACCTCTTTGCTTTGTCTGCCCAGATGAGCACAGTGTGACGGATGAATAGATAACTTCTCATTTTCGAAGATGCTGAAGTGGGAAGAAGATGACTCGGTCGCGCTTGTGTGGTAGAGTTTGGCAGTGACCGACGAATCAGCATCTGTGCCGCAAGGTCACTTGTGTGCGTCTGACTTCGCAGTGTTGAGTGGTGATTATAATAAAAAATACTGGATGCAGCAGCTGCGAAAGTGTACAAAAAGGGGTCACCGTCTGGTGTTGATCACACACGCTGCAAATGAAGTTCTGAACATATAACTGCAGCTGCCCACCAGAGTGTTGACACCGAGTTTGGTGCCTCACAGACATGGTGCAGTTACAGATCGGGTGGGGCTTTGAGTGAGTAGTGACAAGCTGAGGGAGAACAGAGGAGCGAGATGCCACCATCTGTTAGCCACATGCACAGCCCACAGCCTTCACATAAATCTCAGCTGTGCTGCGCAACACCAGGCCGAGATCCGTCAGGCGAAGCGTGCATTGGCTTGCTACCCAAACAAGTCCATACATCCACCACACATTTGTTACACACAAGGGGCTTCAACCACACCAGTCAACTCCTTCTGATCCGGACACGTGATTTTATATATATATATATATATATATATATATATATATATATATATGAAGAAGAATGAAGAAGAATGACCCTGGAATTGTCACATGATACTGTCAAAGTAGATCTGTGAGCTGCTACTGCTGGAATAATATTACAACTTGCCATGGTTGGTTTAAAAGTTGTTTAGAAAGGCAGGACTCTTCAAGTCTTCTGGTGTGGTCTCTTGGCCCTTATTGACATGAGAGATACTGTGGATCTGAGAAGAAGAAAAAAACTCCTCCGCACACAAATACACACCGATGCAGGTCACTGCTTTTTGAGTCCAGCTCAGGCGATACAATTTATGGATGTGTTTAGCGCTGACAAATGGGCTGTGTGGTCACTGTGGATATTGCAGTGTGTCGTGGCTCAATGCATCACCGTTCAACAAGATGACGATAAGCGTCACGGTGCTGATAAACTGACTCATAATGTCAGTTTCAGCACACAGCAGGAGTACTGATGTGTTTTTTATCAAGCAGCAGGAGTATAGTGAGATAGATGTCATGTCAGGGTTTCTTGTTTTCATTTCTGCAGCAAATCTATTGGATCTTCGGTGCTAGTCAGAGAAAGAGAGAGACGACCGCAGGAGACGTTTTGAAACTTCCATGTGTCGAACTGAAACTTGAGCAGCTGTGTGACACATTTAATCAAACGTTCTTCTTTGCCACATCATCATCTTTGGTCACTTATCCATTAGTGGTCTGAAGGGATTACGTTCAAATGCTAATGCGTTTTTCTGAAGCTACTAAGTAAGTTCGGGGGAAAGGAAAGGAAAGGAAAGATGTTTGCTGGTGACAGGGTTTCAATAACTTCTTCTCCAAGCTAAGAAAAGTTTCTGCCCTGAGTCCCTCATGGATGATCTTGATGAGAGGCCACCTTCATGTCTGTAGTAACTTGAGAGCTTAACCTTCTGGCTCAGCTCACCCAGGGATCTATCTATTGGTCTCTTGCAAATGCTGGCAGTGCTTTCTTCAGTTACACTTGCAGTCATTCCACTTTTGTGACAGAAACAGAGAAGTCTTTACAATGTTTCGCGCTGATCTGAAATGATCATTCCCGTCGACGCTGCCGCTTTTATCACACCGTGAGTGAATTCTCTGTGAAATTACGTAAAGGCTGTTGCTAAATAGTATTTTACACTCTGTCAGTGTTATCTGGAAACTCTTTTTTTTTTCCTCCCAATATTTCCTTATGTTATGGATTACAGTGTTCTTTGAAGATCTGAAGATAATGTCTGTTTGGCTCGTGAGCAAAAGAGCTCTTTTACGGCGCAGAATACGTTGCATATGTGAAGCAGTTCCGCAGAAACTCGATCGCTAGAAAATAATAATGTTTTCCGTCTCTTCTGTTCCGACATATCTAGGGTCTGATTTAATGGAACATTTGATCGATTGAAATCATTGCTAGTGTGGAAATGATATAATCACATGGTGGCCAATAATGACTCACCGCAGGTTCTCGCTCAAACCCGCTGTTCAGTTGTGCTGTTGCTGCTCCGCGAACAGCCAGTCATGACATCACTGCAGCGGGGACGGCAGATGCAACCAGATGAACTTTCCAGAACAAACACGAGACTCGGCAGCAGAAGTGGGAGTTCAACTCATCTTCTATTATTCCTGCTGCAGCAATCAGCAGAAGTGCTTTGATACCGGCGTCCGGCCAAACGCTGAAAAAGAGGATTTTTACACTACAAGAGGATGAGGAAATAAAATAATCACAGCCTTCTCCTCGCCGTCCGTCATCAGTCTGTCATCCACACGCGTCCCTCGTGAGGCTTCATCGTCCAAAGTGTCTGGTTGCTGTATGTGTGCACAAGAAAAATTAAGAAAAGTCCTCAGTAATCTTTTTTAATGAGTCCACGCTGGAATCGCAGAGCTGTGGTTTTGACTCCAGGGAGGGTCAGAAGATAAGCGATTCGTTTCTCATTTTCCTGGGAACATTATAGAAAATAGCCTGCCGACGAAAGCTTCACATGTGGGTTCGGTCCAGCTGGCCGAGATCCAGGAGCCGAGCTGTCCGACCCGCCGCCTGCTTGACATTTTAACTATAGATTCAGCTTGGCCTGCTCATTCTAATCTGGCCTGACATGGCCACTCTGTTGAGTGACAAGCTGGCTGCACTGTCTGTTAAATCCTAAACAGCATGTTTATTGTTGATGTTTACCACTTGTATTGTGACTCAAAATAACTTGGAGGTACTCCGTAAACAGTGGTGAGCAGCTACCACAGGTGGATCTCTTAACTTTCAGTCAGCAAATTAAAAACAAATCTGCTGACTTAACTTGTGCGATAACTGACTGCAAAAGCACTGAGACAGTGCATACCTGTCACATGACAGTCATGAAGACAACATTGTGTTAAATCAATAGAACAACTTCATTGAGTTAACGTTCATGGCAAGGACAAACTGTCTTAGCAGGGTATCCAGCCATGGTTAAAAATGACCACAAGGCGCCCAGTGACGTTAGCTTGGCTTCTCTTCTTCCTCAGTTCTTTAAGCTTTTTCGGTATTAGCTAGTAACCGTAAAACACACACAACCATTACCGAAATGTCTTTCACTAAGCCAAGTTGTCATTTATTTATTTTATTTATTTTTGTGGAACCCCCTCATAGCTAGCTTGCTTGCAATCACAGTTTTGGTCTTGTTGTTTGGGTTTTTTACCGCTATGAGTTATTGAACTGGTCACATCTTTTATTTACATTAAAGCGCTCAAAATGCATGTCTGAAGTTCCGACACCACAGCTGGTCTCAGCTGCTGCTTCATGTCTCCAGTCCTCCGGGAGATCAGCTCTGTTGATGGAGCTGTGGACACGCAGGCAACAACAGTGCATTTTGAGCGCTTTAAGGTAAATAAAACGCCTGAATGAAAATGAATTTTAGCCTGTAAAAATCCACACATTAGCCACATCGTTATGTAAGCAGAAGGGTTCAGACCACGACAATAAAGTAGCAGTTTATAGTCTGAAAATTACTGTAGTTTTGTTAGTGTCACAATTTTTAAAAGATTAATATTAAACTGATAAATCTCATGACCAAAAACTCTTTTTATGCTTAACTGAATCCTTGAAGTACTCAATAGTAGTTGATGTACTGTAGTACCTAGAGTCAAGTGCGGACTGTGAAATCAATCACAGGATACAGTGAAAATATGTCGCTGGAAGATTCCAGGCGAAGAACTGCAAGAGGTTTCTGTGGAGACAGAAATCTGGGCCTCTGTGCATCGTGTGCTGCCCCACTGATTCAAACTCAGAAAAGTGCAATAGAATTGATGGTAAATTTTACCACTATCATTATCCATTAAAAACAAAGATTCTAGTGTTTAGATTTAGTGTTTCTCAGACTGATCAATTTACTAGTAGCTACATTGAAATCGTGATTTTTATAACAGTTAATATTTTTTTGTTGTTCCAAAGTATGGTTAATCCAACCCTTGAGTGGACCGTAGATTTATAGATCTGTGGATGATGAAGAGGAGGGTGATGAGGCCGCCAGACACGGCGAGCAGCTGCAGGACTGGGACAGCTGTGACTTCCTGAATGTCAACTACTGTTGCGGTGGCCAAGCCAAACTAATCACAGCTGGAGACTTTCAGCCCTGTTTGATCTGCAATTGAATTCTTGAGACCCACCGTGTGATCACATGATCCAAATCGAAGATCGGGTCGCGCAGTTTTATCAGAAACTCAAATCAAATACAATGCGCTTCACTAAAAGAAACAGCTCTGCGAACATCCTTCTGTTTACTAACAAGCCCCATGATCAACACAGACAAAGCAGCAGTGCAACGTTGCTACTGGAGGGAAACCGACCCATCCTCCTGTGTGAGTCTGCGTTCTTCCACATCTTCCTTTTATCTCCGGCCAAGCTTTTTTGGAAGTGAACAAAATGCAGGAAGGAGAAGAAGAAAGAGAAGGACACTTCTAAAGGAATATGGCTTGTATTAATCTGGAAATATTGCTCATCTGAACTACATTACTGGTCTGAACTTGTTGTCCTCTGAGCGGGCGCTCAGCCACCAGCGGCCCAGAGGCTGGCAGATTCGCTGCTGGCTACGTTTACATAGTCAGCAATAGCACCCAAGTATCGACCCTGCGCTCTTTATTAAAACAGTGAGACCAAAACAGATGAGTCAACTTCGGTTGAGCGACATGCTGGCTCACTCTGGTGTGTGACTTTTTCACCTTCAATAGAGGAAGTCTGTTTATGTTGCGGTTCAAATTTAGCAATGGTAATGAGGATAAGTATAGGAATTGACTGCGGCATTTAATAGCGTTTCGGACCGACACCGCTCTCCCCAAAATATAAATCAATAAACAAAACAAAAATTCCCTGCTGGAGGATGACTCCAACATTTTTGTGTGAAGCAAACTCACAATAATCTCCTCACAGGCAGAAGCCAGTGAGATAAGACTAAGATAAACAGCAGTATGATAATATCAATGGCCCACAGCTGTGTTGTCCATCATTCACTCCTGCCTGTTGATTGAGATGAAGATCACTCTGTTTGTTTGTTTGTTAGTTTTTTGCTGAGGGGAGATGAAGGCCCACGCACCAGCAGTATGAAAGTGGTGTTATATAACTCTGGATGTGCAGCGTCTTTACACGTGAACGTCACACACCTGCATGTGAGGCGTAAATCATCCCTCACCACGGTCAAACTGGAAGCTTCTATACAGTTCTGAACATGCAGCAGCAATATTTTTTATCCGTCTTATCTTTTTGTCCTCCTCATGGAAGACATGTTCAGCCCTGAATCCAAGTTCTGAATTTTTCATCTGAACCTTTCGCTCATCTTAGAAACTTCCAACATATAATAAATACAGTGGTATCTCAGTTTTCGAACGTCCCGGACTTCGAACAAAAAAATTCTAGATTTTTTTACTTTGGTTTTCGAACAAAAATCCAGAACTCGAACGCTCCCAAAAAAAGCTGGAAAAAACGTTTGTGGTCCGATCAGCTGAACCACGACGTGCTTTGTTATTGTGTATTACGCAGCCTCATTTACTGGCTGTTTCTTCTTCATATTGAGGTGTAAAACCTTTCCTGTCTCCGCACTGGACCGTGGTAGAGTGTCACAGGGGAGGTGCTCGCTCTCCACACCTCCACTCCAGGGTTTGATGTCCTGTTGTGGGCTGGAGCTGGGACAGGGATGAGGCGAGTCTGGGACAGAGCGTGACTTGGTTTATGACTTTGTCACAGCCAAACTGCACAGAAGCGCACATTCAGAGCTGAACACGCACCGGGCACCTCTTCACTTCTGGAGAGACGTCACTCACTCGGCAACCCCTCCCACATGCAGCGGCCACACACATAGAGGAACAGCGCACCTGCAGCAGACACTCTACATTCACTCCTACAAAAGACTATTTTAAGGCTTGGAACGCATTATTTCTTTTTCCATTCATTGTCATGGGAAAAATCGATTCAGATTTCCAACAAATCGCTTCTCGAACGGCCATCTGGAATGGATTGTGGTCGAGAACCAAGGTACCACTGTATGCCGATTTGATAAACTGGCGTATTGATGATATGTTGGTGGAGGAAAATTATTGTGGAGCATTACCCTCTATAGATACATGCGTGCATGCATCAATAAAGTACATGTAAACTCAGCACATTCACTGGATTTCTTGTGCACCTGTCGGCCGTTTATGTCAATAACCTCTGACCTGAGCAGACACATCCCCGTGGGAAAGAGTCATTTGCCTATGAAAGGGCCGCACGTGGGCGGTGGAGCGGTTTTATACGCAGACTGGCATTATCTGCATCTCCTGCTCCACTGGAGGGACAGGGCCACTAAGTATACCCTGCAAGGCCTTCCCAGGCTCCTCGGGGCCGGAGAGATGCAGCCACTGCTCGGGCCGAAGGCCAGGGACATGGCTGCCGACCTCCACGGAAAGTATTTTTAAGGTCAATTACAGGGTACAGTGCCTTTAGATGGCTAGCGCCGAGGAGGCCTCATATTAAAGGTTTATGTGGAGAGGGACCAGAAGAGTCTTGAGTTCGCCCACCCCGGTTCCCATTGTTACCACACAGCAGCTGAAGGGCCGCATCTGGAAGAGTCAAGGTGGGATTTAAGGTGGTTCACGGACCTGAAACCAGATGCTGTGACTCCTTAAAAGACTTAACAGGCTTGATGTAAAGTTTTTTGGGTGGGTGTTTCTGTTAAGAGCGCTCAATAATGTTACTTTGTTTTGAAGGTCACTCACAACAGATTTGGGACTCATGTTGGCAACGTCAGAAGGGAATTGGGGTCATGGATGTGTTGAATGAATGAATGTTTATTTCAATTCTCTGGATGAGAAAAGGATGTACAACCTATTGGAATTTCCAAGCGACACAGTGCCCCATCATTGGAAGCATGATAGACAAAAACATTCTCTGGGCCGTGGACTTCTACCGACCCCCATTTTTGTGAACTTTCTTTTCATCCTTGGGAGAAAAATCTTGGACAAATTAAACTCCCAAGTGATGCTGAGCTCCTGTACAGGCTGCTGAGTCTCAACCTCAACAGTGATGATGCAAGAAGATGATGTGTGAAAGCTCTAACTGGTATGTTTTCTCTCCACAAAATGGAATGATGACTAGATGATGCGAAACAAGGCAGTACAAAGTTGACTTCTTTGACTGCCAAGAAAACATGGAAGCTGAAATTATGGAATGCCAGGAGTGCCAGAATTAAATGATGAAATGGTGACATTAACTGGAAACAAAATGGAAATATATTTGTATATAGTAATATATAGTCATCTATTAGCCTATAAAGCCATAAATACTCACAGGAATAAAATGGAAAATAAATGAAAAAAAAAATAAAAATAAAAATGGAAATACGTGAGGAGGAAAAAGAGGAGTCGGTAAAAGAGTTGCTGGGAGTTAACTTGTTGGAAATGCGTATAAACAAATAAAAAAATGGATATAGGCATTTCTTTATCTATATTCTCATTTCTGTATATATTTATATCCTTATAGGTTAATAGATGACTATATTTATGCCAATTTTTACGTATTTCTAAATATATTTCCACTTTATTTCCAGTTAATGTCTCCATTTCCAATCCCTTCTTTATCATTTAATTCTGAAATGGGCTAAAACCCTCTCAGTAAGTAGTGGTGCATGAAGGAAGGGGCATGTGATTGATCATTCATCTCTTCTGCTCTTCAGCTCTTTTGGAGCATCCAAACTGAGCTTCAGCTCCTGAACAATATTGTCCTCAAGAGAGCCAAACACGCGTTGATATTCAAAAATCCGGTTGGCTATTTGAGCAAAACCAGTTGGGTCTTCTTTGCTCTTAGTGAGCTAGTGGTCTGAGATCAACAGTCTTGTGTGGAATGCAATTTGGCTGAGGTGATTTACGTTACACTTTGCAACTGTCAGTTGAAATAAATATCAAAACCAAGGTAACGCTTGTTTAAAACACAAGACCTTATGTTCCCGTCCCGTCCATGCAGAAAGATATACAAAAATAAAACGCGCTCCTCCCTTCCCCTTTCAAACTGAGTCCAAGTTCCTCTAATGCCGTGCCTTCGTAATCCTAATCTCCTTTGTACACAATGACAGACTCTTTATAAACAGGCCACACATGCAGACGGACGCAGCTGTAGACATGAACGTCCTGCAAGATGATTTTTAAAATTAATTTAACCTGAGTCCAGCTGGCCATAAATACAGGCCTGTCAAAGTGTGTTCTACCTCACAGAGTGGGTCGCGGTGGACCGTACAGTAGTTGCCATTCACCTCTGTGTGTGTGTGGAGAAGGTGGAAGCCACCAAACTTTGGTCTCCTTAAAAAGTGCACTATTGATGGGACAAAAGTGAGGCGCTGGATTGAAAGGCCTATTTGTGCAGATGAGGGCTGGGGATTTGTGTTTGCTTTGCTGTGGCTGCAGCACACTTCAATAGCAGCCCTATACAGCCTCCTCATGTTCACACAGATGCTCAAACCCAGCGGAGCAGATGCCAAAGATGCAAACTCTGCCGCATGCCCTTGTATGTCTTGACTTTTGGCTATGTAGGAGACATAATAGCTGTTGCTGAGTCCTTTCCCAGCCATTAAATCGGAGTGAAAAACAAAGCCTGTTGCTTCTTAAAGCAAGACTGTTGGTGAGTTACATTTAAGGAAGCATTGTCTCAGTGTCAGGAAAAGTAAGCATGCAGGACCATGGCCTAATCCCGCAACAGCAGCACCTTATATATATATATATATATGTGTGTGTACTTCTTTGATTCCCATGTGGTGATGCGAGAGGTGAGGGACATGCTGGACTGGTTGACATTGAATTGCTGGGCACATACAGCCAGACAAATCTGTCACTTTGTTAGTTTAAGTTTTTCAGTTTAAGTCGCAAACTAGAATGTATAACCCTGCCCATCAGCTTGATGCAGTGCCCCTGCTGGTTGTTAGAGGAACTGCAACAGACAACTTTGCTCAGGACTGAAATTAAAATGTTCAGTTTTGATTGTAGTCTATTTTAAAAGTGTTCAGTCATTGAATCGTACTACAGTCCTATGGTCCTATGGCTTCAATATGTCTGGTAAACAGTAGCTATAAATCAAGTGTAAGCTTACTTGGGAATGGAACGTCTCCGTACCTGGCTGTGGATCACTAGTCCTATCCAAGTGTGACTAAAATACTTCTGCATGAGTTGAAGGTAGTAATGTACACATTAATTCAAGGCTGTTTTATTCTGTTTCTAACTTTAACTTTCCTCTCCAACCCGCACTCCCTCCGAGTCTAAACCCCGTAACCTTGTCTCCATGGGAACATAATCTCTCCAGCTCCACACGGCGGGGCGAGTACACATCGCCGAGTTGCTAAATCTACACGACATAGGATGCTTCCTATTTGCCCAAGGGCTGCGGATGTGCTCGCAGCTCCTTGGCGCAGAAATGGCACACCAGTGTTTGATGGTCTCTTCCCATCGCCAGTCGCAGCCTTTGTTTGTGTGAAATTCCTAGAACCTGGAGCGGCACGGTGTTCCTCCAGGAATCACATCCTCGAGACCTGCTCAATAGGAGTGAGACGGCATTGACTTCAGGTAGTTCTGGTGAGTCATGTAATCGCCGGAGCCCTCTGCAACCTTAATTGAGAGTTGCTGAAGCGTTGGTGGCAAAGAGGAAGCCTTTCATTTCATCGGAACGCTGGGCGTGTCACCGGCATGACCTTGAGTGACCCCCGCAGCGTTGATATCCACCCTGCTCTGAAATCTGACCGTGGACATTACAGCACGGTCCGGACTCTTGCTTCTGATGGACACTGTTTGTCTGTATTTAGCAGCAGTGCAATAAGTGTTAAGGCTTTACCTGGGACTATTTTTAGCCTCCTCTGGAAATAATTGTAGAAGTGAGCAGTCGGTCAATACATGTCTGCTCGTACCCAACCAGCCAGAGGTCACAGTTTCATTAGCTTTCTGACCCAGGTGTTTCTCCCAGAGGGAACGTTTCAATGCTGCCTGCTCTTAAAAAACACTTGTTTAGAGCCCCACTTTTATAAGTATTTTCCGACCGCAGCAGGAGAGAGAGAGGCCTTTTAGACCATCAGATATTAGCAGAACCAGAATGCGCTTCTGAAAACATGGTTCAACACGAGCCACAGGTGGACATGGCTGTTTAGATGTTTATTTGAGCTGTGAGGGGTTTCCAAACATCATGCGCTCTCTTTAGCTGAAGCTGCTTGAACCAGAATTGCAGTGGAAACGTGACCGTACCTGCTCCCAGGTGTCTTCCATCACTGCGCTCCCTTCCTCCTCTTCATGCTTCACCTTCGCCATGTGGGATGATTCGTCAAGCTACTTTCGTATTCATCATGCTCCAACGGAATCATTCTATAACTGCACGTCTTCCATCCCTCCGTTTCTTTGTGCAACTGCATGATGCCTGACAGACCTCTTCCTGTGGTTTTTGCAATCTAATCACGGCGGACGCTGCCTGTTTTTACCATCGCTGTAACCTGATTTCCCTGAGAGATGATGATGCTGCTGCCCTGTTTTCAACCCCCTCTCAAGTCAAGCTGTTAAATCGAATCAGGACGACATCTGAATCTGGTTGACAGGATTCCAATATATAATTGGAAAATGCTATATGTTGCATGTGTTTGGTGATTTGGCTGCATGTGATCAGCGCGTGGAAAACTGATTTTAAGACCATTTTAAATTGACTTTGGATTTTTTTTATAAAATGAAGTGGATATTCAATGGGTTGCGTGTGAAGGTGCCATGAAAAGTATACATTTTTTAAAGTAATAAAAGAGTTTCTTTGCTTCTTCTTGGTTCTCTTGCACTGACTATGTGGTCAGCAAGAGTTACCGATCGTAACCTTGGGTCGTGACATAGATCCAGAAATTCTGATACTCCCTCAGGAAGCTGACTGGACCCCTCTGAGATACGGTGCAAAACTCTGTCATCCGTGAGAGGCTGAAGAGTGAAGCCAGTTGTGGTGGCTTCAGGCATCTAGTCCCCTGGATGCCTCCATGGTGAGGTGTCATTAAAGCTGGAGAACATCATCGCACAATTGACATTTCAAAAAGTTTTTTAAGTGAGCGCCAAACAAATCAGTGTCATGTGAAATCCTCAACTCTTGTAGCATCTGTATGTTGTACTCTGTATATGCGTGTCAGATAAAATAAATAAATAATGTCATTAACTGATATGTAAAAAGGAGTATAGTGACTATTGACTAAAATCCAAATCTCACTGCTGTTCCTTTATGTTCTTCTTGGATGAAGGGATTTGAGAAATCTGAATTATTTATCTATTTATTTCAGAGGTGGGCAATTGAATTTCCGTTGTGACCGTTGAGAGAGACTGGAAAACCCAAAGAAAGAAGTGTAAGAGAAAATTGAAAATAAAAACCAGGTAATGACTATGAAATTACACTTTGAAAATGCACAGATAATGTTGCTTTGTTTGTGTTTTAATCCATTTAAACCACTTTTAAAGCGTCTCAATATGTCTCATTTTAAAATCTACTTTCAATTCTGATGTATTTTAAAGGACAAAAACGGAAAAGACAAACAATTAACAAAAATAGTCAAACGGGAAAGTTATGTTTCAGTTGCATCATGATGAACAAAAAACAATGCACAAGACAACAATGTCAGCTTTATTGTTTTACTCTGACTCCAGGAGGGCCACATGAATACAGTGAAAGGGCCGCGTTTGGCCCCCGGGCCGCATTATGCCCTGGTCTGATTTATGCGATAGTTTAACATTATATTATTAATAAATTTTGACTGACTTTTGTGACTTTACATGCATTAAGACAATGGGTTGCCCCCAGTGGCCAGATCACGTACTGTTTACCTCATTCTCTAAATACCCTTTCCAGTCCATAAACCTCATTTAATATCCTCAAACAAAATTAACCTTGCTGCTCAGACCATGCCATTACAGTTCCATCTTATTTATTATACTGCCACATTACGCCATTTTTATTTATTTACTCTTGTTAAAGTAATGGCGAAGTTGGCTTCCCCTGGTGCCAGTAAACAAAAACAATTGCTTTCAGATGTGGAGGGCTGCTTTATCTGTCCCTCAAGCCTCACACCGAAGAAAAAAAAAACACCAGAGATATCCTGTTCATCTACTTTCAGAGGATTACAAATTCATAGCAATCAGAGTTTATCTTTTATTTTTTTAAACAAACCTTCCCCGGCTCGTCTGATCCTCTCGAGCTGTGCCACGCTTCCACCCCAGACCAGGGCTCTCACCACTTACGATGGAGGCAGCCCATAATCTTAAGTACTGTTTTGAGGACCTGTGTAAATTTGACACCATTATGCCACAGAGAGGGTCTGTGTAGGTGTTAATGCTAGTGTGGGAGAATGCCAGAGATCTGTTTAATCCATCCTCACCTCATCCAGCTGCTGGAAATCTGCTCTCTTCGCGTCGCCCTGCACTTTCTTGTCACTATCATCGATGTTCGGGTGATGTCTGAAGAGCCACTGGAGTGTTGTATTCCACCCGAAGCCTTTGATAGTTTAATATTACTCACGTCTTATTACCGCGCCGCGAGACGGCAAGGAGACCATAATGGAGCTGTCGGATTAAAAGATTACCTTTTTATAATGTCATGAACTTTTGGCAGCTTCCTTGAATGCGCATACTTCTACTGATTAAAAGGTGAAACACAGTACTACACAGGAAGTACCATAAAGGCTGTGACTTTTATAATGCCAGAACAGAAACTGTAGTCTTGACGTCATGATCAAGTTAGCAGCCCTCCGGAGCGGAACAATGTGTCGTCACCTTGACTTCAACTATGTATGTTTTGAATGACTTTGTATACTACATGGTACATCTGAGGGGTTAAAAAGAAAGTTATATTCCGACAAATTGTGGGGGGAACCTGTTCTCACAAAACATCTGCACTTCACAACTTTGTCTGCTGATTTACCTTTCATGACCTCATAAAGGCTGAATAAACAAGTAAGTCATACCAAGATTTTTATTGAGTTTGAACCTCCCAAATTCCTGAATCCTGGCACTGGAAATGCTGCAGGAATGTTGGTTACACTTTAGATTATTAACAATTAATAAGCAAGTAATTATCTTAATATTGGTTAATATATGTTCCTTGATCTAAAGTGTGGCCAGAAAAGTTGAATTTTTAAAAGTGGATTTTACAATCGATGACCGTTCTAACATTGGTTGTTGAGCCAGATGAGTACTGTTCATGGCTCTTACTCTTCTCGCCTTGAAAGGCGAGTATCCTGTGAAATGGCGCAATACTTGGAAGGTATTGACGAAATTTTAATGTACTTCTTCCCAGTTTTGTGTCCAGAATGGGAAAGACTGGCCTGTGATCTGAATCACCACTGAGGAACATGCATTTGTTCCTCTCCCACTGTCCTTTAAATCTGGTAGATTCAACCCTCGCGAAGTGTAGGAGAGATTTTTCTGGAACAAAACAAGGATATAATGGAAAGATCATTGAGATTGTTTGATCAGGAGGAGTAATCTGATTCACCCCTGTAGTCTCAGATGAGTGGTACTGTCGCATCAAATGCTGCGGCGCATCATGGCACTTGAGAATGAGTAAAACAAAGCATCCTGTTTTAAATAATATTGATGTGCAACTCAGCTGTCAAAGGCGGGACCGATTTGAAACCAGTGACTTGAGAGCTTGTCAACAGTGATCCTGATAAGAAGTTAAGGAGCAACATGTCAAACATTAGCAGCGTGCTCTGAAGTATCCTCTGAATTTCAGACATTTAAAAAATGCATTTCATTGGCCAGCAGTTAAATCCAGCCTTGTTAAAAGGTGCTCCAAATACGACCACAGTTAGAATTCCCTCTCATTGTAATAAAATACTCCTGTTTTTCCTGAAATGTGGGAGCGCTGCTATTTTAAGCCTGGTGCCTGTTTAGATTTCAAAAGACAAACCTCATTCTGAGACACTTTTCTTTCACTTCACACCTTCTCTCTCAGCCCCACTGCCTGATTTAAACTGACAGACTTGGCAGAGCCGGGCTTGTGTGTGGTGGCATTGGGGGCAGGGTGCAGCGCTCGCCTGGGTTGAGTGTACCCAGCCCCTCATAATTATAGACAGTAAACAGCTCCGGCTTTTAGTCCTATTTTCCCCGTCTCCTGGGCAGAGAGTTCACTCTGGCAGGAGAAGAAACGGCAGCTGAGGATGAGGGGGATCGTGAGACGGTCTGGAGATGGACAACGCTGTCCTTCTTATGTTGTGACGCTGGCAACATTTGGCTGAAAAGTTTGTGAGATGCTCAGACAGTTTGCCAGACACATGGAGACAGACAATGTCTCCAACCCTCACAACACACACACACACACACGTTCTGGAGTCTTTTGATCGCAGTTACTGTAATTCTTAATTGGGACTTCCAACAAACTCTTTTGACTTTTATCCTTGAAACTGTCAAACTGATCAACAGCCTGTGTGGAGCGTCTCTGCTTTTCTTTCTGTCTGCCTGCCTGTCTGCCCCCCTCTTCCCCCCCCTCTCCCACACCCCCTACCACTTTTCCCTCAAGTGAATCTCCACACCGCCTCACACTCTTTATTCAGTCCAAATCAAATTCTCCTGCTCCTGTTTTTCTTCTTCATTTAACGTTATTACGTTAAATAAGTGACTGTTGGAGCTCAGCGCACGTCCAGGTTGAGTGTTGAGCGAACACAGCTGTCTGTCACTATCTCCACTTTGCCCTATTTCAGACGACCTGCGGGCCAAGTCCAGCCCCTGGTTTTAAAATGAATGGCCGTCTTGTAAAAAGAGCGACCACCTCACTTCCATCAAGCACTGCAACAGTTCTTCTTGAATCATATGCATTGGTCTGTCACCATTTGTCTGTTACTACTCTGTTCTTGACATCACTATGGTGTCAGTTATGTCATTCATCATTGAAGCCAAAGCTACAAGAAACAATTCCAATCCTGAAACCACAACCTGAGTTTGTTGGCAGTGGTGAACACGGCGTGTTTATTTCGCGAGCTCAATTGTTGACTAGTTTTCTGTCAGTTGCTCTGATTCTGCTTGACAGAAGTTAAGAAGTGTTTAATATAAGCTTGTGTCTCACACTTTTTACGTGCCAGATTGTGTGTTCACTGAAGTGTTTTCAGCTAGAGCAATAGTTTGCCTGTTTGTTTTGCGAGTGTGAAGCGCGTCACAAGTGAAATGAGACCATTTTCCCTCGAGATTTTTAATTTTTGTCAACAAGTGTTGGGATCGAATCCATACTCTTCACTCCAGCTGTCTGCTTGTGCTGCACCTAATTCATCTCCGCTGGCAAGCGCTGCGCCAGAGCTTTGCTTAAGTAGTCTGCTCCCCCTCTCCTTGCTGGGTCGGCCCCGAGGCGCACCACTCGCCCGGAGTGTGGAGAGAAGCAGGGAGACAGTGGAAAAGGAGGGACGGAGGGAGGGAGACTTTGGGAGGGGAGGTAGACTGGAGGGACGGAGGCGTGGTCTACAGCTGGTAATGAAGTCTTCTCTTTTCATCCTCAGAAGGCAGAGTGTGAGTGCATGGGCCTGGGGTCTGCGAGGCTCCTCTGCATTCTCCCCCTGTAAAGCGTGCCGAGCGCAGCCCCGCTGTGTGCCGCCGGCCCGGCCCGGCCCGGGGCCCGTCATCACACCTGAGACTTAAAAAAAAGAGACAGCCAGTCATGAAGTTTTCTCTCTCCTGGGCTCTGCTTCACCTTTGCTGAGGTAAGACTCACGCTTCTCTCCCACTGTTAATTGTTGTTGCAGTGACGAGTGGGGTCGGTGGGGGGGCCTGTCTATGTCAAGCCCCTCCCACTCATAGCATCCATGTGCACATAAGTAGAGCGTGCGCACCTGAATCTGCATGCGTCTTTGTATCTGACATTTCCGACACTGTTTACAAATGGAAGTGCGCTGAGTCATCCGTCAGTGAAAAGTTTACGCTGGCTGTGATAGATGGAAGCTGCTGGCAGGAGGAGGACTCAGACTGAGGCTCAGTCACTGGGGCTGTTATTGGAGTGGAATTAAAGGGACTCCTCGTGGAGGCCGTGCAAGTCAAGGTGGAAACGGCTGGAGTTCTCATTTTCAGTGATCATGCAGCCTGAAAGAGGCGCACAGCTTTTGCTCTCACTCTGGATTGAACAGACCAAGGGGTCATCTGCGCCGAAGTCCAGGCTTTGATGTCTTTTCAGTGTGTCCTAGCTCCATCCTGCTGTGCTGTTCAGTTCCCCTCCCTGCTTTATTTAGCTATATTGTATCACCTTCTACACGCTCACAAAGTTGACCTCAACTCTTCTAGGTAGCATAATAGTCTGACATACTTCTTGGGAATCCGTCTTTCCAATACCTCTCCCACCAAAAAAGGGCCTAAGCGACTTTCCACTAGTTTCTGCTGGGCCATGAGAATTATGGTATCCCAAATGAGAAGTGTACAGGAGCCCAGTTTAATTGAAAAAACACAAGCACGGCCTGCCATGAACGAGACGGTCCTTGTGTCACTGCTGAACTGAGTGAATGTACTTTCCAGAGCTGGCAGTAGCAGAGAGAAGGAGGAAAATACAGGAGGAGACTGAATGCAGACAGACAGTTGAGGCAAACAGGGAGAATTGAAAGTGTCAAGAGTTGTGCAGAAGAGTTTTGCTTTTTTACAGACTCGCTTGAAATTGTGATGAAAGGGAGAATTGACGTATGAAGACGGGTTAAAAGGAAGTGTTCAGATGGAGTTTTGCGTTTTCGGAAAGATGTTTCTTTTCCCATACTGAGCGGGGATGTTTCTGTACTTTGGAGTTCAAACACATTGTGTTGTAAGAGTAAAAGAATGAAGAAAGATTTTGTGAGCTGAGCTTGAAAGATGGAGGCAGAATAATGCACTTTTAATAAGAGCTAGTCCCAAAATCCTCCGCTCTGTTTTGGGTTGATTTAAATGCTTTATCCAACCCAGACATGACTTTTGGTGGCATTATAGTAACTTAAGTCATCGCCACTGCTTGGAGACAGCTTGCAAATTCTGACAGATATTTTTACATAAAGCACATTTACAAAGCTGTTTTAGATTCTGAGCGGTAAAGCTTTGTTCTGGATGAAAAATTAAAACCTCATTTTCATATAGGTGTTTGAAACCATGTCCATATGTCTGCTGGGAACCAACACAGGGAAGTCATCAGTGCTCTAAGAAGTGTTTATGTTTGCTGCAAGAAAACCAAAGGGAAGAGACAACCTCGCATGTGTGTGTGTGTGACAGTTTGTAGCAGTACGTTATAGCTGGGAAGGTGGATGGATGGTAGCCATTAAGCCCTGAAGGGGGACAGTAGAACTGAGAGTATCATCCAGCGGACAACAGCTTCTATCCCATGATCTTCATGTATCCTAGCCCACCTTGGCCAGTAAACCAGACCAGACAGAAAAGTAGGTGGCCCATCTTCTGCCCTAATGTCTTTGTCACCCCATGTGTGTGTGTCTCTTCCCCCCTGCGGGGACCCTCTGCTGTGTTCATGTGACATGTTTGTGTGGCAACCGCATCTGGGGATGATTGAGACCCAGTCGTTGGTTACGATGGCACATTTGTCCCACACATGTTTGCCAGCCGCCGCTGTTGCTGGGGCTGACTGAGAAGCATCCCTCGATGGGTGGTTCATTTGTTTGTAAGGGCACCGTGACCTCTGACTCCCATCGGCACCACCCCCTTTCCACACACCTCGACGTAACTTTACACTCCCCCGACACACTACCCCACAGCCACTGGTCATCCGTGGACATGGTCTGTAATAGTTGGAAGTCTTGAAACACTTTTTCAGGGGTGAAAGACAGATTTTCTGTTTTTTCTCTCAAGTGTGCCCGGAATATCTCAACGGATGAAGCGTTTTTTTAGGCAGCATTGACTCTAACAGTCATCATTGTGCTGCCATTGCTAAGTTGAAGTGTATTATCAGCAGGAATTGTCATCAGTCCAGACCGGTGAGTCGGGTTATATAACACCATTGAGGTTATTCATCCCCTAATTCCCACGTCGAGTGTTAGGGTCGCGACCTCTGTCTCCTTTGGCTTACTGTTGACAGAGCGGAGCTGACTTTCATTAGACTTCAATGGTGCGAGCCGCAGGGTGACCTCACCCAGGAAAGAAATGCTCGTCATGCCACCACATTATGGGGTTGAACAAGAGGTTTGTGTGTATTTTTAGAAGACAATAATGAAGGCATTTGACCAAAGGCAGTGGCTGTTTTAGTTATAAGTCTCAACATCCTGAATTCAAATCTTTGTCTGTTAGTAGGTGAATTTTCCTTTATTGAGAGTTGACTTTTGGCACTCTCCACCGTCTGACTACTGCTGGTTTCTCCAGTTTGTTGCTCAGAATCTACTGCCATCGTCGTCCACTTGTCTTCACTGGTTTGCTGTCGCCCTTGTAGGTGGCACTTGTTTTCAGAAAACAAGTTCCCGGCTACATTTGGTTCACACAACCCCGTTCCATCTGGAAGCCTTTTCAAACCCAAATTTCCATTTGAGAAAGCCATGAAATTCCCCCTTGTCTGCTCGTTGTCAGGTATAAATACGCAAGATGGTGTGTGATTTTCAAATAAAGTGTCATATTTACTTGGCCCGATCACCATGACATGTTCAGCCCTTGTTTCTTCAGTCTTCACGTCAGCTGTGTTGATGAAACATGCGGCCCGTATTTATTTGCTGCCTCCTTCCCCTGTGTTGTCAGTGACTGCCTCTTAAAACCAGATAGCATATTTTCCATTTTTGTCATGGTGAAAAGGTCCCAGTGCCTCCACAAAGTCCCTGTGTGCATGTGTGGGAATACGTCTTTTGCATTCTTAACTACAAGCCCTGTTATCCCACCGCAATTAATATGAGACATGTCTACTGACAACTATCCTCCCCGACCGGAATTGTGTGTTTATTACACACTTCAGGCAGAAAATTGGCCGGAATCTCTTCTGTGTGGATGCAGAGCGAGAAGGTCTGATTAGTTCTGACAGTCACAACATGAACAGGCTGCTTGAGAAGACTGACTCAGAGCCTCCTCCGAAATAAGTCAGTCAAATACAGCGGAAAAATATTTACTTGAATGGATTCTTAGCATAACTCAAATCTTATACAGAGGCTTACGATGACAGCTGGTAATGGATAGTTGGGTTAGCGAGTGGATTTTTTATTTTTTTAAGACGCTTCCATCACATCAAAGTTTTCTACTGTAAGGAAACAGTATGATTTTTAAGTTGATCCGTGAATCCGCTGTTGTGACATCATGACTGAAGAGGGGGGGGTGAGGGGGTTGGCAGTGAAGGGAATCGCCTGTAAATTATAGACCAGAAGTCTTGGCCTGGGTCCCTTAAGCTAAACAGCCTCAGGACTGCTTTCCCTTTTTCAACCCCTTTTCCGCCACATTCCTTCGCTTCCCCTTCGGTTCCTTACGTTTCCCTCCAGATGTGGCATTGTTCGGTTGTTTGGGCTCGGGCTGGTAGACCTGTGTGGAGTCTGATGTCATGCTCTGTTTAAAGGGAAAGCCACGGGAACTGGGTGGAAAAGGAGCGCGCTGTGGTCTCACTTCAAAGCTCATGTTAAGAAACGCTGATTACTGTCGTCTGTGGAAGGCAATCTGTGTCACGGACAAATGAATACATTCATTTTACGTGCTGACAGACAAGTCATTTTGGGGAGGTTCAAAGAGGCGGCACTCATTTTCAAGAGGTTTGAAAGTGATGAAATATTTTGGATTTATATCGCATGAAATGTGGTATCTACCGTAATTACCGGTCTATAGAGCGCACTGGAATATTAGCCAGACGCACTAAATTTAAGAAGGAAAATAGATGTTGTTCATACATAAACCGCACTGGTCTATAAGGCGCGGGTGCAGTGGTGCTGTCTGCACTGTGGACAGGTCAGTGGTGCACCGGCTTAAAAACGCAGGTCTAGCATCAAGAGTGAGGAAATAGTGGAAACAAGCTGCGTAATTTGGAGCGTCTTGATTTATCCACGCTGCTCTCACAAAAGACAAGGTGCAGCTCTCCAGCCGGGATCAAGTCAGCGGCCAAAACCCATCTCTCTTGTGTTCATGTCGGACTTTTGAACCGAACGCACTTTGACTCAACATCTTTTATTTGCATTAAAGAGCTCAAAATACGCTGTTTTCGTCCGCGTCTGAAGTTCCGACACCACTGCCGGTCGCATTGGCTGCTTCTCAATTCCAGACCTACAATAGATCGACTCTGTTGACGGGGCCGTGGACACATCGGCAAAAACAGCATATTTTCAGTGCTTTAAGGGTAAATAAAAAGCCCATAATTTCATCAATTTCATCGCCAGATTTAATGTGTTTTCAGCCTGTAAAAATCCATATATTAGCCACGCTGTTGTAATAGCTGCAGGACTCAGACCGCGAGAAAAAAGTAGTGGCTTGTAGTCTGGAAATTACAGTAATTTGACTCTGATATATCAGCTAAAGTTGATATTGGAGTATGAAATCTTAACTTTCACCTGAAGCTACTATATTAGCTTGACAAATGTTAGCTCTAACTGCAGTCATGCTAAAATGAATCTCCAACACTGGAAGAGCTGAAACTCTTGGCTCGCAGTCCTACTACGTAGTTTAAGATGCGCTAAAAATAACAAGCAACACTGACCAATTGCTTCCCAAAATGCCTGTCAGTTTCAGTCAACGTTTCCGTCTGAAATGAATCATGACCCATTCATTGCTTAATAGTTCATCTCACTGCTGTCAACTGCAGGCGAGCGCTTAGTCATACCAGCTGTACTAATGGCACCATGACTCAGTTCATGGCACCACACCAAGACTGATGGGGCCATTAATACAGCAAAAAGTATGTTACTAAACAGCACTAAACTCATCCAAAAAAGAACAACCACCGTTTGATTTGCCAGGACATAAGAACCCTCCACGTTTCTTGTGAACCTGTCTCTGAGTATCATGCTACGACGCTAGTTTCCAGAACTGTTGACGGCCATTTTGACTTCAATAGCTGCACTCAAACCAAGGTTTGCTTCATTTAATCCTCCCAGTGCAGCGACTTGGATGAACGGCACATTGACAGTCAAAGGTCAGATTGTATTTTCAATACTAAACTGAATGCACTACACTCCCGTAGGATTCTGTCGTGTTGTTCTTGATCAAGCCTCCAAACCTCATAAGAAGGCTTGAATTCCGCTTTACCATTTTAACATTGAGAGATGTGAAACTTCTTTCATTGTCATTAATACTTATTTTCCACTTCACGCTTCTTCTGTGAGTTGTGCAAAGCTTCGACTCCCTTTGTCGTCTCTCCTCCACCCTTTGTTGGATAATCACCACGTTTGCGTTCCTTGAATTACTAGATACATAAAAGTCATCCGGCAGAGACTTGGAGTCGAGCAGGTGCTTATCCATGTAGCACTCTTCCTCTTCGAGGTGGCAGAGCCGAGCAGAATGTTGTGTATTCCATCGGTGGGGTCCGATTCAAGGCAACATAAGAAAACATTCAAAACTCGATCATATTGGTGATACTGAATGAGTATCCTGCAACCTTCATGTTTAATGTATATGAAAGCCATCCAAAAGGACCGTCGATCACAGAGATAAGAATACAGTGTAGGTCTCCAAAAAGGACCAACGTTTGAGTTTTCTGAAGGCTCATGCAAGGTTATAGGAGCTTCATCTGTTGCAGTGCATTATGGGACTTGTACTTTAACCAGCTCTCTAGGGCCATGCACATATAATGCCATGGCCCTTGGGCCTTGAGTTTGACCCTGATTTATGGTATGGATCTCCGAAGACTGAGCTGATTGTCCTCCGGCATTTAAACTCGTGCTGAGTTGACTCACCATCAGAAGCGGCTGCCAGATTCCCCATGAGAGCTCTGCCTCTGACACTGTTTGGCATTCAAACAGACGTATATTTGCTGCCTCTTCTCTTTGGTGACTGTTCACATGCTCTCAGGTTCAAACGTTCTCCTGCTCATCGTTGTTGCTCTCCGTCTCATCCCACATCTTCACTCTTGAGAGTGGGAGTGACGTGAAGTGCGAGGAGATGACAAGTATATTTCCATTTAGTCATGCATGGACAGGCAGATCTCGTAGAGTGCGATATATAGACGTGTGTGTGACCTGCTGGTGACCTCGGTGGGAGAGAAAACCTGTCAATGTAAAGCTCCCCAAACTCAGCGAGTGTGCTTAAGGTGTATATGCTTGAATAAAAACTGTCATCCTAGTCAAACAAGCTCTCCAGCGCTCTCCAAGCGCGCTGGTTGTCTCACATGTGTGGTATGATGGCCTTCAGGATTTAGGTGAACAGTTCATTTCAGCGCTCAGGTATCTTGGCTGTTGCTTTCTATAATGGATATTTTGAGGAGTTCCGGGCCGCTGCCAAGATTTCCTGCGCTCGGTATTTCTGTTTGAGTAATTTAAGAGTAGTTCTATATAAAATGAAATGTTTTGGCACAAAGAAGGGGACTAGATGTTCTTTTGAGTTTAATACCACTGTGGTTTGCAGCGTGTGCGTGCGCCTTCGTATAAGCAGAAACAGACAACATTTATTTATGCATCCGTGCTGAGTCATAAAGAATTTCTAAATGTGCGTCTGTGAAACTTTAATAGTTTCTCTATTTTAAGTGTTTGTGAACCTGATAGAACAAACGGTAGCCATTAAAAAGTTCTATTCGAGCCCAGAATGTTCTCTCCAATATAGATCCAGCCAGTGAAACACATTTGCAGCCGTATCGAAGCAGATATTTGAGTCACACGCACGCAGGATAGCTTCATCTTCCCGTGACTTTTCCTTGTTTTGGAAGCTAAAAGAAACAAAGCATTTGGTTAAAACAACTTTTACCACTAATTTCATTCGAAGAAAACACATAAATAGGAGTCTATGTTCAGTGGCAACATCCATAGCTGTAACCATAACAGTTAAATTGTCAGAAAAATACTCTCCAAATTGACCGTATTACACTACACACCACTTTCTGTTGAACATTCCAAAATGTGATTCAAGCGAGTTCTGGACAACAATGACACTCAATAACTGTGACGTTGACTACTGGAGGGAATTTTGCTTTCTTGTTTATTAAATTATTTCTTGCTGACAGATTGAGAGGATCATTTTAGTTTATCCTGGCGTAATAGTATTGTCTAATTCACAGTTGAAAATGACTACTTTGTATACTGGATTCTTTTTGAGCAATTACTGCAGCGCTTTAACAAAACTATTGATATGGCAAGGCAACTTTCACCGTCACTGGAGAAATGATCAAGATGTACTTTAAAAATAAGGACGTGTATCTGTTAAAACCATCCTGTGAACTTTACAGTTTACTGCAGTAAACTTTTTAAAAGCCACATCTGGTCAGTTTGAGTCCAAAAACTAATGGTAATGGCATATAAATCCAGTGTGGGTTTCCAGGAGGTCGCTTAATCTGTTAATACTTTATTACATAAGTAAATGTAAAGATAGGTGATATTGTAGTTTAACTCAATAAGTACTGCTAAAAGGTTTTAACACAGTTACAGTAATGATATAATAACATGGTTATAGCATATGTATAACATAGTTATGCATGTTTTTCAGTCATTGCAGACAGATAACACATAACTGTGTTATCTTGTAGTGGCCTCAGAATATATATATATATGTATATATATATATATATATATATATATATATATATATATATATATATATATATATATATATATATATATATATATATAGGCTATGATGAACATGGACAGCTTGTACATAATCTGAGCAAACACAACACCAAACAATGATGGAATTCATTCAAACATCACATCACCAGTCTGAGAATAAAGAGTGCCTCAACTGCAGGGCTTGAAAAAATCTTAAACATCGGTCACACTGGGACCTGAAATAAAGGTTAATTGATGAAAAGGTGTTGACTAAAATATAAAAAACATATATAAAATATGACGTGTTGGTGTCGTGCATATTGATATTCTTGCTGATGCTTCTATTGCTACACAGAACGGGAACAAACCTTTGAGAATGGCTCCCCTAAATTGACCGTGTGTTAGCATCTAATTCCTTTGAAACACAGTGACATTCAGAAGAAGAAGGCAGAAGACGGAGCAGACACCTTCATGCAGCTGCTCGCCCTAAACCCTGCACATAGTGAAAGCAAAACAATCCAGCCCTGGGGTCACACGGTCAAGCACATCTAGGTGATCAGTGCTTCCGCTCCACATTCTGTTTATGGGTGTGTGTTTACACAGCACGCAGTCTGTCAGAAATGTGTATACACCCCACACCCAGGCTGAAGCTCACACAGCTGGCACGGCCAAACATTCACACAGACTGTTTTACAGAAGGGTATTTAGGTATTTGTGTCTGTGTGTACATTGTGAAAAGGAATCCCACACACTTGGAATATACACACTCCAAAAATGTTGCAGCAACTTGTTGGCTGAAAGCCAACAAACAAGCTCCGTTTTTCCGTATCAAGGATGGCAACTCGAAGTGGCTCCATCTACTGACGTTCACCTGGTGAGGTGCAGTCAGCTTGTTCTGAATCTAAAGTGGTCGCACAATGACACGCGCTTTTATGGGTCCGGACCAGGTGGCCGGGTCGTCCAAATGGGCGGAACAGATGAGCAAAGTGACGGGGTGGAGTAATGACCGACTCCAGGACTAGTTGCAGTTAAACATTGTCATTTGAGGGGAGTGTCGGAGAAGTGTGTCTTTAATATGCTTTCCTCTTTTTATCAGTCTCGTGTCACACACCGTCGGCTCTCAGAAGAGAAGGAAAGACTGTCTTGATGAAAGGATGTTACTGTCGAGATGTTTCTGACAGACGCTGTTTCCCAACTAGCTTATTAGCTTCAGCGTTGGCTGACTTGCTAAGGGCAGAAAAACGGAAAAATCTGCCATAAAAAGGTTTGACTTTGGATGAAATACTAACTAATGGCTGTTTTTCACTACATAAGCTCAACATCATTCAGTTCTTAAGATAAGTTTTATGATTTTTTTTTTAATGCAACTTTTCAGTCACTCAGACATGTAACAGTTCATTTCCACCAAATGTGTTATATTTGGCCCCCAGGCCGTGAGTTCAACTCAACAAAGTGTGTTATATTTGTGTAGCTGTTTGATTCACGATGAAAACAATAAGTCACACCATTCCTTATCATGTTTATTGTTCCTGCTGCCAAACAAAGCCAAGATCGCACATGTGTCAGAGTGAGGGTTCACTTTCATTGTTCCAACTGACCTCAGAGCGGAGGGTCTCAGTCGACACCCTGGTTGTTTGTTTGTCTGAACATACAGAGATTGTTTATGTGCACCATTGCTAATGCGTCTCAGGGTGTGTGCCGGCACACGCATGCTCCCATGTGTTTTAGTTTAGACTGACGTTCGTGGCTTCTCATGGATATCGGTTGTATCTCTGCTGGAGAAGCCGGGTGCCCACCCCTGGAGTTCCAGCCTCGGCACAGTAGTGTATATCTCATTTCCTTGTTTGCGTGTCGCCTTAAACTACCAGAAAGAAAGCGATGTGTTATATGAACCATGTGTGCGTGCGAGGCTGACGGGAGGCGGCAGCGCACCGGGGAGCTCACCTATAGAATCTGTTTTCCTATCCATGTGACGTCAGGTATTACACTGACAGTGTGAGATGCTATCAGCTTCTATTGTGGCATGAAATCAGCTTCAGATTTTTCTCTTCAGCAATTTAGACTGTTTTGGGTGGTTCACAAATCTTTCTATTTCCGTCAATACCTTCCTGAATGATCAGAGCCCCGGAGGCTCGCAGCAGCAGCAGCTATAGGGTGAGGTGAGTTGTGCGGCGCTTGGCTCAGAGCTGTTTACTCAGCCTTGAATCGACTGCCCTCCTAGATGTTAGCAGAGTATTGAGTTATCTTCTTGTGGAAGGAATTATCATACGATTGTTGATGCTGAAGGCCACAGTTTCATTCCTCACAGATATGTAAAACACATCTGGTCTTGTGTTGCTCGGTCTGTGTTGTCAATAGCGCCGGATTACGGTGATAAAGCAGTGGTTTTTAGATCCTGGTTTCTGCGTCTAACCATGTAATGCCATTGTTTAATTGAACAACTGTCAAACAGACTGAAAGAGACAGGTTGTTTAAAGTGGAAATCAGAGCTGTTTCACGTTTATTTTCAACTTGTTCAGCCTGATGAGAATATCAAGAGGCCCGCAGCTCAACCTCAGCTGAGATGGAGTCGAACATCCAGCCGCGCCAGCTTCAATTTTGAAATGCAGATTAAAATTTTAATCATTTTGTCAAGATAAGATTCTTGGAGAAAGTTTGTTTTATCTTGAATTGTGTTTGCATAGAAAAGAACGCGCAAATATTTCGTAGACTCAAGCCAGAGAGGCTTTTCTGCTTCAGCTCTGAAAATGGAAACCATGGCCTTTCGCATTTCCCAAAACAATTGAAAGCCAAACAGGCAAATCATCCCCTGGATCACAGTTGCTTCTTCTTTCTTCTGGCTACTTCATTTGTGTGGCTTAGACGACATCCAAGGGGCTTAGCAGTCTTGTAGACGCAGGTCTGCACCTGGGAGAGGGCTGAGGGAATCCCCCTGCGCCGTCTCACAGAATGTCTGATGTTATCTCCTTCAGCCTTCTTCTGCCCGGCCCTCTTGTCTGCAGACACAAACACCGGTCAGGAAAGGCTGCAGGGAAATTTGCGTCTCCCTTCTAAATCTCCACATCGTCGCAGGATGCTGAACAAGGCTGCGTCATTCTCCTGAGTGACAGCGGAGGAGCAGGAAGACTCAGGGTGGGCAGAGATTTTACTATCAGGTTACACCGCACGCTGAGTCTCAGCCAAAATGTGACACGGGCTCTTTATTTTCACTGGATCAACCTTGAGCATTATTAAATAACACGCCAGGACTAAATGACAGCGGTTCCATTTCATGGAATAAGTGATTATGACTTCGAGTTTTCCACAACCTTCTGTTATATTGGGGCGACCAGACAAGATGGTGGGTTTTAAAAGTGACTGAAAATGTGTTGCTAATACACTCCAGCAGCACAGGGGGCGGTGTGACTCATCCAAAACCTGCTGGGATCTTTTTATTTCCCAAAACTTGAGAGTGGGTGGAGGCTTTTGGGCCGGCAAAACTATTTCAGCCTGATATTAATTATTTTAAAACACTTACGAAGCAAATCTGCGCAAGGCCGCGTGTGTTTCTGCTGACTCGTGTCTCCCCAGAGTCGCACCATGTGTTTTGGATAGCAAAAGTTTTCACCTTTGATTAACAATTAGTCCAAATGTGTTCCTGTTTTTCGGGCTTCTCTGTGAGCCGCGTCGGAAAATGAGGCTATTTGAAGTGGCTGCGACTCACTGGAGCGTCTGTCGATCTGCCTTGTCTTTATCATCTTCGCTGTGATTTAACAACACTTGGGTCTTTGTTCCGGCTCCGTCGTGTTAATATCTTCAGATCACCGACCCAAACACTTTGATGAACCGCACGGAGGACTTCAAACGCTCTCGTATAAGATGTACGTTTAAGTGTTTTCTACGATTCATGGCGGGTTTCCTGGTTGCACAGACGGTGATTGAGGGCATCATAAAAGAGCGGCTCTCTTTCCCTCTGTACAAAGCATCTCAGTGGAAGCTTGAAGTCGTGATGGACCTTGAGTGAATTTTAATGAAAGATTTCCTGCTCTGCGGCTGCCAGGACGTCTACCACGCAATATCAACCGCTCCTTATGAGCTCAGTCTTTCAAATGAAGTGTGAGAGTTACTAAAAACAGAATACTTTTGGAAGAGTGTAACAGGATCCGGATCCGACTTGAGACCGAAGCGCAGGTCATTGAGAGGAGGACTTGTAAAACCCAAAGGGCCGTGTCTCCTCCTCTCCGGCAGTGCAGGCCAGAGATGAGGTGATCCACATGGTGTGGGAACTGTGTGTGTGTGTATAAGTGTGCAGAAGGGAAAATTTCTGACTTATGATTCAAGACAGGAAAACGGTGAGCCGAGCTTAACTGGCACCTCCTGGCTCCTGGATAATGTACTGACCTAATTATTCCTACAGTAGTTGTGTGATTTATTCTTTTAACACCCCTTTAGAGGCGTGTGTGAGTATCACTCGTCACTGTTTTACCGCTGTGAGTAAAGGTCATGTGGGGAGAACAGTGCCGTGTATGCGATGATGTATGGGCTGGGTTTCTTCTCGCCGCAGATGTGTGTTTTTCCCTCGGTAGCTGGGACGAGCCCATTTCATGCTTTATAGACAAAAAGAATTGCTCCGCTAGCTGAGGAGCAGTCTGCCGGGTGATGTCAACGTTTGGAAAGGATGAGTGTGTTGGTGGTACAGGGGGGTTAGATTAGTCTAGAGGAGGAGATGAGTGTGTGTGGGAGGAAACTGGAGATCCCCCACCGAGATGCTCAACTCCATTACCGAGTGAGAAAGAGCTAATGCCACTTTGCAGGGATGAAGAAAAACGTTCCACTTTGTATCAGAGCGCTATCTAAAAATAACCCACCCTCTCACTCCGCTGCCCACTGGGGCAGACGTTTAAAGGGTCTGGGGAAGCAGAATGTTCAAAGGAGGTGCAAACAAAGTCAAAGGGGGGTTGCGGGTCGGAAATGGTGGGAGGCAAAACAGGGATATCGTGGTGGAAAAAAAATGTGAGTCGGCTCTTCCAGGGTCAGGAAATAAGAAGTAGATCTTCAGTGTGTACCGAGTGTTCCTGCGGGCTGTCAGATGCTGGCTATCATCAGCGTATTAAGCTGTCCAAGCCTATTTCCTTCACCTTTTGGTGCAGAGCTGTGATTGATTTTGTGCGGTTTTAATGTCTTCATGTCTTTGTACGTCAATGTAATGCCTTTTAAAGATTATGTCTCCCAGTTGGCCTTGGAACGCCATGGTATTCCCCGGCAGAGCCAGACAAGGTTTCATGGAAGAGGGAAGTCTGTGCCTCTTAAAATGCTGCCGCCGCAGATAAAAGCATGACTATCGATGGATGGTCCATAATAGATAAGGATTTTACATTTTCACCACCCACAATTGTTTGGCTCCCAAAGGCAGGAGAGTTTTTTTGTATTACTTTTTTTAATGTCCGACCACACACGCTGTCACCACTTGGTCTTTCTCAGACCACTTTGATGGGACACTGACCACTGCGACGAGTGACAAGTGTTTGGACATTTATAGGTGTTTATATTTTTAGCTATCATTTTAAGCTTACGCAGCACTGTGGTGGATTGAGCGGATGAGTCACCATTCACAGTTCCACAGTCCAAAAAGACACATATGTAAATGTAGGATTCAATGGGTAGTGTGAGTGCTTGTCCTTTTGGATGTGCTGGATGATGAACTGGGGCCATGTTCAGGGTGTCCCTCGCTTCCTGCTCTGTGTAGGTTGATTTGAATTATGTGAAAACAATTGTCAATTCATTCTTTACCTGAAAGAAACTCTCATAGAATCACCATCAGCCGTTGTATTAAAGCTCAAGACTCAAGAAATGTTACATTTACTAGTGGCCTTATTAGAATATGCTAGTAACTAAACTGTTTGTACATAAACTGAGAGTGTTCCTGCTTTATTGTGGGGTGCGTATGATATTGAATTGAGAGGGTTTTTGGAAGTGTATTTTTTATTTAGCGAACTGGGAATTGAGTTGTCTGTGTGTGACTGCTCCTTGGTGATGCCACTCACACACAATTGAGTTTAGTTGACATAAAAAAGTGGGGCGTAGCTTAGCCTTGGTCCAGATCAATTCGGCTTAGTGTGAATGCTCTTCATACAACACTATTGCTGGGAAATGTGGAGCAAACGGTAAGCATGGCCCTCTATTCTCCGAGGTTCACCGCACCACAGTGACTCACACACACCACATAGTCACCCATTCTTCAAATGTTTCCTTGCTTAAAGCCTCAGCTGGTGAGTCACAACCGTGCTACTGTAGCGGTGCGACTGGCCGCTGATGTGTCTCCCCTGTTTTTGTTACGTTATTCTTATCCCCCCCCACCACCACCACCACACCAACCCTCCGCACCATCCAGGAAGATGAATGGAACACAACGGTAATGTTTGTTTTCAGAGGCAAGTTAGATTTAACCCAAAACCCTTTTGGAGAATTAAACCAAAATAGACTAATACAGTGTGTCCAGACAATCGTCTCTGAGACGGCACACACGCCCAGGCTTCGGACTTCAAACACAATTTGTGGCACATTTGGCAGAGTTTGAACCAGGTGCAGTCATCTGTGGGATAGACCCAACACAGGGCTTGTTTAAGCTTGACCAAGACAAACGGATTTTCAATCCAGCTCAGTCGGCAAAAACCTCACCGACATTTTTAGAGACACGTGTGTTCCGTGTTTAGGTTTGACTTTGGAACCGCTCTTTTCGGAATAATGTCGGTAAGTCAGACGAGCCAGGCCGGACAAAGCTGTGCCATTCAATAAGGTTATTTTCGTTGATGGTTTTTGGTTAAGCGACCGAACACCTACTTTCTTTGTGACCGTGTCCCTCCCAGCTAAGGTTTGGAGGCTGTCTAGCCGTGTTTAGGTTTCCTCAGTGTTCTTCATGTGCAGGCAGCAGATTTATCTAGGGACATTTGGTTATTTACTGCACAACTGACCTGCGTATGATTTAATATGACGCCTCAAAAGATCATCAACCCTACTGCTCAGGTTGGGGTCGATCACACTTCGACGTTCAGCCCAATGACAAGCAATGTTTTGTTATTGGCCAATTCAAGCCTTCGCAGTGTGATTCTTCAGAGTGACTTGAAAACTTGTAATGGAAAATAAGCTCAAAGAGATTTATCGCTAGCAAATCATGTCTTCCTCGGAAGCATCTCGAGCATTTGCTGCCAAGCGTTGGATCACCTAAGTCATAGATGATAGGACATGTGGACCTTCCAGGTTCCAATGAAGATTGCACAGCGTCTACTATGATGTCACTCCGACACGTAATCCTGAATTGTCCCCTCTTATATCAAGTGAGTCCCTAAAATGTGACGATCTCGGTCACGTAGAGTTGAGCTACTACTCACTTTATAAAGTCAAGTGATGATGTCAGAGATGAGACATGATGCCAACACTATAAAACCTCTCTTGTCGAACGTTCCCCTCTTAACAGGATGATGTTCATTTTTCCATGCACATGCTAAGGCAAGATAACAGCCAGTTTAAAGTTTCCATTGACAGGCTGCGGTCGTCTTTCACAGGCCATTTAAAACACCACTAATAGAGTTTGGAGAGGAGCAATGAAAGCGATAGAACATTGACATCGTGATAAAAATTCAAATAACCCAGAGCTGCCTTGACTTGTCTAAAATGACTAGTTCTTTTGGAGACAGCAAGAAACAGAGACAGAATGATTGCGCGTTGATGTCTGACACCACCAGGATGTAGTTTAGGAAAACACATGTTGTGAAGTTCAAGAATTTTCTCGTCGACTTTGGGTAACTTTTTTCACTGAAAGTGAGACATGAATATCCACCAGACTGTGACTTTGTACTGTAGCATTTTATGCCCTGAGTTTAGTGTGTATATGGCTTTTTCTGAGAGCACCTCTGCATGTCTTTATTATTGCATTATTATTGTCCTACTTATATTTTATCTTTATAGCATTTAAAATTTGCTTTGATCTCAAGGATCCCGGTGTGAATGAGGTGGGTCCAGCTCATATTCAGATATTCGACACGACCGTGAAAGTCGGATTGTCTTGACAATGTCTGTTAATACCTGAAAGTATGTTTTGGTGGCCAAGAGTTTTCTCGCGGCCTCCTCAGATGTTCGAGACAAATTGCCATCTATGCTGGACCAAAGAGGCCGGTTGCGCCAACATAAACGCTAACACACATTTGCCTGGCAAGACAAATTGAAGCACGGACAGCAGGACAAAGGGCAGACCACAGGCCAGACTAGTAATTACGACAGCGAAGCGGCATGAAAGCTGCGTTATGACCACAAGACTGCACAGAGGAGGTCAAACTCCCGGGCTACAAACTCGTGCCTGTCCCTCTTTCTCAGCCTTTTAATGGACTGTGTCAGGGCTTCCGATCCCGACGACGACGCCAAATGGTTTATTCATCAGAGCTGCTCTTGGGTGCAACACCAGCAGATTTCGTGCGTGCTGCGGTTGACACATAAATTACAGTGTGTGATTTTGACCTCAGCTGGAACAAATATAAATATTTCTGATGGATGTATGTCGCTGTGAGCGGAGGAAAGTCTGGAAAGTGTTTTTGACCGGTGGTGACATCGATTTTTGTCAATACTTTTATTACATTTAAAGCCTGACTAAGACTGTGTGTTTTTAACTTTAATTATTTAATGGGCCAATTCAGTTTCCATCTATCCCGATAATCACTGCCTTTATGTGTCTTCGGAGACTAATATATTTAACCCCTGATTGAAGCGTTTGCAGTGTCAGCACTACTTGATGTTTTCCATATGTGGAGTTTGTGACAGTCTGGTATAAGTGTTTAGTTCTCGTTTCACATTTCTGTTTTGGCAGATCGGTTGAATCAAAAGACGAAATAAAACGAGTGGCAGGCGAAAGTATTATTGCGTGACACTGACACACAAACACAGGAGAGGGGTGTGTGGGCTGCGTGTGCTCCTTAAGGTCAGTAAGGGATATTTACCGATTGTTTACACAAAGAGTGTTCGGAAGTTAAAGGGCTGTGAGAACCTGAGTGTTGAAGCATTTTCTCAGTCACCGAGGAGGAAAGCATTTAAGCAGATATTAGTTAAGCAGCTGTAAAAATAGGAAGCAGGGAGGGAAATCTATGATTCATGAGATGGAGGAAGTGGATTACTGCGGGCCGTGCTGTAAAGATGTTTCAATTAGCGTGCCAAGGTGTGTGAGTTCTTCTAATAGACTTGTCAAACTCAGGGCCCCAGAGCTTGTAACGCATATGCTTGTCTTGACGTAAAATTGTATGCCGATTCACACTCTTGCAAGGCAGGTTGCGTTGTGGCTTGCGCCATGATGGCCTCCTGCCACTAGACTGCAGTGTTTGAGCATAACAGGGGAAGAAATTCTCATGTTCTGTGTGTTGTGATTGTCAATGTTTTGGAGGACGCTTTACCGTCTGTCTCGAAGAGGAAAAACAACTCGCTGCAGATAAAATGGAAGGCCGATGTTGACTTTTAAAACAGGAAAAATACACAATTCTGTTCTGACCTCAACTCGAACCGTTTTTGTTGTTGGCTCCTTGTGTGAGTTCATTCGACGCCTTGGCTCCAGCGCTTTGTGATTCACAATCCAGCTGTTACCTCATGTCGGAAATAATCTCAATAGACAGCTTTAAATTCAAGAGTTTGACCCAATAATGTCAACAGGGAAACACGACGAACCCCAGCAGCAAAAAAATCATTATTAGTTATTTTGGTCCGACTTGTCTGACTCTGTCATTCTGGTCTCATTGAAACCATTTCTTTGTTAGACAGGAATGATGTCTGTCCAACCTTTAAGGACTAGATGACTCAGCAGATAAAATCCGTCACTGGGAATTGCATGAGTGCTTATTCTGATGTTTCTATTTTGTAGTTCTTTTCAGTGCAGGGATGCAATTTTCACCAGATCAGTTAAGGGTTCTTTGTGGTAATACTTACAGAATAAAACTTTGAGTGCTGGATATAGTTAAGCTTTACATAGATCAAGTTTCAAACAGCACCTGTTCCCAAAATGAACAACCACTGTTAGTTCCATTCCAATCATAAAATAAAGTGTTTATTGTGAGTCTTCCACAAATTCATTATAAAAGGTTTGGAAGGTAAAAACAAATCCAACCCTAAGACATAGGCAGAAAAATACTCCTTAGGTACACAGTACTCTCTTGGGGTCACTTTTTGGTTTGGCTTGGTCGCCCAACACTCGCACTGCTGTGTGAAGCCCCACAGATCGTGAATGCACAGAAGCCACTTTCACTGTCGGCCCCTTGCGTCGGTCCCTATTGGGTTCAGGGGACCAACAAGTGCTGAGTTGAGTCATATGAGTGCGATGCTTTCCCTGTTCGAGGGTTATTCAGTGATGTGATAACTGGTCTTGGGTGAGTCAAACTTGAATCTGAAGCAGTGCTGTCTTGCCAAGAAGCAGTCCTGCTGAATGAGTGGTCATGTTGTGCCGGTTGTTCTCCCCTGTCCAGCGTGGATTAGATCAATACTGGTGTTGTTCAACGGAGGGACAGCAGGTTCTGGATGAGTACTGGTCCTGTTCTAGCCATCGACGGTCAGTCCTCTCTGTGGCGGGGCGGCGGATCCATGAATGGCTTCTTGCAGTGGTCATACAGAGCGGCATTCTTCTCGCCCCCTTCTGAAGCTGACATCCGACGGGGGAAGCCCAAGGAGCCTAAATGTTTTCATATCCCCCTGGTAGGAGCGGACATATCAGGTGCAGCGTTAATGTATTTAGAGTCGAGAAAAACTGGGTCGTGTCTAGTGGTCAGAGGTAGGAGCGACAAGGACGGCAGTGAGAAGTCGGGAAGACACACGTGGCGGACTTGTTCAGGGTCGTACGGCAAACTCCGGCGCTTATCAGCACCTGAACCAGTTCCGCTCAAATGCGTGTCTTCTTTAATGTTTGACCCCTGGGCGGGTTACGCAAGGAGACAGATGCCAGGGGCGTGGCCACGTCACGCAGTTCGGCTGTCAAGTTCTTGACACCCACCTGTTCCGCCTCTCCAGTCTGCGAGCCACACTGACAGAGCTCATCTGTCAAGCTACAATGAAGAGGCGGAATGAGCTGCCATTTTTATGAAGAAAGAATTAAAATAAAGCTGCTGAAGCCCGGAGAGACGTTCAAGGGGAAAAAAAAGGATGAATAAGGTCCTGTGCTCGGCCCTTGGGTGGACTGAACCCCTCTGTTTGTGCTTTTTTTGGGCGCTGGCACACAGGGCTGCCTGTGAGGAGTGGGTCGGAAGCAGGAAGTGGTTGTGTAAGGTGATCCCTAGATGCTGCACAGAGACTCTTTTCAACAGAAGACCTCTTGGTCCCATTCTGCACAGCGACACATCGGGTCGTCCTCCCGCCGGGTCTGGACACACCCACTTGAGATAAATTTGGTGAGATAGGGATGAGATGAGAGGAAGCAGTGGAACAAAAGATGATTTTGAAGAGGCTGTAAGAATCATTTCTCATCTCAGGACCACACGTTTCAACAAGGCAGCTGTACATTCTCATGTGTCATATCTTGTTCATCATCCCTTCCCGCACCTCACATATAGGCTTACGCGTGTCTTTCCGACCGCTCGGATGTGTCAGGTCTGCAGCGCTCACAGACCTCCTGACTTGGGAGCACCAAAGAAACAACTGAAAGAATTTGTTTTTCAAAATTTGAATGGCTCATTCAATAAAGAGGCAGAAATAAGAGGGGGAGAAATTAAAGTTTTGAGACGTCTGTCCTCTACTTCCCTCACACATCATTCGTTGTTGTTCTTTCCGAGCACCACAGCTAATGAGCCGGCCAGAAATTTCTGTGTTCTCAAAATGGGAACAATTATTAGTTTCTGTTTGTTCAGGCTCGAGTCAGCGCTGCAGTGTGGGTCGGTCTTAAAGCGCTGTGCCGGTGCTTGTGGTCTCCATCCGGGTGAGCTGGTCAAATTTATGTCTGGTGAATCAGTTATTTTCAGAGGGCCTTTGAAGCCCCGTCCAGAGCGAAGAACGGAGACATAACAAAGGGAAATGTAAACAGGGGATCATAACTGAGTCGCCTGGGTGTAAAATAGACAAATAGGCCGTTTCTGAGGGTTTATATCAGATCATTCACAGGCTGGTCAGGAAAGCCTGTGTCGTAATTGGGTCATTGGGACATTTCCTTTGACTATTTTAAGAGTGGCAGGCTGGGTGAGTTTGGAAAATTCTGGTTCTGACTCACACGCTTGGTGTCTGGAATTCCCTACTTGCTATTGGCCTGGGGACTACTGTTTTTGGCAGTCGAGCTAATTGAAGCAAGTAATCAAATGGAATAAAAAATAATTTCAGCTTTTACTTCTTGGTCCTCTTTCTACACGTTTGCAGAAATGAAAGAGCAGCTCAGCTCTGCAACAGCGGATCATCCGTCTTCCTCTTCATCACTCTCTGACAAGCTCACTTTCACGCTGGCCATCGAGCAGCTCCGTCACTCACTACACCCGTGTTTTCTCAAAGACACTAGTTAATGGGAGAGAAGGAAAAGTTGTCTTGGCTGTTCTTCTGCTGCCATTTGTGGTCCCTCTGTTATTGGCTGGGGGCTTTACACCCGCTGACCAGAGGTTGACGCCTAGAAACTCCACAAACAAAGAACGTACACGCAGTGGACAGAGACACTGGGTTATTCTTCAAGTGGCTGAATAACATTGTGTTTTATGATGAGGCGCATTGTACAAACACTTCTTCTGCTATTAATGTGAAATGTCATAAACCTCAGTTGCGTAATATTTCACTTAAGAAGTCACCATCTTAAACCTTGTGGATTTACGCTGAATATGAAGACAAATGTCAGAAAGTGTCCTTTTAACCTTTCTTCCAACATTAATTGTGGGCTTTCACAAATACATCCTGGAACCAGTGAAAATGAGGCGTTAGACTTGGGCTCCAACGACTATAATCGTGTATTAAATTAGTCGCAAACTAGTTCATGAGTTGTGAAGCCATCACTCTTTAAGAAAAATCCACAGCAAGAGGAGAAATGTCTGAGGCACCATTGTGACCCATAATGTAGAAGGTATTGAACTATTTCATTCGATTCAAATTCAAATTAAGGTTCAAAATCAAATTCATCACTATCCACGGGTCCACAACACATACATAGTTTTCTGTCCTTTTGTAATTACTTTTTACAACACACAACAATTAAGACATGTTGCCGTATTTTTCAATCCATACACATCATTTGGCAACTAGTCAAGGCAGGCAGTGACCGATTCTCCAAAGACCTAGTTGGGACCAGGAAAATTCTGTTCTTCGCTCTGTTCCTTTTCAGTCGCTGTATAATCTAAGACGAATTCTTGACTGAATTTGTGTAATGTAACAACATATTGCCTTGTAACACATTTACATGTATTTGAGGAGGTCGAAATGAACATTCACTCATAAATATTCATTCAATGTGGGGCATTTTATACACATTTGTTCTTGATGTAGTGCTATTGTGGGAGTTTGGAATGTGAAGGAAAACTGTCTTTATAGTTCTCAGATGTCCTTGTCTTTGAAATTAAAAAGAAATTACAAACTTCAACATTATATCATTATGTATCAAACCAAACATTCTGTGGAGAGCAATGATCATTATGTATAACTATTTTTTTACTATTTGAGAAGTTGGAGCCTAAATGATTGAACGTATTTTATGTCCTCACACTTCTATTTCTGGCAATCAAATGGGTTAATGTTAGGGTTGGGAATCTTGTGCTCCCTCACCATTCAATTCAAATAGATTTTATTTCTGATCATGATCTAATATGAATGATCAGAATGATAAATGAGACATTAAACTGTCTTTCCTGTCTTTCCACCTTTATTCAGTTCTAAACGTTTATCCAAGTTGAGATGGAATTGTTGCAACATAAAAGTGCCTCTTTAATAAAAACAAATAAAATAGAAAGTCCAGTTAAATATGTTGCCTTTTAAATTCTAAGGAAAGTGCCTCTTGGTAAAGCTGCAGCTGTCCAGTAAAAAACTTCTCCGTCTGACTGTGATCGCGGGGAGACGCCTAGCAAAACCAGCCTGTGCATCCATTGTGTTGCCAAAGTGCTTGGTCTTAGTATGGCATTGCTTGCACACTGTTTCCGTGCATTTGGTAAACGCAGAAATAACACTAAAATACTTTTAGTAATTTTATTTTCCCCGGCACCATTTTTTTGAGATTCAAAACTCGACTGTTCTGCGAATGGATTTTTTGCCACACCCTTGTTAATATGATGGGAAGGACTACACAGTAGCAGAGGCTTTAATGTGGCAAACATTCTGACCAATCTGTGTCAAGCTAGTGTTTTCTGTCAGTTGAATAGAGTCGTTCAATTTAATTCATAGCAGGCTTGACCGGTTGCGAATAGAACATATTTATGGCTCCTTTCTGCAGTGCACGGCTCAAACAGGAAGCGGTGTTAAAGTTGATGATATAATGTTAATTCATATCTGTTATTTAGTATGTTACAAAGTGTATCATGACACAAGTAGACAAAATAAACAGCCTGACAACAGACAAAACAAGACCACCCTCAAAATGCAGTGCTAAGTCAGAAATAAAGTTCAGGCGATGCTTTTGACGCGTCCCATTTGCATTCAGAGCGAGGAACAATAACTTGGGGCTGACTCCCAAGTTTCCCAGAAAGCAAATCAAACCAGTTCCATTGTCACTTCCAACCCAGGGTCCTGGATCTCGCTCAGAAGTTTTGTCCTCCGCACTGAAAGGAATGTCAACAAGTTGATTAAAACATCAACTTTCCACTTCCGCTAACCAAACTTCCACGAGCATCATGAACATCCAAAGTCATCAGTAGATCTTTTTATTGTCCTCTGGAGCGTTTTATATATATATATATTAATAAAAGGAAACAAACATTCAAAGGACATCAACATCTGTTGACTATTCCTGATGAAACGCTCCACTTTGACTCACATGGTTGTTCCCCCTCAGATTTATATACACACATAAAACAAACAGGCCACAACACACATGTGGTCTGTCCATCTGCTTGTTCGCCTGTGGTTCCACACCAGGGAGGCACCGCCGTTCACCCCCCCATCTGCTGCAAGCTCCCTTTCTGCAAATCGACCTCTCACTTACACCTTGAACGCAGGACTTCAGAAATGAGTAAATCAAAGCGCACATATTCGTCAAACTCATATTCACCACACTTGGATAAATACACATGTGTAATTACAGCCGCTCACATGTGCGAATTTGCCCTCGTCTGTTCATGGAAATGACTTCTCTAATTGCAAACATGGATGTGGATTAGAGGTTATTTCACAGACAGTGCTTTTGTTTATCCCTTGGCTCTTGAAACGTCACGTGGACGCAGAAGAAATGATTTGTTTTCTTTGGCACAGCCGACGTGCTACAATTATATATTCTATTTCGGAACCCTTCCTCCTGCACGTGTCGCGACTTGACTGTCCTCTTATTCCGGGACAAATGCCGAAAACCGCCCACTGAGACTCACTAGAAGAGGTTTAAGCGGAGGGTTAAAGGTCACGAGTGTGGCCTGCAGTTATGTCAAGCGCTGTACCAAACAACTTTCCCTGATTGATTTCTGCCACGCCCAACCTTCCAGTGTCAAACTTCTGAGGAGTGCGCGCCGCCACTGGGCCGCTTTCGAAATACGTCCAAAATGTAACCTTTAATCACAGCGTGAGGGGGTGGATGCCCGTAAGTCACAAAGCAATCGGGGTCATGGTGGGTGACTTGGTATTTAAAACAACTGCTGAACCTCTCGTACACACTGGAACTGAAACCATTGTGGTGGTGTGTTTGACGGATGGAAACCCCTCACTAGAAACCATGGCCTTGTGACGCTGATGTTATTTGTGCAGCGAAACCTGATGTCCCCAGTTCTGAAGGATGGGGGAGGATACAAGCTTTGTAGCCTAGCCTGTCTGTACACGTCCATCCAAGTTTTTTGGGAGGAAGGTTCGCTTCTGCTTTGGACGCCTGAGGTCAGAGACACTCAGGTCGTAGCTCCAGATCAAATCCTCCTACAGCCTCTGTGCATGCAGTCTGTAACTATACTGTGGGAATCCAGTAGCAACACACCAGTGGGCTGCGCCATAAAGAGTCTGCATGTTCTTGGCTTAAAACCATAATTTCAGATATATCTACCAGAAGAAATGCTTAATATTTCTGAAACTATGTCTAAGTGTATGACTCACTTTAGTCTAGAAATGAGGAGCATTCTTACTAGTTAAACACATTTTAAAAATTACCTGGAAAAACTTACTAAGAAGACAGACAGAGTCAGTACGAACAGATGGTGTGGAACGTTGGAGATGGAACCGATGAGTTTCATGGAAGTGGTGAATGGGAGCTTGTAGAAGGTAAATGGAGTTAGAGAGGATGATCAACCGAGGTTAAAGCGGTGGAACTGAAATAAGAGGTTCGTATGTCAAGCGATCAATAATAAAAATGGGGTGTTAACTGTAAACTGTCCCAATGATCCTGCATTGGGTGGGAGGAGGCAAGTAGCTGTGCACTGACAGGCAGAAGACTGGGCAATGAGATGCTATTACTCAAGTGCTTGTCATGAGACTGTGAGAGGAAAGCAGACAGGACTTCTGGGAGGTGGACTCAGGATCAGTTTCAACTGCAATAGAACAGATTAAAATTATTAGAAAAAGATGTGCCGAAAGTTCTGCTTCATCTGCTTTTACCTTTTGTTTGTTGTTGTTCTTGAACGCACAATGAAGCAGAGTGATTTATGATCCACGCTGTTTGTGACAGAGGCTGTTAAAATCTTGTTTGGGTTTGTGGGGGGTCTATCTCCGAGGTCCAGCGTCATTATTACTCCCCGCTGACCACGTCTGTGGAAAACCTTTTTTTTTTTTTTTTTTTTTTTTATCACCATATTACAGTTTTGAAATGATCTCCTTTAAAGACCAAACTGAAGCTATGGCACCGCAACAGTGGCTGGAATCGAGTGAAGGAGAGTTTTGTTTTTGAGTCTTAATTCAGGCTAATTTCAGAGAGGAACCAAATACCTTGACCCAGCCCGAGAAGGGACAAGCAAATATTGATTCTCTGGAGAGAAAAAAAAGGAATGCAGGAGTAATAAAAGCTGAAAGAAGAATTTTGTTAATTAAAGTCAATCGTATCCTGGCACCTTTTTTTAACTGCCGTTTTCCTGAATGTCTTTTTAATCCAATAATGTCTGTCTTATACACTTGACTTAAGTTGCGCAGACACTCGATAATGGGGCAATTGTGTAAAAAGAGACTGAAAATGAACTTTCAAGAGTCAAACAGAGATTCCATCATGTTTGTGGAATGATGTGGTGAGCAATATGGAAACAGACGGAGTCCAGAATTCAGCGGTTAGAAAAAAATAAATAAAAGAAAAACAGTCGTCTGAGAGGGAGGAAAAATGGAGGGAGTGAGGGGAGCCTCTGGAATTACACACCGAAACCTCGCACACACGCATCTCCTCGCGACTCAGCAAACCACAGTGGATGAGGGTGGGACGAGCGGCGATGGGGCAGCTGACTGCCGCGTTAGAATGAAGAGAACTGAAGGGTTTTGTTTTGAAATGTGATGCTCTTTAATCCTTTAACTGCGTAAGCAGATACAGGCTCGTATAATATTTGTCTGGATAATAACACGAGCCACTGACTGCACTGTTAACGTACGAGCAGCCAGGCACAGTCGTGCATGGCATTCATAGACATGCTGCAATGTTTTTTCTGCTCAGTTTTCTTACCAGTCATGGTTGAATTTCTGCTCCTTTTCAGATGTTTTTTTTTTTTACATCTGCAAAATTGTTCTTTTAGCTTTTTTTGGTCAGATACTTGCGCTTATTTCTTCGATGGAGTAGGAGGGAACTCAAGCTACGTCGAAGTGGGGGACACCGTGGTCAGGTCACCAGCCCAGCACAGAATTGATAGTCAACCACATACAATATAAGACGCTAAATCCATCCAGGAAGGACATTGATTCCCTCCTTAAGTTGCCTCTCGTTGAAACCAACAGGATGCTGGGATTTTGACCCCGTTATCCTGAGGCTTTCCAAGCGTCAGCCGATAGAGGACTCCACTGTTTAAGGTAGACCATTAATAATTAAGCAAATCTGTTTGTCAGTAAAGTCAGATGTTTATCAGCCTAAATAAAGGCGAAAACACGTGAGATATCAAACAGCCATACACGTCGTGAGACCTGGACCGCTGCGCTGTGCTCTCGTTCCCGAGCACAATTTTCCTGCAGCTCCCAGCTGCACAACTCAGTGTTCTGGAAGTTTGAGAAGTTGTTTTTGAACGATGTTGTCCACCCAGACAGCGATCAGACCCTGTACTGCCCGGCATCTATCATGTTTGTGTGGAGTCGCGCTGTACACGTAGTTTCCAGCATCTAGTGGCGAGTCGCCTGAGGCGAGAATCCCACCCCCCGCTGAGAATTTCCCATGGCGAGGTGCAGCTCGCCAATCGGTATCAAGTCCACGGCCAAAACCCGACTCGATTGAGTTCACATCTCGGACTTCCAAGCCGAAAGAGTCTCGGGACTGAACCCCTAGTGTGAAAGCGCCCGAAGAAGGAGCGTTCAAGGATGTTCTCCCAAGATGGAGACACCCCGTGTGTTGAGGAGACCCCTGAATATGATCACGCCTTTATCCTCTCACTGGCTGATCCTGATCCATCTCTAATCCAGGGGGTAGTTAGAAGTGGAAGCCAGTTTAGAGTCGCTCTTTTCCTGACTTCATATCACACTTTCTGCTCTCTAAAGGCGACTATTTAAACAGTGCATTTCAATTTGAACTTTTGAATTTGGTCCTAATCTCAGGAGCTAATTGTTTCATTCACTGCCGTTGAATGCTGTGAAGAGAGGAAGCACAGGCTGCATTAAATAACTGTATAGTCACAGAGTCTGAGTCATCTGGAAGCTCACATCATTGGCATATTTCCTCCGAATGGACAGGAGCGGTGATTTTAAAAGCAAATTGCTTGCATAATGGATGCTTCCAAAAATACAGAGGAGTAGGCAGGCGAGCTGACCGAGGTTTTGGCGGCGCGCCCCAAAATGGGCTGCGGGCCAGCAGTTCTCACTGCACACTTCCTTCCACTGGACCAGTCACGCTGCGAGAGGTGTGAGGAGAACAGTGAGACACTTCTGCTCCTGCCACCTGACTCTCCCTCCTGTTCGTCTTTGGTTGTGTATCGAGTCCGCGGCGCAGATGCGGAACATCCTGCCTGCTCCCCTGCTCGCCTCTCATGGTTTTCCACTGTTTAAAGCTCTCCTCTCCACCAACTCTGATCTCATCACCTCCCATGCTCATCTGTCCTCCCGATCTGAGTGATCATGTAGTGATATTTCACCGTTGCATCTGGAAAAGTTGACCGAGCCGGGGAAGTTTTGGGGCAATGCTAGTTATTGATTTACATTGCTATGAAGGGAGCCATTGTTCATTGCGAGTAGATTGCCGAACCTTCTGCCGCCTTCCCTCTCTCAGTGCTAATAATGCTTGTCGCCCCTGGGGAGCACTTGTCTCTCTCTCTCTCTTGCTGTTTTTGTGTTTTCTTACACAAATGTTGGATTGCTGTTTGGTGAGGGTCACCTACTTTGAAGCCACAGTCTGTTTTTGCCATTTCTCCTGGAGCTCTCATGTTACAGCGAAGAGAAATATTGAAGCCACTCAAGCTGTGGTCTCTAAACTGAACCGGCGTTGAGCGATATGGCGCTTTTCTGGGGGGGTATGGAAAACAGAAATCGCGAAAGCAATTACCGGCTTAAAGCAATGATGTGATGAGTCGACATATAAAATTCCCAGTGCTACCAGAACATTTACGCTCAAACCAACACCACATACATCCTGCGCTAAACGACAGGCTGACGACTTTCAGGAAATTGAGTTTTCATTTACGCACCTCTCGCTCACCTCCTTGGAGAAAGTGATACACGCGTCCATGTACGTAATGAGAAAAACAAAGCCCCAAAACACTCAGACTCGCACCACAAATCCACTCGTTCCTAAACACTCAGCAGTCTGGAGATCGGGGCGGTGTTGTGGTGTCGCCATATGGGGCGCCAGCGCCGGAGAGGCTTGGTGAAAAAGGTCTCAGGCGGTGGAGAAAACAAACTGACACACACTGCACACACAGCCTTAATTGACTTGTAAATCCCACTAAAACACTCTCGTGGAAGAAATCCCAGGCAGTCACACAGGACTTGATAGCAACTTGTGCCCAGCTGGCAATTTTGTCACCACCACACCCTTTCGATGTAGTCCAAGAGCATTTGATACTTTTCAGGATGAAACAAGAGGAGCCATGGCAAAGAAGAGGCCACCAAATTGGCAGACTGACACCGAGTCAGCCGACAGCATTCTTTTAAAACCTGTCTCATTACTCTTTGTAAAGTGACAGCTGGGGTGTGAGTGCGACTTTCCCCCCTGTGATCCTTATACTGGTCTTTTTGTTGCAAGAGGCATTCACGCCCAGCCCCAAACCTCAGCCGCTCGTCTGGGCAAATACAATCCATGCCATGATGTATGATTGGAGTGTTGACTCTCTGAAGACGGTCATTCACAGCGGTCGCCTCGGGCATGGACAGAGGGAGACACTCCGACTTTCAGGTTCTGTGGAGCTGGAGACTCGATGTGATTTTTCACAACCGAGCCCAAACCCAGCCTGGTCTCAGCCCCAAGCCCCGGCCTAATGTGCTAAATGCCTCTTGGAGGTTTACCAGAGGATGAGACAAGGAAACACATGCCGGGGAGTGATCCCCTCCGGGCAGAATGCAGGGTCGGTGCCTTCATCTGTCAACTGGTGTTTGGAAAACCCCAGAATAGTGATCATCAGATAAAGGCGGCATTAGTCCTCCGCTCCTAATGAGCTGCGGTCAGCCACGGAATAACAATCGGCAGCTGCTCTTATAAGCCGGGATGAATTAAACCCGCTTTATCCGGCAACATTAAAACAAATAATGCAACATAAACAAAGAAAAACAAAACGTCCAGAGACTCACACTCAATATCACTTGCTGACACAGTCACAGAGACGCGAGTAACGGTGGGAATCAGAGCCAAAGACTGTCCAGTCTGCAGTCCTGATCACCACCACCAGTCCATTACAACGGCGGCCTTACCACCAACATGTTGCCTTGCTTTTCCTTTTTACAATTTTACTTTTCCCATTTGTGTTGTTCATACCTTACTTTTGTTGCCTGGGCTTTTATTTTATAGTATGCAAGGTGGCTGTCAGGCTGCAAATTTGTGATTAAAAACGGCAGTTTCGCATCGATTACACAATAATCCAGAGCTGTGAGTAATTTGAGGAATTCCCTTCATGTTAACACCGGAGGTCTTGGAGAGCCCTGGTTGATACAGTGTTTGTGAGTCAGAACAGTTGCTTTTTATATCTGTCTGAACATTTTCATTGCTTTTTTGGTTGTTTCTTTGTTAATGTGACCTTTGTTTTTTTAATTTCCTTATGAAAAATGAGGAATGATGTCTTGTTATTCATTATGAATTTTGAAAATCTTTAGAGGGTAGAGTGAGGCAGCTGTTTTTATAATGAATATGAATATCATTCCAACGCACATGCTGCAGAGAGGTGGAATGACAGTGGTGGAAATGAAACCCAAATGGTGGTTTCTCCAAATAAATGGGGAGTTTTTGTCACGCTGCTTTCACTTGGTCATAGCCAGGGGAACCAAGCAAAAGGCTAGAACTGATGTCTCATTACCGGGCTTTAAATTACATTTAACCCGAACCATTTTTTTCTGGTCTGACATTTAGCGACCCACTAGGTTTGGAGAGCCAAAGTAAACCAGGATTTGAAAGTTGTGTCTGGGATGCCCGAGGAAAGGCAACAAACATTAGTGCCGTTCTCACTGTCCAAACGCTCTCCGACTAATCCCTGATATTCCCCAAACATCTAAACCTGCAGCCCTCTTGCAATAGAACACTGTAGCATTGTGTCCCTCTGCTGCAGGAGCCTGTGATTCATTTACTGGCAGGACTTTTTGGATAATATTCCTGTATTTTTCTCATCTTCTGAACACTGCTGTGCTTCACCGTTTCAAGACCAAAAACTAGTTTCTTCCCATTATTTTTTTTTTCCCCTGCGCAGTAAATGCGTCTGCAAAACACAAACCTTCTTTCATCATTTCTTTTTTCAAGGTGTTTATTTTTTTGTTTCTTAAAGCAGCATGATTAGGATTTTAATGCTGCAATATTCTTAATTGTATTGAATTCCACTTGCTCTGGAGTAGCAGTGTGAAGTGCTGCAATAGTGCTCTCTCCTGACTGGATTCAAAATTGCACCGGTGTTTGTGTGGTTCATTTACACTGGGCAATTAAGTCATGATTTTTAAACCCTGTGTGTGTGTCAAATAAGTGTGTGTTGTCCGCAGTTGACCGCATCTCTTCTGTGTTCCCTCTCCAGGTCGGCTTCACTGTGGTCCCAGCTCACAATGAGAGTGAAAAGATGAGTTTGCAGCCCGCAGTTCCTGCCACTGGATGTTTACTGATTCATGCCACCTCCAAGACGACGCCTCCGTCTCCCGGGCTGCGTATCTGAAGACCAGGCTTTCCTAGTACACGTCGCGCACCATGGCAGGAGAGACGAAGCAACTGCACCTTGGCACAGCGTTGCACCCGGCACTGCAGGATGACGGGACATCCCTGGACCAGCAGAGCTCTCCAAATGAGTCTTCAGAGCACTTTTCTACCACAGACACTGATGACAAAGTCAGCAGCAAGGGGCCCAAAGTTGACAAAGCAAAGAGGGAAAGAAAAGGATCTCAGCGGGAGGCTGTTATTCGGCCGCAGCAGGCGGGAAAGATTGATTTCCGATCGTTGCAGAACAAAACGAAATTTTCCGCTGACAGGACGTGGTCGAGTGGCAAAGCCAGTCCCCAGTCCCCAAGTGGTAAAGGCCGGAATCGGGAGAAGGGCAAACGGTGTGGAAAGCCAGAGCGTGACAACCCACAACCCCTCTACAACCTAAGCATCACAAACCCACGCTCGAACCTCAACATTGGGATTGCCTACCCACAGCAAAAGGTTTCCCCGGCCAAGAAGCTGGAGACCAACGTTCCTGTCTCAGGCAGCTACAGATTCCACGTGCCCAGTGTGCCGGAGAGAGAGGCAGAGATGCAACAGGAAGAGTTAAACCACCGTTTCCAGGACGCCTCTTCTCATTCTCTAACCTCGCAAGGCTTTACCTCACAGTCACTGGGTTCCTCAAGTGGAATTTCATCCCATCATCATCTGTCACAACAGCAACCTGCCACGATGGAGGGCAACACTGGACAGTCTGGCGGTCAGGTCATCGTGCCTGAATTTCAGATGAGTGGCTCCAGCGTGTGGCAGTCTCCTGAACGGACTTTCAATGGTGCTAGCTACGGCGTTCCTTCACAGAAATGTGCTGCCCTCAAAGAAAACAGTAAGGGAGGCACATTTACACCATTCCATTATGCATATAACTTTCTGGAAGAATCCACTTCTGACGCTTTTCCCTGCGAGCAGAACACACATGTGGACACAGCCGGTTCTGTTCACGTGTCCCATAATTCATATTCTTTCATGTCTCGAGACGGGCTCAACGTGGGGCAGAACGGCACTCAGTTCAGCACTGAACACCAAGCTGAACACAGAAGTTCTTACCATCATAGCTCACAGTTACAGCGTATCCAAGGAGGGGCAGCCTCCATCCAATGTACAAGGAATTTAAGTGAGGATTCAGCCAGTAGTGACAGTTCTGGATCTGGTTCACAGCAGCTGGAACCGGGAAACAACTCCTTGCCAGAGAACACAGACACAACTGGATGTGCAGATGCGGAGGATGCGGCCATCACGTCAGGAAGCAAGAGAATTGGCCAACCCAAAGATTCAAATGCAGCCCAAAGGACACCGCTTCAAGGCGGTGCGCATCGATCAAGAAACAGCTCCGGATCCCAAATCAACTTCCCTAATAGCATCCACCCTCCCTCAGTTGCCTTCGATAACAATGTCAGTAAAAAGGTTTTGAACAGGCATCCACAGTCTTGGTGTGCGTCTAGCAAGACCTACTCACCTGCAGAGAACAGAACCACACATTACCATGATATGAATGAAAGTCTAAAGTTCCCAAACCAGCCAGCGGTTGACAAAAGGTCCAATTCCTCCAAAAGTAGCCGACTCTCCTGGCAGCAGAACGCAGTCCCAACTCCAAACCGAATAGAGCTGTCCAGGCAAATAAACAATCAAAAGTGGTCTTACATGGTTTCTCCCTCGGACGTGCAGGACGACAGCAAGACGCAGAAACACAATCAACTGAAAATTCCTGGCCCATTTCAAAAGGCAAGATCTGCTGAGGGGTTTTCCAACCAGAGGCAAGAGACTGTAAGGCATAGTAATGCTACTTTTAAAATAGAAATGAGCCACACACAACTGTGTGAGTCCAAAAATAAAGTTTATTTCGGGGTCAACCAGTCTGTCCCAGGTGCTGCATCAAGAACTTTCACCTATCCGCCCTTACAGGCTCCGCCCATGGGTCTCATGATGGTGTCACCGTATGAATCCCCGCTTCCCTCCCCTGGTCATAACCAAGCATCGAGCAGTACGTGCTCCTCTCTGTCCCCAGTGTCCACCAGCCCAGTGAATATCAGCGCCGACGAGAGTCAAATGTCAAAGGCCAATCCGCCCAACCTCTTCTTCCACCAGCCCCAAACCAAAGCACAGCTGTCCTCAGAGACCTTGAGCTCCCACCAGTTTCACGCCGACCCTCCCCGCAGTCTTCCAACAGAGAGAGCTAAAGATGACTCCATGAACTACCTGCAAAACAACAACGCTTCCAAATCCACGGTCAACAAAGGATACGTGGACAGCTTCGGTATCGAGCATCACCAACCTCCACCCCCATACTCGGCACATCAGCTGTTTGCGAATCTCGACCAGCTAGATGTTCTCCTGACATGCAAGCAGTGTGATCAGAATTTTAGCAACGTGACCTCTTTTCTGGAACACAAGCAATACTGTGCACAACACGCCTTTGCACAAAATGACCTTAAAGACCTATCAAAGATAGAAGACAGTCGGAAAATCCCAGCAGAACCGGCTAAACAACCCTCTGTGTCAAACATCTCAGCAAGTAGATGCTCCCCTGACCTTCATCTGTCTTTGCTCGGCCTCAATAAAAACGGGGAGTTAATGTCAGAGAGCGAAACAAAAGGCGATAAGGATGATTCAATGAAGATAAACTTGTTTTCGGGTCCAGCGAACGCACCTGCAGCTCTGCCTGAACTGGAACTGGAGGATGCCAAGTTAGACCGACTCATCACTGAAGCTTTGAACGGACTCGGGTATCAATCTGACAACGCGGAGATTGACAGTAGCTTCATCGATGCTTTTGCCGATGATGAGCTCACAACCGTCAAAGGACCCGCAAACAAACAGTCTCTGAAAAGCAAAGAAATGCAGCCACCAGAGAGCAAAGCCAAACATGAAGCAGATAGTCCGATTACACAAGGAAAGTATTTCTATGACTCTGATGTTGACAGCCCTAAGACAAATAAAGATTATACAGAAAGTAAACTTGAGGAAGCAACTCTAAATTTAGAGCGAAAGGAGAAAATTAACATTAAAAAAGGAGTGTCTCATAAAAATTCAGCAGCTTCCCCTGAGGGAAAAACAACAGAACAAGACAGCAAAGTGAGAGGCACTAGAAAACTGGGCAGAAGTGAGGATGAGAACACAAGTGCCCCCAGGATTCTCTTATCCAGCAAGTTCTCTGAGCGCTGTGGTGCTAAAAGCGCAGAGGAGCATTCTGGACATGCCACACACTCACACACATCACCAAAGCACGCAGTGAAAGAGAGCAAGAGGAAAGGAGGTGCCGGCGGCACCTGGAGCAAAGAAATGATTCACAAAATTGTCCAGCAAAAAAACAAAATCCAGAAGGTCCACGTGAAAGGCAGCAAAAACCTACAGTTCTCTCTGGTGATGGAGAGGCTGACGCCTCCTGTGACGAACCCGGCGCTCGGAGAATACGACTACGTCTCCAACTCGGATGACGACTGCGAGCCGGTTAAAATCCCGAGCCAGAACAGGATTAATCAAAGCAGCCGCTGTAAATACACCTACACCAAAGAGTGTAAATGGCGAGCGAGGAATGATCGAGACCAGGCGGCGTGGAGACACGAGTCCAAAGAATGTTTTGAGGTCAAAAGATGTGAAGAGGTTTCTCTTTCTCCTGATAAACTGGGGGCTAACCAAAGACTCAAGAGGAGGGGCAGCAGGTCATCCACAAGCAGTGACCTCAGCGCATCCGTGAGTGTTTCAAGTGATGGTATCAACAGCCCCAAGAGCAGCGACCCTCTTGACTCAGACTGTGAGAAGAAGTCAAACATGAAAAAGAAAAATCAGAAAACCTACGAAAGGTCGTCGCCGCAGAAATTACTCAAAGAGTCCGGCACCTTAGCACTGATGTTCACCAAAGCTGTGAAGAAGTGTGATGCAGACAAACCATCCTTGGTTGTGAGCAGCAGAGACGAAACAGAAACCGCCAAAGCTGTTGACCCTCCGCCACCCGCGCTCAAAGACACAATCCAAAAAAGCAAAAGCTCAAAGTCAAAAGAGAAACCCGCGACGGGCTGCAAAGAAACGCTGATGTCATACAGGGACACTTCAGAGAGACAAAACAAACTGAAAGAGCAAACACAAATTGATAGCCTTCCACAGCACTTTGACCTCTCAACCACTGACAAAAACCCAGATTCCAATGTCGAAGAAAACACAGCGGCAGGAGTCAGAGAAAAGCCTCGTGCCCCTGAGCTCCAGCTGTCTTTTGAAAAACAGAGCGACAGTGTGTTTGTGGGGAAAGAGGCTGCGGCTTTGGTCGGTGAACTGGACACACACAAACCTGTACCGTTCTGCACCACCTTGATGAATGAGACTTGCTTATCGCCGACCGACGGCTCCTTGATTCAGAAGGACCCGCTTCACCTCATGCCGTACCCTCTGGATCAGGAACAAGGGATCATGAAATCCCCACTTTCCTTTGACACCACATCAATGTTTGGGGAACTCACCCCGTTCGACACCGGGCTCTACTCTGACATGCCACTTCCAAAGGACAATTTCCATTCCATCCAGAATATACCTGAAAAGAAGGAAGAATATGTTTCTTCCCTTTCGTCTTTCCTGGAACAAAGAGACTGGAACCTGATTGTCAGCCCAGAACTGCCCGTGGAGATATCTCAGTACAAAGAAAACTCTGAGAAATCGAATGAAAAGAAAGCAGATTTCAACCACGTGCCGTTGACCCTGCCTGAGAAAATCATTGACTACCCAGTCAATCTAAACAGCTGTGCTTCAGAGGACGAGCTGGAGATTAAGAGAATCGTGAATGAGCTGGAAAACCAGCTGCAGTCCACCAAGTTGGAGAAGCAGCCGCTGCTGTGCGAGAGCGATCCTAAGCAAATGCAAATGAGCAAGTTTTCGCCGTTATGCCTGGACGAAGAGTCGCAGAGTGACGGCTCTGATCTTAGTAGTTCTGTGACAACGTTGCCGTCGGAGCCCTTCACCGAACCGGGAATGTCATGGTCCAGTCCATTCCAGTTTGAGCTCATGACGGACACCAGCAGCCCTCACTCGACTGTTCATGAAGATTCCCTTGAACATCTCACCAAGAAAGAATCGGCGCTAACAAGCCCTCACCCAGAGAATGATGCTTCCCCTCTTCTCAGTGACTACAAAGATCTAAATCCACAGAACGACAATCCCACTGAAAGCAAAGAAAACGTTTTTGATCAGCAGCAATACGCAGAGAACCTGATGAAAAGCCTGGAGGTGATCTCTGATTCTGTCTTCAGCAAAGACGACCCACAAGAAACAAAGTGTCAGAAGTCGACCGAGACGGATCACGCAACAGAGGCAGTTACGCAAAATGATAATAAATTGTCTTCATCAAATATCAATGAGGAGGAAGGGAGTGTTGGATTCATTCTTAATGGCTCTCAATTGTCTCCCCCTGATGCTAGTAAACACTCAGTCGATGCGAAACAGCTGAAGTGTGGTACTGAAGAGGAAATGAAAGTCGTGTCTGACTCAGAAGTGGTGAAACCTCTCACAGCTTTACATGAAGAGACTGTGAGGAACAAAGATCTCACAGAACATGGTATGTTGCTGGAAAGTGGACATCAACCAGAGCAGTCGACCCCCAACCAGGAAGGGGGAACAGAAATCTCTGTATGGTCGAGCCAAGGTCCCCCTTCTCCAGCTCCTCACCCTGACGTAGAGACTGAGATATCCACAGATCTGAACCATAACCACCAGGGGAGACGTTCACCCCACGCTGATTTGCTAATCTTCGTTAGCTCCAACAAGACAATCGAACCTACAAACCAGTTCATAGAACTTGCCACTGAGATCTACGCCCCTCCATCTTCCGACCTATCAATGGAGATCGTGACCACCGACAAGCCCTGCAGTCCCTTACTGGTCGACACAAGTCATGACAGTTGCTCCACCTATCAAGAGTTCCGTTCCTCAGATGAACAAAGTGGTCAGGCAAAGACAAGTGAAGACATCAGCTGCCCAGTTTATCCCATCACTCTGAAAAACGAACTTAGCCTTTCCTTTGGCACTATAGAGAAACAGGACGATCTTTTAAACGTGTCCGTTCACAAAGATCTGCCTGTTGACTTCATGGAAGGCCACCAAGACTCACAGTGTCAAGAGGACGGTCTGTTTCAACCCAAAAGTCCGTCTATGAGGATGTTTCCTACGGAGGTCACACAGGAGCTGGAGAAAGAAGACCACACAGGCGACGTCCGGAGCGCGGCTCAGGAGCACAAAGGCAGCAACAGTGATTCGGAATATGATGGAAAATTGATGAACCCACCCGTGCTTGACTTGGGAATAACACAGTGTCAAATTCCAAGCTCCAGAACATCAACACCCCCACCTCAAGCTGCCACCGTGGATGCATCTGGGCCAACAATTCAGAACCATGATTTTGATCTCAGTTCTCTAAACTACTCAGATGAGCCTCCTCAGCTACATCAGTACGACCTTCTACCAATTTCACCAGCAAAACAATCCAAGGACAATCCAGACGTCCAACACAGTCCAAAGCACAACGAAGAGTCTGTTAACTCTGCTGCTATTTTTAATACGAAAGCCTGTGACCCCACCGTGGACCCAGATCCCGCTGCTGGAATCCATTCATCAGTTAAATGTCCTGAAATTCGAGAGAACATCAACATGGCTTTTGGCTTCTCAGATGACATCAAAAGTTCTGAGACCTCGAACGGAGTCCCACCGATGGATCTGGAGCTGTGCGATGATCAAGTTCAGCCTAATGCGCTGTTAAGAAAAGACACTTTGCTGCCAATTATCGGTGAAAATAAAGAGCTGCCTCCTCCTCATGCAGCCGGGAGTCTACCGACGACGGAGGCGAGGCAGAGTTCAACCACACAGAGGAGAACGCAGAGCATCAATCAAGACGGTAATGTTCTGTGTGAAATCTGCTCCATGTGTTTCCGGACAGTGCCAGGTTTAAAGAGGCATAAAGCCATGAAACATTTGGTCAAGTCTGAAAAACGCACAGACCAAGCGAACACAACAGTGAGACTCCAAGATACGACAGTCAAAACATCTGTGGCTGTTGAGAAACTACCTGAAGCCGAGTCACAGATCTCCCTGGGAGAGACAGCAGCTTCGGAGAGAAGCGCCAGCGCCTCAGCCAAGATGTCCGACACAAAGTCTGTCCTGCTGGAAACAGCAACAGAAACGATGGCAGTGGACCTCGATAAAATAAACTCTCCAAAAGATGTGATGCCAACGAAGGAAAAAGCATCAAAGAGGAGGGCGAAAGAGCTGAAGTTCAACCCTTACACTTTCACTGATGATGTTCTGAACAGATTAAAAACAGACATCCTTCAGGCCATTACGCCAGATTTCAAACTCAATGGACATCAAGAACCGGGGAAACCCACAGATGACCTGCTTGAAATCAACAATACTCCAGTGACTCTGTCGACTGAATTAACCGGCGAGGACTCTAAATCTGACAAAGAAAAGATACAGGATGTTCATGAAGCCGTGGAGCGAATTGACACGCCCCTTTTTGAGGAGTGCACGCGCATGTCTGACTTGGCAATTGAGGAAGTTCCTCTGGAAGAAGTTTTGAATGCCGAAGAGTCATGTGACCTAAAAGAAATATCGGAAGTCGATATAAAATGCGAAAGAGGCTGCGAAGTGTCAGAAGAGCTTTGTCCTCCGTCTTGTTTGAGCCCTCCCCGACTCTGTCCCCCAAGCACTGATATCAAGGCCATATTTGACGATGACACCACTTTCTCTCAGCTATTTCCAAGAGATGAGGAGACGAAGAGAAAAAAGTGCCCAAGGGTCTACAGCAAGAAGAACAAAAGACAGAAGGTTTCGCACGACTCGAATGCAACTCTGGACTTTCTTCCTCCTTCAGAAAACGTCCCACAGAACCAGGCAGACAACACGTTCCCTGAAAATCAAACATGCGAATATAAAACCATCTCAATAGTTGATACCATTTTGCTGAATATGTGCCACAGCGGTTTGAAACCAGATGCTGAGTTGGTACCAGATGTGCCGCTCGGTGACAAAGACGATTTCCACGACGGTGCAGATGAACTTGGTAACCCTTCCTTACACCCGCTCCAGAGCACCATTGACAAATCTCTGATTGAGTGGAGTGACATCAGTGTTTTTGATTCAAGCTCTGGGGTTACCCAGGACCCCCTTACCTGCAAAGCAGAGGTGCCGACCTCCCCGCTGCTAATGCATGCTAGCCCTTTTCCGACGGAACCCTGTATCACTGGGCCCGGACCAAACTTCCAAAGCATCGACATTCAAAATATCAACACCACATTCCAGCTCCCTGACATTCAATTCTTCGACGCAAGCAAAGAACTTGCGGCGGCGACCCCCGGTGTTGACATGGAGACCCAGTCTGACGACAGCTCAAGGAAGCTAGCCGAGCGGCGGGGCAGGAAGAAACAAGAAGGTGGAATGAAAGTTAAAGACAAGCAGTATAAGTGCAAAGTCTGCTTCATGTGGTTCCTCACACTTGGCGAGCTGAACTTTCACAAGCTGTCCCACAACCCATCTCCACCGCCGACCTGCTACATGTGCGTCCAGCGCAAGTTCAGCTCAAGGGAGCAGCTGCGAGACCATCTGAGGGAGAAGCATGCCAAGAACAAGACTGGCATCTGGACCTGTGGAATGTGCTTGAAGGAGATATCTGATGTGTGGATGTACAACGAACACCTGCGAGAGCATGCCACCCAGTTCGCCCGCAGGGGTCAGGCGCCCTTTCCAGGTTGCTTCATGCAGGAGACGGCTGTTAAAAACTTCATCACCTCAATTATGCAGCATCGGTCCAGCAAAGCCAGCAAAGAGTCGGGCAAAGCCACGAGAGAACAGGACAAGTCTGGAGCTTCTGAAGGCAGCAGGGAAGACGGAAAGTCCTCAAATGCTCTTGAGCCAAAGCTTCAGAGGCCTAAAAGTAGCACAGCAGGTGGAAGGCAGAACTCTTTAACCCCACTAGAGGTCCTGCACAAGGCCGAAACCCCAAAAAGTGTTGAGATGCATCCCAACTGCAAAGACCCATCCAGAGACTGCCACCACTGTGGAAAGCAATTCCCCAAACCCTTCAAGCTCCAGCGACATCTAGTGACTCATAATTTGGAAAAGATCTTCTTGTGCCACAAATGTCCCGTTTCTTATCAGGAGTCCCAGGACCTGAAAGAGCACCTGAAGAGAGTGCACGGCGAAGTGGACGAGCTGGACTCCAAACACACGACGCTCTACACCTGCGAGCTCTGCGCCGACGTCATGCACGTCATCAAGAAGTCCTTCATCTGTAGCACCTGCAACTACACTTTCTCCAAGAAGGAGCAGTTTGATCGACACATGGAGAAACATCTGTCGGGCGGTAACACCATCTTCAAGTTCAGAGGCGTCCTCCGGCCAATCAGGGGGTCCAGAGAAGAGCACTGTTTCCCGCCCGCAAACAAGAAGAGACGAATCCGCACTGACAGTCTGCAGGAGAGCAGCTCGGACAGCGGGATCGCCAGTGAGCACTCAGAGACTTCCAAAATGTCCGTGTCCATGTCGGACGATTCCACTCAGACCATCGCCAACGAGTACCCCAGTGACACCAACGTAAAGACAGAGGACGAGGACTTCTCCGAGCTGCTCGTGGAACTGAAACAGTCTGTGCATGTCAGCTCACCAGAGTTGGCAGCTCCCAAAACCGAGGAAGCAGATTTAGCGCCATCTAGTTTCGATCTAGAGGATGACGGGATATCATTGGTGGAAACGTGTGACGTGAAAGAGGAGGCCGAGCTTGTGGACATCAGGGTGGAGTCGTGGCCTTCAAATAGCAGTTTGATCGGAGAAGGGAACTGTAAGGAAGAGAGCGCACACTCGCCTCAGGCTGGTGAGGACAGTCATGTTGTTTCAAAGATGCAGGAAGAAGATGATCTCCAGCAGAGCGACGGTGCAACAGTCGATGAGACTGAACAAGAAGTTGGAGGCCCGGGCGCTGAGGAAAGTCACGAGAACCAGCTGAAACAAGTCAGAACAGCTGAGAGCGTGAGGCACAGCAAGCCGTCAGATACATCTCCAGTCCTGCTCAGCAAGGTTTCCCCCAATTCCTCCCTGAACGAGGATTCAGTGAGACAACAGAAGAAGCGGAAAGAAATGAAATCGACACACAGCCAGCAGAGGCTCGCTTCTCCAACCACCCAAGAGAACTACGACTGGAAATCCAAGAAGAAGAACCGTGCGATCAAGAGCTCTAACACCCCCCAGCAGAGAAAGTCTGATGAGTACCCGGTGCTGTCATCGGTCCGTGATGACGTTGTGGGCAACAAGATCCTTCCCAAGACCAAACCCTCGTCACCCTTCAAACGCAACCTTCAAACGATGGCCACGCCGCTGAACGGAGACTACAAAAGTAAGAAGGGAACCCCGGGGCGACCTCTTCACACCTCCATCTCTAAAGCCGCATCCGTTCCCATGAACAATTCCCTGAACAAGTCCAGGCCGAGGTTGGGAGTCAACCATTCCTACAGGACGGCAGAGTCCCAAAACAACCTCCTGAGTCAGCTGTTCGGCCAAAAACTTACTAGCTTTAAGATCCCTTTGCGGAAGGACACGTCTGAGTCGATGAACTGAGCAGAATCTGTGAACGACAGACTGGACATTTCACAGTTGTAAAGACAATTCATTTTGGTGAATACGATTGCACAGCTTTATTTTCTGTGAAATGTTTTCTTTACATACTTACGTAGTCACTTTATGTCTTATTTGTACAGATGTTTTTTTTTTTTTTTCAAATGTGAGGACAAAGGCAGATGTTAATCAAGTATACTATAGTTGGTAAAATAAACAATAATATTATCTATCAGAGATTATATTTCATTTAGCAAAAGAAAAAATGAATACTTGAAAACAAATATATTCTTAAAGAAAATGCACGTTGACTTTTGCATCTGGGGCCTGGTCTTATCTCTGCAAAAGGACCAAATAATCACAGCTTTGGGGACGTCTGTCTACGAGCGTTGTTGCATCACACATCCGACCGTCATTCTGTATTATTTTTACTGTACTGCATTGACGTCCATCATAGTAGCCTTCTCTGTAAACCTGGTGCTACGTTGTGTTTTATTGAAATGTGAATGCCAAAGTCCTTAAAGGGAACACGAGACCTAAACAATCATCACCCGACTGGTTCCCTGTAGCTTCTGAAAGAAACTGTGTAAACCGAAGTGCTTCATACATATAGACGGATAGGAAACAAAATTGTCTAAACTCAGGTCCGTAGAAGGGCGTTTGAAAAGTAATCAAAGTTCTCCCCATGCACTGATGACACCACACCAACACACTCGTGGAACTCCAACTGTTTAATAATGAATAGCATTTACAACAAAGGTGCTTCATGTTGTCTATACTGTATCTACCTTCTCTTGTATAATACTGTATGTTTGGTGCAAAGTTTTATTTTATAATGTGCAAAAGCAATGAGAAAGGGAAATGCAGCAACTTTTACGACCTGTAAAGTGGTTCACAAAGTGCCTCTTTCATTTTTGGTTATTAAAGATCTGAACTGATCTCCGATCTTGTGTTTCCATTCTTTGGTGTGTGGTCCGGTTCTTGTGAATCCACCTGTCACAGAGTGTCCGACCCGTGCTTCTCATCGTGGCGTCGCTCTCTCACCGCGTGTAAAATGGCTTCTGATCCTACATGAATTTTGTTTTTCACCATCACATAGGAATAAAAAGCCATAGGGCACAACAGCAAGCGTGGATGAAGCTGGTGAAGCGTCCTCTCCGGGGATGAGACCTTTGGAAGCAGAAGCTGGGAGACAGGAGAGGGAAATGTCAGTTTGTTTCCAGAGGCCAACAAACTCATCACCTACTGACATTTCACTGATGAAGCGCTCAATAGGAAATGGCGACGTTGATATCTAACCAATCACATGGTCTTATGTCGTGATCATAACATGCAAAAAGTGGGGTGTCACCACCTCAGAGAGCTAGAAAAGGACGGTGGATATAAGACTATATAAATGCATCATAGCCAAAAGTGACGACCTCCTGCTTCACACGACAGAAGCTTCCACTTCATTCTGTAAAAGGATGTTTCACAAAGGTTAATCCCAAAATGTTGTATATAAAGGGAAATCCATGAGTCTTGGTGCGACAAGTGGAAAGGCTTTGTGTCCTCTGATGCGAGGATGTTGGGGAAATCCTCTTGTGAGATGACAGATTTACAGGCCCAGGCCCTGTGGGCATCGGTCTGTTTAACCCCTGCAGTGCCACTACACACCTCTCCCCTTGGTGCTAAATAAACCAGCACCCAAAAGCCTCAAGTCCTGCGTGGTTCCGGTGCCGAGCACTGGTTCGGACAGCTGCGTTTTCTCAAGATGTTTTTTTCTTTCCAAATACCGATTAGATTTACTTCCTCTCCGCACATGGTTCCCGCTGATGGGGTGAGTTCCAGGGCTCGGGCCAGGTTGCCTCGAGCGAAATATCGCACCCGTGTTGCACCTCTGCCATGGAGCGAGAGACGGAATCCACGTTTCCACGCTAACTCTGGTCCAGAGACCTCACTTGTTTCCACACCTCTGATTTTACAGCAAAATGAAGTGATTTTGATGATGACCCAGAGCCCTGAAATAGCCATCGAATTTTACCAAGTGAATTTCAGATGGGAAAATGGAAGATACAAAACAGTTCAAAGGTCATCAAATCAGCTTTAAAACATAACCATCTATTGGTTCATTTGTCAATTAATGAAGCAAACTGAATTCTTCTCTCTCGTTGTCTGAAGAGCGTGGAAGCAAACTGCCAGGATGAGTGTCAAGAGCGACCTTGACCTGAGCTGAAATGAATTGATAATAACAACTGTGGTGGCCCTCGTCTCGCGGCTCTTCAAGGCTCACTATTCTGAAATTTACTCCACCTTCATATCTCAATATTTTCCCCCAATTCCACTTTAGGAAAGATGTGATGTTGCTCGACCAACTTGGACATGTTTGTGCTGCAACCACAGCACCAACTTCTATGAGAAGGTTTTGGCAACATGCTTCACTAAACTAGCCAAATTTTGAGTGAATTTTTCAAAGATTTATGCAAGTTCAACAATTCGGGAGACTTTTTTTATTGTGTCCCCTGGCAGCGGAATTTATAAGCCTGAGCTTTCTGCCAAATGTTGAAGGGAATTAAATTGTTTTTTAATTTATTCATGAGACGCTGAGCAGCTCATTTTACTAAGAATCGTCAAATAAATATTCTGCCTCCAATTAAAATATGAAATAAACCATGACCAGTTCAAACATGCAAATTTATTATAATAATAATATAACTTGAACTTTTGATGTTGCGACAAATATTGGGACCTCTACTGGTCAAATTTTAGAGTGCATTGTGTGTAGTAGCTCACATTATTATGATTATTCATACAAGGGGGATCCAAAATTTGATGTGCATAGATGAGGGTGAACTGTCCATCGTTCTGTCACTGGCGTCCTAGTTCTGGGCCTCTTGTGACTCGTTCTGACCGCTGCAGGTGTGAGAGCACGATCAATGATCTTTATGTGTCGTCATGCTGACGTGTCCATCAACATGAGTAGCGCTGAAACGAAACACTGTTTCCTTGTCTGAGAAACTGGAAAGTGACATTTTAAAAGCATACATTTATCTTCCGAAAATGTGTAACAATGATTTATGATTTTTAAGTTTTCCTCTCAACCAATTAATTTGCTTGTTTTTGCTTTTTGTTTTTGTTTATTATCTGTGCACTCAGGTTTCTTCCCAACAGCCAAAAACTTTTATGTAGGAAAGTGAATATTAATGGGAAATGTTCCTACACCGTTGCTTGCTGGAACAATTCAAGTCACACCATCACACAAAGACAACACCAAAGTCAGAAGATGAGTCACCTTCATCATCATCATCATCATCACATTATGGCGATTTCAAGATGGTTATTTTTTTCTTCAGCAGGTTTACAAAGTCACGCTTTGAAAATTCATCTCCAGGGTTGCTTCAAGCGCCGAATGTAAACATGAATCTCCAAAGACGAATGGGCTGTAATTACCTTAATCCATTTCATCCATCTCCACCAGACTTAACTATATTTCGACAGATCTTCTCTGTATCCGCGGTGATGGCAAGAGGGCAATTAAAAAAGATTTTACATGGCAAATAACATGCCTTTGCTAATGTAGCTCTTTAAATGTTTGGCCACTTCTCGTAGGGCAAAGTCTTCAGCATCTGCTCCAGCTCTGCATCGGCTGCTCTTGTGAGTCTCTGAACAGTAGGAAACTTCTGGAGCGCTTCAGGGGATTTCGAGCGTCTCACATCTGCGCTAACAAACTTCTGCCTGAACTCGGCAGCAGCAGCAGTCGATAGCTGAACCTGATCGCCCACCCGAAACTCTGACCGCTTCACAGGTCTGATGAGGATTCTGAGTTCCCCAAGTCCTTAAACTTCACTTTCACGGAGCACAGTGTCGAGTAATCCTACACAACTTCGGAGGAGAAACCATTATGTGCTGAGACTGTGTTGAGAGGAAACTTAGCGGACTGAGGAGGAAGCTGAGCTGGAAGAAATGAAGCAGTGGTTCTGAAACCTGTCCTCCACATCCACATCAATATCAAGGTAAGGATTAATAATATGAGTGAAGTTATTCCATCTATAGATCTTGGGTGACCTCTACTTCCAGCTTTGGTCTATCAGAAGCTAGTTGCCCACGGCGGCCATCTTACTGTGAAGCTGCCGCAGACCTGTTCAAGTGCAATAGTGAAACAAAGTGACAACTTCGTGAATTAAAAAAAAAACTCCTGAAAAATGTCTGTTCATTAAAATAGTTTCCATGCAGATTATATAATGTGTTGTCTTTTCTTGTCCGATCTATTCAGCTGCATAGTCGGTAAGCTAGCAGATAGCCGCTAACATAACATAACTATTTAATAAACATTGCTGTTTTTTTAAAAATAGATACTGAAGATTTATTCAACTCTGGTTTGTTTATAGTTTTTTTTTTTTTGCTAAAATATCTTTGCTTGTTGCTAGTTTAATGTTAGCATAGTTGTAGCACGAGATAAACATCGCCAAACTTAAGTCGAGGAGAATAAACATCCTGATTCTCTAAGATCCTACAACAAACTGACGGAATTTCTTTCTGCAGAAATATTTTGACCAACTTCCACCTTCAAAAGTAGCAAACATTTTGGCCGACTTAAAATTCAAGCTTGTTTATTTGCTCTCTGGGGTTTTTACCCCCCGTGACGCCTGCTTTTTTCTGCTTCAAAGTCGTACTATTAGACTAAAAACTACTCTCGGTCAAAGGTTCCTAGAGTTTGATGTTGGCTGATGAAAAATGAAAATGAAAAAATGACCAAATTTGCCGCTACATGGGGGTAAATTTGAATTTGGGAGCTCAAAAGCTGAACTTACTTCATAGTAATTCCTTCTGGTTTGAGGTGTTAAACTTGACTGATCTTAACCCTGGTAATTATGATCATTATTTTTCCATGTGTCTTGTGTTTACCTGGTGTGAGCCTCAGGGAGCCGCCAGGAATCCTCCTGAGATCCACCGGTCAGCAGCTCTGTGATTAAACCAGAGAAGATTTAGTTACAGTAAAAAGAGAACGTGTGACAGTGAGTACTACACACACACGCGCGCGCACACACACACACATGCTACTGTCAGGCTTCCTTTTATCGTGTGATCTGTGAGATTCTCCAGAGGCAGACTCTTGCAGGAGCATGACAGCAGCGGCTTTGCACTTTGAAGTGAAGTGACATTATCAGTGAGCATCATCTCTCCTCCTCTCCCTCCTTCTCTGGATCTTCCTCATCAGTTTCCTGCTGCTACCGTCTTCATCCCCCTCTTCATCTTTCCCCCTCTCAGCAACCATTTCACCATCTTCCACCTTCTCTTTGTTCTCATGAAGGAAAACTGTTAGTTGGTTAAATCTATTTTAGAGAGCTGACGCGGGTGTCAGACCTTCACATGCATGCGGCTCTAAACCTGTCGTGGAGGGGTGAAGAATATTGATGTCCACCCCTCCCCTGCGAGAGAGAACGGCACTCAGGCTGGAGGGCGCCGGGGTCTCCTCTGCTGGGGCGCAGGAGAAGAGATGGACATGGAGGGATTAGAGTGACTCCTCATACGAGGGCACAGACGGTGATGGCTTCCCTCAGAGATCTGCAGTCGCTCGTGTTCTACAGCGTGCATGAATAATTCAACATAAACACATCCCCCTGATGTGAACAAAGAAATCTTTGAAATCAAGACATCAAACCAATTTTGCCTGACAACCATCAAAACACTTCCTCTGCCCTCTCGCACTCTCAAATGGGAACGCTGGCAGGCGGAAAACTCTGCTGGAAAACTCCATTCCCTCCAGACCGCCACCTGAAATAGGAGTCAAAGGAACTGGGGCAGTAGTTACATCAAAACGAATCGCTAAACAAATGAGCAGATAAAAATAAGCCGAGTGACGAGGCGACGATAACTTGCGAGAGGAATCATTAAAGACGAGTCAGGCACACTTTTGGGCTTTTTAATTAATGAGATCGCAGCAGGAGGATGAGGGTTTTTGGGAGACAAAAGGAGCCATTATCTCCCCATCGCTCCAGCAGCTGCCGGAGCACGACAGCCCAAAATACCTGTGAGATGAAGGAGGGAACCCTGTAGATGTGACACAAAGGAGAGGAAGAATTCCGCCGTCTCCACGCAGATATCTTTCAAAAGTTCCTTACGCATTTAAGAAAAGTTGAAAGTGAATCGATGTCGCTGCTCCAGAAGCCTCGGCATCATTAGCGCATGAAAACAAAGTGATTTGGATTCATCTTCAGCCCAGACCGACTCAATCGTCCAATTTCCAGATAAATTATCTTGGAATTAGGCTCCTAAGAACTTTCTCGCGGAGCGCGGGTGGATAGTGTGGGTGTTTGCTTTGTTGTCACACACAACGTGATGCTGAGATACTGCGTATATGTTCACTACATGAAGCTAAATACCACGTTTTTTTGTTGAATTAGTGTTGGTAAATTTCGTTTTCATTCAGTTAAGTGAGGATTTGTGATAGTATATTGAGGAGAAATTTGAGTTGAGCAGCCTGGAACAAATCATCTCAAAGCCTCTTCAGCTGTCTGCAGGATCATGTGACTTCTGGACTCTCTGTTCGCCAAAGAGTAAGAAGCTTAGTCATCCAGGTGAGGCTCAGAGTAAAACTCTGTCTGGACCCAGGACACGCTGGAGACTGCCTCAGGAAAACAGCATAGGGAGAGTCTCAGCGTCTGATGGTATCAAGATGATATAAAGCTCACGATTAGGAAAATCTGTTTGGTCTGCACTGAGCTCACGCTGGCTCGCGACCCAGTTAGGAGGAACGGAGAGGCAGCATGGGTGCAGATTTATAGCCTCATCCTCAATTCATTTGCCGAATCACAATCCTTCTTTCCTGCATTATGTAGAGGAATACTGTCCAGCTGATCAACATGGCTGCCCCCCAGTCGTAAAGCACCCCCAAGCCTATGTTATGGGGGGAGCATTGTCGCAAGTGTTGCGTCATCCTGTCGCTGGAGATCAATTCCAGGTATCACGGGTGAGAGGTGGGACTCAAACAGATGATGATTTGTGCATCGCATAGTTTCTCAATGAAGTGGCCGACCAAACTGCTGCAGCAGTGTTGCTGTGATCTAATATTCGGTGAGAGCTCTGTCAGTGACTGAGGAAGATCAAAGCCACAAAGGCTGAGTCGGGTCGGCCCGATTCTTTGTTGTGCTTTCCTGATTAGCATAAATAGCTAGACTTATTGGTGTAACATCATCGACTAGAAGAAGAGGCAGGCTCCGCCTCCGATCTGCCTCGTGCCACTCCTGTGTTTGAACACGCCGGAGTCTCATGAACGCGTTTGTTTGCCTCCGACTCTCACCTGCTGCTCTGAGTTTGAAGTCCAACTGTAGAGCTAGATTCTGAGAGTGTGGTTTTGTCTTGTCAGAATCTCTCCAAACTGAAGTGAGGTGACTCACCCCAGCACACACATTATAAATTCAAGTTTCAAGATGCTCTTTTCTATTCACATATATATAAAAAACAGTTTCTCTTCAGATGAATAACGGATCCAAAATGTTATATTCAAAATAAAATAACCTCTCCTCCTCCTCCGAACTAGCTCATTATTATGACGAAAAAAGTACAATAATTGTATTGTATCGGAATTTAGATTTTAAACAGATTAAATGAGACTAATCTTACATGTCCTCAAAAATGTTGAGTGATATTTTCTAATTCTTGAAGTTGCTATTGTTCATTGTAAATAATGTGTTGTTCTCTTGGCTCCACTTTGATCCTTGGTCTCACCAACATACTCATCCTGACTATACCTGATCATTAATGGCGGAATGGAGGCGGGATTTGAATGGAAGAACGCCTGTAAACGTGGGTGAAGGAAGGGGGAGGGGCTTGAGGAAGGAATTTGGTTAGCGGAGACATGGAGACGACCAAGATAGTGTCTGCGCAGGAGATCTGAGGTGGTGGTGACGAGAGACTGTGGTGCCCTTGACCTTCAGCCGCGCTGTCTGCCGTGTTGGAGTGAGGACTCAATCCAGCTCAGCCCGGCTGTTAACCGTGGTGACATCTGCCGCAATATGTCGCTGTAGTTTTCACACAATCAGGTCCAGTTTCAGCGTCAAGAGAGACGAACAACAGGTCGAGATATGCGTCTGTGACAAGTTTTTGAAGTCAATTCAAATTTCTCTTATTTTCCTGACTCATATTTAGGAGCTGTGTTGTCACCACTCTCTCCGAGGAGGCAGCTATCAAACCGTGTCACACCTGACCTCAACACGTTTCGGCTGGTATCGGATTTAATCTCACGCACCTGAAAGTTAAAGTGACCTGCCGGCTGCTTGCCTCCGTCACCTCCCCACCGCCCCTTATTAATTTTCCACTAACCTTCATGTCCACCTCCTCCGCGCCGCCGCCTCCCCCGACGTGTCTCGGCTTATCACAGAGGAAAGGGAAGGATATTCCCTGACATTTGATGTGCCACGAAATTGGATTTCCAGAGTGCGAGCCCCTTGTGGAGAGAATCCACGCTGTGACTAATTGAGTGGCATGCCAACAGTGCCTAAATGGATGTCTGCTGCTGTAAGTCTGTCTGCGACCTTCTCTTTTTTTTTGTGTCTGAGGGTGAAGACACGTCTCAGAGGAGTCTCCTGAAAACAAAGACTTCGGGTCATAACTGACTTTTTGGTAGCACCTGTGTATAAGATGTTACACGATGACTCACCACAGCTGTGTCACCTGTCGGACCAACAGCACCTGCCACATCTCTGACAGACGAAGGAAAACCTCGAGAACATTTCTATCAGCGGCTTTCCTGACCCTCCAAACCAGACAGAAAATCTCAGCTCTGCTCTGGAGACCCGCGTCTATATGAGTCAGCCGGTGTCCTCCTCAGACCGAGAGAGCACCGGGAAACTTTACAGTAGTGAGAGCTCAACTCTGAATCCACATAACAGGTTTATTTCTTAATGCTGAAGGTGAAGATTGTAGCAGCAGCAGCACTAATGAAGGAGCGGAACAGATCATATCCTACCTGTCTCCGTCCTCCGTCTGTGTCTCAGTGTTGCAGGAGAGAGAGTCTCCATCCCGTCGAGTCGGGGTCCGGGGCTCAGCTGCAGAGACTGACATCATCCTTTTCAGAGAGGAGGTTTTCCCTCCCGTTATCTGCACCCTCTCTCCCTCACCCTAACTCCACCACTCACTCACTCACTCACTCACTCACTCACACAATAGTTCTCCACCTCCCCCCCAGCTCCTTGTGTCTCTCCTCCGTCTCTCTGTTTCAGTTATTGCCACCGATTGCAGCTCATTTTTCTAAGCTTCCACACATTACAGGAAATAACAAGTGCTTCTGCGAGACCTTTAAAGACGAGCGTGTGGAGTCCACAGATGCAGAGGGGTGTGTCTGCAGATCAAATGAATGCAGCTACGGTGTCCCACGGTGGTCTAATTAGTGGGGAGACAGTATAGTACTTATGCACCTCATATAGCTATTGTGAGAGGAAGAGATGAACCAGCTGGCTTGATGACATTTCTCTTTCCCCGAGAGACAAAAATCAGTGGATTTATTATTGCGATGAGCGACGCCACGCAGTGGTGGAGGAAGTAGGATCCTTAACAGAACAAAACTCGACCCTTTATTACGGTAATTCCCGTATTAAAATAGAAGCACCTGGTGTGTCGTATCCAGGGCATGAACCCTTAATGCTGGCTTATATTAATAGCCTTGCGGAATTCTCTCATTAAACCACCATCCATTTCAGAGCTATAGCTTTATGTTGTGATTCCAAACCAGTGGCTCCCCCATGGTGAAATGAGTCACCAATAGATCGGGTGATAACATAGCAGCAGCTAACTGTAAGAGACGGCAGCTCCCCGATGCTAATGCTACTAACTCAACTTAAGATGTGGTTATTTGTGGCTACGACCAGGAAAAGATGAACTTTTTCCGAAGGTGATTTCAATACTTTTTCTGTCAAGAGCTTCTGCTTTGAATGCAACACTTGATGTGAAAAACATATATTCCGGGGGGATTTCAAAGCCATTAGGTATTTTGATCCTTATGTACGTTCACGCCAAAACGTGACCGTCGTGACTTATTTGTAAGTCAGTGCAGATCCACGATGAATTGTATAGAAGCGGGGGCAACATGGCCGCTGCCTCAGCACATAAGCGACATAAGTCACTGCAGACAATCTGCCATTTTGACTGTACACTAAACTTAAACGCGTCCCCAAACAGTTTGGCCTATTTTGCAATGTGACTTGTGAGGTGGGGGGGAATCGGCAACCCCTTCGGTGCAAGTAGCAAGTCGTGCTTGGTGTGAATGTACTCTTGCTAGTTTCTGTTCAGGCTATTGAAGCAGTATGTACTGCAACCGTTAACATAGCAAGAGTGACAGGTTTAACCCTATGTGGAGTCCTGATCAGGAAATTGTAGGCATCCGATTTACTCCCAAGTGAGCTCAGTGTACTAGTCAGTACTGTTGACTTTGACTCACATTTGTGTTATAGGACCTTCTCTGTCATACTACTCATACTACTCATACTACGTCATTCACAAATTGTTCTCTTCCAACGACTCGCCATGCGAGACACACAGATCTCTTTGGGTCACCGTGGGTAGTATAGTTTTGGTGTTAGTCTCCGATTTACAATGGTAACTTTCAAACCTGGATATGTCTGTCAGATATGAAAATTTTAATCCAATAGATGAACTGGAGAGCAGCACAGTGGAACAACGGTTAGCACTGCTGCCACTCAGCAAGACGGTTCAGCGTTGGAATCCAGCTCTGAACCTGTCTGCATGAAGTTTGGATGTTCTCCCTGTGCCTGCGTGGGTTTTCTCTGGGCACTCAGGTTTCCTCCCTCAGCCCAAAGACATGCTCACTAGGTTAATTGGACACTCTAAAATAAATGTGAATGGTGTCCAGGGTGAATTCCTGCCTCTCACTCAATGACCGGTGAGATTGGCTCCAGCACTCCCCACAATCCTGAACAGGAATAAGGACTTGGACTAACTGAAGATGTATGTTTGTACTAGATATGTAGATGAATTGTATGATGTGTTTGAGATTCCTGAATGTGCCTGTATCGCAGTCGTATCAATTCCCACTTGATGCAGTTTGAAGGAGAAATTACCTCAGAAATGTTGGCGCCTGTCACATTTGTTGTTGTGTTCATGTGTCTCCGTGAAAACAATGACAAACAACACTGACAGCAAATCAAAATACAGACGAAACAAAGACAATAATGGAGAGAAAAAAAATGGCTCCACTCCACAACCCACATTTATTTTCCTGCCTTCCACCAAAACACATGCAGCTCACTGTCGATCTAATCTCATCTCTATACTAGTGAAGCCTGGGTGTGAAAGGACATTAGACTGATACACGGCAATCTTGTCTTACCGCTGATTACATCATGGAGTTTTATATATATATATATATATATATATATATATATATATATATATATATATATATATATATATATATATGATGTGAAATGGCCTCTAATATAATTTCACTCAATTTTCTCACGCAAGCTGCAGGTCCCGTAATGCACTGCCACAGTTGAACCTCATCATCTAGAAATTAAAATCATCCATAGCCTGAGCTGCTGTCTTTGTCTTACTATGTGATTTGTCAAGATGCTGCCCCCTGCTGTCCCAGTGAGCTCATTGCTGTAAACAATCGATGAAACGCTGAAAGCGGTGTCAAATTCCATTGTTAAGAAGTATGTGGGCAAATAATTGTAATGCAAAAGAAGAAGCAATGAGGGTGTGAACGGTGGAGGTCAGCGCTGTCTGAGTGCTTTTGTTGTCTCTCTCTCTGTTGGAGGTGTTGAATATAAATGAGCGCTCTGTGGCACATTATTCTTATTAGCTATGAAGAAAGTGAAAGATGGCGACCAACTAAGCTCATTTGAAGTTCCGCATGTTCTCCAGTCACCTGATAGCTTTCGACTGAGGACGGTAATGGCGGAGACTCTGTTCTTGGAGGCAGCGCTGCAGGGAAGAGAGAAAATGGGCTTTAAATCAGTCTCGTGAAAACGAATGGAGAAATCCACCTGAAGGTCTTTCACACTCCCTCACCTGACTCCACAGGTTTGCAGGGGAATGCGTAATGCGCAGCTCACTTTCATCTATCTGCTTCTTTTAGCTCATCAGGAGTGAAGGAAAAGAGCTAAGTCGAGGAAACCTCTTCGGATCTATTGAGATAGATGTCTGCGCTGGTGAGGATCTGTGTTGCTGTCCATTACTGCTGAAGGAGACGTCACTGGGGACAGCAGTGACCCTGCAGACCTACGGAAAATAGCCTTGAACAGAGCAGGGATGAAAAGTCTCTCACCACTGCAGAAGAACCTCAATAAACACACACACATGCTTAAGTGAGCAGACACACACACACACGCACACACTTGCATCCTCCTCCCTCTCCGTCTCCCACAGGCATTTCTCTCCGTCTTAACTCATTTAATCCTACATTCATCATTGTAAGGTAACAGTGGCAGGTGGGATTAAAATGGATTAGCCCTATTAAAGGAATGTGTGGTGCATATTACACCCGGACCCACACACAGCTACACACACGGCTACACACGCTGCGTCCACAGCCACTAAACACCAGCAGGAGATGTTAAATGCAGACAGACTGATGAGAGCAGGAAGATAAAGGCACAGATTGGGGGGATGAAGGTAAAAGAGCTGACAGAGCAGCTTATTTGAGGATGTTCTGAGCGGAAACAAGATGGTGCCGTATCGACTGGGTGTGTACGACTGCGTTTTCTCATCCACTCACACAGTGGACTCGCCTTTTTGTTGTCTTAACTCTTGTCTCAAGAGGTAGCTTTTAGAATCTTCCCTCCTTGTTTCCATAGTGACACTTTCCCTCCTTTGTGAGGGAGTGTTTCACAGCCTACAGGAACACAGCATACATTTATAGTAAGAAAAGTCCACTTACACTTTGATTCAATATAGCAAAGGATGGGTTTTTTTTTCTCGACAGCAGGGAAACCCTCGTGTCATCACTTTTCGTCGTCCGTCAGGAACATTCCGCTAATGACTCTGCGACGGCTCCAGCAGTGTCTCGTTTTTGCGACTTCAAATCCGTTCCCAGCAGAAACAGAGACGTGTCCTCTCTGTGTGAGATGATTCCAAATGCTGGTCTTATCTGAAGAGGCTTTAAAAATGCATTAATCAAGACGGGGCCAGTGAAATACAGCCCGTTAAATAGTGTTTTTATCAGCCTTGTATTTCTATCAGCAGGCAGTGAGGTGATATTTTGGCAGACTTGCAGCGTCTCACGCAAACATTTAGATCAGATGTGGCCCCTTTGCTAGTGTTTATGCAGCCCTGGTGTACTTTTATTCATCTCTGTTTACTATTTGAACTCACAGTATAACTGACTACCGTAAATTCCGTACTATAGAGCTCTGGTATGTTAGCCACGCCCACTAAATTTAAGAAGGAAAATAGATCTTGTTCATAAATGAGCCGCGGGTGCAGTGGTGCTGTCTGCGCCCTAGAAAGGTCAGTGGTGCACCGGGCTTAAAAAAAGAGGATCAGGTCTAAACTGGTTTAGAAAATGGTGTCTAGCATGGAAACTGACTGATGAAACAAACTGGGCAATGTTCGGAACTTGAATCTTGAACTCACATCTTTTATTCACACTTAACATTTGCGCTGTTTTCTCCCGTGTGTCTGAAGTTCCGACACCTCAGCCAGTCTCAGCTGCTGCTTCAGGTCTCAGCTCCTCTTAGAGATTGGCTCTGTTGGTGAAGCTGCATACACACAGGCGAAAACAGCACATTTTGAGTGCTTTAAGGTAAATAAAACACCTGTGATTTCATCGGTTTAATGTAACAAGTCTCAATATTTTGGCAGCACTTTAGCCCGTAAAAATCCATATATTTAATATAATATATATTTAAGTTTCAGACTGTGACAAAAAAGTAGCGGCTTATAGTCCGGATACTTATTTTTTAACTGAGGTCTTTCCCTGAATTCTGTTTTTTTTACACCCAGCTACTATTGATGTATTTTAAAATACCTTGCAATGAAGAGCCTCTATATTACACAACACCACTACTTAAGTGTGACATGGCTCTGTTACAAAGATATTCACCACTATTTATTACACATGCATTGAATCTTGAAATAAAAATAAATGAAGGACAGTTGAAGAACCGTTTAGGCATGTGATGTCATTCCCCTCACTTTATAATATTTAAGAAAAAAAAAATGAACATTACATTTATGGCACTTGTCCTTCCTTCTTGTGGCCCTTCACACAGTCACAGTATATAATCTGGCCCTTTAGTATGTTTAATTTCCCACCCCAGATTTAGATGAAGTGAAATATAACTGTCTTATTTGGTTTAGTTGAACTCCTCTTGTGTGTATTTTCCTCTCATAGCAAGAGCCGAGGGTGTTCCTAAGCCAGAGTGCTCAATGTCTGCTACCCTTCTACTGTGACAAGTAAGGACACCAAGTTAAGGGCGCCATCTGGACATACAATGTACATGCTGGACAAAGAATGCCATGGAAGACGCCTGGTAAAAGAAGGCAAGGAAGGATAATCCAGCTCGGCTATGGTGGAGGATTGGTGTGTCACATCGGCATGTCTCGGAGAAAACTCTGGATTAGCTAAATTGCTTCGCTGGACCCTCTTGACAGGAAGGAGCTTGCACTTCTGCTGCAGTCACTAAGTTTGATTCCAACCCTTAAGTTATGAGTCCTCCCCAATCATAACTTGAAATTGATGGAGAACGACTGACTGCATTACAGAATCTAAAATAGCAAGGTAAGTTCAACTGACAGAATTTATATTCTGCATTTTGCTACTTTTCAGTGTCACGTTTGACATACTGTTCTATTCTTAGAAAATGTGGAGTGAACTAAAACCGATTGTCACGACATAAAATAGCAATAATTTACTCCATTAATGGGCTCCACTTGCTGTTTGTTTCTAATTATGTGGATAAAATAAAAACCTAATTAGACTGCATAATTTGCAGCCCTGCTTCCACACAATCCGTGGATCCGCATCTTCTGTGTCTATAAGACCCATATTAAAAAAGCTTTTCTTGTGATTGCCTGGTTGTATTTTCTGTTTACTTTGGCTCAGACTCAAGGAGCTCACAGCGGGATGCAAAGTTGGAGGGTGAATAGTCAGTGCAACTTTTATAAACAAAGTTTTGATCATTATTTTTTTCATCTTTTACTTTTGGATATACGGCTGTGTGAGGTTGCGAGTGCCTCCTGCAACTTTCCACCGAGTTGTGCGACTCACAGATTAATTGGATCTTGACTCAGGAGTCAATGATGAGGAATATTCAAGTGACCTTCAAGGCCAAAACTGTTACCTATAAAATACAACCTAATCTCAGTTGCTGGCGTGTGATGAATTATTAATTATAGATAATAAATGGCCAAATTCATCAATTTCAAAACAACCTGGGTGGGGAGCGGAGATTGATGGTCGAGGAAAACAAAGTGCGTGTGCTGGTCTGCGTCGCGGTGAGTGTGTGTGTGGCATCTGCAGAGAGAGAAGAGTCTTAGGAAAGGAACAAATCCCTTCCTCCTCTGCCCCTCAGCCTCGCACTCGACTGGGTTCCACGTCAGTGAGTCAGTAGCAGGAACAAGGACGCTGGAGACTCGACGGACACGAGGGGCTCTAAACTGAGACGTCTGCCATCTTGAGCTGTCACAATTCTTGTGTGCAAGCAAGGATGCACCTGACAAACCTAATGAATTGACGGATGAGGAGGATGGAGCCTCTTTACAGCTTCGAACTTGAATTTCCTTTCATTAAAACTCACGCTGCGAATAATTGAACACACTTGTGGTAGAGACAGGAGAAGCCAAAGACCCTTGGCGGAATGGGGCTGATTACTTTGGTTGAGAAGGTCCACACTTTGGACAATACTGAGAGACAGGACCCAGATTTTGGCTCAAAATGAAACAACTTCATCACTCATTTGAGACTGAAAACATTTGAGGCTTATTGAGTCACCGCCACGCCAGTGAAATTCTTTTATTTGGCATGTGTTATTTTCAATTCATCTGCCAACTAACATCCACACAAGTGTTTTGCTGGAAGAGTTGCCACTGAAGTGTCATGATGATGTCAGTAGGAGCAGGGAGAAGGTGAGTTATATGCTGAAGAGAGATGCAGCTTGAGTAGTAGTCGTAGTAGTAGCAGTAGTAGTAGTAATCTGGTGATAGTACTAGCATGCAGGTTGAAGGCTTATTTCACAGAGATCTTGAATACTGTCATTTAATGCGATATGAATGAAATGATGAAATGGATGAAATAATAAACAATGATTATGAAACATTACAATGGATTAAAATAAACAAGAAAACACTATATCTTCTTTTCGTTGTGGCACGTCACAACATTAAATTGTGTTGATATTTACTACAATTATCTTGTATTAAATTCATCTAAAAATTGAGCAATATTTGCTCTAAAAACAATATATATTGGTATTTTAAATAATAATAAACAGAATTACTTTTGTGATGCAAAGTGACTGTAACCGTTTTTAAGTGGTGAATATACCTTCATCAGCAACTTAATATTGACAATGAAAGAAGAGAATAAGTATTCAAATCAAATAAAAAACAATCACTTACCCTAACAAATATTATCCGCACCTTTTTATTGTGGAACATTAATTTGTCTCAAGTTCCGGAGGGACATTAAACGTGAACGGACATTTTCTGTGACCAGCATTTATGTGCGCTAAAATGTCTTTTAAAGTCAAGTTTGACCATAATTTCGATATTTTCTTTATGGACACGGAAAGTAAGGGACAAGCAGCAAATGAGGTATTGGTTCGAGTTATTAATGAAACATAGTTCTCGTGTTTATAGACGTCATTGACGTGGTGTTTGGTGTTTCAGATTGACTCAGACGAAGCTATTTACGTTGTGGGGCGTATGGAAGAATCAAGAACTAGAAGGTTTGACTCCTTTCTTCTTTACCATTCCAAAAGTCAGGAAAGTGTAGCTTTAAGTTAAGTGGTGATGAAATAGGCGTAAATGACTTTGAACAAAATTAAACAAAACGTACACGCAAGAACAATTTGAAGGGACTTTAAATGCAAAGTAATAATAAGTTTGCATGCATTAGATTGAATCAAATGTGACTAAAACAGACTATCATGGTAATTGCTATATTCTGTTTACACTGCTCAAATCATATACACATATCTTTAAAAAAAAAAAATAACATATAGCTTTTTAGGATTTAAAAAATAAATACATGACTCACATCATTGATGGCTGTGTTATTGGTTTTTTTTTTTGCACTGTACCTACTTTGGTTGAACGATCAACAAACATTACTGTCCATTAAGCTACTTCATATTTCAACGCTCTGCTCTTCTTAGTTATGAAGTCAGTTGCTATGCGTACTTTACTTCTTCTGTTAATGTTGAAATTTTAACATGCAGGCTATAGTTGCTTAATTTTCTTTGTCTCCTCTATATACAATGAAATTTTGCAACTATGTATGTACAGTATATATGTAAAAACGTCTTAAATTTGAGTTTGGGCTTGATACTCTTGGACATTAAAATTAAATGATGCACACAATTAAAAAAGCATTTCATTGCGAGGCCTGCTTGGAGCATGCTCTTCTTCCTTAACACCTGACAATGTTTGACATGACAGAAAAACATGGTTTGAGTGACAGGCAGGTGTTAAATAAATTGGAGCTGTTCCCCCTGAGCAGTCGCAGGTAAGTGGTGGATCCTGACATTGTCTTTAACAACAGAGAAGCGCTGAGAGAGCAGCCGTGAGGAGGTGGAAAGTGTTGAAATGAGACTGTTCATGTCAGCGGTGTTGACTTGTCAGCCACAGTTACCTGAAGTCCAGTGTGGCTCAGCTGCTCGAAATAACGCGGAGGGGCCATGGCGCCATCCTCCCTTTCCAAATTAGCGAACACTGCCTGCCTTCTACTTTCCGCTGTGTGCAGAAGAGTGGCTGCGTTACATGGTCAGGACTTGTTATCACTAAGATATTGAAGCTGCTGGTCCATGTGATTTCAGGTCTGTGGGTGCGGGTGACTCCAGCGATGTGGTTTTGTCTTCAATTCCTCTGCTCACTTTTCTATTTTGCCGTGAATCAATCCCCTGAGTGTAACAATACCTATTTCTCTCTGTATAATTGGACTGGATGACAGACACATCTGAAGTCAACGGATGATAGCCTCTCTTGACAATGGAGTGTCTGGCCTGTGACATGAATTGAATGGGAAGAGATAGACACACACACACACACACACACACTATGACACACTGACTTGCACACAAATACACAGAAGGAGACATATTCCTTGACACCAAATATTTCTAATGTGGTGATATGAGTCTTGTGCAAATAGAGAAGGAGTGTGACTATAATCTGACTGCTGGTGCAACAACATAAGCAGCACACATCTTCTGTGTGTACTGGAGGACAGTCCGATCAATTGTTCAGCCCCAGTCTCGAGAGAAACAATTCATCCCTGTCCCAGAGCACCAGAGCAACTATTCACTCTGGCAAGCATTGTTTCTGTATTTCGAGGTTCAGTCGTCAGGCGTTTGCAGTTCACTAGCCTGATGATTGCATCACTGCTCTCTGCAGATGTTGTCGTCCCGATGCTATTGTTATGTACAACCTTTAACTCTGCCGCATTTGGCGTATGTGATGAGTGTCATGCGGTAGTTGAAAAGAAACAGTTGAGTTATGAGACTGAATGATCTGTCCATGTTTTGGATTGACAGCTTTGTTGTGGTTGACAGCTGCTTTGAGAGCAGTTGGCTTCATGCCACTCAACATTGTGAGGTCACGTGCAACTTTACTTTTGATGGTATGATGTTGCTTTTTTAAAATCTACAATATTTAATGCATGTTTTCCCCTCATTTCAAATTTGCTTTGTTTTCTTATTTGTTCTTGCACCATCTGAAACACCATCTTCAGGTCTTTGAATAAATAATTCACCGACGCTAGATTTATTTCATCTTATCTTTTAGCATTTGACCTTTATCTGCACAATAAAATATTTACTGCAACAGTATTAAGTAAACAGTGCTGTAGCATTTTGACACATATCTGGGAGTGTCCATATCTTCAAGTGCTTTTCATTTTGGTGTCACGAGAGGCTGTGATCAAAATACCAAACTTACAATTGGCTGAAATGTGTTTCAATTGGGTACTGGCGATTTAGAGATGCTCCACTAAAAACAAAGAGCATGTTGTGGATCAGTAAATTGGAGGGTAGATTTGCTAGTGTCCAGAGGTGCTCTCAGAAAGAGGGGTCACCGACTTCACTGCCTGAGGATACAAACAAACAATTTTAAGTCAGGTTTGTTATTGTTCTGTATCTTTTACCTTGGGAGCAAAGGGTAAGTTATCCCGGTCCAGAGGTCTTTTGAGATGCCTCTTCCTTCCCTGCATCAGCCATGAATCACCCACCCTCATGTCTATTTTGAAATAATACCAGTTAATGGTTTCCACTTTGCTTTAGGGCTTGACTTTACTTGCCTTTACTGAAATATGAAGTTTATTAGCGGCATGAGTGTCTACTGATGTGACCTCCTGGCGCTGGCCATGGTGTTTGTTTCGAGTCTTTACATGGAATTGGCACTGACACCATTGCCAAAGGTTCTCTCTAGTCCTGGCTTCCAGCAGTTGTGGGGTTTGGTCAGCGACGATGCTGGCGCCACCTAACTGAACGCTGCATCCAACACTTAATGGTGGTGGATTCATTTGTTTCTGTTTCCGTGTGAATGGTGCCACCGAGACAGTAAAGCGGATTGGACACTGGCAGTTGAGCTTGATAGACGTGTCATCGCCCAAGCATTCTGAGGTCAATGTCTAAAACTAATTATAGCCGGTCTGCCTTGATTACATCTCAGGAAGGTATGAAGGATACGTCCAGAAACATACAAGGCAAGTGTGTCCCAAGGACTCATTGCTGGATCCATCTGATGCACAGCAACCCTGTGCTAACAAAGACCGAGCTTCTCAGTGTTGCTTCAACTCCTGTTATGAAAACAGTTGACACTTTGGCACTGTCAGAAAATAAAGATATAAACTGCTTGAATATTGCAACTGTATGTTCATACATTTTGATACGCACTGTGTTTGTTCTGTTGCGATGGCATGGAAAGAAAATCCGCAGGAGAAGGCATTTTCTTTTCAATAACACTTTACAGTGGTGCTATAAATATCTGTTTGTGATATCGTGAGTGTAAATCTATTCTAATAAGAGACGAGAATGAGATTATATATGCCTTCTGCCGAAGACGCCACAACCCACACCCACACACCCTCCCACCACTAATTAATTTGTCAAATACACAAACATGTCAGAGCAGAGAAGACATGATTCACATTATTAAACCCGCTTCGCTATAAATCACACCTGCGGAGAGAAATAAACAATAAGCTGCTGACTGAATTTATTACTGAAGCCAAATATTTGCTCCCAAATTGAGCTTTCTGCTTGTTTTGCATAACACCGCTGTGCGTGTGCGAGTGTGTGTTTGTTTGTGTGCAACTGATGGCAAGTTTGACTGGCTGCCAGTGAAGCAAATTATTATTCAGTTCAGCAGTATACGGGCAGGCCTATTTATATCGACATGTGAGGGTGTGAAAATAATATTCTACATCCTGAAGCGGGCGAACCCACACACAGGGATCACACAAACACACACGCACGGCAACAGATTGCGAACAAAACAGTGTGGTTGTGTCTCAGTATAGCAGTCGGTCTGGTGTTTGTCGAACAACATTGGCAACTTGTGTCTCCCCCCAAAATCACAAAATGTCCCTCCCTCTGTGTATTTGCCGTTCGCTTTGTCGCCATGGAAACGTCCGCTGCCCAAACATCCCCATCGCTGATCGACACTTGCATTAAAAGTCTTCCCCCCCTCTCTTCCTCGATTAGTCCCCCCCCTCCCTTCTGTCTTCTCATGTCCCCACTTAGCATCGTGTGGCAGCTTGAGCAAACACAGAGGAGAAACTCTGAAATGTTTACAATTTAAAGTCTGCACACAAAAACCTCCGTTTTATTCAAATAAATTAAGCCACCGCTGGAGCCCCGCATGGTGCCAAAATCAATAAGGTTACACGCCACTGAGTGAAATGTTTCACATTGATTGAGCGCACACACCCATGTTGGCTATAGTCATGCTCTCTAATGACGCTCTCTGTGTCACATCACAGCGCAAATGCCTGTGTATGTGGATTTACAAAGGAGCTGTAGAGGAGTAAATAATGGCAGCCATTAATCAATATGACACAAAGAGCAAACATGATTGGTTTTCCTTTTACTCTTTTAAATCCTTCCCAACAGCCGCGCGGCTGGCGAGGAGCATGGGGATGCCTGCTGGTGTCTCCTAAGACAATAATTCACCTAAGGATTTATTTTTGTGGGAAACTCCTGCAGCTGTGCTGTGTAAAAACTGCCGACTCGCCAGATATTTTGGAATAAATTAGCGCACTGCATTAATCTTTTAGTAATTTAACCCAACTACCAGGGAAAGACGTATTTCAAGAATATCTACAGTAGCGCGGCTTGTTCCCCGGGCGCCACTGATTAGTTTGCAGAAATCTATTTCGAAATGAGATGCAGAAGAATTTAATAGTTGATTATTGTTTATTACGCCTCCGTACTGAAGTTAAGCTAACTGAAGTTGTTTTAAAGGGAGTGCTGCAATACATCAGTTTCTAGCCCCGAGGCCATTACAAGACTGAAAAATGTTCCATTTATAGTGTTTTTAATGGGCGAGAGATGTGTTTTTGTTTTAGTTTCACCGCAGACATTGTTGAGAAAATCTATTGAACAAGTGTATTGCTGTGGCAAAGGTTTTGTTTAATGGGTTATTCTTTTGATTCAAGCCATCTTCACACAATCTTGGGAGCAAGTCTAATGCATCCAGAATGTCTGGCAACCAACAGATGAAGGAAGAATTTCAGTCGTTCCGACGCCCGTCTGACAGGGGAGAAAATGAAGTTGTGCGTGTGTATATGGTGGAACTGGTCCGGGTTTATTAAGGGAGGAGCAGTGGAAATGATTTAATGGTTTCTAGCAGTGTTGAGTGAATCCATCATGCGTTGGCTCCTGGACAGATTGGTCAGTAGCAGCAGGAGGTGTGATGTGGCTGAAGTGCAAGTGGCTTTTAAAATGCAGGATAGCCTGTCAGCTCCACGCCCTCGGGGGAGCAGCTCCTCGCCGTCTTCTGTCGCAAAATGGTCTTTACAAACTCTCATTCCTCGTCTGCGTGTGAAGGGTGTTGGTGGGCGGGTGTAAATCTCTGTCCGGCAGCGTGTTGGGATGGGTGTATGGGGACTCGTTGGATGGCGGGCTCGGAGCAACTTGGATTGATGAAGTGATGGTGATGGATGGAGGTAATAAAGGCCTGGATGTCCTGTCTGCTGTCATTGATGAGGCTGGTATGAATCACTCGTCTGGGGCGTCTGAGCATGATGCTGCTCCATCCTCAGGACTTGCACCAGACTCCACCTCTGTGCCATTTTCCCTCCACCTTCAGTGGGACGAGATTGCTGTCTCCGTGCTATGTAGCATAATACAGATCAGTGGTGACCTTTTTGTTCGGCACAAGCAATAGGAACTGCAAGCAACGGCGTCTGTTGAGTATAGTCATGTATGCTGGCAAGTCAAACAAGTCTGGTGAAGATTCCATAAATATATGTGTGTCTACCTGGTTTATTCTTACTTGTGGGGACCAATTCTTGACAAAACTTCTCTATCTGGGGATTGCCATAGCCAACAAATCCAAGCCTCAATTTTAGAATGAAGACTTCAAAGTAACTGTGTCATTATAATGAGGTTTAATTTTGGTTTGGACTTGGCCGCTCCACATAGTTTTAAGGGTGAAATGTCAAAATAACTGGGTCATTATAATTGGGTTTAAGTTTGGATCAGATTCCCGGTTAAGGTTAGCCATTTGTTTTAGATGGTTCAGTTAAGGATGAGAGGCTCACAAAGATAGAGATGCCAACATGCGTGTGTGTTACTTCTTGTGAGGACATTTTGGCCAGTCCTCACAATATTTATAAGGTTAAAATGTCAGTAAAAGTAGTTTACATACTTGGGAACAAGTTAGGTTCAGAGTCCTGGTTAAGGTTAGCGATTTGTTTTGGATGGTTAAGTTAAGGGTGAGAGGCTGGGGAAAGCAATACAGTATGTCAGTGAGAGGTCCTCACAAAAATAGCCAAACAAATTTGTGTGTTTTCTGTAATCAAATTTCACTCTAGTTTACAAATATAATTGCTGCCTCAAAAAGGCACAAACGCCAAGTAAATGCGTGTTCCCTATAATCCCACAATCCTGCGCTAATTTTGGTCACCAAGGCATTCAGTGAAGCATTGAACTAATTTGTTTGCCTCTAAAAGGGAAGCTGAAGTACCTGCTGTCTTGGTAAAGCATTTCAACTGCAATTTTGGAACGTGTAAACAAAAGCCATGTTTTGAATTTATGTCACTTAGCAGAAAAAGTAGACACTAGATGAGGATACAAATGAGGAGTGAATTGTTTCCCTTTTTGCATCGGTAGAGTGGCTTGAAAAAACAAAAAATCTAAATCCACTGAGCCTTCCTGGCAAGGTCCTTAGGAAAGACATGCATAATATCTCATGTTTGCTGTGCATGTGGCATGTTGCCATCCCAGTACTATAATAGTTCCTCCCACCAATAGGATGACCCTATAATGGACTGCATCTGCGATGCAGGTCGGAACCTGAACAGCATCCAGGAAGTTATTGGAGCAAAAGTTTTATTATGTTTGTATTCTTGATTGAAACTGAAACATGCTGACAGTGTTTAATATTCTAATCTCCGACTGCCATTTTCCTCTGTTATAGGGTGATAATTCAGCGGTGTAGAGCATATATTCTATTTTGTGCCATAAACTGTATCATGACTCCTTCTATCTATCCTTCTTTCATCTGCTGTCATATATTCAGGGAGCCATTGTCCAGGCCCTTGTTTATCCATCTCCTCTCTACATGCAGCGTTGAAAGCCCGACGTGCTCTTCATTAATTCCATGTCCAAACGTCACTTGAGTGATCGTGAGGTGAGGGGAAAAAAAATCCAATCAACTCAGCCATCCGCTCGTCATAAACGGGGTCATTCGGCTGAAGGAGGGCGTCTAAAATTGCAGTGTTTGTGTCAACATAACACATTAATGATCTGGGATGATAATTGGTAGTTGGGTGCGGGGCTGCTGTCTTGTGGCCCGTGAAGCGTCCGTGCGTGGACCTTCTGTGATAAAAGAAGCAGCATGAGGGCTTTCAAAGTGGCACCACGCTGTAGGCACCGCAATTCATCACCGCCCCATGAATATTCATCCCGCGCGGTGTTTGCTGTAGGGCTGCTGAAAACATGCTCGGATTAGGTCTCTTCTATCTGCTGTGGTTTGAAGACACCTGAACCTCGTGGCCTCTCATTACCAGGCCGGTGCTGCACTGAGACACCTGACAAAGAGGAAAGCCTTGCTTCATTAAAATAAAAAGGAAACACTCCCGCGCAGCGCACTAACAAGGCAGAGGTCAGACAGTGAGATGATTGAGAATTCTCTCCTCTGCCTCGATACGCAACGGCGTCACCTGCTGACTGATGGAGCACGCTCACCTGCGGCAGTGTGATGAAGGGGGATGAGTATTAACTAGAAGAATGACAAAATGCATTCATACATGTTCCCACTAAACATGGCCTGCATTTAAATGTTCTGTTCTTGAGAAGGGCCATCATTTGTGATACACACCACAGTCAGAAACAAACCTGCAGCACTTTCCTTGTATCTGAATGTATATATTGCACAGCATTTAAAGTCTTACATATGACAAGGCGCTAATATTCACTACGCTTATAGGCAATTACAGTTTTGCTTTTGCTTTATGTTTGTAAATGTTGCTGTCATCGCTGAACCTCAAGACCAAATCATCCTTGACTCCTGAAGTTATGCCTTGTTGGTGTTGCTCAATGACTGCATCTCTGTTTATTGTGCTGAAGTCATGAGATGCCAAACAGGTAGAGGACAAACCTCTCAACTTGTAATTGTAATTTTTATATACAAATATGCACAGGTGTGTGCGGACACAGAGGTTATGATGGGAAATTCAGAGTACATTAAAATATAAACTTGTAGTTTGACATCATCTAGAATCTAGTGCTTTACACAAACAGTGATGTCAACTGCAATAATGAGTAGAATGCTTGCATGTTTTCTGCGCATACACATCTATTGTAAATTGGGCTTCAGTTCTTATACAACTAGATGTTACAGTTCAGAGTCAGCTTTATTGCCATGGTCAGTATGAATTGCACCAACTAGGAAAGTGCTTTGGAATAACGTGCAAACATGAACTAAAACATAATAGTAAAATAAAATAAAAATGAATGCAAAAAACAATAATAGATGTAACTAATAAATAATAAATAACCCACAAACAACAATGGCTGATCATGAATTCATCCATCTGGCGGCCGAGGGGAAAAAGCTGCACCTGTGACGGGAGGTTCTGGTCTGGATCGACCGTAGCCTCCTGCCAGAGGGAAGAGGGACAAACAGTCCATGACCACAGAAGATATCACCAAGTATTAAAGTGTTCGCTTGTGGAGTAACATTTCAAAGCCCATTTATGCTCCATTTACATACAAAAATGCCTGACGTTACTGATCACAGATCTCACGTGTCAATACATTCTTCACATTGCTATTGCTGTGCTCAAATATATCCACCAGGGGGCGTGGTCCAGAATCAATAATTTATGACAAGAGCAAACTATGTTAAGTTGGTGCAAAATCAAATTCATTGCTAAAATGTACCAAAAAGCTAGACCACCTCCTATCAGCCACACCATGGCTCAAAGTGTACATGAGTTAGATGGTGAAATGATCCTACAAGAAGTAAAATAGAGACTTCCATAGTATTCTCATTCAATGCTTGTTTCCAGTTAGGGATTCTTTTATTTGTCCTTATTGTAGCAGACCACCTTCTGAAAGCCCTTTCTGCTCTCTGTGAGGCCATGATGGTCTGGACATTTCTGCAAGATGGGGAAAACAAGTGAATTACAAAAATCCTTAAAAACGTGTCCCAGTATGTCACATGTGATATTGTCATATTACACAACACAGATTTAATAGTTGGTTGTACAAGTAAGACCGAAAAGCAGTTCAGTTTACAATTTGCACCCTCTCGTCCCTGACAGCAGCCACAAATTGGTTTCTCGGGCATCTTTTTAAGGTTCTATCAGACCTGCAGCTCCTCGGCTCTGTCCCCAGATTACAGTTTAGAGAGGGGGCCGCTTGACTGACAGGCCCTGGCCTCTGCTGTCCCTGGGGGAGGAGGAGAGAAGCATTTGTGATGGCTGCACCGACTCGTACTTCTCTCACGATTTTCTCCAGGCTGCTTTCTGACTGTCAGGCGGAGAGAAAGCTCCCTCTGCATAATTCATTACATTTCCTCTCCTTTTCCTCTGCTGGCTGATATCTGGCAGCCACCTTATTCACATTGTTTAGGAGGAAAGCCTAATGGAGCTTGTCATGATATGTTAACGCACTTGATTGTTTGCAGCAACAGTTTGGAAACATCTCTACTTCTTTGTGAGTCGGCACAGCACAGTCGAGAAGGTACAATGCCGAAAGGCGTCAGGCGTAGAGGACTTCAGCATTTCACGAAAAACATGGAACATATGAATAAGTAGTTCGGATAGTGTTGCACACAACACCTGTTGGTGAAGATATAACTGTCCTTGTTTTGTTAGGTAGACTTGGTGCAGGCATTAAAATGGGTAGCCTGTGGGAGTTAGGGCTTGGTAAAGCTGGCAAGCGTCAGGTTCTGAGAAGCATTTTAGGTGAAAGGCGGGACCTGTTAGTATTTTGCTGCCCTTCACTTCACAATTTCCCCAGTGCCCGGGTGAGGATGATATTTTGGTGTGGTGACCTCAAGCTCGAGCTCGGCTTGATCCCATTGGGTCGACCAAAAACAGACCCTGGAATGGTTCAAATAGTTCTCTGCTGGGTCTTGTGGTCAAGGGTAGGATGGTGGTTTGTGCTGCAGAAGACAGAGCAGATAAGTGAAAAGTTTTTGTTTTGCTGGTCTATCTTCCATCTGATCACCATCAGTATCCACAAACTTAGTGTAAGCTCTGAAAGCTCCTCATATTCTAATATCAATTGTGGCTGCACTCTTCTCCAGAAGAGGGCTGTGGCGTTTGGTTGTCCAAGAGAAGCTCAGATTAGAACTGCTGCATTGATTAGCGATTTTACAGACACTTTCCACTGGGTTTGATCTCAGCATGTTGGGCTGACCCTCAGGGCCGACCGGGGACATGCTGGGGAGATAAGGCCTCTGATTTGTCCTGGGAATGCCACAGTGTTTCCCCAGAAGAGCCGAAGGAGAGAGAATATTGGAGCTGTTGTGTTCAACTGCTGTTACATGTCAGAAAGTGGATGGTTGGATCAGGCTATAATGCTAGGTTTTACGACTGTCTTATGTCAATGTTTGATTCACTCTCTTTTCACTTGGTGTTTCTTTTGTGATGGCAACTTCTTGGTGAAACATGGTGAGTTAAAATATAGCTAAGGATGCTCCGATCGATCGGTCACCGATCATGATCGGCCGATCTCAACGATCATCCTCCTCCATACTGGCTGCTCACTAAGCAGCAGCATGTCTGTTGTGGATGTTCTTTCAGTCTGTCATGTAAAGTTTGCATACTGCAGCACATGCACTGCAAAATGCTGTGCAGGGAAACGCCTTCAAATTAAACACGCCAGCACCTGACGGAGCAAGGAGCGTTTTCTGGGCTCATGAAAGTGGGACCGCTGGTTCCTCAGCAGCTGACGGTTAGCAACACCCGCCAGTCCGAGTGTGACATTCGGAATGATAAGAAGTGATTATTATTTTCACCCATCTAGATGACCAGCCTTTCTCAGGTGTCTTTTACACAGAGACAGAAACAAAAAAGAAGACGACCGGATTTGTCGCCGTTCTGGAGTCGGGCGCAACGTTCGTTCGCCACCTGAATGTGAAACTTTTGAAAACACCTGGAGTGGAAACTTTCATCAATGCAGTGCTCTCTGTCTCGGAGTCCCACTACAGTATGTAAATTTCACGGACATAGCGCAGTCTCCAGAGATTCACCTGCGACGTCTCACGTCAAATGTTTTTCAGTTGTCCTTTTGGCAGAATAATTTCTGCATTCAGCAAGGTTTTTCTATTTTTGCCACCTTGAAGAGGTATAACAAAATGTGTCTGAATTAAAATGATTTCATTTTTTTCACAGAGATTTTTTACACATTTTTTACACAGACAGTCTCATCATTTTGATTACAAATTCATTGTCGATCCATGTGATCGGTATCGGTATCTGTGATCGGTATCGGTGATCGCCAGCAAAAATCCTGATCGGAGCATCCCTTAATATAGCTATTGGACTTTCTGTCTTGTATTTTGTTTTTGATGGACGAGGGTCTCATGACTGCATTAGAGGGGAGGTCAACCCATGTATATGTGATCTTTGATTTGAGCTCATATCATTTGCTTCTAAATTAATCTATTTCCATTGCAGTTCAGTCCATCAGTAGCAACATTTCTCTTTAGTGAGGGTAACAATGGTAACAACATGAGGCAAACTATTATATTGAATATTTATATGGAAAGTGAAATGAGATTGACTGAGAAGAAACTTGAATATAGCTGCTACACAGCATGCATTTGGAGCCAATATCTGAGGCAGGTGACACGAACACAGCCTTGTCATCTTGTACACCGTCTGTGTCCGTGATCAAGTTGGCATTTATTTCACGTAAATCTGTGAGGAGAAAATTCTCGTCTTTGATGCGATGTGACATCGCTCCTCACCGTGCACGAGTTAGAATAGCACATCACGATCATCCGTGTCACAGCCAGAGGACGACTTCTGCCAGCGAGGGTGTAAACAAGAGCTGATGAGGGACTTTTATGTCAGCGTGAGCCAATATGACATGGAAGAATGACCAAATTATCGTGTAATGTAAAGTGTTGTGATGGTGTTCAGAATAGTAGCAGAGTGAGATTATTTTTGCGGAACTGAAAGCAAATGAAAGGAATAATTAATAGCACCTCCACTGACAATCCACCACCTCTTAAACTGTGGCTGACTGACAGCAAAAATGAGCTCCGGCTAATGTTTATTGAACCAAAGTAACAAAAAACATTCCGCCAAAACAGTGAAGATTTAGTGCATCTGGCCAAATGGAAGAAAGATGTGCTCAAAATGGACAATGGGTTTAACAGTTGACAACATCAGCAGTGGAAGTGGAGGAATATTGTTGTTTGTTGTTATTTGTTGTCACACTGAGGAAGGACATTCATTCTGCCATGACCCACTATCAGTCTTGGACATTGGTGGTTCCTAGTGGATACAAACAAGTGCAGGATCACCTGGAAATGGTTCTGCTCGATGTGCCGACCTGAAACTTGCCTAAAGCATTTTAGCAGTCCTCTAGTGGTGATCTTTACATTGATAAAGTACTGCAAAAATGAAAACGACTTTGTGCAGACCATCATTTATGCCCCTCTTTGGCACATTTTTTGTCAATTCCTTTCATGTTCTTCATGTAATGTGCATGAATTTTCATACTGGGTTCCTCATTTAATCTGTACTTCTCTGAATATATTATTTTTTTAAAGTAATTTTATAATAATGATTGTAATTATTTCATTGTTTTTCCCCATTAAACACATAACAGGATAGGGGAATATGTTTTCCATCTTAATCTCTGACATTTTTAATAGTTTTCCAGAAATTGCTGTATAATTGTAAATATGTCATTACACATGAAGCTGTGCCAAAAATGTACATCATCCAGTGTCCATCTGGCTTCACATTCAACTCTAGTGATTATCTTAGCTGGCAGTGATGTTCTAGCACATGCTTGAAGCTATTACAAAGAGCCAATGGAGGAAGTTGATTTACTGTCAGCCTGGATACATCTCAAACATGTAACACATCCAAGAATGTATTTATTACACAGTGATATTTTGCAATTAAAATATCAATGCAGTAAGTTGGGATCAAGTATTGCGATATTTAAGTGTATTGATTTTATCTTCTGGAATTCCCTAGCTGCATTCTTGTGAATGGCCAGCAGGTGGAAGCACCAAATGAATTGTTTCCCCTGGATCACCAACCCATTTGGAGTCAGAAAATATCTTTGTCAAGTGGCTTCTAAGTCCTTGGAAATGTGGAGTGTGTGTGTGTGATTGGCAGGTTGATGTCACTGCAGTCTGTCACTTTCAATCACCTGTCCCCCCCATCCCCAGCTTCACTGACTGAAATGTCTCCAGCTGCTGGAAAACTCTTTGCTTGACTGAGGGATCATAATGTGAAGACAGGTGGCAGATTATTGAGGGAGAGGAGCATAAAATATCCAGGAGAATTCCCTGCATTTTATATTATTTGATTCAGTTCAGTTCAGTTGGTTTGGGCTTTTAGTCACCTGGTCCCCGTCCACAGCGATGCATCAGTCACAGACACAGGACCAGGTGGAGGAATTAAATATCCACGCTGGCCTCCAAATGTCTCGGGATCCCTCAGTCGGATCTGACTAATGAGGCAAGGGAGGTTTGGGGCTTCCTGCCAAAACTGTTGCCGTGGTGATCAGCAGTGGAGCATGTAATGAGATGACTGATCATCAGTTCAGTCAGGTTCATGGATTATCTAAAGTTGGCGGAGACAGAAGCTGCTCCTCACTTCAGCGTGGAGCATCATTCTGAGGCACATTAGTGGATTGTTGTGTGTATCCTAAGATGCCTTATTGCCCGAAGCAACACTTCCACTTCTGTCATCACTCTGAGGACACCAAAAGCATTTAAACACCAGGATGCCTTTTTTTGACTCATGAATAATCATGTTAATCATTGCATGTTGTCAGTTTTCATTGGCCGTGGGTGAGTTTTAACTATGAATGCGTTTGTCCTCTTTATCTGGCTTGAATTGTGTTGGTCAGTTGCCTTGCAATATTTTTGTGTGGGAAGCGTATGAGCGGCTCATTATGTAATACGAAATCGTTTAAGTGAGGAACCTATAGGGCTAAAAATAATGTGGCTATTTATAGCGTCATGACCACTTAGTATCCTGGTAGTGTTTGGCTTCGCTTGTGCCAGCAGAAATGCAATGGCATTGTTTGAATCACCAAGGAAATTTTATGAGACCCTAAAAATATTACTGTTTACCTGGGTTAGGTTGCCACTTTTTTATCATTGCCTTGATCATTTGATTTCATTTTATGCACAATTTGATAGTTAAACTCTTGTTTTTGGTTTTTATCTGTATGCCTTTCCATATGTCTCTGGTACTATATAGTACTAAAAGTTATTTGGAAAGCACACGATGCTCATGTTAAGTCAAGAATTGCAGCAATTCTATGTTAGGATTTCAGAGGTTGAAGCAAAGCTGCAGATCTTTATCGTTTCATTTGCTATATTGAGTCAATACTGCCACTTGCTGGACAAAGACAAAATTTACCAGTGAGAAAGTAATAGTAAAACATTATTACTGGGATTTGCATTATTGTTTTAAGTAATACGTTAAGTAACCAATGCTGATGCACTCATTTTATAGAGCCTTTTATTATTCCATGTTTTCTTTTTCAAAATCTGGGTTCCACCACTTCAGAACTGCAGCCAGACAGTAAGAAGCCATTTGGAATAACTGCAAAGTACACTTACTTTTGAAATAACCATTTTTGCGATTTGGCATGTATGATACATTTGCCATTGTCATATTTGTTAACAAGAGCCATCATTTTAAGGGTGAAAAATCAGAATGCATTACTATTGCATGAAAATAAGTTCATTGATTTGAACCCAGCCCAGTTAGACTTTCATATTTCCGGGTGCAGAGGAATTGCTGCTCCCTTAACAACAGGTTGTACTGAAATCTGACAGCTCTTCTTACCAGGAGTCAGCTCATTGGATATTAACCCACCACACGTCATTGGCCAGATGAGTGTTGCCCTTACAAAACACACCCACAGCGTAAACGTAAAAAGAAAGCACATCACCAAGACAGACTGCTCTTTACTTTGTTCTTTATTACACATTAAATAGAAGTGGTGAGATTCATGGCAAAAAAATAGACTCATCTGAGATCAGATCACCACTCTACAGTCGCCATGACGACGGTGTAATGTAAAGCGGCCACTCATTCACTTCCCTAGACCTGGACGCAGACACTCTACAGTCACATACACAAAAGCGGAGCGAGCCTCCAGAAAAAAAAACAAAAAAAAAAAAAAAAACAACGCAACATTCATTTACACACCAACGAAATGAAGCACAATTTACAAAATATGCACCTTTCAGTATCACAACTATACAAAGGTTGTTAAAATACGATCAAGGTATAAATGATACAGTTTAAAGTCAGTTGTTGGCACGCAATCAAGGAGGAGGGACATTTACCTGTCTAAAACCATTTCATTTCAAAAGAGACACAGCAGACCTAAGATGTACTGCCACACGGTGGTAAAAGGTTGTTACTGCAGCACAGAAGATTCTTTTAAGGTCTTTCTTCACCAATCAAGGCAAGAAATGGCTTCGATTGGTATCAAGTAGCTCTTTAACAAAGAGACTTTTGTTTTGTTACAGTCTTGGCTGAAAGTTAAAATCACCCCTTGAACTATATTTCATTTGTTAGTTAGCACGACTGCAGTTTACCCATTATCAAGTCTAGGCTCAGACTTACTCAGCCGTATTGAGATTACAGGATTGACAAACTATTACTCAACTTCACAATCCATTTAGGATCTATGAAGCACGAAAGTCCAAACTCCAGCTTCTGAACGCTAATCCAACCACAAACCTATTTTTTATTTGTTAGAAGTATCTGCATCTAAATGTGAGACTTTCTTATAGGTTCTTCGAGGTGGAGTGGAAACATTCAGCCAAGACTGTAAACAAGTTTCCAAGTATTTTTGCTGAGCACTTAATGTCAATGAAAGTAGCCAAATTAAACCAATGCAATAGAGAATATACAGATTAACCCACGACAAAACAAAATAACAGCAGACAGCCTAATTTACAAAATCTGTTCCAGTTGCATTGCTACAGCAAAAACCAGGTCTGTTGAAATGATTCATATTTAAGTGGAATCTTGAGAATGAAGCCAACAATGAATAAGCGGTCCAAATATTCGACTACAAGGATGGCCATGCTGATAGATCTGCTCCGACAGGGTGTGACAAATGAATTTGAAGGTTAATACATTTACTCGTAGTAGATTTCTTTTCAGTGAAAATGGGGTTTTCTTTTCAACAAGTTCCGTCTGTAGTTAATAACTATGGTAGCTTGTAATACTTTTGACATGTGGGATACAAATGGTACTAAAACAGTCATTTAGGCGCAAAAAAAAAAAAAAAGAAAATCACTCCCCACACAATTAAAAGCATTAAAAATTAAAATATCTAATCCAGAGGTTAAAGGTTTGCATGCATACTTATATCAGTGTAATATCTATTGTCTGCACACATGGAGACATCACACAGTGGATGGAGAAATTTGGATCTTAACTGGCTTTTTGAGTCACTCGTGGGATGAAGATTCTTTGGCATCCCATTTTTTTTTTTTAACAAAATGACATTACGGCAAGTTTTGCAGGCAAATTAAGTGTGAATGGAAAAATGGTCAAAATTGAGGCAGTTGTAGAAAAACCTACATCGGTAAACTCCTATAAAATAAAATAAAAAAAGGCTTTTGAATTGAGCAACTGGCACTAAAATGAAGCTTATCGGTAGCAAACAAAGGCAGAGAAAGCTGGGGTCAGATTTAGTATTCAGTGAGGTGGTGGGCTAATAATTTAGTGTAATGTACAAATTTATTACTTGAACTGTTCAACATATTTTTAAGTCTGTCTGGAAAAAAAGAGGTGATTATTCACATGAGTGTACACTTTGTCTTGGACTTCTTTTTCTTCTTTTTGCCCTCCTTGCTCATCTTCTCCTTATGCTTCCGTATTTCTCGAACTAATGTGTAAAAGGCATCGTCGACTCCCTGCAAGAGAAATGGGGATTCATTTCAGTGAAAACACAATTATGTGTTGATCAAGGAGTAAGCCCTTGTAATAAACCCCAGAAACCAAAGTGTCATGTCAAACCGATGGCTTGTACGTTCGATTTAAAATATGTCAAGCCGCAGGGAGTTTTCAGTCACCCACACATCCACACTACTTTGCTTTAATGTCTAAAAAAACAAAGCATTAAATGTCAGCTAGTCTTCAGTTCAATGGGCGGATTATATTTTATCGTGACTGAGCTACTGTATGATTTAGTTTGGCAGACTGACAAACTAAATGTCTACTACAGCAGCTGGTAGTTGATCAATAGCCAGTGCACAGCTGACTAATTCTGAAGCCAAAGAGAGGTACTATTGTATGCAAATGTTTGAAGGAAAAAGGGCAATGGCAACACATTCAACTAGGAGCTCAAATGGTCTTCTGCAACATCAAAATCACATTCTTGCTATAAAATGGTGAAACGCAAGAAACATTCTTGTTGTCAGTTGTTATATTTCCAATCTTCAACTATTGAAAACAGTCTGAAATTTATTGGACAGTCGCGAGATCTGCCATTATATGTATGGTTTGTAGAGAGTAGGTTTGACACAAAGACAAGAAGCAGACTTGGAGGTGGCAGAGTTAAAGACAAGTGTGTATGAGGGACAGCTCATGTAGGAAACTTTGTGGAGGGTTTGGACACAGAAAGGAGAGACAGGAGGAATAACAGAGTGAGGAGTGCTTCAAATTGAAGTGGTGGGCAAAAGAAGAACAGGAAGATATGAGGTTTGTGGGTATGATAAAGGTGGATGTGGAAAGGATAGGTGTGAGTAATAAGGACACATGGTTGAGTCAGGTGGAGGAGGCTGACTTGCTTTAGCCAAAAGCTGCAAGACATGTTTCTATCATATGGAGATCTGAATGTTATCACTATAGCAGGCCATAGTCCTCAGTATAACCAATCTAAAAACAATTGTAGCTTTAGTTATTGTTGGTCTACAAAATGTAGTTTATGAGTAAGCGTTTTCGTTTCAATACAACTGTTTTCATACCTGCACACGTTTCTACACAGCTTTAGAGCCTTGTAGGTTGAAGTTGGTGTTAAGACTGTTGAATTGACAACAGTGTGGTTCATAGTCTAGGTAATAAAATTTTTAATAACTAGTTGACACATCCATTCAATGAAGCAGTAGTGTGGATGTCGAAATGAAGCAAACGTTCCTCTGCCATTTTAAGCTCACCACAGACAGTAGCTGCAGTTACAAATCATTTTGCTCTTGCCCTCAGTAATAATTACGCTATAATAGAAGTACCAGTTTGTTGGTGTTCAATTGTTTTATTTAATGTAGAGACATTCAATCATGCAACTGCAGCTACTTTCTTCAAATCAGATCAGAACCAGGAGGAAAATTAATAACCAATTTGTGTCAGAAGGAACTCCGTACTTGGCTTGCACAAAAACGCTTCTCAATTTCTCCCAAAGGAAGTGGCCAAGCTCATGATTCAAATCTTTCCTGTAATCTCCATCAATCACACGGTTCCGCACGAGAGCCAGATGATTAGAATTGTTGATTTCAGCAGATTGAGTCACTTTCCTCTGAGCAGTTTCACTCAGAACCTCGGTACACTTTGAAAGGAAGTAAGGCATTTGAAAGGGGTGGACATTTACTGGATAGAGGAAGTAGGATACGGTTTCCATAAAAAATTGAAGTGTCACTGTGTTTGCCTTAAAGAGAAATAATTAACAATCCAGGCATTTCAGTAACCCTTAAAGCACCAATCCCCAAATTTACCCAAAAAGCATGAAAGCAGACCAGGATTATGCATAATTGAAATTAGAGTAAACCAGCCCAGCGTGAAAGTAAACCTGGATTATTATGCGCTGTGAGCAGAGGGAAATCATCAAACATGGCAGCGTCATGTTAGCGCTCCACCGCAGCCCCGATAGAAACCAGCAGGTTAGCGTTGAGAATCCAGCACCAATGTCTCTCCCACGGCTGGGGGCTCGGCCGCATACACTTACCCCTTTCACATCACAACACACTTTTTAAGCTTGACACAGCGCGGCGTCTTTTCTTCCTTGCTGAGTTTATTGAGCCGGTACAGCCTGATCTCCCGTACCAGAGTGTAAAAGGCATCTTCCACTCTCTGTAGCATGAGACACAACGTCCCTCAGGGTTGAGGAATACAGGGGCACACATTTTTTTTTTGCCTTCTTTTTCTGTTCAACTCGACAAACAGTCCTTCGTCTGACCTGTTAAACCTGCAGGTGCCAGATCCATAGAAACCCATCCTCCACAGAAAATCTGCCGACACCTTGTCACACGCTGCTGACTTGAAGATGAGCGGCGAGTAGTAATTATCAAGTTTGAGATTACATAAGATTTTTAACTTTACCCTCTTCATCCAATAAGTCTGAGACAACTATTCTGATTAAATGTAATTGAGAAAAATGATTTCACATTTCGCAATACACGCTTGAGATGACTGTCCTTCAACAAAAGAATCATTTTTAAAGATCTAAATTGGACGTTAACAAATGAGAGTACATTTATAAAAAAAAAACATTGAGGTTTTCTGCACTTAAATGGCCAGACTTTTTTTTTCAAAACTGCAAGCAAATGTCATGTCATCTCCCAATTTCGGTGTATTAGTCAGACACCTTTGCAGATACGGTATATAAAGCAGCTCAGAGTTGCCCGCAATGTCTGCACGAGGTGCTTCCAAGTAAATTAACACTAAGAACAAGGGTGTGAAACTGGTCCTCAAAGGGCCGCACTGGGTGCAGGTTTTTGTTCCCACCAACCAAGAGCACAACTTCTCACCTATCAGGTGTCTGAAGGCTGTTAATCCATTGACGGTCAGTCTGTTGCCATTTGTTTCAGCTGCCACCTGATCGGTTCATCTCTATGTGAGGGAACAGAAACCTGCACCCACTACAGCCCTTTTGTGGTTCAGTATGACAACCATGATTTAGAAGGAAAGTAGAGTTTAGAAGCAACATTTCTTGCATGTACTCTGGGAATTTCTAGTGCAACAACCTACAAGTTTTCCCATCTCACTGATAGTTATGATCAAAGTAGTAGTAAACCATATTTTGTCCCTATTTATAGCAGCTTTGTTTTTCAAGTTGTCGGCCTTCAGTCAAGTTTCATGGTATTTCCATCAGTCAGTTTAAATGAATTATACTGCTTAAACACATTTATCAGTCTTGTCGCTGTGCAAGCCCATTTCATTTTCAAGCCAGCAGCAGCTAGTCAAGATTTGAATAGAGGATCCCAAAATAGATTAGACCGACGCAAAGTGAATGCATGCATTGATTGATGCAGCAGCAGGCTGCTACGGCCCACAAAAACTCAGGAGTACACAAAGTCGGGAGAGGGAGAGAGAAAGAACCACAAACACCAGCAGCCGCTCCTTAACAACAGTCAATTGTTCACTTAAGCTAGTAAATTGGTGAAAGTAATTATTCATTCATTTAAACAAACCAGAAGGAGTCGTGATTGAGACCAGAAGGAGAGTTACAGACTGCTGCGTCAGCCACCTGAGGGCGTACGGCACAGAAGCAGTCCAACACCAGTAGCATCAGAATCATTAGGCACCCCTCCCGCTGTTCCCCTGCCGGGCTCCCAACGTTTTGCCCTCTCATGCAGACGCCCTTTTAAGATTATCATTTATAATTGTACCATCCTTCGGAGAGTGCCGTAATGATGAAGAATTATCATAAGCACATGACGCAGTGGCATGCAATTATTACCGCATCACCCAGAAATGCTCTTCAATGACCCAGAGAGGATTTAATGATGTGCAGCGCATTTCATAGCAACATTAACCATGAGATGGGCTCAATCTGACATTGAATCGAGACTAGAGAATCAGATTTGCAAGGGCAACAATCTTAGAGAACAATTTTAGTAAGCGATTACGTTCAGCAAGATGTCAATTATTTGAAATCCTGCAGGCATGGTAAACTCTTACCTGTCTGGTTTTGGCTGAGGTCTCAATAAAGGGAATGCCATAACTGCGAGCTAAGTCCTGAGCCTGCTTGGTGTCCACTGTCCTGGACGGGAGGTCACACTTATTTCCAACCAACACCATGGGAACATCCTCAGAGTCCTTCACCCGCTTTATCTGTTCTCTGTGAGGCAACAGACAAACATTCATTCAGAATTGAGCCTCTGTTTTAACAGGGGATTAAAAGGATTATGATCCTGACCCATTTGTGGCACTCATTGATCTTTGACATGACTATGCTGTTCTGGGCAACAGCATATTCATAACTTTACTTTCAAGTCACAGTTATTACTAGGCCAGCGTAACAGTATATGTCTCACTGCATCAAGACCTATTCAGTTGACAAAATGTAGCTGAAATACATTATATTGACACTGTTTCCCAGCTCCACCACAGTCACCTGTCCACTTCTGTAGCTCACCTATAGTGGTGAATATCCTCAAAAGACTTGGTGTTGTTGATGGCGAACACGCAGAGGAAACCCTCGCCTGTCCTCATATACTGATCCCTCATGGCGCTGTACTCCTCCTGACCTGCAGTGTCGAGGATATCCAGTAGGCATGTCTCCCCATCTATCACCACCTGCTTCCTGTAAGAATCCTGAAGGAGGTGAAACGAGAAAACTTAATTGACACATTTTAGAGTTGGTTTTTTTTCAGTCGTTTGTAGGGACAAAACAAAATCGGGTTTATTTAAGTGTAAGGACCATTCACCAAGGTATGGACAGTACCTAATGTTGCTTTGGAGTTTAGTTTAATTTTACTATAAGAAAAGAAAAATCAATTCGAGTGAGAAATAGAAATGGATGTGATTGAAATATTTATCCATTTTTAAAGACAGAAAACCATTATTCTCCTACCATGATACAGGCTACAATATCTGCAGTTACCATAGAGCCTAACAAGAGAGGAGAGCTCCTGTATGTTTCGGACTATATGGCGCGCTGGTGTACAAGAAAAAAAATGGATCAGGAAGAATTTATTATAAATATTATATAATTTATTTTAAAAACTACACTTACATTTATTGCACATTTATTGCAAAATACTGGCTTTTAATCATGAGACATGAATAAATGTCACGCCTGCGTTATGATGTTTCTCTCTGGATATTGTTTCCATTCAAAAACACCAAACCCACCATAATGCTGTCTACTTCTATGATAGATGTTTTGATTTCCTGGTTGAAAAAATTTCACTCAAGATTTCTGTCATTGAATGAATCAGCTGTGTGAATCAAGATTGTCGCGGCGCATCAAGGACAGAATGTAATGGTTCTTCCTTGGTCGTGTTGGTCAGTGTGAAATAGCGTTATGAAATGTTATATATGCTGCAGGACCAGTGAAACTGCAACTTGGAAAAGTACAGCCATTGCAGTGTGAGAAACAAGGTGGCTACAATCTCTTACCTAATTTAACACCACACCGAGGTGTAATAACCTTAAAATATGCCATCAATAATTGATTGGAATCATAATGAGTCTCTGCAAACAGTGCCCTCAAGAGCACAGACGAGCAGAAAATTATTAAAAAACCTGTTTGGTTTGTTAAAAACTTGAACCAGTTGAACCTGCTGCAACTTTTCCTAAAGGTTAAGCCAGGTTCTGATCGCATGACAAAATTCAGAGTTTTCAAAGTGTGTTCCATCCAAAAGAAAGAGCCATCTTCACCTCAATGGTGGGGTCATATTCATCCACAAAATGATTCTGGATGAGCTGGATGGTAAGCGCACTCTTGCCAACGCCACCAGCTCCCACCACAACCAGCTTATATTCCGTCATTGTTCACCTGCAGTAGGGAAAAACAGGCCAGTGTTACATTACAAGCATTATTCTTGCACCATTTCAACATTTTGTGAGTCATCTTTTGAGCGCAGTAGATTTCCTAACTGTCATTGACTAATGTGTGTTAAAACATGTCTATTGACGCTTTTTGGTTTCAACTTCAAACTAGTCAAATCACTTTTGTCACCACTTCTTAGAACGATCAGTTTCCATTGAAAGGATTTGCTCACAGCTCTGAAAGGATTCTTAGTCAGCACAAGAATGGCTTTACCTTGGTATTTACACTTTTTCTTCTCTGTATGTCATTGCTTCTTTTGATTTGATGCCATTTGAATGGCTTGGAATTATATGCAATTCAGTTTGTGAAACACAAGCCTTGTGTGTTAATGTTAGACAAAGCCAGTTAAGTATACTGTAGTGTGACAGGTTTCATTCCAAAGAAATTGACCTTGGTAAAGCACATATAATAGTATAAATGGTACTGAGCCATTAACAGTTTCAGACATCTTAACAGACAAGTTGCAGAACTTTCTCCTGTCTAAACACAGCCTGAAGTTAGGGCGGAGCACACGAATATCATTGTCTTGGCTCGACAAACCAGACCTAGAATGAGGACGGACAGACACTACAATAATGGACTGGTTACAGTTCAGAACATTTAAATACTTGCTGCTCCTTCCTGGTCTCCAAGCGCTAATCTCTTACTTTAACTGAAGTGTTTGCACTGGTTCAAGTCAGTCTAAAAACACGTGTTGCATTTAATAGCATTGAAATTGGTCATTGGAAATGTTATTGGTAAACACTCTGTGTATCTCTAACTGTGAATGTTAAGACGACAAACATTTAACCACCGCTTACTCCTGTTCAGGGTTGTGGGGAGCGTGGAGATCACCTATCCCAGCGGTCATTTGGCGAGAGGCAGGAATAAACCCTGGACAGGTCGATTTATCTTTATTCACAACCTGAACTTAATGATGACATAATGATCTAAACGACAATCTGCTTTTATGGTCCCTTTATACCAGTTAAAAGTTAACCACATGACATTGGCTTGGCTCATTGTTTCCTCCATGCCACAGTTGCATATTGCTCACTATTGTTAGGGTAGTGGGACTTCTGCTGAGACTCTGATCACACCCAGGTACTCTAAATGCTACAGTTGCTGCACAGATCCTAGGCTGAATTCCTATTCAACAGTAGGTATTTGATAAAATGTGACTTTAGTGGGGTGTAAGTACTTCATGTAACAATTGTATTATATAGTAACCATGAACCAATGCAATACAGCTTATATATATTATATTATAACGCTATACAGCATATAGCTTGGAGCTTATCTTGCTGGAAATATGAAATATGAAATATGAAATGAAGACTAGGCGATGTGACAGATATTTTAGGATAAATGCTCTAGACCCAGGCACATTTTCCTTAATGACTTGAATTAAGGAGTAATTCAGTATATAAAAGAACTTGTGAAACTTGAGCTCAAAATAAAAACTTTGCTTAACAAGGTATGAGAGTTTAGGAAAACAAACAAAGATGACAACTTCCATAACAAGCAAACAATCTGAAATTAGTGGAAAAATAATGCAATATGTACATAAAACAATGAGTCAGTTGTCATTTAAATTGGTATGTTTGCTTCTCCAAGTACATACAGTCATCAAGTACATTTGAATGTTGTCATTTTAGTTTCTATTTGCAACTTTCGACCAAACGTACTGCGGTTTCATGTTGATTGATATTGTATTAATAGTAAGCACACTTTCAACATGAGACTGCAGAAAGTTTAACTGCACAAACTGGGTCTGTCGTCAAGTAAAAGTGAATGCGGACATCTATCGATCAATTGAATAACTGGCTGGAAAACTGGAAGTCGTTTCCTTGGAATCATCATATTAAGTTTAAAAAAAACTTGATGTTGCGTTCATAATGTGGATTAAACAACAAGAATGTCGATTCAAAGCCGCCGTGCTGGGTTGCCAGGTTGGTGGCATGAAACCCTCAAAGTAATGCTCGGCTGTCGTATGCTAACATGTTAGCATTAGCGCCGAAACGCGGTTTTGTAACTAAACCAAGCGGCTTCTGTGTAGTTACTGAAAACGATTAATTAGACTAACATATTTGTGCAAACATACGAATCGAAAAACTTGGTATCATTCATTCAAATAGTTAGGGTGTTGGCAAACGCCTGTATTGCAGGGCCAGAGCAGGGTTCACAATTGGGCGTAGTTTGTACCAACGATTTTAAGCATTATTGTGATGACGACAATGATTTACACTGATACAGCCAACGAAACGACCCACAGCTGTATGCAACAAAGACGACCTGAACCATTCCGAGGGATAAATCTACACATAGCGTTTACCTTTTAGCAAGTGGAGGAGTTCCGCGTCTAAACAAGTCAAGCTGATATTCCACCGCTCTCACACGATCTCTGCATTTCCTGGTCGACCAAGAGCAACCGGCATGTAAAAAAGGTCACCCTCGTGTCTAAAGCAAAAGGGAACCAGCAAAAAATGGGGAAATTAATCGGTCGAACTTTCCATTTGATCCAGCGTCTGGCCTAGCTACTCCAGTCTGGCCTCCTTTTAACACGAATATGGGCGGATACCGGGGCGCACTTAACCCAGCGAGCACAGCCGGGGACTTCAGTCGGTTTGGGACGTTTCACTTTGCTGTGCCACTCCAGCTGTGGTGCAAATATCACAACAACTTTCGTTTGAAGATTTTATTATAAACTCGTATTTTTTTTATGTACACGGAATAAAAATAAGTGCATGATCGTGAATTTAAATCGCCGTTTATCGGTGTCGTAAATTGTCATGTTGTGTCGCAAAGCGTCAGTTTGACGAATCTGCTGTATGCGTGTTATTACTTTCCCCACTGTTGCGCCAAAACGAGTAATAATGCACATTTATGCTCAGATGGTCAAATACAACATCAATAACCAGGTCACGTGGTGCTCGTCTCAGGTCGCCCCCTCTGCCTGCTGCAGAGTCAACAAAGACTAGGGGGCGACTCCTTTATATATAGGCTCTAAATATAACTGGAATGCGCTGCAAGGACGTCATTCCCAAACTCGAACGGGATTTGCCAATCCTTCCTCCGTGCTGGTCTGTGTTTCTAAGCCTCATCCCTGCGCTCTGCTTGCGCATGTGTATGAATAGATATAGTCGAAACGGATTTTGACCTAGTTTTACGTAATCAGTTTTATATAAATGTACCGGTTTATTCACCAGTCCTTCATTTTAAAACTCTGACTGAAGCCTCTTCTGATATTTAACAGTTAGAAAGAAAATCTCCCTTTGTCTTTTTTTTCTTTTTTTTTAGCATGTAATGCAGTTCTTTTCAAATCTGTTTCCTCCTCCGTCTTTCCTGTCTACTTCTGGCTTGGCTTACATGAGTGATATTACAGTACACTGTGCGTTTTATATATGAAGAAAGGTCAAAGTGACATTTACAATTCTTATCATGCATATGAAGTTTGGGTGTGTTATGCTGATTCATGCTTATCCCCTTCATAATTACACTTGAATTGAAAGAAACACAGTTTGTGCACATAGGTGAAGATAATAAGTTAGTTAGTAGACTTACTGTTTTATTTATTTATTTATTTATTTTCTGTGAAAAATATGGCTACCAAATTTGTTGTCTACTGTGGAAACAACAGTTGCTCAGGTTGTTGAGTTTGGGCGTCCAATATTCAGACTTGGGTCGAATCCCGCTTCGTACCAATTGTCGTCATGGTGTCCTTGGCAAAGATGCCTTCGTGCATTACCTCATATGAATGTGTATTTGTGATCATGGTGGTCAGATCACATTGGCCACCACACTTCCATCAGTCAAGACAGGTGTGACAAGGGTACGTAGCTTACCAACACCCGGTGTGACTTCGGTTTGAATGACCTGTAGTTTCTGTAAAGAGCTTTGGGTGTCTTGAAAAGTGATGGACAGAATTTTAAGCCATGATAGATTGAGATGGTTGGGAAACACTGTATAACTGTGCAATTGAATTTAATTGTAATTGAATGCCAATGGTCAACATCTAAAGTTTTACCACAGAAACATGTACTTAAACTTAAAAATCACAATGAGGAAGCTTATCATTCTCACCTGAATTGTGCTTATTGGGAGTGGGCGTCTATGGGCGTAATATGATGTAATATGATGATGGTTGTCATCTGTGAAAAGTAGCACTCACATCATAAAGAGTGAAGTAAAGATACTACATTAATTAATTCAGATTTTAGATTTAGACATTGATTTAGATCTAATGTCAGTCACAAAGTGCTTACTAAAATAAACTTCCAATTAACTTACTTTCCAAAGCATCATTATGTAAAGAAGGAATGCCTTGACATCAAGTGGCGGGCTGCAGAATATCATATAATAACCACAAGTTTGAAACTGCTACTTTAAAAGTGATATTTTCTTCACACTACCACTTCAGATTGCCAGATAACAAGTGGAAAAATGTCTGCTGTTGTGAGTCATTTGTGACCTCAAGTACATTTGAAATATAATAATAACAGTGGACTTGATCTTTACTGTGTGAATGTCTTCAGAGAAGTTTAGAGAGTTGAGCTACAGATTTCATCATGTTTCATAATGTAACCAGAGCATGACGTAGGAAGCTCAACTGAAACTGCCGGGCAGGGTGATTTCAGAAATCCCTATCTAACTGAAAATTGCGGTTTTATTTAATCTTTTTCATGCATGCTCAGGCACCAAAGATCCCAAAAAAAAACTAAAAACCAAATACCAGGTCAGTTTTGCATAATACTGAACCTTTAAGCCTTCATAACCGTATCCATTCTTTTTGGATTTGTGTCTTTATGGATGACAGAGGAGGCTTTTACTAATTATTATTTGCCCTAATTGAAAAAAAATGACATTGTTACTTGGTAGTTAAACCTCATACCTGAATGAATTTCCGATGATATTCCTAAAAGAAATATTCTGGCTACTAACTGTGCATAGAAGTGGATGTATTTATGTGCATAGTACCTGTGTGCCCCGTTCCTCAATGACTAATAAGAGTGACCTTTTTCCTGAGAAAATACATATTGACTGAGGCAAAATATCCACCATCTGGGAAAAAAGACATAACAGGCAGGTTGTTCTTAACTTTCATGCCTGTCTTTCTCCGGAATACTCACAAGGAGGCAGCAAACCTCAGTTTTTATTCCATGCAGGTCTACTCGGTCCTCACCATATATATGTTACATGGAACTTCTACGTACTATCTTTGTATGAGTGAGCAGTTAATTCACATTGCAAATTTTTTTGTTTGTATTTGTTAGTGTTAACACACAGTTCCTCAGAAAATTGCAACGCTATTCTGTAAGGTTGTGTTTTGCAATATGTTAAAGTCTGAATTTCTCCATCAAATGTCGAGTACACCCTGTGGTATCCCGTCAATTGGCTGTGCTTGCAACAGTTTTTGTGAACAGAAATTACATAAACACTAGCTTGTGTGCTCAGTGTTTTCTTGCAACACTTCAGTCGCACACAAGTTATCATCCTAACTCAGACTTCAGGGTGGGACCTTCTCCGCTTGACCAAATGACTCATTCTCTTTCTGGAGTGACTGTCCATTTTTGTTTACAGCTAAGCTCTGAATGTCTAACACTCTTCCTGTTGAAGTTTTCCGCCGCAACCTCCACAACTCCTTTTAGGCTCCATCAGCCAATACTTAACATTTCCCCCATAAAACACATTGTTTGGTTGTTGAAAAGAAAATCCTCACATTCTCAGCTTATCACTACAGTAGTAGTGGGTTTAAAGCGCTGCTGTGTGTTACATGACCAGGGCAGAATCTGCATTGTCCCTCCAGAATATGAGGCCAGACAATTAATGGAATCCCTCTTCACAACCCTTGTTGAGTAGCTTTGCCCTGGAAACTGAGTCATGTGACGTCTCTGTAATTTGTGTACACTCACTTGTACCTCTCTTTAAAGAGGGGAGCAACCACTTGGGTCTGGCCTTTTTTTGGCTGCACCCCAAACATTCCCAGTGTGTTTAAAAGCCATGATTGTCTCTGTGTATTGAGGCTGCAGCATTTTTGCTTTGACCTCAAGAACCTCAGTCTTGAGTCAAAAGTTTCTTTCCTGAAATACTGTGATTGTTCTTCAGGAATAATAGACTTTGTGTAAGAAATGTTGGCGACCGCTGCATCAGTCTCTATTCAACTGGTTAGCAGGGATTTTGACTTTCTTTTCTACTCTGAGTTTGTGGATGCACTGGGGCACTAACATATCTAGTTTCCTTTCCAGTTTCACCCCAAGATAAAGGTATCAGATGATGTTTTTAGGCCTGGCTTTAGGTGCATACCATAATCGTAGAATGTATTTATTTATTTGTTTTGTGCTCACAGCGGTTTTTGATCTTGACCGCAGTGTTTTGTTGTGTGACACTATGTTTATAAAGCAAATGTGTTCCAGTTGGTCTTAAGATAGCTATCCTCTTCACCTGGCTGTACATCGGTTGTAAACAGTTCTTAAACAAGCCTGTAAAGAAGACAAATAAGTGGAGAGATTAGAGTAAATGGAACAGGAGCTTAGTTGTTCAGCGGCCGGTAGATCAGGACTACTCTTGGCAAAACACGGTTCAAGATGGTAGATGGAGCAAAACAGAAGTTTTAGATGTTTTAGGTACGTTGGGTTAATGTTTCTGTTGGGATTTTTTGCAGCTTGTTTTGTAATATTTTGACAGAAATATCAGTTTCCCTCATGTGTCTGTTTAATCTTTGTACTATTTCCATATTTAATCTGTTTCCTGGAACAAAAACAAGGGAGCAACATACATTCACTATGAAGGCAACTTTTTAAACTGTCACATTTTCGTACAATTAATTAAAATAGTGAGAATGTGTTTTCTTTTGCCAGACGTCTGGCAGATTGGTGCAAACAACAGTTTTATAAGGTTGGCATCACAAGAAATACACATCAGAAACTTTTGGAGACTCTCATATAACTGAATCGTGTCTTCTCAAACCTGAAAACAAGCTAAGACTTTAACATAAATATTCTGCAAAGCTTCGAATCCCACCAATGTGGAGGTGCTGCTGCCTCGTCGGGGTGTATTGCAGCTTTAAGAGTCCACAATGCCTTGCGGTGTCCCACTTCCAATGCCGTGTATTTACCAGCAGGAGTCATGAAACGGGGAGAGGCGCTTTTTCTCCCGCACCTCACTGAAGCTGAGAGCGCAAAACATTCGCACGTCGGAACGGAGGACGGACGCAAACTTTAGTCCCCGCGTCAGTTGTCTGTGAGGGGGACGTGAGAGTCGCCCGTCTGCCGCTGTCTCCGGCTGCTGCTCGCTACTTTGTCGCAGTTCGTCGGCAGTGATTTACGGGGCAATGCTGGAGAAGGACACGTTTGGCAGATTCCATCTCTTATTTACTCGCCTCTCGCCTCCGAACTTCTCTTCGAACGCAGAGCTGGGGGTTTAATCTGCCTCACGTCGCAAAGGTAAGACACAGAAGAGCGTTAGCTTGGATGTGCGGCGGAGGACATGGCGAGATAACGGAAACATTAGTGGAGTACAAGAGTTGGACCGCAACTACAACAGTATCGCCATTTCTCCTCCTCTGTCCCACCGAGGGACTCTGTCAGGGTGATCTGTGTCAGGTATCCTGTGTTTTGGGGCATGTAGCGCGGACACCGCAGGTTACAATTGTTATGAAGTCTGGCTGAACTATTCGTTCCTTCAGGGCAATTGTAAAGTCAGCGCAATTCTTCCACATTCACACAATGTTCTAACTTGTTAAAAAGTGCACACATCAACACCTCACATTTTATTCCGATCTAACCCGTAATCCTCACTTTAAAACTTCTGAATTATTGACCCAAAGAAACCTGTATACACAGTAATGTGACACCTATCTAAAGCTGCTCTCACAAATTCCTTTATATTTAGGGAAAAGTGTTCAGAGCTGCTCCACACAGGAGGCCACTGGCCCTTGAAAGCTGGCGAGGGAGCCTTGATCATGGCAGAAAGAAACAAAGGTGGCTTTATTTCTGGATGAATGTGCCATCCAGATGTTGGAGATGCTGCCATAGCTGACCGCCGGAGAGTGGGAGGCCGCCCCAGGGCCTTATAGTTTAATATCAGCCAAAGCAGAGTTTTCCAGTCGACTGTTAGAGGAAACGTGGGTGTTTCTGTCAGCGATCCAGTTACTTTAACAGGCAGTTTTAACCATTGCAGGATTAAGAACAATCTGCAAACAATAAAAAAGTAAATAATGTGTTGATGTTCATTGGAAATATGTAGTTATTAGAGTGGTAGAGAGATGTCAGATGCCAGAGCAAAACCAGCAGGATGATGCTGTTGAGGACAAGACATAGGCAGAGATGCTCAATGTAGCATTACATAAGGTCTTTTAACATATAATGTGGTGAAAAGTGAATTTTAAGAAAAAATTAGTCATACATTTATCATATATTAGTCACATATTTAACACCGGCAACTTCAGCTGCCATAGTTCAGATGTACAGTGGTGCTTGTGTCATGTGTCATGGCAGCGTCTCTCAGGTTTTCTGTCCACTCAAACAGTTTCATGATGTAATTTGCGACAGCCATTGGTTCCTAGTAATGAGTTGGTACAGTGGGAAATCTAGTTTCACACTCATTAACTTTTGATGAGTCCCCTGTTGTTATGATATATTCCCAAATATTATTGTGTCATAATGCATTCCCAAATGTGTGGGAAAGCTTTGTGTTGTTTCAGTGACATGGTGACTGCTGTTTTCTCTAGTCAAACGTCATATCAGACTATATCTAAGTTTTCTTATCTGCGACTTCGTGGCTCATTGCGTTTCACTGCACAGGAATGTCTGCTATCAGTGGCGCTTTGTGGCATGAAGGTCTGTTTCTGACAACAGTCGCTCTGTAACGTTGACACTTGACAACAGGAATCCTAGAAGAAAGACTCTATATTTGAGTAAGGAAAGTTCCTTATCTTGCTGTTAAAATCACAACTCAGCCGTGCGTGCATTTTTATTCAGTTGCGGGTGTCCATGTTTTTCTTTGACCTCTTGCCTCTCCCAGGTGTTTTTCAGTGGAATGGGTGAGAATTTTTTTTAACAGTCTGAAATGTTAATCTTCCTAGCCAACCTTAACAACTATCAACTTCTTCAACTTCAGTTCAACCTGTTCTCCTGCACCCGCACACACGCACATACCAAAGACCTTTTGTTTCCTTTTGAGTAATAAAGGATATTACATTTAATTAATATTTTCAGGTATTATTTTATGTTGTCAAAATAACTAGTATGATTGCTGGTATGTTTTAATGCTGTTCTCCATTTGATGCGTTCTAACTGCATTTTGATTAACTTAGTTCCACTTTAGAGATTATACAGATTCCTGTATGTATTTTTTTAATTTGACTGAGTAGAAGTGAATGCAGAATTTGAGGGGATCGCTCACTATGTTTTTTTGTTTTTTTTTTAATAGCCTGTCAGCCAGCAATGTGAATGTAGTTGAACCTGATCAGGCGTTTTGATCTTCAATTCAGGTCATTTTCTGCCAGCAGCTCCACTTCGCAATGTCATTATGCTGTAATCCAGAAAATCTGATCTTTGACTTGACGTCTTCCAAATCCTTCTGTGTCTGATGCTGGGCCTTAAGAATAATGGTATGCTGCTTCTCATTAGTACAGTGACTTTAATAAAATATTTAAAGTTTGGTCATGAATCAAGAGCACAATGTGTAAATACGATTGTGGTTTCTAATCTGTCAAAGGAGGAATACACTCAGTAGGGTTCGTGGACTCAGTCAGTCAGTTTAAAAAGACTATATGAACTCGTATTTAGCTGGAGGTAATCATGCTGGAGAAGTACAATCTGTCTCTTCTTTGTCCTTCTGAAGGTCGTCTAATCTGTCCTTGAAGCAAATTCATTTCCTGTAGGAAGAGCAACTCCAGCTAAACTCTACAGTAGTATAGAAAATAATAAATCAGTGGTTTGTGTTTCACTGTCTCTTCTAAACTGAGAGTGCTTTGTCCTGATTGTGTTTCAATAAGTTTCATGGTTAATCCCAAGTTTCTTCATTACATTCATTCTTCACCAAATTCGCTCCGTGGCTGCTGCTGCTGCTGAGATTCTGAGCTGAGATTCTGTCGTATGTGTGTGACTGCAAGAAAAGAATGTTGAGCCTCGGATTAATTTCGTGACTCAGTCTATGACACTTGAATGGTTCATAATCTATTAATAATCTCTAATGACTCACCAAGTGAATGGAGCCATTTTAATTAGGCTTTGTTAATCGGCTTGTAACCGATGGATGTGAATATAAGAAGGGGGAATCTTACTCTATATTTCTCCTAACAAAAGAAAGCCTCCGCATTACCCCAACTATTCAGCCTCTTTGTCTGCTCTAAAGAAGAATTCACAAATGCGGCTGTTAACAATTACAGTGTTCAAATTGCTTGTAATTGTATGTTGCGCTGCACAAAGTGAAAAATCATTGAAAGTTTGTTTGGTGAGGAGAAAGGAGTCGTGTACAAGAATGCTTTCTATTGTATGAAATTAATGCGGCATGGAAGTTCAGTTTCTCAAAACAAATTGATTATAGTATTGTGAGCCACTGGAGTACTGCAGCACAGTCTCGGGTGATGTGAGTTTGTAAATAAGGTCAAGGTCCTGAAAGTGTAATAGCTTCCTTCCCAAACACACACTCACTCTTTGTGAATTGTTGTCAGAGAAACAGAAGGAATTGATACTTGAGACCTTTAGTTTGGTCACTGTTTACTGAGCTTGACATGACATATTAATAGGTTAATTTACAAATGTATTACACATGTTGGAGCATAATACTTCACTTGTGTGGATTTTTACTTGGATTTGACACAAAATCTTTATACTGTTAAACAATGACCATTGCCACTTGGTTCATCATAGTGGAATGTTCGTTTGACTGACAGAATCTCATCCGATTAATTTTGATGCAATACTGCTGGACTTATGAAACCTGATTCTAGACTGTAAGTTGCCTGACGTCTTTGAATGACCAAATTATCAGAATGTTGGCACTTACTTTAAAAATGGGCCTTGATGTTTGTGACAGTACAGTTATCTTTGGTGAGAATAAAAATGAGTTACAGGAAAGGTCTCAGAAGGTAAGATGCAAGGTGTCGAGAGTAGGACTGAAAGAGATCTTATATATTAAGGATCACTCATACTGAGAGATGGACAGAGATTTTAGGGGTGAAGAGGAGAGTGCAAGCAGTTTGGAACAGGCAGAGACGTCTGGCTGGGATGTTCAGTGTATTATTAGACAGCAGTGACACCTGCATGAGACAGGATCTCTGACACAAAGACAAGAAGCAGAGTTAGAAGAGTTGAAAAACGAAATGCATCATACCGTGTGTGAGTCCCGATTTGATTACCAACAGCTCTGTTATGTTGACACGGCTGAAACCAGGTTTGTTTATCCACCACAGGCAAAGACCATATGACCAACACAGCGTGTATTTGCTAAGCATCCACTACTTATTTCTTCTCCGTGTTCTTTTTCGTCCCCTTCTAAACAGTACTCTGCCGCAGTAATCAGTCTTTTCATGCGTCAAGAATAACAGCAGGCTTTTTGCGAGGGAATGCTTTAGATTGGTTGTATGTTTATTGATCCAATATTGATACTTGGAGTCCATGTATCGATAACGTAGGGCCAGGCGAAATCTTGCGATTTATCATAGTACGGATATTTTGGCAGACCCCTATTTGTCGTTGGGAGTGATCAGGAAAGACCAGTTTGTAGAGGGACAACTCATGTTTGGTGAATAAGTTAGCCAGGCGGTTTGGACAAAGAGTGATAGAAATGGTAATGGTGGCCAAAGAAGAAGAGGACTGAGATCATGGGTACGATAAAAGAAGACATGTTTTCATGGAGACGGAATTTACAGAAAAGATGAGCTTTATGCTCACATGGGTTGAACACTGCTGCCTTTCAGGCCCATGTAACTTAGGTTAAAGGTCTGATAAAGCCTGTAATTTGAGGTGATACAAGTCAGTGTTGTGGGCATGCTTGTGCCTCTTCCAATTTTTGAGTACCTCCAGGCTTGGAAAAAGAATGTCGAGGAAACACTGACAGATATCTCAAAGAGGACAAAATTCATTGACTGAGTTTCTCGGCATTTAAACCAAATACAAACCTTAAAGCATCACCCGATTTAGAATTTTATCATCTTGGAAATGAAGAGAATTAAAGTGAAGGCATGACCAACCACATCATTATAATGTAAATGTGTGGTGTCATTTATAATGTAAATGAGCATCAGTCACATTAGGGGCTTCATCTCCAAACTTTATATATAATGCTTGTCATGAATGAAAAGGCATTTAATGTGTGAAAACATGATTTTCTTCTCCATCTCAGTCAAACAAAAGAGGATTTATGATGATGGTTGCTGTTATGGCTGTGGTAGGCTGATGATGATAGCATTTGGAAATGGAAAAGTAAAACAGAAAGGCAGTTTTCGTTCTCTTTAAATTTGTAATCGGACTTTATGTCACGTATTTTTCTATGTCTGCTTTCTGCCTCTATGTTGCTGTGATGACCTGTCCAGTGGGCAATGTCAGGTGGGACGAGCTCCAGCCTTAACCTGGTTAAACAATAGATGAAGGATGAATAATTGGCTTTGTGCCTGCCCCTGCCTCAATGTCACTTTGAGTGAGGTGCTACATTCTTACAAAATATGCTTATTTTTCCCACCAGTCTGTGCATCGAAGATTGTTGCCACTTAAATGCTAGTTTGATCATGTAACTGTCGAAGAAAAGCATATAAAATGATGCTGCTGCTGAACAGAAAGCTGTGGTGTATTGCTTTCTCTTCATTTATTTTTCTTAAATGTCTACGCATATGTACCCCTTAGTTAAGTTATCTCAGTTATCTTGTTATAAACTGCTGTTATTGTTTTCATCCTTTCTCATAACAATATATGAATAACCTTTCCAATATTTCTTATGGCGTGTTCACACCAAGCACCTATTAATTATTGTCGAAAACTTCGGGTTGATCTCTATTATCGGCCATCACCCTGTTTATCCATCCCCCCCATCGCCCCCATGGTCACCAGAGGTCGTCCTGTTCTGAATCTGACTGATAATGGTGGTGACTTAAGTGTGCCATTTCAAAATATTGAATCTGCATTCTGTTGTCACTGGAGTGAGAGTTAAAAAAAATCGAGTATGTTTATTCAACTAATCCCCGCCATGGCAAAATGAAAGCCGCCATCCCTTCAGAATTATGATTTTTCCACTTGTTTTTTTCGCTGAACTCTCACTTGATCACCCGAGACGAAACAAAGTGGAAGCATCAAAACAAGTCGGAAAAAAACAGGCATCATCGAGGTAGTCATGAGTGTGGTGGTTTTCGGCATGTTTTTCATGGAAAAATCCAGGACACATCATAATAACTAAAGGACATGGGAACCCCTGCCAGATATAGGAAGAGATGGATTGTGTGAGGACTGTTTGGAGATTTACGTCTTGTTATTAAAAGCTCTTGTTTTATTATTATCAATTCATTACCTGTCAAAACATTCTCCTTTGCCTCCTTGTTTTGTTTCGTGATTGGCTGCCTTTCCTGTTGAGTAGTGTAAGGGTAATATTGCCCAGCCACTTCAGCGCCAAGTTCACCCGCCAGAGCCCCGTTTTAATGGTGACAAATGGCGATTTAATACCAGAAATTCATCTGCAAAATGCCAGCAACCGACCGCCATTGCAGTGCGAGTGTCACCATATTTGGTTTGCTTTGAATGTACCTTTATGGGGAAGGTTTTCAATCTTGCACTTACACTTAATGATTCTTGCTGTTTCTTAAACAAAATAGATTCAAATCTCAAGCTTCTACGTTATTTCTAGTGAGCGAACCGATCTTAGAAAGGAGATGCTAAAAAAAGTATTGACTGAGAGGGATTTGTTAAGGCTTTCTCCTTGTGCTTCTCACTGCCCCACAAAATGTAACTGACAGAAAAGATCCCCTACTAAGTGCAGCAGCATCACCTTCTTGTCTTCATGGTTGATGCTGCAGCAGTGTGTCGGTGGTGATGGGACACCCACAGGTCCATATGGTGGGTTGTTTACACCAGCAGCCAGTTGAAGTCTCCTCACTGCCAACTCGGTGTGCTTCTGGAGAATCATCATCATCATCATTGCCTTCATCGCCAAGCAGGCTGCGCGGTTCTGTTCCCACTCCTCACCACTATGAGAGGATGGTGAGTCAACGGCGCTCAGCCAACGGAAACTAAAACAAATGTAATTCTCCTGCTGTTGATCATCGCTCAACTCAGTTTTTTTTTTTTAATAGAAGTGACTTCATTTTAAGCAGCTTGGCAGAAGACGAGTCGTGCAAATCAGTGAGCAGGCATCTCCCCAGGCATGGCTTTGACAGTCCTGAGGAATGGAGTTTGCAGAGCTCGGAATGGCACTGTGCCTGCATTGCTGTGCTTCAATCATCTATTTCGAGTTTTCTGGGTTAATCTTAATGAATTTAAATGCTACCAGACCAGGAGCGTGGCAACTTAAGTCCAAAGTTTTTGCAGAGGAATCCACTCGTGATCGCTGCACATGACGATTTCTCATTCTCTTAATACTTTGTATAACTGGATCTAATGTCTTTTTTCTTGGTGGAGGTTCATTTTTGGTTTTAAACCTTCCCCTTTCCTTAAACCAGAAAACCCAGACTCCCCTCATCTTGTGCTTTGCATCGGGTCCTCATTCAAAAGGCTTAAATAAGATGGTGTTTTGGGTCCCTGCAGTAATCTTGTAGTTCTGGCCTGTGTGTGACTCTTTTCAAGTCCCCTCCTTCAGCTGGCCAATGCCATTTAAGGACAGTCTGGACAGAGGACAAAGGTGCTGCTGACCAGCTGTGAACTCGGCTGAACAAAGTGATGAAGAGCTGCGAATGCCTCGTACACAAAACCATTTAACCATTATGCGATTGATCTAGTGCCTGGCAAAATAGCACTGGTTAGTGCTCCCATCATGATGGCATGACAATTATGTGCCACATTGATGTATGACATCTATTCCTTTTTGTTTTCTGTATGAAGTTGATGATCAAAAGACGCTTTTTTCTTTAACACCACTGAGCTGAAACAATAGTTGGAACATGGCGTGCTCCCACTTGTGTAATTACTGCTCCGCCTCTCAGTCCATGCTGTGTAGCTGTTAGTGTTTCTGTTGAAAACAAAGGCAAAGTTGTGAAATTGCGAAGAATTATAAGCTGTCAACAGAGATAATCATTACCCGTCACCGCCGTGTGTTCAAGTTTTCAAAAACATGCATTTAGTGGTTCAGCTTAGCAATGTAAGTTGGCTCTGCAGACTACTAAAGCTTTACCCCGGAGATTATGCTTTGCTTATGTAACACCGGTGAAAAGTTGAACCCAAATGATCAAGTGTGATTACAGTGTTGGAGTAAGATGTTTACATGCATCTCAAATGTCGGATCTTGGCTGGACTTGAGCAGCAGTGAGCTCAAGATGCAGTGATGGCACATGCAGTTAAAAATACAACAGACACTGCTAATGTCTAACGCATGTATGTAATGTTTGTAGTGGATTACATATATACTGTATTTGTATGAGTGAACTCCTGAGGCACCGCACTGGGTTTCAGAGTTAATAGATTTGAAAACTCCTCTCTGCAGCCAGTATAGTATTTGAAAACAACAATCTCATAGCCCCATCTTTCTAGCGTTTTGGCCCAAACTCAAAATTGGAAAGTGGACTTCAGATTAGGTGAGATCACATCACCTTTGTTCTTGTGCTCATTCAGTGACTGTGTTGAAGATATTAACCCAATTTTTTTCATTAGAATTAGCTTAAGTAAATAAAATCATCAACATCTTAGATATAAAAGCTGCTAAAAGTAAAACAATCTACCAAAATTTTATCAGAATCAGATTTTGAATCAGAATCAGCATCACTTTATTTATCCGGGGGGAAATTGCTTTTTGTTACAACCACAACACCTCCACTAAATAAAAGAGTAATAAAGGAACAGAGAGGGTGCATAACATAGAATGTTACTGAAACAAACATGCAAGATAAAAATACAGACAATATTAAATACTACTGAATAAATAAATAAATAGAACCATCTAAACAGTATTTACAGTGTATTCACATATAAAAATAAAGACATAATAATATATACTACTAATCATGAATAAAAAGAACCATCTAAACAGTACTTACAGTGTATTCACATATAAAAATAAAGACATAATAATATATACTACTAATCATGAATAAAAAGAACCATCTAAACAGTACTTACAGTGTATTGACATCTAAAAATAAAGACATATTAATATATACTACTAAGCATGAATAAAAAGAACCATCTAAACAGTAATTACAGTGTATTCACATCGAAAAATAAGGACATAATAATATCTACTACTAAGCATGAATAAAAAGAACCATCGAAGCAGTATTTACAGTGTATTCACATCTAAAAATAAAGGCATAATAATATCTACTACTAAGCATGAATAAAAAGAACCATCTAAGCAGTATTTACAGTGTATTCACATCTAAAAATAAAGACATATTAATATATACTACTAAGCATGAATAAAAAGAACCATCTAAACAGTAATTACAGTGTATTCACATCTAAAAATAAGGACATAATAATATCTACTACTAAGCATGAATAAAAAGAACCATCTAAACAGTAATTACAGTGTATTCACATCGAAAAAGAAGGACATAATAATATCTACTACTAAGCATGAATAAAAAGAACCATCTAAGCAGTGTTTACAGTGTATTCACATCTAAAAATAAAGACATAATAATATCTACTACTAAGCATGAATAAAAAGAACCATCTAAGCAGTATTTACAGTGTATTCACATGAGAAGGCTATTGCACTGAAAGAGTTATTGCGCATGAGTCCAGGGACACTAGCTGACACTCAGATGGAGGAGTTGTACAGTTTGGTGGTGGTGCATCACGGTGTAATCCGTCTGTTGCTGAAAGAACTCTATGGAGTGGGTTAGTTTGAGTATAGTGAGCAAAAACAGAAATTAACAGGACACTTACTGCAATCACTTGTACCTGAATGGCAGGAATTTTTTTTCATCCGTTACATGTCCAGCCAAGCTAAAAGGGCACTAGTTGTCAAAGGTTCTAGGAATGAACAGTGCGCCGCTCAGCGAATGAGGTTCGTATCAAACAATTTGATTGTGGCCCTTCTATGACTTTATTGAGGTCATACATGGTCTTTGTGTTACTGACTGTTTGTGCTGCAACAAAGTTACTGGAAGATGCAGGTCATGTTGTATGATCAAGCCAACCAGGTATAAGGCCCAGTGTCAAACAACCCTGCATCAGCTTCGAAACGACTACTGAAAAATGTGGCTCACTTGCTGCAAAATTAATTCCACCATGGCTGACAGATAAGTTCCGCTGTTGTCACAATAACTACAATTAAGTGCTGTTTTCCATTGGTGTGTTTCCGAGGGTGCACCAATTTGAACAATGTTTATGTTTCGTCGTCTTGTTAGTAAACACAACTGTTGAGCAGTTGGTGCAATGTGAACAGTGATCATTGGTTTCTTCAGTTTGGGCCTCAAGAGGACGACTGCTCAGCTGCAGCTCAGCTTAATGTTTTCACCAGACTCCGAGTGGTTGGTGGCCAATAATGTGGATGACTTTGTGAACGTGGGATGGGGGAGGTGTAATTGGTGGGGGGTTGGCGAACAAAAGAACCTTTGACTCAGTGGTATAGGTGCAGTGAAGGTTACATCCACAGGCTGATACCGATCTGGAGAGATGCCATTCATCCAAGGACGAAGTGAAGTCTGTTTCGTATTCTGCTAAATTGCTGCCTGACCTTGATCCACTCTTCATTTTCTTTATTGACACATGAGTTAAACCTACATTATTACATGTATACCTGTCCTAAAAAGACCACAACAAGGTTTCTGCAGCACCATTTTGCTCTTCCTGTGAGGCAAAAGCTTGCCTTAAGTGCTCACTGTAGCCCACAGAGCAGTGAAAACAACACTGGCACAAAAACAAAAGGCTACTTCACTCTCCTGCGTTATGATCCCTCTTGGCTCTCCTTGCCTTTTTTTATATAACGTTTCAAGCCCACTCTGTTTTATTCGCTCTCCTTCTCTTCTGCCAGTCATTAACTTGCTTTTCCTTCTCTGTCTTTGCTGCTTCCATGCATTTATCTACACAAAAGCAGGAACTGGTCCTGGGAATGCCTGCTGGCAGCATTTCCTGCTCCCCCATCAGACACGCACCTATTCACAGAGAATCCAAACGCAATAACAACAGCACGTCTGGCTGCCTCCGTCAGCCGAGTTATCCTTTTGTAATTACTTAAATGGCTCAGTAATGCCTCATATTTAATATGTCTGACTGCTTGTTTGTTGTGTAAGTCTCGTCTAGGTGCGACTGGAGCTTGTGTTTCACATCAGGCCTTGAGCACATCCTGACTGTTTCCTGTTCTCTCCCTGCAGAGGTGGTCAGCGGGGCTTCAGCGTCACTGGACCCTTCAAGAATGTCGGGGCCAACACAAAACAACAAAGCTCCTCAGTTCTGACCCAAAATGGAACTCAAGGTCTGGGTGGATGGAGTCCAGAGGGTCGTGTGTGGGGTCACAGAGGCAACAACCTGCCAGGAAGTGGTCATCGCTTTGGCTCAGGCCATAGGTATGTCACCGTGTCTCACTCACTATTCAATCTCAATGACATGAATTCCATTATTCTGAAGCTACTGTCCAATGATGACAGACTTTGTATAACGATCAACAACTGAATACACAAACTTAACGAAAGTGTAATATTTCTTATGCTTGTTTTGGAGTGTCTGCCCTGAAGCATGGAGAAACTTATTTATCATGTGTTTTATCGCCGGTGATGGAGCTAGAGACAGAGCTGGCAACAGCAGTCGGAGGTCTAGCTGAAGTTTTTTCCCCTCAAACTAACCTGCACAGTGTGCTCTGATCCCGTTGATATTTCCTTTACTATGTTCTATGGTCAGATTTATGTGGAAAACCGACGTGGAACTTCACTTAAGTGAGCTGAATTACATCAATAAGGTTGCAGTAGCGTGTGTTGTACACCCTATTTTTAAGTTTTTGTTGGCAAGGTTAGGACTTATGAATGTACGATGAGATATACTCCAATCATGCAAGACTTAGTATCTGCATCCTTTGCTTCAGGATTCAAGTTCTGCCAGTCACAAGTTTCAGTTTTTCATTTAAACCTGATTATGAGTTTGAATACTACTGAGGCTGTTTATGGCTTTCACTGAGTAAAAGTTTGGTTTTGGGGGAGGGAGGCGTCATGTGCGGGAACGGAGCCAGACAAAAGGCTGCTGTGACAGCTGGATCTCATTCAAACAAACCCCCACAGCTCCACCTCAATATGAAGCCTGTAAACTTAGCAGCGTGATTTAATCTAGTTTTAGAGTACAGTTGATCAAATGAAGGTGTGCTGTATTCTGCCAGCTCCCGCAATCTGCTTTTCACGTGTACTCAGATGCCATCGTAGGAGATGTACGCTGCACAAGCTGAACAGGAGCTATATTGAGTTGTTGATGTTATGTCCCTTTATTCATCCTTGAATTTAATAGCATTTGGGGTCTTACTTTCACATCTGAAGACTCATCTCCTCCACTGTTTTTGCACACAAAACTGTGTCCTAAAACCCCTCACAAGGCTGAGTTTACTCTTAAATCAGCATCTGTGGGTGCTGAGGATTTGCTTGTTTATTTGGCCAAACATGCCTCTAATTGAGGCTTCACACAGCTGCTGCAACATCCAGATAATCCTTCCCTCATTTATAATTGTTTTAATGAAGTGAGCTGCTTATGTCAAGACAGCGCAGCATCTGGTTTGAAATTTTAATCAATGGTACATGACATGTATCTGATTTTTAAACAGATGAGGTGACTTTCCTCATCGTTGGCATCGAAATCTCCGGCGAATAGAAGAAGTTGAACACCATTTTAGCCCTACAAACACCTTTAGAGCCATGTTTGAAGCGAATATCAGGTAAATGTTTATTTGGTAGTCCTTACTTTGCCGCACTGACACAGCAGTTAAAGAAACCCAGCCATCGTCTCTGGGTCACGAGGGGAGGGGGCTCCTGATGCTTTAGTGCTCCACTGAAATGAAACTAATAAAGGAGCCACCAAAACGAGGATCTCTTGAAGAGGTGGGACCAGGAGCTTAGTCATCTGTCAGATTTGGTAGGGTCTCTTCATCCAAGCTTTAAATTAATCTTGTACAGGTGGTTTGGTTGTGGTTCTCTCAAGGATTTCCAGACGCATATAGCTGGCGACAGCCAGACTAAAGCGCTTCATATCTGCATGTTTAGGACTCTACAGTAATAGAAGGACAAATACAGTTGTGACTGCGGGACTTGTCTGTGCCTTCAAAGATTATATTAAAGAGAATGTATCAACAAAAGCAGAGACTGGAGTCTCCCCACGCAGTGAGAGGCAGGGGACACCTCAGGCTGGTTGCCAGTCCGTGGCAGGACACACTAAGACAAATAACCGCTCCTGCTCATGAATCTAGTTGTAATTGACAGAAACTTGGTGACATTGTTTAGATTTATGACTCTAAATTCCCTGAAGTCCGTATCAAGTTGATAATACTTGAATTGTGTGTAAATCAACAGAACTAATGTAAATCTTTCCACTCCATTTGAAATATTTGTTATTTTTGTAACTATATTTTAAAAGATCAAGTTCAGAGCAGATTTCACTGGTTTGGCTGGATTTCTTTTTTTTCTGGGAAAGCAACATGACCTTGGCCACTAAAATGCTACATGTTTCTCAGCTAAAATTGAACAGACTTGGTTCTTTTAGACTTGATGTTCATATTTGCATCACCAACATAAATAAGTGTATGTTCCACCAAGGAGTGTAATAAAATATTGATCCACTCAAATATCACGATACTCGATTGCGTGATATTGTATCTTTTTGCAGTGCTCAATTGTGAGATATTGTCTTGGTAATTTATGTCAGCCATGCTGATATTTAATACACAAATACCACCTTAAATAACATCGATCGGTACACTGGAGTTATTTTGTTGACTGAAGGAGCTGCAAAACTGAACCGAAAGTCAAACTGGACTGACTTCACAAAACTAAACTTGTTTCCATGCTAAACCTACAGTATCGCAATATATCACAATGTATCGTATCACCACTCCTGTATCAGGATGCATATCGTATCACAAGATACCTGCCAATACGTGTCTTCTGTTGGTTTGTACTTCATGATCATTGGATTTCATTTAAAAATTGTAGAGTATTCAGGGACGCCGCCTCTTAATTGTTGCCATCTGTGTTCTGAATGTTGTTGCCCAATCTTTATATTTCTCTACAACACCTGGCCAGAGCTGCTCTGAAGCCCCCCCATGGTCGTGGGCTGTCATCCTCAGCTGTGTATGTCGTTCCATCTACAACATCTGATTGTGTTTGTTTAGCAGCTGTAGCCATGTTTCACTGTTTCTTTTCATGCTCTCACAAGCAGGATCATTTTGTTATTAATGTCTGCTGCTCTGGTTGTACTGAACTTGCAAAGGTTTTTCTGTGTTGCACCCAACAATAAAGAATGGAAGTCCCACGCGCTCTCCTCCTGAGATACAGCGGGTCATTATTCATAGTCTTTAGATCTGCTGCCCCCGATTCCATATGGTGCCTTCAGGAGCGGGAGCACTTGAGCAGACTGCATTGACATCACTTCCCACAGTGGGGAAAGTCTGACTCATCCCCCCACTCTCCTGCCAAGCTGACAAAGCAGCTCAGCCCCCTCCTCTGCCTTTTACTTTTTCGATTATAAGATTAATGGCAGGTGAAGTGATTACCACCCAATATTCAACAATGCCTCAAACCATAACGCTATAATCACATTTCTTTTTCAACCGAAATATCCATGTGGGAATTATTGAATTAACATAATGCAGAAGCTGATGCAGATGCAGATATTTTTATATTGTATAAGTCTTTGTTCAGAACTCAGGAACACAACAGAAAGAATTATTCCGAAGGTTAGGAGACTCTTGCCTCTCCATGGGACAGACCACTAAAGGTGTAGTTGCAAACTTTTAAACCATTGTGAATGATGCGTTTTATTACTCTGGTTGTAGATGTTAGAAGATTTGAGTCATAGGAATAAGTGACAGCGACAGCTTAGTTGAAACACAGACAAGTCAAGAGGTGGTGAATAGTAAAGGGTATTAACTAGGGCTCCAGCTGACAATTATTTTGGTAGTTGACTAGTCAACATACAACATGTACAGGTTGACAAACATGCCGTTATGGCTGATCGTAGTATAAAGACAAATGTTGACTAGACCTGTCTAGTGTTAATTTCTTTTTTCAAACATTTCTTTCAATTTTACTTGCTCAAAATGTGGTGTGAAAGGTGTCCTTTGATGTTTCCTTTGTGAAATGGTCCCATGCTTTCAGCGTTTGGGGTCACGGTGGACCCGGGGCCTCAGAACAAGGGAATGATGACACAGAGACATGTTGTTTAAGAGTCAAGGTCAGGGGTGGGCACTTACAGTTCCAAAGTAGCTGTGTTGGGACTCATCAGGGGACATCAGAACCTAGTCAGAATGAAGAAATTATTTGGAAGAAAACATCCTGTAACATGATTGAATGTTGTAAATAAGAATATCGATTTTTTTAAATCTTTTTTTTGTGGCAATAGGTTTTCATCGTTACAAATGCTACAGGATTTAAGCTAGCTGCCAGAAATGTCTCTGTATGATCACTTATATATTTGTATAATTTCACTGTGACTTCATGAGGACAGCATAAAGACAGATGCAGTAAGGAGGTGCGTTTTTCGTGTATCCCTGTGAGTGTCTCTCTTTACTGTTCGTCGTGTGCTGAACTTTCTCTCTGGTGGTTAATGAGAGCGCTGTTGTTGTGTTGCAGGTCGCACTGGCAGATACACTCTGGTTGAAAAATGGCGAGACACCGAGCGTCACCTTGCTCCCCATGAAAGCCCAGTGGCTTCCCTCAATACCTGGGGTCAGTATGCTGGCGACGTACAGCTGATCCTGCTCCGTACCGGGCCGTCCCTGACGGAGCGCCCTCCGTCAGAGGGGCCCCCTCTTAGAGGACCTGAGCGTGGACTCTACAGACAGAGCCTTCCTCCTCTCGCCAAGCTCCGGCATCCCAACGATCGATCTCTTCGGCGGCGGGAACCACGTCGAAAGTCGCTCACCTTCACGGGTGCGCCGAGAGGACTCAGGGAGATTCTAGGTGGAGGTCGGAGCGGAGAGGCTGGAAAGCAGAGACTACTGATGGGAAGCGGTGGTGGCCATGCTGGAGGTGGTAATGCTGCGCACGGCCTGTGGGCCTGTCGCATGGAGGACCTGGTGAGACTCATCGGTCTGCAGAGAGAAACCCTCAGCGTGCTGGAGAAAAAGCTGCAAGCTTACGAGGCCGAGCTGCAGGCCTGGGCAGAGATGCAGGGGAGTCCAGGAGTCGGAGCAGATCCCAACGGAGGACTCGTAGAGGAGATCATGAGGCTCGAAAAGCATCTGAGGAAGAACGAGGTGGAAATGGAGGAGGAGGAGTTCTGGGCCACTGAGCTGCAGATTGAGCTGGAGAGCGAGAGACAGCTGGAGGAGAGGCTGCAGGAGCTGCGTGGCCGACTGCAGGGCTGCGAGAAGGAGATTGAGGAGAAGCTGGCGATGGTACAGGTGAGATCTCTGGGCAGATTAAACCACCGAAGTTAAAAATAAACTGTTGGACTGAGATCAGAAGTGAGCAGTCTGTCTCCCTCACGTTTGTCCGCCAGGGGGTGGAGGCCGGTCTGGAGGAGGAGCGGCTGCAGAGGGAGCGCCAGGAGACTCAGTGGGTCAACGAAGCCGAGGCTCGCGCTCAGATCCTGAGAGTCAAGGCTGAGTTGAAATCGCAGGAGAGACAAGCTGTCCAGCTGGAGAGCAGCTGCAGAGCCGTGGACCGCTCCCTCGGCCAGAGCAGCAAGAAACTGCAGGTGAGGTTCCTCAGAAATCACTGTGGACATTGAGCTGCATTGGGCTACAGGTCGACCTCGACCTTGTGTGATGATGAAGGTCAACATGGATTCATTTGATTCTTATCAGTTTGTGTTGATTTTATCTACTCTCAAATTTGATGTTTGATGTTTGTCTTCATTTAAAAAGGACTTGATTCTAAACTCTACCACACCATTTCTGTTTTATCTCAAAGATTTGATCTAGAATTTATTAAAATTCCTGATCATTTATGTTAATGAGAGACTGATGAGATCCGACGATCTCAACGCATGGACACATAATTTCGCCAATGCATTTTTCCACAATATAGTGTTTATATCTTAAGCTTCTGCAACACTTGCTATCTGAACTTTATCTTGGGATGCTCCAATCGATCAGTTACTGATCCTGATCGGCCGATATTAGCATGATCAGTGAATGCCGATCACTACCAGTCATTTCCGATCACAACATCCGATGAAACATTGCGGGTTGTGATGCGTCCGCTCCTCCCTACTCGCTGCTCACTCAGCAGCAGCATGTTCGAAGCGGAGGTTCTTCCATGTCATGTAAAGTTTGCATCCTGCAGCACATGCATGGGAAAATATTTTGCAGGGAAGCACGTCAAAATTAAACACTCCATTCAGAGTGCCAGCACCTGACGGCGCACGGACTGTTTTCTGGGCTCATGAAAGTGACACCACTGGTTCCTCAGCAGCAGGTTGTTGTTAGCGTAGCTGAGCAAAGCAAATTGCCCAAGAAATAATCATTAATTTAACTTAGCCAGATGACCAGTCTTACTGGGGTGTTGTTTATGCGGAGACTGAAACGACCAGATCCGTCACCGTTTTGGAGACGGGTACGATGTTCGCCAGCCACCTGAATCTGAAACTCTGTCTGGAGTGAACACTTTCATAAATATAGTGCTCTAAAGTCTCAAGAGACTCACCAAACTGTGAAGTCTCATATCAAATTAAACGTTTTTCAGTCGTCCTTTGACATAATAGTTGCTGCATTCTGCAAGTTGTTTCTATTGTTTGCCTCCTTGAAGAAGTATATAAAAATGTGTTGGAATTAAAATGATTCAATGGTTCATTTTTTCACATGATGATTCATTGTCAATCCATGTGATCAGTATCTGTGATCGGCGCTCTGGCTGATCGGAGTCAGTGCTCAGCAGCAAAAGTCCTGATCGGAGCTTCCCTAACTTCATCCATGCAGCACAGTAAACCTCTCCAGTGCCGAGTGCTTGACAGGACAAGGGGACTCACAAAAATGAATTATCTGTAGCTTGGTCATGCAATGACAAACAACATGGCAACTACTTTTCCTGAACAAAAAATATGACTTTGAGAGAACCGACCTCAACACCGGCTTCATTTGAAACCTTCTGCCCCAAACCCTGTTATCACACATGCTAACCTGAACATGTTTTATTATTGTTCAGCCAAGCAATAAGTCGATGACTTCCTGGTTAAAGCAATGCGAGTGGGGGGAAAGGAAGGGGCTTAAAAAGCTTTTAATGAATAACAGTGCGCTAAATATGTCTTCACTGTTGGAATGCAGTTCATTAGCAGCAGCATGGTGTGGAATACTCTGGAGATGCTGCAAGTGCTTGAGTGTTTGTTTTCCCCCTGAAGGACATGCAGCACGAGCTGGAGCAGCTGACCAAGGAGCTGCGGCAGGTCAACCTGCAGCAGTTTATCAAGCAGACCGGCACCAAGGTCACAGTGCTGCCGGCCGAGCCCACTGAGGATGAATGTTCCGGGATCGGTAATGAGCTCTTTTTCACCATGTCATTATCCGTGTAATGATCCCATCAACAGGATGTGTTTTTGATCTTTGGAGGGCGAGCATCCACTGATGCTCCTGTGCTGTTGTGAGAAGGCGTTTATTCGCCATGGCACGAGTCGACGTTTGCAACACTCTGCCTGAACTTGCAGCCAGACATTCTTCAGCGCATCGCTGGCACGCAGCGCCACAACAGTTATGCAACACCAGTAACCGTCACTGGGAAGCTCTGAGAATTTTCACGTCCGGATTATAGATCCATGTGTCTTCATAGTGCGATATCTGGTGTTTCAGTGTGTCTTAACTTATTGTAGTTTCTTCCTATCAGTAATCATGTGGAGCTCTATCTGTCCTTTTCCTTTCTTCATGTTCAGAATCAGAATAGAATTTATTGCCATGGTCAATGGGTTCCACCAACTAGGAAAAGTGCTTCGAAATAAGGTGCTGTAAATAAAATAAAATAACCCACAAACAACAAAGGCTGATCACAAATTTAACAGTCTGACGGCCGAGGTAAAGAAGCTGTTCCTGTGACAGGAGGTTCTGGTCTGGATGGACCGTAGCCTCCTGCCAGAGGGAAGAGGAACAAACAGTCCATGTCCAGGATGAGAAGGGTCGGCTCTGATCCGACCTGCACCTCTCTGGGTCCTAGAGGCATACAGGTCCTGAAGTGGTGGCAGGCTGCAACCGATCACCTTCTCAGCAGAACGGACGATGCGCTGCAGTCTGCTCTTGTCCCTGGAGGTGTTGACACTCTTGTCAGACTTATATTTGAATGTTTCCCTGTGTCATCCTGTTCCTCAGTTTGTTTTTAAAATGAAAGCGCTAATAGTGTCGCACAAAAACATGCCTCAAAATGCAGCGATGTTGTCCTAAAAGTGGAGAGACAAAAGTGATGTTTGTAGTTCAGTATTAGCAGCGGTGCGGTGAGTGATGTTGCATTCACTGTTTACACCGGACGCCATTTGAAAGTCATAATACAAAAGTGTGGTGGGATCGCGCCTCATAAAGGTTGTGAAGTCCTCATCGTGTTGTCACCAGAAGCATCCTCTGGACTTCTCAGCTACATTGAGTGAGTGAGAGATGAGTTTACAACTGAATCTGCCAACACATGCAGCCGTCTGCCAACAGCAGCCATGGAACAAGTTCCATCCCAAACGCAGCTCCATCCGCGTGTGAAGTTCTGCTGCCCAACGAAGTAAACACGATTCACCAGCATTGAGTTTGCTGCTTCACCTGCTCAGAGTGGAGACAAGGCGTTGAAGTAGCAGCAGGGATGTTCAGGCCGGCCGAGAAGATGCGAGTGCTGTAAATGAAAGCACATTCCCGTCATAAATGTTGAGCTACTGTGGGATATTTGCACATTTCTCTCCAACTGAAAAACCCTTTGAATTATTTAGTGCTTCTTTAAACGGGGAAGAGGATGTAAAATGCCAACTGTCATGGGATGCTTTGACAGACGTGAGGTTCCTCTCTGTAGCGTTTTTCAAACGACCCATTTCAATAATTAAGGCTTCTTCACCACTCTCCAAATCTGGAGCTTCTTCAGAGCCGTTTGTGAAGTCGTCATCAAAAACACTCATCAAAGTCAGTGTTTAATTGATGTGTGCTGGCCGTGGAATCCTCGCTGAGAAACCAGAGGCGCGGTGCAGCGCTTCAAGTCAGTTCGCGATTTTTGTGGCATTGCATCACTGGGTTGGTGTTTGGTTGGAGCCACCAAGTCAGGACTGCGCTTTTATTGAGCCGTGATCGTTGAACTTCATCCTCATCTTCCATTTGTACTCGTGCGATTGATAACTTGAGCATGACGCGCCGTATGTGGCTGAGGAATATTTCAAAATGAAAGCACAGGCTCCTGAACTCACATCTTCCGTGGTTCAATACTGCCCCCTGGTGGGTGGATTCTTGTACTGACGCGCAGCAGTTTTTTTTTTTTAGCGTGTTGTTTTAGAAACTTTTAAAGAAGGGTTCGGCCAGGAGCAGATTTGTCTTTTGAAAATAATAATAATTATAATACGCCTATACTCTCGGATCATATTACATTTCTGTTGAGATATTTCATCTTCCAATCAAGGTTTTTCTTGTAAATAATTACATTGTCTGCCATTCTTCACCTTTTGTTGGATTAATATTCATCCCTGATATATTGTTTGTAGAAGTGTAAAAAATAAATAATTACAAAAAATATTTTCAAAAAACATTAAATGACAGATGACATTAAAATGGGGAAATATTTGAGTGGAGGGGTTATTTTAGTTTGTTTTTTTTAATGATTTACAAATTGTAAATAAATAACCGAAAAATGAAATTGGGGAAAAAAATTTTTTTTTAATAATTATTATTATTGAAATGTGTGTGAAAACCTTGGAAAATAAATGGAAATGGGTTAGAATAATTAATATTGGAAAGCAAAGAAAAACATGTCAAATTAAAAATAATTAAAATATTATAATAATGAGGTAAATTCATGTTCAATTTTTCCCCAAAAATGTTAATGTAATTGAATTAACAACTGTGCCACCATTTTGATTGTTCTCATGAAAAATTCTAATATATATTAACTTCAAATAGTTTTGCATGTCAAAATATAAATGTTGGATTATCAACAAGTGCATTATATTACAGTACGATATGACAAACTCGCTGCATTGACGGTGTCTCCCCTCAGAATTTGGACCCCTGTCTGGCTCCCTCAGGCGTCCTGCGTCCCTGCACCCGATGTCCAGTCACCTCAGAGTCCTCAAGAGTCCCCTGAGCTCCGGCCTGAACCCAGAGGGGATTTATGTCTGATGTGCGAATCTCTCAGTTCTGCTTGAAGGGACCTTCCAGCTCCCTGAAAGAACTTTTTTTTTTTCTTTTTCTTTTTTTTTCCCTCCTCCTCCTCCTCTCACCCCATTTAGAAGTGGACGCCGCTGCAGCGACGGCCGTCCACTCTGCACTGCTGTGTGAAGGAACCAGAAGTGAAGGACCTGCAGAGGAAGTCATGAAGCACTAGCTGGATGTTATGACATGTATGGAAACCACTTTGGTTGGTCGTGTTCCTCAGCGACGCTCATGTGGAGCGCCGATGAGTTGCTTCTCCATCGCGATCATTCAGAATGGCCTTTTGACGTCGTGTAGTTGGTATGCAAATCGATGAATTCCTTAATGCCTGATGGAAGTAATGAAGGATCTATATTGAAACTATAATCAATCTTAATCTTGTAGCTATCATTTCCTGTTCATGTTTAAACTATGCACAAATACTTTTGTTACCGATGAATGTTGTTTTCTTAGCTTTGATGTAGTGAATGATTCTATTTTATTAAAAGACAGAAATGCCCTCATTCCTGCGATGAAACAGTGTTCACTTTGATATAGTATATATTTTGCCAGATTTATGATGCTTGTCGGGATCAGTGGCCAAAGACTTGCCGGTTCTGTTGCATGATTTCGTTGTTACTATAGCCATATCTGGATGTGTCTGGCAGCCGCGCTGCTCTCAATCAGTCTTTACTTATAAATGGCGGCATGTTACTGCGGATAGATACTTTGAGTGTGTCACCTCCTGTTTGGAGTCGGAACAGCCAAGGTGCGAGTCCCCCGAGGTCTTAGTCCAATCACAGTAAAGTGCCTTACATTCATCCACCATCCGGTGCAGTGAAGCTCTTGGAAAGGTGATTTTTAAAGCGCAACATGAGGAGAGAACAGTCGCTGCAGCGGACGCATGATGCTGAACTGCTTTCATTGTCTTCTCATTTCATGTCCCATGAATTTTGCTGTTCAAAGTGGAAATCCACCTCCAAACAGTCAGACACGTCTTGGCGCTACTCTTGACCCAGTGCAGTGTACGATCCTCGTGGACGGATCTCGGTGAATTCCCCCTTTAAGAATCAACCGTCATGCGTTTCTCTTAGCTGTGACCTCGTTTACAAGTGTTTTCTGTGCAGAGAAGATGTCAACTGTACATAGCTGTTTTTATTGACCGATGTTTGGCTGCGACTGGCTGCTGATATGACATGACTGCATGATTCAATAAACCGACTTATTAAAAAATACAGCAATATTTATTGGAAGTGTTGTCTTTTTTTGCACACACGCATCTAAACTTTCACATAGTCTGTCAATTATGTAAGGAATGGAAGAAAAACATATTTGGGAAAAAAAAGATGGAAAAAGTGTATGTGTAAAGGAAGAAGAAGAAAAACCCAAACACTAAAGAGATAAGGACGGGGGAATTTATTGTTTTTTTAGGAGGAATTTGGGGCAAAAGTAAATACTAAAAGAAATGTAAGTGGGAAAAAAAATGACAAATGGGTGGAGAAAAAGACAATGGAAAAGCAAAAAAGAAGATTCATATAAAAAGGAAAAATATCAGAAAGGTGATATACTATTCAAAGGGGAAAGAAGAGAAAAAATACAAATATTTACAAAGATGGGGGCAAATATTGGAATAAATGTGAATAGAAGGAAAAGAAAAAAATGAAAAGATTAACATTTGAGGGAAAAAAGATAAAATGTAAACTTTTTAAAAGCAAAAAAAAATATTTTATTTTTTAAGTACAAAAACAATATCTCTAAAAAAAAACAAGAGTAAGTAAATAAAATAAAAGAAACATTTGTGGAGATAAAAAAAAAATCCACACAAGACAAATTGTGGATGTGGGGAGAGAAACAGAAATAGAAAAATACATAAATTTTAAAAATGTATATTAAATAGAATTGCATTAAAAATGAGTGTGAAAAATATATATAGAAAACTTTTTTTTTTTTAAAGAAATCGAAATTGCTAAAAGACAAAGAAAATTGAGGGATAAGCGAAAAAAGAAGAAACTAAAATGTCATAGATAATACAAAAATGGGTGTGAATGAACAATATAAAAGATACAGCTTTTTTTATTGGAGGAAAATATAATAGAATCAAACAACATATGATCATGAAAATGAATCAAACCTACATTGCCCAAAGTGTTATAGTGATAAGTGATAGTTGCCGCACTTCACTGAAGCGCAAGAGAGGTATTTGCCACCCAGCAGGGGGCAGCAGCGCGTCCTATAAAAGGAAGCGACAGCGAGCTACTCCACTTCACTTCCAGATAGACGAGGAGAGTGTAGGTTACATCTAGTAGTTTTAGTAGTTCAACGTATTTAATATGAGCACCAATGGAGTATTTTCAAACGTAACTGTCACTGTTTTCCTACACCTGTTTCGCCGACCTTGCAGGCAGAGAACAGTCACATCCACTGCTCTTTGTTTTGCAGACTGTAACAATCATCTGTGGTTCGTAAACGAAGTTGTGCTCTGACGTCATCAACCAACAGCAGATCCCGACGCACTCACGTCGCTCTTTTCACACGTTCGAGGCGCCACAGGAAGGAAGTGCTTCCTCATCACAATAAAAGCCTTCAGACAGTGAAGGAGAAATGCAGCGAAACCGAAGTACAGAGACAGAAGTAACCAGTTATACATGTAATTCGTTACTCTTTATTTCTCCGTTGACCGGACCTGAGCTACCGTCACGCCATTTCCATTTTAAATGTAACTTGTGAAGGACTTGCTTTTCTCTTGTGATCACGCAATTGGAAATCTTGATTTGCACTGCAATTATTTAATATTTTTCTTTTCTTATGTTATTTATTTCTCTATATATTATCTCTACTTATTAATATCCAAATGGTGACGATGTTTTTTGTCTAGGTGGCATGTACACTTTTAACCACTAGATGAAGACATTTACAAAGTAATTCCTCATTGGACCACTTGTTCCTGCCGTTATGGTGCACTTCAGAGTAATAATAACTTCATAAAAGTAATAAACTTTGTACATATGGACTCGAACTTCACCGCCCCAGAAACAAGAACGTGGAGAGGTGAGTGTTGGAGAGGGGTGGAGGCCCCTTGTTTTTCATCAGCCGAGACTTGACTTTAATCTCATCCTCTCCTCACATGACTTTTCTTCAAAGCTTGAGCTTAGTGTACTGTACATTCCTCGACTGTCACCTGATCACTTCATTAGAGCGAAATACATCCACTGGATTACAGTGGATGTATTCACCGCGCTGCTTCACCGCGCTGGAAGCGATGCTTTCTGACCTGTTGGTGCGCCGCCTCCACCGTCGGTGTCGGGGTCACTTCCCACCATTTCGCTGGACAGTTTGACAGACGAAATCTGCGCCGCTCTTTGTTTGTTTTCCAGTTTATTTTACAAGCAATCTGCAATAATTTATAACATCGTATGTGTAAAGCATTAGCGAAATGTGCAACATTTGCTCAGGTAATGTTTAAAAAAAAAAACCAATAGACTTCTACGACATTGACATTGACATGGATATATTTATGGTATATTCACATAAAAACTATTTACACAGACACATGCCACTTTCCAGAGCAGACTTTGAGGCAGAACCATCTAAAGATACTACAAAAGCAACATCATGTCTTGCAAAAATACAATGAGAATCTGCTGACTCAGTCACGTGTGCAACTCCTGAAAACAAACACTACACTTGCAGGGATGAATCTCATCTGGGGCTCTTGGTTGAATATTGAAAAAGCAACGTTTTACAAAATGTTTCCAGTCCAGAAAGAAGGTGGCGTTCGTTGGATTCCGACTTGATTCTTGCGCTGTTTCTCAGCGCGGTGCGACGCTTTGCTTTGTGACTTGTTGCGGGGAGGTAAGCAGAGAAAAGTGCACTTCACGTCTTGACATTAGAAACGACTCCATCTCGGACTTCACAAACTGGGAAAATACATTCAATATCAAAGGTCCGTAAGGTGCTATCATCTACAATATGCTGGTTGATCAGGAGGGATGAGTGTCTGCGGTCCGTTTGGAGTGACGTCAAAGAAGGTGATATCGAGGTGGAGCGGACGCGCTCACTCTCCCGTCACGTCTTATAAAGGAGCACTTTTCATGTCGAGGAGCGCCGACTATGTGGCTGATATTTACAGTCAGAGGTCAGATACAAAGTCATACATCCACGTCTTTGATTGATTGGGATAAAGCGCATCGCTTGTCAAAGTGTTTGGCACCAGTTCTGCCGGGTTTATCAAAGAGGCTAGAAAAGTGGCTCGTCAAATCGTCGTCGATGACCATTCAGATTGATCGATAAGTGCAAAAGGCACGCGACGTCTCCAGAACCTAGTTAGCTGACTCGGCTGCTGTCGTCCGACTGGCTGCTTGCGTCATCGTCTGCCGCCTCGTTGGCGGGAGTTTCCTCAGGTGAGCTGCTGTCCGTCTCCCGCGCGCCGTCGCTGTCAGCGGAGTCCTTGTGCGCAGGCGTGGATCCCAAGTGCGCGGACAGACCAGGGAAGGCGGCGGCGGCGGCCGCTGCAGCCGCCGCGGCCGCGTGCGCGGGATACAGCCAGGGGAAGGGAGACGCCAGCGCGGCCGGATACACCAACTTCTCCACCGAGTTCTTGTCGAACAGAGGCATGTAGGACGCGGCGGCGGCGGCGGCGGGTGGGTTGATGAAGTAGAACGGCATGCAGATGGGCGTCTGCTGCCCCGCGTTCGTTATTCCCATCAGCGAGTTCACGAGCGCCACGTCTGCTCTTCCGTCCGAGCCGGTCCAGCTCGTCTTGGCTTTCTTGGCCGCGCGCTCGTCTCCAAACTCCTGCTTGATCTTCAGCGACTTGCTGCGCTCACATTCTTTGGCGTCGCTTTTCTCCGCCTCGCCGCCGTAGCCACTGTCCGTGTCCGTGTCGTTCTCGTTCACCTCCCCGCCCTGGGTCCTCTGGATCACCGGGACGCAGTTGTCGCCTCTGTGCGGCCCGTCCTGCTGCGGCGCTCCGGACGCCAGGACCTGGTGCAGGTGGCTGAGGAGCTGCGCGCACCGCTGCTCCCGCGCGCCCCACTTCTCCACCTGAGCCAGGTACTGCAGCACCTCCTTGGCGCAGGTCTGGAACCCCGAGTGAAAGGCGTCCACATCCGCCTTAATGGTGCGGTCTCCTGCGGGGCAGAACCCACACGCAAGCGGTCAAGTTTCGCACGAGTCGCCAGCCCCGCTAAAAACACGCGCCCTCTCACCGTTCTGCAGGGCCAGGATCTTCTGGTGCTGCTGCTCCGTCACCGCCGTCAGAGCGTTTAAATGCTTCAGCGTCAGCTCCAGAACCACCGCCTTCTCCAAGTGTCCCAGCGTCTGCGGAGTCACAGTCGCGTCACCTCACCTGACCGCTGACTGACCGCGATGTATCGGGTCCATCGACTCACCGACAGCTTGAGGTGCTCCGGCAGAAGGTCTTTCAACTGGCCGATACATTCGTTTATTCTGTCTCTTCGCTTCTTCTCGATCAACCGGTGCGGCAACTTGTACGCGTCCTGCGGATGGAAACTGTTACGCTCGTGTTTAAAAGTTGAGCATTCACCGAAAAGTGGGCACCTTTCCTCCATCCTCCCGCTTGATGCCTCGCTTGGACTTGCACATGTACAGAGCCGGGTAGTCCACGCTGGGGCCAGAGAGAGACACGCGCGTCAGCCCGTGTTGTCACGAGCGCTCCGGAAAGTCATACTCACCCGAGGAACTCCGCGCGCTCCATGAAGGCTGCGTCCTGCAAGTGAGCTCTTCTCTCATCCATCACGCCCCTGCGAGAGAGAGAAGGCTGCGCGGCTGTCTGGCTTCGGCGGCTCCGGTCCACGGCGCGTGAGCTCTGCTGGTGCTGACTCCACACTGAAGCGTGGACTTCCCGCTGCTGACTGACTGACACCTCGCGCGCCCGCTCCTGCTGCTGCTGCTGCTGCTCAGGGCGCACGCGCGCATCCAGTGCCGAACAGCTTCCGCCTCACGTGTCGAACGCTCGAGCACACAGTCCGCTAATTACCGCTGGTGCCTGGCGTGTATACATCCGCCGCGGCGCGCGAACTACTTTGACCTTTTCTAACACGCTCCAGACACGAAGCGGTCACGTCTTCACCCCATCATCTGCCTCGAAGGGCTCCCGCATCACACTGGATCCTTCCTCTGATCATACAATGACAAACAAGCGCTCTTGTCTCGTTACTTTAAGAACGCACACACGCGTTCACGCGGCATGAGCGGGAGCCTATGGTGCGTTCAAGTACGCGCGAGGGAAACCAGACATGTTCAGAACTATGTTTGTTTTGTGAAAATGTTAGATTCAGAGTGAAAACAGCATCAGTTTGAGCAACTGCTGTCTGAAAGATACATAAATACATGCAAAAAAGGTAGAATATATTGTGATGGAAAACGCAGAAAGGGTGTTACATAACACATAAGACTTTAAATATGAGCTTTAACTTGGGCTGTATTTTCAAAGTGAAAAAACAAAAACTGTATTTGGCAAATTTGAATGATCAGGAATGTAAAAATAAAACCCACTAACTACGTTCAACGAAGCTTTTCAGGACGTCCAGTAACATCTGGTGTCAGTCAACCTGTCCAGGGTGTCCCCTCCCTCTCATCCCGTGGAACACAATACACGAATCAAAACAATGTAAAACGGTTACAAATACTTATAAACAATGGCGTCTCCGTTCAGTCTCCTAAAATTATTTCCTCCGCTTAAAATGTAAAGATGAACCTTCATAAATCATATCTTTTATGAAGTGATTTCATCTATATTCTTTTTCTATGTGGGTTGGCTTTCGTGTGATACATTTTCATTATCTCAACAGAACTTGAACGCATGACTACTCGCATATCTCCCGTCATCCTCTGCGGTGTTGTCAGTAACCATGGCAGCGGCCCCGCTGTGTGCTCGAACACGTGACCGCCGTCTGTTGTCGAGCTGGCGCGAGTGACGCTCTCGCGCGTTATAATCTGTTACTTTAATGGCAGATTGCGGACAGAATACCACATTCGACGAACACCTATTCTAACTTGCATTTGGCAGATTTCAAAAAAATTTTTTTGAAACGCTTGTGTCCACAGAAGTGTGAAAATGGTGATCACCTGTGTCCTCACATGTCTTGTGGTCACATTTCCTCTTCCTGTGAGTCATGTGACCTTCTCTGGCATATGATTGTCTTGTGTAACGGCGCTGACACCGTCTACAGGAGAGAAATTCATTTTCACCAAATGTGATTTTATGGCTACAAAAGTGTAAATTATCAACTCCAATCTGTCTTTATTTTAGTGGATAAAATACAGCGCAGCCATCCACTAGCTTTATAAACAGGTTCTATCATGAAAAACTTGTGTCACAATGGATAGATAAATAAACCCTGAATAAAGAACTCAAGATTTTATTATCAGAGATGCAAAAAAACAGGGTCTGAAATCCCCAACTGACTGATGTGTCGCCACTCCCTCGTGTCTCTGTTGTGCGTCGGAGTCCCCCTTCATGTGCCCCCCTCCCCAGTCACTGCTCTATATGTGGCACTGGAGCGGCCCTAGGAATCCAGTCCAAATGTTTTCCATATTAGTTCAGGACGCGTTGGTGTTTCCAAATAGCAGTGTAGCTGTAGTTTGTGGCGAGAGGCGGGAGGGAGGGAGGGAGGAGAGAAGCAGACGGTGAAGGGAAAGTTGGGAAGAAAAGGCAAAAGGAGCAATGGGACGAGGGCAGAAAGGTTCTTCAGGAAAGTCGGAGAAAATGAAAGACGAGAGTCCGGCGCCGGAGGACTATGAGAAGGGCAGAGTCTGTCGCTTCCCGCTGCTGGTGGCCGTTCTCCAGCTGCTCTTGGGGTTGGCGGTCACGGTGGTGGCCTTCCTCATGTCGGCCATCAGTCCCTCACTTCTAGCCAGAGAGACGCCTCACTGGGCCGGGATCATTGTAAGCTCTTCTGCTCTATCACACCAGTCTAACAGCAACCCACTGACTTCTTTTATTGCATGACCTCACACCGTCCCAAATCTGGCCTTCATTCCTGACCCCTCCTCACCTGACTCAGGTGACCACTGGCATGTTTCACTCGTGTTTTTGTTGACCACCCAGCATGTGGTGCACTTGACCTGTGGAGACCCGAGAAGGATCTAAATATATTGTTATGGCTCGCAAGTCAGCCCTCACCCACCACACTTCCTCATGCTACAGGAGGTTTGAAGAGATCTGTGAGTTGGTGCCCACTCTGTGAACTTCATCAGAAGAAAAGCATAACTAGCAAGTTCACCTCAAAAAGCAGGCATCCACATTCACATCTGAAGTGAATACATTTTTTTATTATTACTAATATGCAGGTACACTTGTCCTTCTTTGCAAAATGTCTCACAGTCAAAGTCACTCATGAGTCGTAGCCAGACAGGGTTCTAATCTGAGTCATGGCCATCTGAGAACCACTAGAGCCAGGTGCCCCATGGTGGGAGGAAATCTGAGTGCCGGAAGGAAACCCGCTTAAGTGTGAAAGCAACATTCAAACTGCATCAAAATGAAATGAACAAAGTTAAATATTAGTTGTGTTTTCCTGAAGCGCTGACCTTCCTCTTTTCTTTAATATTTTACAGAAGAACGTACAGCATCTCAATTTATGATGTGATTTCGGGTTAAAGAGTCTGCTGTTGTGTGGTCTTTGAGCGAGGACAACACAACTCTCTCAGACAACTCTGACCTCGGCAGCACAACTTCAGCTCCAGGAATTTAACTCCCTCATGAGGGGGGGTCGATGCAGCGTCAGCTTTTCTCTAATCGTGTTAATGATTTAAAGCATTATTGTTGATGCAATAATCCAAATGTCTGCCTGAGCAAAATCCTGTGTTTCGGCACTTCACTTCTAAGCACTCTGGTTTCCTCTCCCTGGTTAAAAACCTGATGGGTGAGTAGCATCTGTGTCCCTCTGGTCTCATGTACATTTCAGTCACGATGTTGAGTTTTTAGATATTGAACAGTAAATAATTCATCAGGGAAGTACATCAAGTGAAATATTGCTAAATGGTGTGATAAAGTACCGGATTCAAATATTTTTCCGTATGCAACACTGCATGAAAGAAAACACCAGATGTTGAACCTTAAAAATACTTAAAATATTAAAAAATAGAACAAGATTGATGATCATCTTCTGCAGGTTTTAATTCTATTTTAATATCTGAGATACATGCTGTGATGTTAGTTGCTTCCTTGTTTCCCTACACTCTTCTTTCACTTCACCTAATCTCAAAATATTTTAATGGAGTTTGTAGCTTGCATGTTGGTCCTCTCTGAGTTTGCGTCCAAAAACTTAGTGTCTCTGAAAGTTTTTGGGTGGAAAAACAAAACATGTTGTTTGGATGCAAAACTCTGTCTGCTGCAGTCGCCATCTGTTCCCAAAAAACATCCCTGGACACCCAGCATCCCGAGTTAGATCCTCACGAGATCCTGCCGAGTGCAAAACACTGAGGTCATCCAGAACTTTCCAGAGAATCTGGAGCGCTTAAGAAGCTGAGAAAAACATTCAAATGAGACGCTGCACGTTAGTCACAAGACCGCGACTGCACTCAAGACATCGAGTGTGTGTGTGTGTGTTTGAGGTGGAGAGAGAAAACCTTATCAGACGACTGCATTCTGCTGAATCATGCACTTTTGGCAAACAACACATTCAAGCTGAATCATCTTTTGAAAGAGTTGCCACCTGAATGTTGGTGAAATTGAAAAGTGAATTGTGGCCCGCAGCTCTGCCTGGTCTCCGTGGTGGGCCTGATCCTCTACTGCGTCACGTACCGGCCGGACGAGAGGTCCTCGCTACAGTTCATCGTCAAGGTGAGTCGTGTCCGGGAGGCTGACTTTCGGGCGGTTGCACTCGTGTGTGGCGACAGTTTGGCGTCACAGGTGGTGTTGAGAAGTTTGAAGCTGTGTACCATGGAACTGCTCTCAGTATAGATGAACGCATAGAATAGCAACCCCTAGTGATGGGTCCTGCAACAGCGAAGCGCCGGCATGCGTGCCGAGCCTACGGAGCAATCCCTGCGTCGGTGCGCGTACCGCTTAAAATCACGTGACTGTGTCGACTCGTCAAAAGCGTTCCGAACTGTGTTTATAAGGAAGTGCATCTGTCCACAGGATGCAACTGCTGAAACAATCTAATATTCTTTGTGAACATCCTTGGGTGGGACCATTTTGATCTCCTATCGGAGAATAATGTATTTATTTCAATCTTTACCCAGTTTGTCTCAGATTTTCGACTTGTCTTGTTCCATTCTAATTCAAATTCATTTCAAGGTATAATTTAATTTAGAAAATTTAAAAACATTGGATTTTTTTTTTAAATAAAAAAAAAGTTTTTCACATTATGATACATTTTCACATTATTTAAAGATATGGAATAATATTGAATGCAAAGACTTATTTGATATTCTTATATACAGAGTAAATGTACAGTGTGTTGTATTGTACACAGCATAAATTCAGTCTGTCAAGTCGGTTGCCTGCAGGAATTTTTAATGTCCAGCATCTGTCAGTACTCAGTGACACAGTATCAACATAGTGTGTCACTGTGTCGAAATGCTTTATGATGCCTCATGTACCCATCATTAGCAACCCCTACAGGAAGACGTGTGAAGGTTCCTACATTGCGTCTCATCCCCGCCCTAAATCCCAGTCCCCGCTCACCGGAGACCAAGGGCTCCACTTACATAAGCGAGGGATTAAAAACAGCTTTGCTTTTAGCACAGAATTACATAAACAACACAAGCCCTGTGTGGCGTGTCGCAGCCTCACCTCCAACTGATGGCCCCTCTGCTCTCACTGGCAGCTCCTCTACTTCGTGCTGTGTGCGGTGGGACTGGTCATCTCCGTCCTGGTCATGGCGTTCGCCGGGCACCACTACAGCCAGGCCAGCAGCTTCAGCTGCTCGCAGGCCGGGGAGGACTGCACCTGCACGCTGCAGCCAGAGGACCCGGTGGCTCGCACCTTCACCTACCAAGGCGTGGCAGACTGCGAGTCCATCACCTCCACACTCACCCTCTACTTCCTGCTGCAGATCCTGCTCAACCTGGTCCAGGCACTAGTGTGCGCCATCGCCACCTTCATCATGTGGAAGCACCGCTACCAAGTCTTCTTCGCAGGACTGCAGATCAGATCACCGTCCTGGCAGAAGGTCTAGAGACCCTCCTTCGGGCTCAGTTGAAAGAGCTCAATGAAAGCCACAATGTCACCAGTGAATCTTAAAAATGTCATTCAGAAGAAGCAGCAGCTTGACTGTGTCTTCTTAAGTTGTCAGGCTTGATTTAAAACAAAATAAAAGAAAGCCCTCCTGAGCAGCGGCGGAGCCAACAGATAAACACAAGATTGTGTTGAGTTGAAAACTTCTCTGACAGTTAAAATGCTTTTGACAGTGTTGGTACCCACAGCCCTGTGCTGCAGCCTGATCTACTCACCAAACAAAGCCAGAAAGAAGGGAAAAGAAAAGGCTCAAAATAAAAAGAGAGGAATCCAGGAGTTGAAGCTGCACCTCCACTCCAGGTCTCTGGAGGATGTCCAGTCTCTCCGAGAGTCTCCAGTACAGCATTACTTTAGCAAATGTAATCCATTTTATCCTCGCAACTGACCCAACCATGAGATCTGGAACGCCACAGGACAGAAAGGAAATGGGAGGCAACTTAAGTTATGGTGCGAATCTCACAATAAACAGCCCTCAGATATGGATGACAGAAGAACCCAGTTCCTATAGAAAACTTGGTGATCCTCATCGCTCCTCACGCAGAAACAAATCACTTCAGGAAAGTCTTGACTCGTGTGTTTGTTGTTTTTTATTCTATTTGGAGTAAGACTGTGGTGATGTATTTTTCAGTACTATTTTACATTTCCTGATGCCACAAACTTTGCTAACAACCATGAGCTAACAACAGTGTGCTAACAACCGTGAGCTAACAACCGCCAGCTAACAATGGTGGGCTAACAACAACATTGAGCTAGCAACTGTAGGCCAACAACCGTGAGCTGACTACTGAGGAATAACAACCGTGAGCTAACAACAGTGGGCTAACAACCGTGAGCTAACAGCCACAGACTACACAGTGGCCTAACAACATTGAGCTAACAAACGTTAGCTAACAATAGTGAGCTAACAACATTGAGCTAGCAACTGTAGGCCAACAACCATGAGCTGACTACTGTGGAATAACAACCGTGAGCTAACAACAATGGCCTAACAACATTGAGCTAACAACAGTGAGCTAACAACTGTGGAATAACAACCGCCAGCCAACAATCGTGGGCTAACAACGGTAAGCTAACAACAGTGGCCTAATAACATTGAGCTAACAAGCACAAGTTAAGCTGTGCTGAAGTACAGTTCAATATATTTTAATAGACAAAGTAAAACAGGATGTTACTGAAAAGACTTTGAGAAGTCACTTTATGACAAATGTATAGATATAAAGTAGGATTCTATGTATTATTTGGCAAAAAATAACATGTACAAATGCTACATTCAAGTTCTCTCTTTATTAACGCCCAATCACATTTTGTCAGTTTCGTCACGGTTTGTATGGTTTTATATTTATTGTTTGGAAATAATGAAATGAAAAATAAAAATGACAGTGTGTTTTTAAGTTTCATTTGTTTAGCTTTAAGATTTCTGCTTCCTAGTGTTTGAGTCAGAGACCAAGTAGGAATGTGAGACCAAACTGAACTACTAGTTTGTTCCGATGCATCCAGCATTTCAGTTCCTGATTTATCTTGCAGTAAGAAATAAACGTGTGTCTCTATATGACTGACTCAGTCTCATGCTACTAGACTCATGCTTCTGTATTCAGATTGGTCTTGACTCGGTCTTGAGTTATTAGGTGCCTTAGACTACATCACTACTGCTTTGAAATAAACTCTTTTTCTTAATATCATTTTTATGACGCCTGCTTCAGATGAGCAGCTAAAAACAGTTTTGCTCAACATATACTTTGGTTTTATGGTCTTCTTCTGCTGGAGAAGGGGTTTTCATATGAAACTGGTGACAGCACCTTTCAACTACTTGATTCAAAGTCCTCCATGTTTCGTCAGAGCTGTACAAATACAAGCTTCACACTGACCAGTAGTGACCGGTTCAGCTGCGGGTCATTGTTCCATCATGAAAGAGTGGCAGAGCTGCAGAGAGAATGATGGGGGGATGAAGCCGGGGGTGATGAGAGGGAGGACTCAGACAAGCGCAAGCACAAAAAGTTCTCTCACGATGTGCTTGACTCATTTTGTTAAAGACGCAATGAAGTGTCAGCCGATGGTGGGACAAAACTAAATATCACATAAATCTACTTCAAGTAAGTTCAACTTGAAGTTGAAACGCCAAATAGAAACTCGCACTGCAGAAATTGGGAGCAGAATGGGGCAGAATTTATCAAAAGATATTGTCAGTTCACACTCTATTTACGACACGTCCTCCTCATACGCAAGTTGCCGGACCAACTGGTTTCCACATGGTTGTGATCACCTCAGCATCAGCTGAATAAACTTCCCTCTTGAGTCTCTGAGAGCAACGTTTCGCATCAAGCTCTGAAACAACTCTGCCACAGTCTCAAGCACCAACAACAGCGTGAGTCATTGTTACTTCAAAACTCACTTCATTCTGATTCAGGAGTGACAGAGTTACTTTTCCCAGTAGTGTTGTGTGATTACCGAAGTACGATTTGTTATTGAAAGATTTCACAGCTACTTCCAGTTATTACAATCAGCAAGACTGGAGAAATAAAGTCATCACAACGCGATGACATCACCAGAAACCAATAGAACACACCAACATCTAGATCAAAATAAACACGTCCAAAATAAAAAGAAGGGTCAGATTAGACTTTAGGAAAGAAGTTGTTTACAGTCTGGAAGCTACACAGTCCTTTCCCTGGAAAATGAGAAAAGAAATACTGAAGAATAAAGTAGGAAAGGCAGCGCCACAAATAAAACACCAACAAGACGGGAGGATCCTGACTGGCCCTATACAAACTTCAACACCTCGACCTCTGAAAACAGAACAGGGGCCCTTGAGTGGAGTTCTTCTGTCACTGTGGAGAAAGAATGATGAAGGTTAGAAGCCATTTCCCTGTTGCCCTAGGCCAGAGCGTGAGCTCCTAGTCACATGACGTCACAGTCGTATAGTGGTTAGCGCTCATTCACGTGATTCACCTTCTGCCTGGCATTTCCAACCTCAACATCTTCCTACCAATGTACTGGCTCTCTCTCCTCTGTACATGTCCAAACCATCTCAATCTAGCCTCTCTGACTTGGTCTCCTAAACACCTGACCACATGTGCTGTCCCTCTGATCCTATCATCATCCTGCTCACTCCCAGAGAGAAGCTCAGCATCTTCATCTCTGCTACCTCCAGCTCTGCCTCCTCTCTTTTCCTCAGTGCCTCTGTGTCCAAACCATACAACATTGCTGGCCCCACCACCCTTTTGGACACTTTCCCTTTCATCCTCGCCGACACCCCTTTGTCACACATCACACCTGACACTTTTCTCCAATGATTCCATCCTGCCTGCACCCGCTTCTTCAACTCTTTCGCACACTTTCCATCCCCCTGGTCAGTTGAGCCTCAGCACTTAAAATGGAAATAAAAACATTGTCAGTTTGAAAACGTGCTCCACTGAAATACACTTCTTTAATAAAGATAAAGGAAAGTGTCATTCAACACAAGGGGGAAAGAAGGCAGCACCTAATCTCATTTGGACCGTATCCATTGAAGAATGAAGCATTACACATTCATTTGCTCTCAGGAAACAAGTGCTCATAAAGTGATGACTGGACCAGGAGCGGCCACTCGTCTGGCTGCGATTCAAATTTGACACCTCATGTGACTGAGCTTCGCAGCAACACAGGAAGTCACATGCTGCTTACCGTACTCCATGTGTATTTATAATGAAACGAGACGACGCCCCCCCCCTCCTCCTCCCTCCTCTTCCTCATGAATGCGTAACAGCGCTGTGCTGAATCGATCCTCTTAGGTTGAGGGATATCAGATCTTGTGGCCCGACCGGGACCAGCGGGGAAACCAGCGAGGACGCACGGCAGCGATGCCGTCACGTCTCCTCAGCCAGGTCTCATGACACAGACATGGAGTGAACAAAACACTCTCAGTCCACAGAGACATATGACTCCATCTTCGTTTAGCTTCAACTGAATCATCAGAGAGAGAGAAAGAGCGAGGCGGCTAGTGCCACGGGGCCTATAGGTTCCAGTCACTTTGTTGCCACAGGGGCTGAACGTTCAGCACGAGAGCTGCGCTTGGATAATTGGCTGTGAAATTCTGCTCTTCTCCTTCTTCTGCTTATCTGAGAGGTCGCGGGGGCAGCAGTCTAAAAAAAGAAGCCCAAACGCACTCTCCCTGAAACCCACTCCACACCTAGTTTGTCCACCAAACTGGACTCTCCTGAATCAGCTCACTGAGTCCAGTTTCTTCTCCACACAGAGAAGCAGCAGCTATGCTCTGGACCTGAATAACTGAGCTCCTCACGGTATCTCGAAGGGAAGGGAGTGTGCACACTGATGCAGTGTCCACGTGACTTAATATCAACCAGTCGATCTCTCACTCCATTCTCTCACTCAAGAACACTAGATAGTTGAGCTCCTCCCCCGGGGAAGGATCTCATCTCCATCCAGGACGGCACCTTTCCCGGCTGAGAATTGAGCTCTTTTGTTTTAGAGAACACAAAGATCAAACAACAAAAAAACATACACTCCTCATTAAGGACAGAACCAGACTTAAGTGACTTTATTATAAAGCCAAGAAGACTCACAGTCACCATTCGCCAAGTCCTTCCCGCACATAAGTCGGACATACGCATCAGTCTTCCGTCATGATGAGGCTGTAATGTAAAGCTCTGTCAGTCCACGACACCACTCGCCTTTTCCATCACAAGCTTGGGTGGTGAGTCAGAGAACAAGATCATTGATATATGCTGACTGTCCATCAGACAAGGGGTCGTCTCGCAGAGAAGGACACCAATGCTGCCATAAAGGCTTCAAGTCAAGATGCCTCTGGGGCGTAAAGGACAAGAAAATAGAAGGAAATAAAAGGAGATGGACGGAATTCAAGTTGAGAATTGAGTCCTCACAACTCAATTCTCAAACAATGCATTAGCAGAAAGCAGAAGTATTTGGTTTTCAGCGCGTGTGTACAATCAAAATTCAATAGAATTTCGTTTCCAGATACAACCGTAAGATATATATTGTTATTCTGATGAGGTTCTCATAAGTGGGTCAAACCCCGGCGCCATCTTGTGATGTCGGCAACGCCGGTGTGCTGTTCAATGAAAGAGTAGAACTAGGGTTATGTCAGTGGTTTCTGAGGAAGAAGAGCAGGTTCACAAAACGAAGGACTTGTCTGAACGTGAAGGATCAGAGACAACGCTGAGTCCTAATGTAAATCACTCTTAAGAGTCATACATAACATAAGGCGTTGGGATAAAACTATTGACTTTCCTCCTCACCAATGCTGTGATAGGTTGTTTACATTTACAGTCGGTTTTAAAACCTGTTTGAGTCAAGCTTTCAAAGCAAAGTTGCCACCCGTCCCTCATTCTTTAAACTTGATTCACCTATTGCTTTTGACTCTCTTCATCTTTTGGTTAGAACAGGCTACACGCTCACTGGCACCAGCAGCACATCTAGCTGTCACGGAGCAGTTCAGCATTTCTCCTCTGACTGAAGAGCTTTTTTTGCATGTTGAATTTCCCCACTGTGGGATTGAAAAAGGCCTTTTACTCTAATGTAATGTAATATAATATAATATAAAATAAAGGCTGGTTTCTGGTTCTCACTCTATAACACTGCTCTGCATTTGATTCACTTAGAAATAACTGTAGTTATTTTGTATCGTAATGCAACAGAACCAAGTCAAAACTAGCTATTTCATGGTGTTGTACTTGGGACCAGGGAACCCAGGAAAAACACAGCTGCCACGCTAACTTGAGTTGAGCAGAAATGTGACTGTGTAACATGACGACACGAAAAGTGTGTCTATGCTTTTCCAAAAAAACAACAACAAAAAACTAAAATAAAATAGATACACTGCACAAGAATGACACATTTATTACAACATTTTCAGTTTGCAGATTAAAAACAACCACAGGGAAGGTAAAATGACGTCCTTGGAAAAGACAAACGTACAAACATGAAAGCAACTGGAGGAGCAACTTTCTGTACCAAAAGTTAGACAAAGTTACAATACATGTTTTAAGTAAAATGAGAAATAACTTTTTTTTATTCACATTTAAATACTAGTTTGTTGGAAATAGTTAAAAAGGCGGTGCGGTGAACGTGATGGATGAAAGTGCACTTTAGGGCTATTGCAGCGTTTACGAACGGACAAAGGCAGCTCCAACTCCAGTTAGGAAAAATACATCTCAACCGAGGCGGGAAAGCTCAAAGGAAGAAGAGTCCATTAGTGTGCACAACCCAAACTGTGCAGTCGCCGGGTTTCGACAAGTCGGAGTTAACTGTGACCGTTCACACTTGCTGTTGGCGACACCGCGTCGGCAGAGGTGGACATTTACTCACCAGCTCTCCACGAGACACAGCCAAGTGACTGAGCTCGACTCAAGGGTGCCACTGGATCTGTGGCATATGTGTCTTAGCGATGGTACCACGTCAAATATGGTCGCAGGTCTAAGGGCAATGGTTGTTCTTCAGGTTGGAGCTGTGGGTGAAAGAGTTGTTCGGTTGAGCGGGGCCCAGGAACCCAAGTCTCTGCTTGTTCTTCCTCTGCTCGGTCATCTGTGGAACACACGCGGGAGAAAAGACGGTCACAGACGGACTTCAAAGTCATCTAATGCTCCTTCCTAGCTTCAGGTGGTCTCGTCCTCAAAATGAAAGCAGTCAGATGGAATCCATAACTTCCATTACAGCTGCTTTGAAGCACTAATGTTCCTTGCTCCAGAGGTCAACACTTCCTATGCCAATATCACAGACCCGGAGGGTTAGCGCCACAGTAACCTGAGTACAGGACAGACAGGTCAGGTCAGACCCCCCAGGGTAGCCCCCAACTCAACCCCTGTCCAAGCCACAGAAAATGGACCTAATGAAGAAGAAAACACGGGTCTTGATCCTGTTCCACCAAGTCTTTATTAGACGCCTAAAAAGGTGGCACCAAAGCCACATGCTCTCCAGCAAACGCGCCACCACGTGGGCAGGACTTGACATCAGTCTATCACGTGCCCTGCCGAGGTCATTCAGGAGTCTCGGCTTTCACCGTTTTGCAAAAGCACGACATAATAAACTGATGTGATTTAAGATGTGTGGAGGAATGAGGAAGTAAGAAGTTCACAGAATATTTCATCAGGACATCGGCGGGTCAAGACGTGCTTGTCACACATCGCCACCATGAAAAAACAGCCATCACATGACCTCACCACAGAGAGAGAGAGAGAGAGAGAGAGAGAGAGAGAGAGAGAGAGAGAGAGAGAGAGAGAGAGAGAGAGAGAGAGAGAGAGAGAGAGAGAGAGAGAGAGAGAGAGAGAGAGAGAGAGAGAGAGAGAGAGAGAGAGAGAGGGGGAGAGAGAGAGAGAGAGAGAGAGAGAGAGAGAGAGAGCTCATGTGTCGACTATTTCATTACACAATAGGATCGCTGTCCTCTGGTCATGAACACGCTTGGCTATAGGAGGTGCTGGCTCTTGACCTCATCCTAATTCTCCTAGTGACTTCACGACACCATTGTGAGGCTTCAGGGTGAGCCACAGAGAAGCTGTCCACCTTTGGTACAGCTCACCGTCACGGCGTGTCGCTGCACTCATGACAGGAGAGATCAGCAGGCAGACACTGCAGGCCGAGGTCAGCGGAGGTTGTTGTTGTTGTTTTGAGCAGGAGTTGTTTTGACACATCTGGCAGTGGAGGAACAAGGACAGGCCTGTGACTGGAATCACATGCGAGCGAGGCAGGTGATGAGAGCGAGCACACAGTCTCTTCCTCTCTGCCGCGGGCTCTTGGTCGCCCTCTCAGGGGAGGTCGACTGCTTTCACCGTAGCTAGCAGACACATACAGACTCAGGGACGTGGTGGAGGACAATCTGTGGTCATGTGACACACTGTCTCGGGGTCAGTGTTAAAGAGGTGCAGTGAAACAATAATACGCTCCAGTCTTGTTGAATCCCAGTGAAATTATTGGATCAAGATCACTTCAATTGACAAGTCTGACCTGGTCCAAATGTAAGATTGTTCAGATAGACACGCAAGAGCGTGACTTCAGATGAAATCAACTGTTTTAACCAGACACGAATGTAACTGTTAAGTGCCTAGAACTAGAGCAGCATGAATTCAGTTTGTCAAACAAAAATGGCTGACGTTTCTATAGCACTTTTTAAAATCCCTGCTACCAAAAGCCGTTGATGATATGATGATGTTCGCTCTAAACTACGCACATGCGCAATTCTGCACAGCCGATACGATTTCAGCACAACACAAATAACAAAAATTAATCCTGAATTGGATAGAAGGCCGCTTTCACACTGCGGGTTCTGTCTCGAGACAAAGATCTTTCCGCTCAGAAGTCCAAGATGTGAACACAAGCGAGTAGGGTTTTGGCCACGGACTTGATCCCGACTGGAGACTTGCACTTTGTCTTGAGAAACTGTCAGTGGGTGGTGAGCTTCTCTCCTCAGGCGACTCGGCGCTAGATGCCGGAAACTACGTGTACAGCGCGACTCCACACAAACATGATAAATGCCGGGCAGTGAAGGGTCTGATCGCTGACTGGGCGCACAACATCGTTCAAAAACAACTTCTCAAACTCCCAGAACACTGAGGTGTGCAGGTGGAAGCAGCAGGAAAATCGCGAGAGAGAGAGAGAGAAATTGCATCTTAAGGTAGGAGTCCAGGTCAGTAAATCACAACCACAGAGTCGAGCCTAAACATAACATATAAACAGGTGATTGATGTTAGAAAGGTTAAGCATAAAAATATGATTTCCTGACGTGACCAGCCTTCATCAATCGAGCCAAAACTGGCAATAACAATGTAAAAGTAAGACGAACAATATAGTTTAAGTAGTAAAAATCCTGTTGATACTAGAGTAATTTTCACAATATTCAAAGTTACACAACAAAAAAATTCCTAGTCCTATCATAAGCAAACTAATATCTTAACACAAATGAGAATGGCTTTTTAAACTTGAGCAGAGTCCAGTTTTCAGCAGTGCAGAGTACAAAAACAATCTGTTTTATCTCACTGCAGCAGAGCCAGTTTCCTTATTACACCACCAACAGAACTAGTTCACCGTCTCATCCCACCAGACGTCTCGACTCACTACCATCAATTTGTGGGTTTTGTGCAACCTTGACAAGTTCGCCATCATCGCCATGACGTCCCTTCATCACGAACATTGTCGTCCAGCTAGTTTATATTTTATCAGGCAGACAGTTGGTAGTCTCTGCCAAGCCTTTTAAAAATGACAGGCAGGCAGTCTGTTGATCGACACCAAGGAGAAAATAAGGCAACGTACAGATTCCTTGAGCTCTGCCAGCTGACCGGAGAGCTGAGTCACCAGGCTGACGGTGCTTTCCAGTTTCTCCTGCAAGGAGCGCATCTCGTTCTGCTCGCTGTCGCCCTCGCTGCTCACCAGGGACATGGCTCTCATCCGGGGGAACCAATCCAGGTTCCTCTCCTGGAAAACAGCACAGTGAGACAGATGGTTAAAGCAAGATGTTTCAGAACACGACGGCCACAACTGTAGTGGTTGGTTGAGAGCAGCTAACTGGTATCTCTCAAGCGTAGTCCTTGCCACTTTTTCTTTTCCTCCTCTTGAGTTGCTCCAACAAAGATGACTGAACCTGGTGGACCTCACTGTGGGATGTTTCAGCCAGTTACGCAGGCCAGTTTGCCTTATGTCTGTGTCACTGGCATTAGTGGCAGAGCTCCAGTCGCAGTCCCCACAATTTCACAACGTGTGTTGTCCTAGATGAAAATATTACCCACATACCGAAGCAGATTTTTGATCGTCTCATTTCATTTTTATCAGTGTCAACTGATTGGGATCTGGCATTTCAATTCTCCACGAACCCTCGGATAAAAGATGAGTCACTGAGCTCTATTACAAACACAACTAATATCGGCGCATGACAAACAGTGACATTTAGGGATGGTAACTAGCTAAAACAGGGTCAACTGTACTAATAATACATTTAATTGAAAAGGTCCTTTCAGCCAGTTGATGTCAGCGCGCAGAAGAACATTCACAGAAGAAGAACATTCATAAAAAGATGGATGATGGGGAAAGAGGAGTGGAGTGGGAGCGGGGGAAGACAGACCGATACTAGGGATGGACTGAAGTCGATACTGAATTAAACCAGGGATGAGGTGTGAGGAGGGAGGCGTGGTGATGAGTTCTGGACCAAGTGAAGTTCAGGGAAGGTTTTCTGAGTAAGCCAAGGTGGAGGAGAGTCACAGTAGGCGGGAGGAGAAACACACTCCTGGGTTTGAAAAGACATCTGTTTTTCCAAAAGTTGTTTGTTTAAAAGCAGAGAGCGCACCAAAGTGGAAGCATGTTATGACAGAGTATTAAAAAAATAGTGTCCAGAGTATTTGTCTCCTCCTGAATGGCGTTGTTTGGTCATCAACCTTAGCCGGTTCCTTCCATTTCTCTTAGAAACAACCACACACAGCTGACTGAGTCATTTCATGGGGACTGCTGGAGCATTGGAAGCGTAAAATAGGTTCGAACATTCAATTCAACACAGATGTGACGTACAATAAGGCCACCTCCAGTGCACGTCGTGAGCCAGGAAGGCTACAGTGGTCAAGTTGTGCTGCTCAACAAGCTCTTTCCATGCAAGTGGTGTTGCTTTCAATAACCGATACTTTGTCCCAGGGAGAAGGGAATCCAGTAAAAGATGACAGAAAATTCATGTCAGTGTCTCTAAGGTTATGAGGTGGAGTTGAAGCGAACCACAAAAATGCTTTATTACCCTCCAAGAATTAAACACAGGGTGACAATGATGGCAACAAAATATCAGGCTGTCACAGAATGCAATGTTTCCGTTGCAGCAGTACCTTCTACTGGAGCCTGTTTAGGCCTCTAAAGGTCAAAACACTGAGACCAACATACATACATAAGCAGCACCTTTTTTCCCCCATAAATGTGAATTTCTATCGATTATAAACTTTTAAGATTTGAATTGTAATCCCCAACATTATCTCCGTGGCTGTTGAGGGAAACAGTTCCTCTACTGAGGCGCCACTCTAATGTTTCACAGTGCCCATAACATCTCAATATAAAGCTCATTTTTACCGCTCACATAAAGAGTCTAAAGAGAAGAGCTCTGCCCTGCGTCGCCACAGATATGAGCCTCACTCATACAGTCACTGATCGATTTGCTCCCATCAAAGGCATTAAGTGATTCCGGGAATGGAACAGACCGCCGGAATGTACGATCACCCATGTCAACCTCAGGAGCAACATTAAAACCGTGACCGTCTACAATTGGAACATTCACGAGCTCATCCTGTTGCTGCAGCCTCATACTACAGTGGTCTACTGTGCGCCGCGCTGTTGGAATAAGTCGGACTCAGTGTTGCACCGCTGATCAATTTAAACACCTCAGTGAGCATAAGTTTACAGATGTTCACATGTTTGTGACCACAGTGCTGGTGTTGCACGTCCCCGCCATCACGCTGCTCGCCAGGAGCGCAGGCTTGCATCACAGTACAGTGACATCTCAATGAATGCTGACCATGTTAACATCTGCAGCTCAATTCATCTTTTTTTCCTTAACTTTAAAAGTATTTTGCTTTACTCATTCAGTCGCCATCTCTGAAATGTTAACATGATTCGTGATGCATCATGTTTAAAAACAAAGAAAAGACAAATACAAAACATAATTTTAATTTACAATAAAGATACTTTTTTTTCTACAAACTTATTTCATTATTTATTGTCTCTATTTTTACTCAGCAACTCTCACCAGTTACACAACAGATGATTTTAATGTTCTTATCGAGTGACATGCTGATAATTTCCTCTTAAAGTTGATACCAAGCCTTTATCAAGTACAGTGACTGACTTCAGTCACTCTGCAGCGGTCACGCGTGCTTAAGTAAATAGATGTGAAGGTGAGTGAGCGTGTGTGTGAGAGGGAAGCAGAGAGTGAAAGGAGCCGGCGAGCACATGCCAAGCTGGCTGAGCTATTAGCAGGCCACTGCTTACGTAAGAGCCCGAGGCTGCTGCCTCACCTGTGCACTCTTCAGTAACGCTAGTCTTATTATTACACACGCTGAGCTCATGTGTGTGTGTTTGTGTGTCACATGCATTCAACACAATCACGTCACCGCGGCTACACAAAACGTTATTTCCTCACAAGTGAAGAGACTCAGCACCTGTCTGATACTGGAACATCCACAGCCAAAAGGAAGCAGAGGCTCCTTGAATGACTGAAGAACAAGAGTGTTTCTTAAACACTAAAAAACAACATGACAGAAGGCTGTCCTTTTTTTTTTAATTCTCCTTGAAGTCACCTTGAACTCAGGGGGAACATAAAGAGGGAGAAAGCATCATTTCCTGGTTTATGGAGAGGAGGGTTCATCCAACTGAACTTATATGACCTATTTTCCGACTTCATTGACCTTTGTCAGGCAGCATTTCTCAGAAATAGAGAAGTGACGACTCATGGTCCTCTCGTGGGGTTAAGTACTGTCATCCAGTGGAAATGCAGGGACGAAAAAAAACAAAAAACAGCGGATTAACACTTGCTCCTCGTACAGAAGAGTGCTGCATCATCACTTTCTCCAACTCACACGCAGATAACGTCAGCCTCACCTGTTTGTGTATGAATGAATCTTATCCTCCTCAAAGCGGAGCCGTCACGGGAGACGCTCCCTCACTATGCGTAATCTGTCGGCACCGCCTCCCTTCAGTTCCCTTCCTTGCGTCGGGTCAGTGACGCCGCCGGACCGAGTCTAATGAGCATTTAACCGCGCTCAGAGGGTTGGACGCTCCTCAGCGGAGGCTGGGTGGAGAATCAAATGGTGCAGACCTGCAGGCTCAGCATCAGTCTTTGATCACTGGTCTGTTCCATCGTGATATCACCAAGTGCTGGTTTCTGCTAACTAAGGATGGATATGCCAAGCCCCGAGGTCACTTTTTTGATGAGCTCAGCATTACTTCATTGAAGTTGGGTACGACTCAAACTTGCAACAGTATCACTTAAAATGTGTATGTGTGTGTGTGTGTGTGTGTGTGTCAGGTTGATCCTCACTTGATGGGTCCAATTCTTGACGAAACACAATCCTTGTAAAGACCTTAGACCAAGTATAGCCATTTGTTTTGGAGAAGGAGGTTTAGGATGAGCAGCCATGGAAAGCATTATGTCAATGAGAAAACCTCACAATGTCCCCACAAGGCTAGAAAAACAAGTGTTGTGTGTGTGTGGGTTTGTTTACTCTGCCTCGTGGGGACCAATTCCTGACAACACACTATCCTTTTGGGAATGTTATGTCCTTGTGAGGACCCCACAGGTCCAAAGCTCATCTGACTTACGACTTGCTCGACTTACGTCCACCTGTACTTACGACCACGACCAGCAGATGCTTATTCTGTTTTTATTTTTTATTCAATGGCACCGCAGCACGTAGCAGCGCGTACGACAGTTACGGCAGCACAGTATCCCAGCACCTCACTGTCACACAGAGATCTACCACTACAGTAGTACCTATAACCCTCGCGTCGGCTATTTTGAATGGCATTCCACTTACGACCAATCTGACTTACAACCGGTTGGAACCGATCCCGGTCGTAAGTCGGACGTTACTTGTAATTAGGTTTAAGTTTGGTTCAGAGTCCTGGTTAAGGTGAGCCATTTGTTTTGGGTGGTTCGGTTGAGGGTGAGAGCCTGAGGAAAGCATTATGGCAATGAGAAACCTCATAATGTCCCCACGGAGATAGCAATACAAACGTGTGTGTGTGTGTGTGTGTGTGTGTGTGTGTGTGTGTGTGTGTGTGTGTGTGTGTGTGTGTGTGTGTGTGTGTGTGTGTGTGATCCACTCACTCCGATCATCTGGGCCACGTAGCTCTCAGGTCCGGTATACTCGGTCGGATCCTTCACTCTCACCAGAACCAGGAAGTAAAGGTAATGCCACATGTTGTGTTCAAACTTGATGTGTTCCTCAAATGAGACCGTCTTGTTGTCAAATTTGTCTCTTTCCAGCCCTGAGTGACATGAACAACACAGAGACGGCTTGAGAAATACAACGCAAAGGAGTACGGTAACTTGCTTGTACACACCACAAATGAAGCAGGTGGTTTTAAGGATCTCCTCCTTCCTTTGTTTCTCACTCCTCAGGTCAGCAAACGTGTCGATGATGACACCAAAGATGAGGTTGAGAACAATGATGATGACAACAAAGAAGAACAGGAGGTCGTAAACCACCCGGGCTGCAAAAAGAGGCTCCTGCGTGATCCAGAAACACAAGGACAGGCATTATTAATATGCAGTCGCTCGGACCGTAAACGTTAGCAGCCAAGTGAAGGCACTCAAGGGACCAGAAAGCCCAAGCAGAAAAGGTAGGAAACCAAGTTACGGAGGCCAGATGGTTGGATGTAGGCAGAGTACATATTGGAGATGAAGGTACAAGTTGAAGAGCAAGACAAGCATAAAGGTCTGTGGATAAAGGCGGACATGAAGAAGATGGGTGTGACGGGAGAAGAGGATTGAGGAGGATGGTTTTCTGAAGGGAAATGCCGAAAGACAGAGGCGTGAGAACAGCAGGGTAAGAACTCTTCACCGATTTGGAAGGCCTTCTGAGGATATCTCCCACTCCTCCTCCATTACGCAGCCCCTGATTCAACACTGTGATTATACACATGAGCAGCGTGTCGCACACCCGCTCCGTCCCATCGTCTTCCTCTGTACAGGGAGAACAATGTATGAGCAGAAAGAAGGGGCCAACATTTACAACCCGGCACACTCAGTTCTTCATTGTCAAATCCCAATAGGTCTGTGTCAGTGTGGCTGTTGCTGTGTTTGATTCTAGATGTGCTGCTGATCATGTTCTACAGTGAAGATGAAGGCTGTGCATTGGTTTGGGTAGATGAGATGTCCAGCGAAAATCCATCCTCAGAGAAAAGTACTGATCACAGAGAAATTGTGAAATGTCTGGAGACCATACTCATATTTTCTGGGACTGTCCAGTGGTGAAACCCTTTTAGGAAGAAATCAAAACTGAAATGGTAAAAATGATAGCTCAAAATCTTCCTGTGAACACATCATTAGTTATATTGGAAGTAATACCTCAAAACCTGTTCAGAAAAAATTAAAGATATCTATCAGCAAAAAGGTATCAGCAAAAAGTTTAATCACTTTAAACTGGAAGAAACCTGGACCACCATCAATTAAAAATTGGGAAAAAAATTGAGAGATGTATACTGTATGAAAAAAAGAACACAGCACAGCTTCAGTTAAAAATGTGTAATTCCCTTTGTATTGGTTTATAGGGTCGTTTAAACAAGAATGTGCGGACATATGTCTCAAGGGAATTTGTTTTGTATTTATTTTTATTTGTGTTCTCTTTATAGATATATTATTCTTATATACTGTATATATATTGTTCTCAGAAAACCAGTAAAAAAGGTTAAAATAATAATAATAATAATAATAAAATACACCATTAATACATCAAACTTAAGAGTTTGAAAACATCTCGCGCAGTATGGCATTTCAGGAAAGAAATGTTTTCTCACGGCAGGAGGGTGGTAGAAAAAGAGGAAGTTGAGTTCACGCTTGTGGGGCCCTATGGTGCAGGTGGAGAAGCAGGAGTACAAAGAGTGTGAGTCATTCCCCTCAGCCTCATCAAGTCCCATTGTGTTCACGCCTGAGAGTGTGTGTGTCTGTGTGTGTGTGCGTGAATGCATGCTCAGTGCACAGATTGTCAACTGCAAAGGTCACACCAGGAAAACAACCCACTCTTATGTGACGGGCTGCTTTATTTAGAGATGATATACATCAAGTTTTCTCATTGATGATCAGCTTACCAGCGATTTTGTCAGCTGACGTAACTGGACAAGTATCTTTTGAACACGAATGTGCGTGACTAGAACCTTGCCACAGGTCAGGCTTTCCTGAAAACACAAAAATTGTGATTTTTTTCTTTTAAATCAATCAGTGCATTCAGGTTATGAAACAACTACTATGACATAATTGGTAAGAAAGATATAGCAAGATGTTATATAAACAGACGCAGCAGCTGCCAGGTGGGCGGTGAAGTGTCGCTGAAAACAACCTGAACAAGTCATTTGCACATCCGAAAAAGCTGTGTGCAGAGAAGTGAGGCACCTCACTGGCCCGACTCATCCGGTGTGTAACAGACAGGAGAGGGTGTGCTCCAGGTCAGAGGGGTCAGGGGACAGAGGGGCTCCTCGGTTCAGACTGAGCAACAGTCGTGACTGCGCTCACCCCTGAGGTAACAGAAGCGGAGCTGTAAACTCAGCTGGTTACATAACGTGCGGCTCCGCTGCTGCGTCTGCTCTATTCATCAAAACACAGGATGGTGCGGCCACCAGGTTATGCAACAGGTGCACATGTGTGAGCGAGTTGTCTGTTCTGACCGCTGGAGCACAGTGCCAGGACTCATTAACGCGCACACACACACACACACACACACACACACACACACACACACACACACACACACACACACACACACACACACACACACACACACACACACACACACACACACACACACACACACACACACACACACACACACACACACACACACACACACACACACACACACACACACACACACACACACACACACACACACACAGGTCACTCCTCAGGCACCACTGTTGACACAACATATGTCACCTTCTGCACCCATCACACAATAAAGTGCAATAAACATGATGATATTGGATTCATTTAAACATATGCTTTGTGCATAAATGGGGTTGACACATAAACACCTAATATAATTATGTAAATTTGTAAACTATAAAGGACTTTATTCCGCAGGATCGAGTTCTATGCTGACTTTGATCTTAGTATCCCAATTAATAGTTGACTGTTTATGAACAGATGGCTAGTAGTAACCACTGATGCACACTGCTAATGAGTGTGTTAGTTAACGTGTAACTGTGTTTACAACGTCAGAGAAAGTCGGAAGATCAGAAGGAAACTTTTGACCCTCACGTTTCTTTGCAGCTGCATCAGATCACTCTGTTACATCACATTTTTCAATTAGACAGCATAAGCGCGACTGCAGGCTTCAGATCACGGTGGGGGGAAAACACAAGCTCTGATGGCTGACCTGCAGGGGGAAGGCGGTCCACCTCCATGCGAAAGTCGTCCTTCAGGAAGAGGAAGCCGATGATGGAGAAGAAGTAGACGAGAAAGATGGCCAGGACGGCGGTCAGAATAATGGAACGGCCGTTTCTCGTCACGCTCTTTATTACATTCAGCAGCGTCTCCTCTCGGATCACCAGGTCAAACAACTGCAGGGGCAGCACAATGAATTCATTGAGAGACCTTGAGTCGTAGCTCCCAGACTGCGTGTTAGATTAGTTACCAAAAAACTGTAGAAGAACTCGTGCACAAAAAGGCCCAGGACGCAGATGATGGCGTAACCGAGATGATAAATAAACAGCATGTCCATCACAACTGCTTTGTATCCTCGAGTGAAAGTTCCCTGGTTTCCCACGAAACTCACAAGGAAGACCAATTTGTTGAAGAGCTGAAACACGCCGCAATGTTTATATAATAAATAATTCCACACCAGCAAGTGCTGTGTCATGAACTTACATTGACTGTACCTAACAACAACAGAGCAGGAGCCAGGCCCATAGTGTAGATGGCTCGAAGGATGAGGGAGACCAGGAAGAAGAAAATGCCCCATGGTTTAGGCAGAACTGGAAGTAGAGTGGTGATGACTCCCAAGGCCACCCACAGGCAGATGTTCCAGAACGGGGACAGAGTACCTGAACAAAAGTGGCTTCAGTGACACGTGAAAATGGTGAGTTACAAATAATGTCTGCTTTCTCAATGTATATGCCTTGCAGGTTTGCAGAGTTGGCAGTTTCAGTTGCTGAAGAACATGTCAAACTCAAGGGGACCAAGTCTGGCCCACCAAGCCGTTCTACACGACCAACAAGCACAAATACACACAGTTGGCTCAACATTCTATTAGTCACTAATACAAATATATTTCAATGTCTTGATTCATGAGCTTACAACCTCAGATTTAAGACAAGGATCTTCCTAGATTTTAAAGCTACTGGTAATAATGCTTTCCTCTTGCAAACATTTGTTACCAGCAACAACTGAACATATTGTGATGATTCTTCTTTAGAACAGACTTGGCTTAAGTGCGGCCCGGGGGCCACATGCGGCCCGATGCCTGTATTTTCACGGCCTGTTTGATGTCAGACTAAAACTTTCTCTTTGTAGGACACCACCACCACTTCAGCAGTAAATATAGCATGTTCTTATTTGAAGACTATAATTTTCTTCTTTTCATTGGCCATTTTTGTGTTTTTCTTTTTTTTTTTTCCTCAAAATACATTGAAGGAATATTGAAAATGTCTGGTCCACAGTAATGATGATTTATATTAAAATTAAATGCATATAAAATGAAATATTTCAATAGGTGTCATGGAATATTTACACTTCTGAATATTCTTAATTACATTTCATCTTCTTAGGTTCATTTTGTCCTAGTTACTTGCATATATATTTTGCATATTTTTCCGTCATGTTTTGTAGTCACCGCTGTCTTTCTTTTGATAATGGCCCCTCACAACAGTTACAGTTTCTAATGTGGCCCTTTAGGAAATGTAACTGCCCACCTCTGCTATAGAATAACCTCAGAGGCAATGAAAGGGCTCAAAAAACAACAACGTAGGCATCACTGGCCACTCTTGCGTGGTTTATATCTTCTTTTAAGTTACATATAGAACAGATGCAAAAAAAAAAAAACATCATAAACAAGCTTTTATCTAGCACAGTAACTTCACCAGTGTCTTCCACCACACTTTATGTCAAATCCCGCCCTTGTGAAAGGAACCTTCCTAACACAACAAGTGCACACAATGAACCCGGGAAACCACAGCTAAAACCTCACAAACAACAGACCTTCAGTGTACAACACGCTGATGTGTGTAATCCTTATGGATTCTAATGGTTAAAAATGTTGAACAATCACCCTTTACCTGGTAAAAAAAACTGAGTGAAAAGGCTAACCAGAAAGGACATCTGCTCACTGAACTTCCTGATTCCACCTAAAGTTGTGTTTGCCACTGTCTTTCTTAACACTTCAAAAACGTAAGACTGTATCACCTTATTGCAAGTCAGTTTTATTCTTTCAAAAACACATCCAGGAGCTGAGATAACTCACAGAGGCTGAGTAAACTGGACAATAACAAGACTGGAAAGATGTTGCCTGGTCTGATGAGTCGTCATTTCTGCAAAAAAGCAATCATGTTCTCAGGCCAGCATTTGGTCCTAACAGCATAGAGGCGGTGATGTAATGATGTGTGTGAGAGATTTTCATGGCACACTGTGAGCCCTGCAGTAGCAATTGAACATGATGTTAAAGCCAGAGCCCTCCTGAGTATTGACCACAGAGTGCCCAACCACTAATGGATATTTTCAGTTCGGACTCAAACCAGTTTCTTTAACGCTAATGTGGCATGAGATGTGATGCAACAGGACATCATGGACAACCTGCTCCATCTTCAGCTGCCACTTTGTGATGCAGCAGTTTAAACACGGAGGCATGTTGAAAGCAAACTGTTGCAGAAGTAAATTAGAAAATTCACTGTCTCAGTGATGGTTTCTCACCCTCATCTCCATCATCACCAAACGGGTAGAAAACAGCCACAGATATGTTGAGCAAGCAGGCCAGGTAGAAGGAGATGCTCCCCCACAGAGAGATGTGGCGGGAGAACCAGAACATGGCCTTGTTTTCTGCACACAGTCATCCAGAGGAGAACGTGATCAAGAACGTTTTCTAGATCTCCACAAGGCAGTTTTGGGGACTCACTGCGGATTTTCTTCTGCCACCTCATCTCATTGTAGAGGTTGTCAAACTGCTGGAAGAAGTCGTTGACCTTGCTTCCCTGGTCGTCTCGCTCGGTGGTCGTGAAGACGCGGAACATGGACTCTTCAGTGAGGTACTCGCAGATATTCGGGACCGGGAACACGATCTGCTCCATGGTCCGGTCATGACGTACGATCTGGAGACAAAGGTGAGAATCATCTATAGGAAGACCTTTTCATACAGCACATACAATATAAAACGCTAAAGCTCAAAATACAGAACAGAAATTGATTTGTTCGCATCCTGAGGCAGGAGTTATAGCCCAGACCCCAACCACGAGGAAGAACCTGAACAGCACGCTCGGTCCACCGCACTGAATAAATTCAACGCACTAGTGAGCATTGAATTTGACAAAATTTTAAATGTTCACCTCGATCTGAGCAGTGTGTTTGGCATAAAAATGAAGAGCATCATCTTTTTCAATGTCGGAGTCCATACTGGATCCTGGACCCAAACACGAGCCGGGTCTCAGGCTCTGCTGGAGGATCTTGTTGTGCCTTGCAAGCTACAATGCAGAAAATGAAGTTTTACATGATTAATTGTGTTTGAAACCCAGAGCCTGCATATATGAAACGACTGGCATCACTTATATAAAGACAACCTGATGGGCTAAGATGTAAATATTGTGTCCAACATCCTTAGAATTGATCTGGTCCCCTGTGCCGTCCCCCTCCTCTTCGCTCTCAAGGCCCTGATTATACGCCTCCTTCATGACATCCACCTGAAGGAAGGAGTCACAGGTTAAGCACAAAAACAATGAGGCAATGAGTGAATTAAAGATAGGAAATGCTTGAACCAGTTCAGTTGGTCTCATCTTATAGAGAATCTTCTCTGCGTTTTCACTGTCATGGCGACTTTCCATGATGGCGAGCAGCAGCTTGGATGCATTATTCTGAAACAAAAGCCACATTTGAGGTCATCCAGTCAGCAGAACTTAAACAGGCCGCGCTTGCTCACCTTGAGCTGCATCACCAGGTCCAGTCGGTGCTTCCCCAGTGGGTTGATCTGGTTGACTATCAAAGCGATGATGATGTCGATGCCGTTTGACTCGTGCTTGGCGATACATGTCTAGGAAAACAAAACAAGAAAGGAACTTTAAAGCTGGTTAGCTACTACTAGCTTGATGTACTCAGCATTGCCTGCAAACAAACACCTCACCTGGTTTTCATGGCAGGGACCCTGGCAGTACTCTGTGATGGTCTCCAAAGTTTGTCGCACCAGGTCCACATTATTCTCATTTATATAGAGTCCCAGAAGACCAAGACCTCCAGTGGTGCTACCACAAATGCAGTCCAAGAACTGAAGGGTCTCACAGACCAGATTGTAGTTTGTCTTGTTGTTCTGGTTGCGCAGAAAATTCTGGATAAGGGAAGGGAAATATTAGAACCCAAAAGGTTGCTCAACAGTGTCATTAGATTCAGATGAATAGATGTTTAAGACACTAGTGACTCCAGCACCTGCAGGTCCGAGTTGTGGTTCTCACAGAGAAGCTGCAAGTAACGCAAGATGGGCTTCATGATGGTGATTGTGGGACTCATCTGAGTTTCCTCTATCACCTCCTCACTCCCAATCCCTTCGTAGCTGTGACCCAGCCCGTCCAGATCTGGGTCCAGCTCTTTCCTGAAGGCAGAGAAGGCCCTCGAGGTGGCTGAAGAGGCCTCCTTCAGCTGACCACGCATGTCCTCCCTCATCAAAAGTCCGGATTCATTTCCTGCGCCACACAGACAGTTTCCATTTTTTTTGTCACCAAAACTGAGTCACATGTGGGAGAGTCTGCCTGTGGTCAATATCAGTCAGAAACGCTGCATGAGAAGAAACTATTTGGGGTTTTCTTGACAGTCAAGCATGACATTTGCAAATAAAAAACAGATTTGAATCCACTGTATAACGGTTCTCACATTAATCGTTCTCAACTGATGACTGTTATTTTCAGTTTTGAAACACCCAAAGACAAATTCTTTGGTGTTGCAACTTTTTTAAGCTCATTTTTTACATTGTCATTAAAAAAAGGACCTAATTTTGATACAATACCCTTTTGATCAGCTTGTGATGTGGAGGTCACATGGTCCTGACATGTGACTACAGTCTGTACAGAGATCAGCAACAGATCATTTTGGATTTATCCACCACTATTGTTCCAGCCAAATGCAGAGACCACACACAGTTGGCGACTAAGGTTTCGGTCACACCTGAGCCTACTGTGCTTGAAGTTGTGCTGTTGAGTTCCCGGCACAATGTTGACCCAGTTTGCGATTTGAAAGTGGGTGATTAATGTTTTTCCTTCATCTTTATATTGAAAGAAACACATAAGTGACAACAAACAATGGCTAAATCTTTGTCAGGTGTCCTTTCCAAAAATGTCTTGCATTTAACTGGTCTCATCTTTTCGATACATGTTTCGATACTGCCTTCAAAATCAAAAAATAAAACATTATTTTACTCAAAAATGTCAGCTGAATAATTGTATTATTTTGCTCTTCAAGTACTCAAATAACCTCCTATTTCCAGACCCCTAAAATGTCATAATTGAAACCTGTACCAGACATTAGGTTTCATCAGTGCATCTGGTAAAATACAGACATGATTGATTGTTGTTACATATAAGTCAAACAACGTACCCTTCCTAAATCTGACGCCACTGCTGTCGGAGTCTTCGTCCCTCTTTCTGCTGCTGACCTCAAACATGTTGACAGACACCGTGGCTCTAATTTCCTGTTGAGCCAAGCGCATGCGGTCGTAGAAGACCTTGAAGAACCTCTCAGACTTCCTCTGCTTGTACAGTTGGCAGTAAAAGGAGTTCTGTTTGGAGACAGACAGAGACAGTGAGCCACCTACAGCAGGTCTCTCCTGAATGTCAGTCAAGTTTCGCTCATGCAAGGAACAGTCTGTTTTCCCATACTCCCCACTGGTCTCAACACCACAGGTCTTAGCTTCTCATGTTATTATGTATGTTAGCACATTATAAGCTTGTTGGTTCTGAGGGATACAAGTTCACACCCTTCATGTGCCCTGCTCAGACATCAATATTCAGCAGAGTGGTTGTAACTGTCTCACCTGGATCTGTGTGTTCCCTCCCTGCAGCAGAGCGATGCCAAGCAGGATGCTCTCTTCAAAAACCCGATCATTCTTAGTGTTGACAATGAGGTCAATCACCAGTTCGGATGTTCCGACGTTATCCAGCAAGCACTGGATCTCCCATAAACTGCTGCCTGGCTTGTCAGACTCCAGCATGTGCGCACCACCTGCATATATTGATCTATAAGAAACACTGCCAGCAAAACAGTTGCAGCTGTGCTTGCCACTGGGCTTATTTTAGCAGGACCAGCACCAACCTCCAGTCGAGACAACTCCACTCGTGTGCTCTGATTTGGCGAGAAGCTTTTGATTTCCAAAGTAGCGTGTGAGGAGAATCTTTCTCAGCTCGTTTCCCTGCGATGAAGCAAATCATTGCATTAACTTTCAAACTATTTTAACGGCTTAACATTGAACTCCAAAGGTCGGATAATGGCACATAATCCCATGAAACATCACCAAAAACTGAGACGTGTTATCATAAATATATACCACATTGAAACCCTGGCGTGATCGCCGGCATAAAACCGGCCAATCATCCTTAACAAGGCCAAGCAGATTTCATCTCCCACGTAATTGGAAGAATCATCCCATGAGTAAATGATGAGCACCAGAATGACAATAGTGGTGTTAGCAGAGTGACGGAAGAACCAGGAGACATGACAACTGTGGGCACCCAGGCGGATACATGTGACAGTCAGGCAGAGATACTATACAGTAGGACCGAAATGAAATAATAAAAAGACTTAATGAATGAAAAAAGAAAAGTTGACTTCACAAATGCAGAAAAGCTTCTGCAAAGTTTTAGTCAAGTAGGTGAACCTGGGTCCATTCCAGAGTTTTCCCTGACACTCTGGTTGCCTCGAAAGAAATCCAAAAATATACAGGGATTCAGTAAAAAAAAAAAAAAAACACATGCGCGGAGCGATCAGCTGACCCACGAGGCGCTATGTTGTTGTGTATAACGCTGCCTCTGTATGGAGACGTGTCCCATTAGCTACATTTACTGACTGTTTTTTCTTCATATTGCGGTGTAAAACCTTTCCTGTCTCCGCACTGGACCGTGGTAGAGTGTCACAGGGGAGGTGCTGAAGCGCTCACTCCAGGGTTTGATGTCCTGTTGTGGGCTGGAGCTGGGACAGGGATGAGGCGAGTCTGGGACAGAGCGTGACTTGGTTTATGACTTTGTCACAGCCAAACTGCACAGAAGCGCACATTCAGAGCTGGACACGCACCGGGCACCTCTTCACTTCTGGAGAGACGTCACTCACTCGGCAACCCCTCCCACATGCAGCGGCCACACACATAGAGGAACAGCGCACCTGCAGCAGACACTCTACATTCACTCCTACAAAAGACTATTTTAAGCCTTGGAACACATTAATTCTTTTTCTATTAATTGTAATGGGAAAAATCGATTCAGATTTCGAACAAATCGCTTCTCGAACTACCGGTTGTGGTCGAGAACCGAGGTGTGTGTGTGTGTGTGTATATATATATATTTATTTTGCCCCAAGTAGCTAGGATAGCTGCTATCTTAAATAAACAGAAATAAACGTCTCACTATATAATAAAGCCATGTCTTACTCAACACACAAGTGTGTATTAGGAGCAGTTCTGAGGATCTAAAACAACACAACTCATACAGGTGCAAACACAACATTCATTCTCCAAATTCTTTTGCATAGTTCTGAAGAAGATAGAACCTTTTTTTTTTTAAACACACCAATCTGTACAGTGACTCACCACTGCAGCCAAGAAACACACGTGTAACAGAGTTGGTGGGGGGAAAATGAGCCTAGCTTCCATCCTAAGGAAGCTATTTAATGTTAGTAGCATTAGCCAGTCACTGAAAACAGGAGGACAAATTGCCCCACAAAAATGTGAGGTCGTAAACGACACTTAATAAGAACCAAAAACGAAGTGTCACCTTGTCAATGAACATAGCTGTGAATAGGTGACGTGGCCTGTGTTTCTCACATTTGTACACGTTTCATAAGACATTGATACAGATGGGACGAAATGAGCACACAGAATAATCTCCCCCTGGTGGTTGTGTAACCGCCATATGATTGACAGCTGGGTGACTGAGATTGTGCTTATCACCTTATTTTTAAACAGGAATGGCATGGGACAATGACGGAGGTGTGAGATGGACTGGAGTGGATATAAACAACACTTGAGTCCAGCAGATTATTCTGATTCACTATTGGTCATGGCAATTCTTTTTTTTTTTTATTTTTTATATAACATCCCTCGTCCAATTTTTCATGTTTGAATATGACAGAGCCGGGGTCATGGTTCGCTGCTGCCTTACATTTAACACTTTGTCAATCACTTCTGCTCCTCACTGAGTCATGACTGAAACCATGTCATTGATGACCACCATTAAAAAGATGAAACGGTTTCATCAGAGTGTAAGAAAACTGACTAAATGTGTAGTTGTTTGGATCAACACCTACAACTTTTCAGCTGCAGTTGTAATTCTAATTCAAAAGTTTCAGAGTTCCTCGACAGCTGAGGTGTTCAAGTCGATCTCAAGTCTCATCATCACACAGGGAAAATGCACCGGGGCACGACAACTCAGTCAGAGTTACAAGTCAGCAGGCTGAGAAGTGAACTAGAAACCCACCAACTCACAAGCCCTGACTGCCCTCAGAAGACCTCTGTGTCAGTAAGCGGCACAGCTCATCTGCAGTCAGTGGAGACACCTGTCTACCTGCGCCGTCTGGCTCAGTTGCCTTAGACACACACAGACACACACAAACACACTCACACACGCTTAATGTCGGAGTTCAATGCCGCGCACAAACAAACTGCACAGCTGGGTACACACGGAAAGTGCTCCCAAGTTTGCTTGGTTTAGTCATTCACATCTTCCAGACCAGACTAACTAACTCACTGAGCTGGATATGGACCACTTGGTCCAGCTCTCTGGTGAGTGATGCAGTCTGCTGATGGCTGGTCTGCAGAGAGCGAGGGCGTGGATGGGGCTGATGGCGGCACAGTCAGCCCTGTCTGACTCATCTGCTCGCTGCTGCATTGACGAGGAAAGTCAAGTGATGTAAGAGCCATGAGAGGTGAGATAGAAATAGCGGTAGAAAAACTTGCAAAAGTAATGTGTGGCGGGGGGAGGTGGGGAGCGTTTGCTGGCTGAGCCCGACGAACAAACAAAACTAGCGTGCAGCACACAGTGGAGTTTGTTTTAAAATGTGCACCGGCACGACACACTGCGGCTCCGGTGTCCAGGCTGAGGGATAAGCTATTCTGTCCCTGACTCCTCGCTTTCCCCTCCCTCCTCCGATGCAGCTCTGCTGTCTGCAGATCCCCGCGCTGCTAAAGTGAAGAAAACAGTGCAGGACAAAGACATACTGGATTCTTTCAGGTGGTCTTAGACAGGGTCCTGGGCAACTGGCAACTTCTCCAGAATATAACGCTGACAGGGAGCGTCAAGAAATGAAAACCAGTCACAGTATCAAAGTAGGTTCATCAAAAAAGTTTGAAGAATATTTACAACAATTGAAGACGTTTCTGTTGTGGACCGCAGAGTTTTTCAGTGACAGAGATGCCTATATATATCTGCATATATATATATATATATATATATATATATATGTAGATCAGGGGACTCAAAGCCGAAATCTTGACCACAGTCCAAGTTGCAGCCCAAACAAGACTGTTCATGGGGGAACTACGTCAGCAGGAAAGAAGTATCTAAACAGAGAACTTGTAAAAACACTTGAACGCCACATAAAAAGGCTTGGTGGGATGTGATTCAGACACCAAACGTCCTCAGGCAGTTCGAAAACTACAGAGTGAGGAAACCTGAGGTCTTACTGTTTCATGACAACAACTTGAGGGCCTTCAGTCACATGACATAAAAAGCAAAGATCTTGGCATTCTGACAAAGGTTTTTTACTGCTTGGTAATGGTCATGTGTACGGTTCCTATTTCAATTCAGCAAGAATTTGAAATGCAAAAAAAAAAACCTAGCTAGAAACAAGAGACTGCCATTATTGAATGCAATGCAATTCATACAGCAGACCTCAGTCATTCACATGAAATACAAACTTCTGACCCGCTCAATCCCGGGCTCTTTGAACAGCATGCATCGGCGGAATGGTGCACGCATGCGCATCACATGCCTTGATTTACAATGTTTTCGGGATGCAGAGTCATTGCAAAATGGCCAAACTAATTCGGCCTACATGTGAGTTCAATTGGAGACTGCTGGCACAAACACTTGACCAGGAGTAAACAAGTTCTCAGTAGAAGGAGTGCAATGACACATGTGATTTTTAACATCATTATACTCTTGTTTGTGTAGCATACAGGAACTTCCTAAGAAAGCGTGTTGCAATTTTACTTTCCTTTATCTGATCATCACACGCAAGCCAAGTCATGCAACAGCAGCTCACATTATTTATAGTAAACACAGATGAATTGAAAACGCTTGATAACGTTGGCATTTAGACGCACTTCCAGACTGTGGATGTGCCACCTCACACCACCTCCAAAACCAGCACTGAGACGAGTGTGAGCTTCTCAACAAAACGGCACATTGAGTCCGAACAAATTGCTATTCACTGAGAAGTTACTTTATCTTAATTTAACCACCATCTGTCTTCATCCATGCAAAGCTGATACACTAATACTCTTATGAACGAGCCAAAAACATTATTCCACTTCATGGCTGTTCGGGGGACCAACACACAGCACAGAAGACTCTGCGTGTGTATTTGAAGAGGTCCACTGACAGTGGTATCGGTCACATATCCGCAGGTTTTCAACAGAAACTCTTTATAGGCCAAGATGTTGACATGCTAGTTTTCTAGGACTTCACGTTACCTTTCAATTTAGTTCTGAGCCAGCTAACCAGGGTGATTGCTCCTGATCCAAATTAAATTCCCAGAGACTTTCTCGGAACATACTGTATTTCCCAGAAGATCACTTGCACAAGATCATGAATTTGTTTTAAAATGTTTCCAGACCAAATAAATGAATAATTCCCTGCGGCACGGCTGTGTGTGGCGAGGTATCTTCTGACACGATACATATCCCAACGCAGGAGTGGTGATATGATCCATTGCGATCAAAGATTTGTAATATATTGTAATATTTGTTAGCAAGAGCTGTCATTTTTAGGGGGAAAATCATATAATTCTGTTATATATTATTTAACTCCAAAGTTCAGAAAGAAAATGTTATTAGTATTAAATACATGCCCCAAATGCAGAAGCATTTTCCAAGTATTTATGTATTAAATATCAATACAGACAACTTAAAATATCACGACAATATCAAACAAAGTATTGCAATATTTCAGCAAAAACATCAATAAAATATTTCAGAATTGGAATCACAATATTTTAGCATACCAATGTTTTATTACAACTTTATAACAATCATGCACCAGCTTTTAAAATGCTTTTCCTCATGTATTTCGTATGTTCGTATGTGGCCTTTAGCGAGAGAGTTTCACACAAGATTTTTTACACAAAATTCCAGCCAGGGTTTCAACATACTTTTTCAGACTTTGAACATAAGCACAAGCACCCAGCATTGAAACTCTTACAGAAAATATTCTTTTGACCAACACTGCAGGCCTGTCGAAGTCAGTAATGGCAATAATGGCTGGTTGTTTGTTGGCTCCACGTTATTGTCACCGCACATACGAGATATGAAGTCTAGACTGGATGTGTATATCTGCTGTCGAGGACAAGCAGCTTGGTAATCTGATGTTGCTTCTCCATTTGTGTAGTAAGAATTAAGCATCTTAATATCATGTTCTTTGGCGTTCTTTCAAAGGAGGTCTGCAGACAACACCGCACCAGATTATGCTATAACTTGGCAAGAAATCAGGATCCTCGATCCCTGGGAGGTCATGGAAAATGAAGTCCAATAGAATAAGACCCTTTTAAGGGTTAGAAATAAATGATTGGTGTGAGTGATAAAACTACACTATTACAAATAATTTAAAGTTGCTGACTCATGCACAGTGGAGAGTCCTTAGTTATGGTCAAACTGCTGCTCCATGTGACCAGTGACGGCTGGAGGAGACACACAAAACAAGCCTTAATCTCCTGTCACCATGGACACTCCAACATGACTGGGAAGAATCCCTGACAAGTCACGAGGACATGTGATATTCTAACTATTGACAAAACTTTTCAAAGTTCCACTCGTGCTGACTCAGCAAACAGCCTAAAATTAGCAAAAGGTCCAGCCTGCCATCTGTCCGCTGACCCAAGGACGCTAAGCCTCGATCCGCCACTCTCACCAGCGGGCAGACGGACAAGGAAAACCCTGCAGGATGAGCTCACAGCCAGCGTGGCACGCCGCCGTGCACCGGGAGAGCGTGTGTCCCAGTGAAGCGTGCATGTGATGCGCTTAGTACCAGAGAGTGGTAATCTGTAAATCTGCTTTGCTCCAGGCAGGTGGTGACAAACTCGGATGGAGTAAAGAGAGGCACACAATGTGTGAATGACAGCAAACTGTCAGTCACCAGGAAGTGGTTTTAAGAGGACGTTAAGTGGAGACGTGAATTAAATCTGAGGGAACACTGAGGTAGACACGACGGATTTAAAGGGGACCTACCCTGCTCATTTGAAGGGCTTTTGTAAGGACATGTCACTCCTGTAAAGCAGTGACATTTCAGCTATTTTATTGCAGTAAAATACAGTTATTTAACCGGCTCCTCTTCGAGCCAAAGCAGCTCTACTCTGTGTCCCTCCTGGCTGACTGTGCTCCTCAATTCAGTCTCAGTCTAACAACCAATATACACGGTTCAGTGAGGGTAAAGGAAGGCTCAAGCCAGTTGGAGCCCCAGTCACTTGGCTCTTGTGTGGATCTTCTCTTTTCAGCACCTTACACCTGATACTCCACTCATGACGTTACAGGAACATTCCGCACTTTTCAGCGGTAACTTTTCCGTGGCCGCTGCTGTGACAGACCCAACATTCCCAGATGATCAAGACTAAAACCCAGCCAGGCCTGGGTGTGACCACCTCACAGATAAAGACAGCCAGCAGAACGTGAAAGACTGACACGCAGCGAGCAGGAAGAGAGTGGCGATGAGAGGGAGAGAGAGAGAGGGAGTAAGGAGGGAGGGAGAGAGGAAGAACATGGTGTTCCACGTGACGCCGGCTCAGCCACTGCAGGCTGTTACGTAAGCGCACCCCCTGCCCTGTCTCCTCACGGACCGTACAGACAGATTCTCTCCAATCCCTCTCCTGCTCGCCGCTGCCCACTTTTTTTTTTTCTTTCTCTTCCACTCACATGGCTCCTCACATGGCTGCCTCCCTCTCTTCCTGCTAAGTCTCCTCACATCCCTTTCCTCACTCTCCAGCACCCACTCATTGCTCCCTAGGGGAGCCACCAACCTCCTCGCTTATACTGTCACTATCTCTCAGTCTTCCTCTCTCTCATTATTCCCATCAATCAGTCCTCTCTCGCTGCCTCTGTAGTGTGCAGTTAGTCTGGAGCTCCACGCACAGGGCAGCCGGCAAATGACAGAGAGGGCACCAGCACACAAACACACACACCTACTCACGCTGACATTTTTTAAATCATTACTGCACTGTCTGGCTTCTCCGCCGCACAGTCCCGCTTTTTAAAGTGACTCTTTTTCCACCTTCACTTCTCAGATCTTGTTCCATAACAGTTGAATCATTTGCCTTCTTGAAAAAGCAGCCTGGTGAGCTGGCAAACGCACATATACTTCCCAGGGAAAAAAAAAAAAAAAAAAAACGACTTTCAGCACTTGTGAGTGACATTGGCAGGCATACGGCAGAAAAGCATTCACATGCTGTGAACCGCAGGCACAGCTGTAGCAAGCCATGAATTTTTAAAATGTACTCTATTCCTGAATCAGTTCACTTAAATGACTGATTTTACAGTGAGATGCCATCGAGTAATTATTGAGTTGAAGATTGTTTATTATACTGTAGAACGCAATAGCTTTAAATAAACTTTATGTCAATTAAAGTAAAATAAATTTTTGTTATTTATGTCAAATTGTCAGTATAAGTCAAAAGATAGGATACTCATAAAAACAAATTAATCTCAGGGAAAAACAATTATGTAAATCTAATTTACTTAATAAAAATAATTATTTTTCCATGATCAATAAATGCCTAAAAACATTTTTTTTTTTTCAGTCATGCCCAATGAGGACTAGTCGAATGCAGGCAGATAAAAAACAAAAACAAAACGTGTATAAAAGAAAGAAGTTAAATACCTCTGTGTCGAACTTTTAACATGTTCAAGTTTGGGTGAGTATGAAGCGATGCACCAACAGGTTTCCGTCTCATTCACAACGTGATATTCATTCAGTAATTCACCCATTTTCAACTCATTCCTTGAACAGGGTCATGTGGCAGAAGCTAAACTTCACTCTTAAGTTTAAGATTCATATTTAGTCTTGCTTTTATATATGAGTATTTAATAACTTTTTAAAGTATTTCTTATGCTAGAATACAGTGTCTTTCTATGTCTTTATGTGTTGGTATTGTTAATACTATTAACTGCGTTCATCTAATTTATTTTTTATTATTTTTGTCTCCATTATCAACTACCTTCAGTATTTACCCAGGAGGTGACCAAGAATGAGTGGATGCCCCCGGTACTGAGTTGTATCTATTCAAAGAAAGTTGAAGTCATTCATTCATTCACTCATTCATTCATTCATTCATTCCACATACATAAGGACTCGCACACTTAAACCTAACCCAGTGACCTAACCCTAACCCAGAGGGAGTTGAACCTGCAACCTGCTGCAGCACGCAGTACAAATACATCTAAATAAATATATCATAAGAAAGTGTGCCTCTGTATGATGTGATATATGACGATGGAAAAAATGAACATTACATAAAATAAAATAAGAAATAATAAAAAGCATAAAAACACAAGAAGAGATGTAATGTAATGAAATATACACAACTGTGAACTTAAGAGTTTCATTAATCAGAAAAAAAAGGTAATTAATTTTCTTTTACTTTTTATTCAGGCAGTCCATCCTATTTCAGCCTTCATTAAACAAACTGATGTACGAAACATTAAGTAGGAGTCTGACCTTTTGGATATTGCCACGCCTTAACCGACCTCACAACTTGAGAGCCTTTGTTTACACACAGATGCACATAAAGCTAATTTCTGAAGTCACCGCTAAAAACTCTGACAGGAGGTGCAGCGAGCTCCTCACACCTCCTCAAACCGCTGCAGTATTGATTTGTTTGTTCAGTGCTTCCATCCATCCATCCTCCTCCTCCTCCTCCTCCCTCCTGTTCTCTCTCCCTCAGTTGGAACATGTCCTCAAGTGCCTCCCTACCTTATGTAACACCGAAAGGCCCACAGCATACTGATGAAGGAGTGTCTGGGCTCCGGGCCGACAGACCTCTGAGAAAACAAGGACTCGGACGTGGCTGGTCGAAACAGCTCTGCTGAGACTTTATAATGATTCGAAGCGCGCAAACAAATATAAAATTACTTTGAAAAAATATTGTTTTTATAACAATGTCAAGTGAATGTGTAAACAAGCAACGCTCCAGGGCAGCAGTGTTGAGCTGCTGGAGCGGGCTACTTCAAGTGGAAAGTCCAATTTAACAATGCTCTGACCATGGCTGGAACACGTGAACATAGTTCAATGTAGTTTGGACTGAATGACAAGATCGCATGCTTCATGGGCTTCAAGCTTATCCAGGTGTCTGCACATAATGTAGTGAATCATGGGCGTCAGACTCCAGCTACTCACTGACTCCTGGAAGCTCTCCTTTTTGTCCAGCATCTGTCTGAGCGTCTGCAGAATCTTGATGCAGAGCTTCTCTTCCTTGTCCATCAGCTTCTGCGTGTGTTTTATCAGCCTGATGGTAGAAAACGGGAGTGAGGTCATCGGATGATTTCATGTAAACACATACATGTGTACAGATTTGAGTCTACCAAAAGCAGAGAAAGAGCGCCACTACAGGCTGAAATTGTAATTACAACAGATATGTTTCTCGAATTGAAATACACTAATGGTGTATTTAAAACACAAGATTATGTAAATAATAAATGACAGACAGCACAGGCAAAAAAAATTACAATGTATTTTCATTTGGATAGAAATTGAGAAATAAGAATGGAGGAAATAAGCCTGGTTGAAATACAGCCCAGGGCATCAAGCGCTTATAAAGCAATTAATAATATTTACACATTCTTTTGTTCTTGTTACTCTTTTAAGTTTCTCATCTTCTGCATTCCTGCGTTTTTCAGCTAGATGGGCATCAATTCAATCGCACTTCCCAATACTACAGTAGTACATGTGCAGTGCACACAGCCATTTGCATTTCCTCAGTAAACTCAGGTTCACCCTGAAGACCCATCTCTTAAATTTGAAGGTGCACTGAGGGCAGAAAACCAGACATGAATCCAGGAAGGAGCATCTTACTTGGACATGAAGGCGCCGCTCTCACAGCGCACCCGAGCCTCCTCTGGAAACAGCAGCTCAGGACTGTGCAGCACGTCTACCAGCACAGAAAACTCTGATTGAACTTTTGGACTGTACTGCTCCTCCAGACAGGACACAACTCCCTGCACAGACACAGACACGCTTCAACAACCAGTTCCGTTTGCATTTTTAATGTGGTTGCTGAGTACCTGTAGTTTTTCAATGATATTCTTGTAGTCTGGACCACCGAGTGGCTCCTTGCGAGGTCGGTTCCGAGCGGTGATCCTCCAGTCCTTGGCTGCACGCTGCACCATGGTGGTATGTACCTTAAGAGACAGTGTGTTGACCTGACTGTCCAGGTCCACTGGGATGGCGATTGCTCGAGCTTTAGCTGCAAAAACAAGATCAATCAGCGGACTAAGAAAGTCATCACAGAAAACTGAAATATGTTGTTGAACATTTTATCAGTGGAGGTTTAAAATTATGAACTTTTTTTCAAACAATATATTCAAATAGGACTCATTGTTTTAAGTTGTTGCCCAGGCCAGACTGGAGATGTACATCTACTCCTGGGCCAGCACCAAATCCTCACCCAGCAAGAGATTACCGGTGATATATTAACACCTTACATGGCTCTTTTTCTACTTTTAGAACGAACTACCTAGGGAAACCATCCTCAAGAGTTGTGCCTCTAGACTTCATTCGAATCCTGTTTTCCCTTCTCGCACCAAGAGGATCAACATCCTCCACATGGGACGAGGACTTGTATCCTGCTGAGAGTGAGCGTTTCATCTTCTCCCCGCTGAGTTCCGGGACTTACCCACATCAGCCAGTGTTTTGATGCAGCTCTCGATGTTTGCCTTCTGAGCCGACACCACCCAGTTGCAGTTGCAGAGTCTGAATGAAGACTGGAGCAGCTTGATGAAGATGGACTGGTTATTCTGCAGGAAGAGAAGCGCTTTACCATAAACATCACAGGTGAGGAATGTCAAAAACATTGGTTAAGTTGATTTCTTGAGACTGAAATGAACTCAGAAATACTGGAGGAAAGAAATTTTTTATCACAAACTGTCTGTGAAATGAACCGGACGCTGACAAATTCATGAGAAACCGTGGCAACCTTAGCCACAAAATTGTCATTTTTGACAACTTGAATCTGGATATTGTTGATACGGTTGAGAGATAAACCACAGCACAGGTGAAGGCTGACATGCACCGAAAGTGTGGTGGAAAAGCACCTACTACATCACACTGTACTGTGTGTTGCTGCTTTGTGTGGCCATGTTCAGAAACTATAAATGTTAATAATGAATGGCGCAGCCAAAGAATATAATACTGTACTTTAATTTAACAAAATCATGAAGCTGGCAGTAGAACTTGGAGCACTAATTTGTTAATTCTTATTGAACGATTGGGATTTTAAATCTGAACCCTGTAAAATACCTGCAAGTTGGAGTGATTGACAGAGAAGGGCGAGCTGAAGAAGCCTTTCACGATGGCCATCACTGTCTCCGTCACGTACTTCTCCAGAGCTAAGTCAGCGTGGTTTCGGTCTGTGGTCGAGTTACACACCTGCAGAGGCAAAGACGAAAATATCAGTGGCTAGACACACAGCTATTATTACACAAGCTGCATAAATATGTTGCAGAGATAATGAAATATAGTAAAATATAGGTTATATAAATCATCACAAGTGATACATTTGAGTTTGGTGACTCACAGTGGCCATGTCCACCAGAAAGTTCTCAAAGAGCTTCCAAATATGATTGGAGGTGTAGATCTCTTTCATTTCCACTTCAGTGTCCACATAGCAGTGATTCACAAAGTTCACGTAGGCTGTTTTGACCTGCAGACAGACAGAAGAACAGACCACATCCTCAGTTGACACATGTTCCTCCACCTTGTTGTGACATCTGCCAGCGTGAGCGCATCATCGTCCTCACCTCAGGTACACAGTTGACATCGGTGACAACTTTGACGATGTCATCCAGCGGCAGCAGAGAGTTACACTTCAGTTCGGTGTAGACATTCTTGCCCTCGGTGCAGGCGGCCAGCAGCTCCACCAGAGTATTGTGGTAAGCCAGTGCGCCGTCTTCATCCGCCCGCTCGCGCTCAGAGCCCATCATCTGCAGCAGAACTGGGAAGGATGACCGGTCGTTGTAGAAGACAAGGACATCCTCTCCTCCATTCACAAGCTGAAAAAAGACGCCAATACTTCATAAATAGTTGTTCGCATTTTTGGAACTCACTGTGAACCAAACAGGTCTCAACTTGACGGTTTTTCATCTGTTATTTCATCTATTATTGTTGTTTTTTTAAGTGTTTTATGATGCGTTATGTCCTGCAATTCAGATGTAACTGTTAAGCATGTAGTGTATGTTAAATAAGACTAAGTAGAAATGCATTGTATCAGTTAATTGTGGTACAGATGAGCAATTAAAATATTGCTTGTGGAGACACATTAGACTTGTGACTTTCCTCTTACACTCCCCCTCTTGTTTCCTCACACCTGCGCCGCTAAAACAATTCAAACACCACTGCACAGACAAACTGGCATCACCAACCAGTAGAGTGTTTGTCTGCATTAAAATTGTGTATTACTGCTAAATATTTCAGGTCAGATAAGTCACAAAAATGTGAATTTGAAGATTCAAAATTGATATGAAATATATTTATTGACTGTATGAGATAAAGAATTAACTCAAAACTCTCACCAAAAATATTGTATTTACCTCTGTCATGACTTTATCTTGACATTTCTTCACGTATTTCCCGTCAGCTTTTACGACAGTCTGCAGGAACTTGAGGTAGAGGACATGGCGTCCGTGGGTTTCAATGCAGTGCACAAAGTGGTGGACGACACGGTCACTGATCTCATTGCAGAGCTGGTAATTATTCATAAATATGTGACGCAATGTCTCAGCCTCTAGCAGCTGAAAGAAACAAGAACAAGTTCTCAGAATTAGAAAAACACAATGGTACACAAAATCTTTGTCTGGTAAAACTGTAGTCCTTAAAAGTGGAAATAAAGCAGAGGTGATAAAAGTCAAGCTTCATGCAACAAATTTAAGAATGTAAATCAGGGAACTATAGACTCAAAATAATGCTTAAAAGCTACACAGGTTACAGAGGGTCTTACCCCAGGAGTGAGGAAGAGGTTCAAGTGTTTATGTAGTAAAACTTGGTTCTGATCATTCCCCCTGCAGAAGTTCTGCAGAAAGGTGTGTGCCAAAGTCATCACCTCATTCATCTTCTCATCAGTCTGTGAACACACCAAACACAACAAAGGAAACTTCAGTCTGGTTATGTAACCCCAGCAGCACAGGAGCAGGAAGATGAGTCAACCTTCTCGTAGGGGATCTGCAGCAGGTCCAACACGACTGTGTGAGCCCCCATGTTCTTCAGAAGCCTCTGCTTCTGTGCACGACTCTTTTTGTGCTGGTGACAAAGTTTGCAGAGCCGCTGGAGGATCTGCGCGAGACAGACACGTGGAAGAGACAGTTAAACCTTCTTCAGGAGAGCCACACGGAGGTTGTTTCACTGGCCTCTTTCACAATGTTGTAGTTGTTAGCTTTGTTGCTGTCGATCTGGGGTTTGATGTCGCCATCCTGGACGGGGCTCAGCACGACTTCCTGTGAAAGGTGAAGAAAGAGAACTTATTTTTCAATAACCTGGGCATTTTTGTTATTTTATGACAATATGACAGCAAACAATCTCAAAATCAATTCCCTTCATGAGATCTACAGGGAGGATGATAGGTAAGACAAACAGAGATTATACAAGAACTCATAAGCGTTGATGAAGTTGCCTGTGATTAGTGGATGGCAGAAATTCAGCATGTATTAAGCTGCAGCTTTTTAGTTTCTTCAAGCTTTTGTTGTTGCTGCCAAGGCCACCGAGATTCTTCAGGGCTTACGTACTTATTACAATTGTGACTCCTGAGATAACACGCTGCAGATTTAGCCTGAATCAAATCTGAGCTCTCCAATTCTGAACACCAGTCAACCTTAATCAGCAATTTATGAACAATATTTGCTGAATCACCTCGATGTTCTTCTCCTTGACCTGCCTGCCGTTCAGATCTTCGCTGTAACCGCCACTCTTTTCCACCCACAGCTCGGATTTCTCCACAGTCAGACGAAGCTGGTCCAGGTCTGTCTTGATCTGCTTGTAGTTCTCCACATCCTGCTCCGACACCAGGAGCTGGACCTGGAATTCAGACCACATTTAAATGTCAATAAATAAGCGTGGGCGTGCTCCTGCATGACTTTGACTTGTCTCTCAATCATTTATGCGCTGTCTTTTTATGCAGCCAGCTCCGATGGGACAATCCAGAAGTGTGCTACCAGCTGGATGTACCAAGGGAGGTGCTAAAGTGATTTCAAGATGCAAGTGTGCTTCAGGAGGAAAGATCCTCGCCCTGCTATTTATAAATGGAGGCACTTAATTTCACTCACTTCTATCCTCGAATATCAATCATCACCTGTAGCTTGAGTCAATAGATGAATGTGGATCCAGAACAATAGCCCAGTTCTGCAGACAACCTCAAGCGTTCTTTCATCAACAGTCAAGAACCCACTGTAGGAGCTCTTCTCCATTTGAAGAGACTAGCTTTGTGTCTCTGGTATCTCCATCCAACAAGACACTTTTCTACCATAATGTTACCATTATTATACATTTGGTGACAACATAAACACTACTACAGCTTATAGCTGAGGGAAAAAAAAATCAATCCTCAAATATATCATGATTTTTTTTTTCTCTGGACAATATGAAATATCAATATTTCTGCCCAGAATTGTTTTATTCTCCACATTATGATGGCGGCAAGACACAACATCATATCCGTTTCCTTGCAAATTATTGTGAAGCTGAACTCAAGCGCGTCTCGTGTTGAAGAGAGCAGCCGATCAAACACACAAGTTTAAAACTCGTGACAAGCTTTTATTCTCAAACACCTATTGTGTAATGCATATCAAGGACTTGTTGCTGGATAGCTGATGCTTGCATCGGGCAGCCAACTGTCACTCCACAGTAGCATTTCGCAAGCGCACCACGGACTGCATTCATACTATATACTATATATATATATATATATATATATATATATATATATATATATATATATATATATATATATATATATATATATATAGTCAGTTGGCTGGGAAGGTCAGACAAATGGCAAGTGTGGCCTGACAAAAGCCTCTTTTGCATGAGCTTTACGCTGGTTACGAGAGAATTGGCAACCCTGTGCTCAGTATAGCACTGGAGTATTGTAGATACTGGAAGAAAACCCTTTACCTTTATGCAATTGATAGTGGTCCTGTGCTGTAAAAGTGTGGGGAAGGTAATTTGTTATTTAATCCAGCTCCCACAGTGTCTCTCTCCTGCTGCATGTACGCATTGATCTGCGATAATGAAGGCTCTCAATCGCTGAAACAATTAAGCCCCTGAAATAGAACCTGTTCTGGCACCTTGTCATTACAAATAAACTGTTTTGTATATCTAAAAAGAGTGAATAATACTATTTATAAATACACCAACCACAGCGCAGTTGGTCACCACTTTGACCAAATGTCTGTGGGAGACCGTCATGTGCATTTTTATTATTATTCATTTAAAAAATATAAATAACAATCGGGATATAGACCAGAATCGCTATATAAATCGAATTAGCAGCCAAGTGTCAGGAAAACATAGGATCGGGTCAAATGCATATCGTCCCAGCCCTAATAAATACAAGCCAATCTGGGTACCAAGGAGTCTCTTGATAATGAATAAAGGTGAATGAGCACAGTAACGGAGCAGCAATATGCGGCGATGCTTCATTTGTTTCCTCACTGGAAAAAAAAGCATCGCTGCTCCAGGAGTACCTGCTTGAAGGCCTGCAGCACCTCTGCTCTTTGGCTGAAGTGTTTAAAGATGAGCTGAAGCGAGCCAGACACCAGAGGGGGGTAATCTTGCATGATGAGATGGATCAGGACCCTCAAAAATGTCCGACCCCCCTCGTCGTCCAGCTCCACCGCACTGAGCTCCGAGCTGAAAACAAACAAAAGATCATTTCTGCGGGTGAGTTGGATGTCACAGCAGGTGGGGGACGGACACACAGACCCACCTACCTGCCTGCAAACATGCTGTCCGCCTTAGCTGTAATTTCATCGATGTCAGGCTCAGTTGCTGGAGGACCAAGAGAGAAGACATCTCAGTATGTTCAAGTAGCAACGGCACATCAATTAAAGACATATCTCACGGGCGAAAGGGGACACATCAGCAGAGGTGCTGTCAGTAATAGATTTTTCTCCAAATTCTTTTTTGTAGATGGACAGTAAATAAGTGATTCTGTAGTCCAACCTCACACTCAGGATGAACTGCAGAAACAAAAGAAAAAAAAGCACTAGTAAGATGCTTCACAACTACATGAAGTCTCCATCTGCATTTCTCACCTGTAGGATCTCTATGATCTTAAGTTTAGTGTCCATCACCATCACGTCCTCATTGTCAGGCATGAGGTGACCTTTCCCATAGCGTAGTGAGGGCGGAGTGTCCGGGATGCTGTGAGGCAACCCACGACTCATCACCATGTGGGTCATCATTTCACCAACACCGTGGATCGTTCGCAGGACGTTGTTGCCTGAGAAGAGTCAGAGCTCATACATTCTGGCAGAACACAAAGTAGGAAATCAAGTTCTATCCTGCAGTTGTGTGGTGACCTTGTTGCCCACGGCGATGATGCATCAGTTTCAGTCATTCAACACAGCAAAACACACAATTATGACATTCTAACTCCACCTCTTTGAAACCTCAGCACAATTCGGAACTACCTAAAGGATGACTGCAGCAAGCATTTACAGCGCACATGATGTGAACCCACCAGCCTCTGGACTCTTGTTGAGCTTGTTCATGAACGTCAGTGGGTGCTGGACAATATCCAGGATGGCCAGCAGAGTGCGTGTGAGGCGAAGGAGCTCACTGAAGCTGTAGAAGCCAAAGTAAACCAGGTTACGTGCCAGGTTCACCACCTGAGAGAGGAAGCAGAGCGAGTTTGTCAAGACAAATGAAAATACATGCCGCATTTCATTTGATTCCAAATACTTGTGCTCCTCTATGCTTCTTTGTCATCATCCAAAAAGTGTTTTTGTTGATTAAAACATACAAAAAAATGTATGCAGCTCAACTCAACAGAAGAAATGTCGGAAAGTTGAAAGTCGAAACAAATTCAAGTAAAATGCACATTAAACCACATGAACAAACTTTGTTACAAACAAAGAACAAAAAGTATATAAACAAGTTGAAGCAAACAAATACATAACTGCACAACAGAAAACACCAAATTAACAATAAGTGAAAGACAATTTACAAATGAAACCCATAATAAAAGAGCAAATGAAACAGATATATACAGAGATACAGAGATATAGAATTGACACTGTAACACTAAACACTTGAGAAATGGACGAGGATTTTAATGAGATGAAGATTGAAAACAATACTATCTTGGGTTATTGTGCAATTACCATCCACCTCTTTGCAAAATTGTCAAGGATCAGATGATGAAATGTTGGTGGTGTTCTGAACTACCATCTGGATCCACAAATGGTTTGAAGGATTGGTCACTCTCCATAATGGGGAGCTACAGCTCTTGTTTTGCATGTGTCTGGGTGCAAGCCTGTCACACTGTCAAATGTATATTACCTCTAGTGTAAGTTCATTCTTGTCTTTGTCCCCAAAGGGAAACGGTTGGTTGACCACATCCTTCAGGTATTCCTCAACAAATTCCATCGTCGGAGCAAACTTCCTCTTCATATCATCTCTTGAAGAGTCAGTGGACTCGTATTCAAATCTGCAAAAAAACAACAATTTCACATGCTAAAGTGAACCGCAGGTGCGGATGAAATGCGGATACGCACTCATGGATGGTGATTTTAGATGGGATTTCTGTCCACAGGCGGGCGTAACGCACAGGAACCACGGCTTCCTGCGGGTCACGGTCCACATGCATGTGAAGCATGAGGCGGCAAAACGACGCTCGGAGGTTGTAAGGCAGACAGTCGTCGAACATGCAGCGCAGGATCAAATCCACAGGCAGCTGACAGGAGATCTGATTGATGGCCAGGTACTGACGGTCCAGACACATTTTAGCAAACAGGTTCAGCTGGTACCTGCAAATCATAGGGTGACCTTAGTAAAACAATAAACATCTCATTGATCTAAGATGATGAAAATGGATGATGTAGTCTGAATATCTGATGCTACAAGAACTGGATGGTACTGAGATAGGGTAAGAAAAATATTATTTAAGTACTGATGAAGCACTGAAGTGTATTTGGTGAGTATGTTTTTGGGTTCCATTGTTTTGAAACAATGAGATAATTAACAAAAAAAATCATATTTATTCAGCAGTCCATAAACAGCAATGTTAAAAAGTAGCTGGAGCACAATCCATAGCCACTACTGAAGGCTAATTTTAGCATAAGGTCTCTCTGTGATCAGCTTAAAAATAAAATGGCCATGAAGAATGACACACAAGTGTCTGGTTTTCTACATGAAACACAAACCTCCCCATCTTCCATCAAAGTCACTTTCATCTACATCGTTTTTTTTAAAGAATTTTCCCTGTTAATTCTTGACATTTATAATCTCTAGTTGAGCAGCAAAGATAGTCATGACAATGACTCATTTGTGTGTAATTTAATAAACATTTACAGCACTTGAGAGGTGCGTAAAATGACCTGGCAGACCCGATATGGCCTGTGGGCCTGAATTTGGGCACAACTTTTAAAGAACATGTAAGAAGAAGGTCTTCAGAAGCATTGTTACCTGTAGTAGGTGATAATATCTACATCCATCTTGTGGTTTCCCTTGGCATCCTGGGCCAAGTGGCGGATGGACTTGCCGTGAGGCTCTTTATGGCTGTCGATCCAGTAAAGCCAAACTTCCTCCTCCTCCATCTCCTCCTGCATCAGCGAGGATTCCAGGGTATTCTCAATGTTGGGGATTAATCTGGTAGAAACCAAAGGGGACAAAAATGACGAGCTCCGCGAAACATCCCATGACCTGTTAATAACTGGAGTAACATTCATCAACTAGGAAGATTAAATTCTGGCGAACGTGGATTGTGACTCACTTGGTCTGGATGAGGATATCGGCGTTGGTGGGGTTCAACATAAATTTGCAGATAAGCTCCTGGGTGACGGGGATGGCAGTCTTATTGGACACACACAGATCCGAGAGGTAATCCAGGAATCTGCCAGAGCAGAACGGAGATGAGTCACGGTGTTAAGCAAATGTAGTACACACACAGCAAAAGGATGAGTGAACTTGTGGCACATAATATGGGCCCGTGAGACGAATAAGCAGTGATTAAAATTGGCTACATAAATGCCTACTCAAGTGAGTAAAAGCATCATAATATTATCCAAGTCACACGAGCTGAAACATTTTTGCCATCTCGCACACCTTAACCATGAAGCACTTTAGGTCAGGTATGGGTTAGAAAGATGGATTAAAATAATAGGTAACTGATGTATAATAGACACAGGGTGTCCCAACAGATGAATGAGACTTTATTTATTTGGGGAAGTGAGGTTTAGTCTATTTCATAAAAGACACTTGACAGTAGGAAAATTACACAAACAAGGTTAAAGAGAGGAGAAGGCAGGTGAAGGCAAAGCTTGAATTTCAATCTGTTTTGATAGAAAAACATATTAAAGAGAGCTGGAAACATTATTTATTGAAATAAACCTCATAATTAAAAACAGTTCTAATAAGCCACAAGTGGACAAAGTGAAGCCTGGGAGTCACATGGGGTCCTTTACAAGTATGGATGCGGCCTTCATGAGGTCAGAGCAAAACTACAAATGAAATTGTCCGTGATTTCATCAGATATATATATATTTTTTCAACGATTTTATGGCTATCTACCTAAATTATAATAAATAGTCATTTCAAAATGCTTAATTAAATTATAGTAATGAGTAATTCTAAAAGTATTTTTTTGTCTCCCGAAATAAATAAGATACAGCAACAAAAATACTCAGACTCACTCAAAATACAATACTCACTCAGCTGTCAAACCAACACAAAAAATTCATATAAAAATGAGAACTAAAAATATAAGGAAGATGTAGAAAATATTTTTTTTTGCCTGTCTTTTGGCTTGACGGCCCTTCACAACAATTACAGTACATGTAATGTGGCATATTTAATCTCCCACCGTTGTCCTAAGGAATATGATGCATTTAGATGGAACCCTCGTTCATTATCAAGCACCACTCAAGCATGATTCAGTGTTCAATAAACTGAGAAATAACCAGGTTTTGGGAGTCGCATGTCTGACCTCGGCTCTCTGTTGCGTCTCAGCAGGTTGACGAAGGTCTCGATTTCTCTGGCTGTGATGTGCTTTTCCAGCAGCTTGCGGTTGTTGTGCAGCAGCGCTGTAATCGTGTCTTCAGCGAGGATCTCGTATCCGATTTGAGACTGCATGATTGAGAATTTCTTTGCGATGTATTCCTGTGCAGTGGCAGAATACAGCAATTATTTCTTTTTTTCTCAGGTTATAGCATCAAATATGCTGTTGCTGGTTATGTTGGAAAAACAAAAATTTGTGTAAGAAAAAAAAATATCCAAATTATCTGCAATAAAAATGAAGACATGAAAATAAATAAATAATAATTTTAATTAAAAAAAATAACATTAAATACATAACAAGTTGACAAAACTGCAAAAGGCAAGACAGATTGAATTTAAATTAAATAACAATCGCTGTAGGATCATCGACAGACAGAAAAAAGTACAAACAAAATAAAACAAAATCTATGAAAGATTAGAAAATGAATCAACACTTGATAATGTCATAATAATTATATTTTAATAGATGGGGTCATTCAACATGACTAACGGAAAACTATAAAGTGTTGTTAACATCATGTTATTTTTAACTGCACTTAAAGAGGAGAGCAAATGTGCCTCTTCAAGACGAGACTTGCCTGGTTTTTGCGATAGTCCTGCTGCGAGTGTCGTAGCACTCTATAGCAGAGCCGTAGCATGTACTTGAAGTTAGCATAGCGCTGGTCACCCAAATCCTCCAGCTTTAGCATCGGACCATCGCCTTGATCTGTAAATGGAGCCTTCAGGATGCCAAAGATCTGGGTGAAATGAAAATTATACAATCAGCTTTCATTTCTTTGGTGTAAATAAATGTGTCGTATGCTATCTTGTTGCAAACCTGAGCCAGTATGTTCTGCTCCCTCATGAGTTTCTGTCTCTCTCTGTTGGGTGTCGACGTGACCACCGAAAGAACATCCTGGCCGTTATTGGGAACCACACACACGAAGAAAACCAAGTCTTCCAGCAGCTTGGTCACAAACCTGTTGCCAAAACAAACATAAGACCATGGCATTTGGCCACACGCTGGTCTTAGAACTGGGAAGAAACCTTCTCTCATTCTGAGCTATGTTCCCGTATTGGAGCTTCTTCACAGTGGACTCCAGGACCTTGCTGGCATCGTTGGCAAAGTCCAAGTCTCTGACCTCAGACAAGGGGACAGACACGATAGCAAAAGCCTCCTTGTCCTCTTTGGTGTAGCAGGTGCCGATCTGTTGAGACAGCGAATCATTGGTGAATTATCCTTCTGATCGTGTGTGGGCGTGTTTATCCAACTTTTCCGGGACCAATTTTTGAAAAAACACTGTCCTTGTGAGGACCGTAAGACATTGTGGGGACATTTGACTGGATCCCATGAGATTAAGCCTCAATTTGAGGATGAAAAGTTCGAAATGTGTGTCATTATAAACAGATTTAAGTTTGGTTCATAGTCATGGTTAAGGTAAGTCATGTGTTTTGGATGGTAAGGTTTAGGGTGACAGACTGAGGAAAGCATTATGGCAATGAGTGGTCCCTATAAAGATAAAGATAAAGATACAGATGTGTGTGTGTGTGTGTGTGTGTGTGTGTGTGTGTGTGTGTGCGTGTGCGCGTGTGTGTGTGTGCGTGTGCGCGTGTGTGTGTGTGTGCATGCTAGACCTTGAGCATAACTGGACGCTCCTCCTCAGCATCGATGGGGACATTGGTGCTGGTCACCCACGTGTTGGTGCACAAGTGTCTGAGTCGCACATAAGAGTTTCTGAAAGATTTTTGAAAGGAACCACAAAGGTTATTTTAATACGGGTGTACATTTGCAACATCTTACATTCAGGCCAATGTAGTTATATTGTACTGCCATTTGTCTCCACTTTATTAAACACTTGTATGCAGTCTGTCCCTGGGTAGTATAACCAGCCTTAAGTTAAGTGAGCCTATAATTCAGCCGCACTTTAAAAGCAGTTCGTGAATAATTAACCTCTATTAATAAAGTTGTCAGAAAACCTCCCAGAATAATGGGTTATGATTCCTGCCCTACAGTCAAAAGGTCATATCAAAGGAAACATCCCGACTCTTATGCACTTCCATTTGTCAGAATCCTGAGATGTGATTTGCTCAAATGTTAACATACAAGAAGAGGCATGGCAAACAAAGTTTATATAAGATTAAGTAACTGAGATTAAATTAGGCCTGAATTATTTTTTTCAATTCAAAATGTTATCACCAGGTGATAGAAAGCGATTATTGAATTGCAAAAGCATGAATTATAAAAGCAAAAACGCACAGCAGAGCTCTTCAGTAGAAAACCTGGCAAACCACTCCACCACTTGTTTGCTTATTTCATCACAAGTACCAAGCGAGATCACTAGTGCAGTCTACATACAGCACCATGTTGACGTCAACACTGTGACCTGGGTTGGGTTTATACGTGCTGTATAACATTCAACAATGGGAAAGTGGATGAATGTTCGCATCAAGTAGAACTCGGGGTTGCCTGTAATGTATGTATTTTGAAGCAAGCTACAGAAACGCTAAGCCTCGAATACAGATTCTATTTACTACCACTTCCTATAAAACTATGACGGGTTGTTTGATCAATATGAATTATGTCGGCTTCATGTTTGTGTCTATGATTGATACATTGAGTAAAGACCCAGTTCAGGTGTCCAGATTGCAGCCTTCATCACTTTATTTTCAAAACATCCCCCCATCCCTTCTGATTTCCTCCTCCACGCTCAGATAAGTTTTGAATGAGGCAAATCCACCAGAGATCATTTGTTTTCCACAACATTCTCGCCCCCGAGGCGAAACACTTTTGTTGACTGACTGACCTGGGAACCAGACAGTCGGCTCGCTGCAGGGTGGTAGCGTCCAGCTCAAACAGGGAGGCGATGTCATTACCGTGTGGGACGGAAACCAGAGTGAAGGCGATCTTGTCTGCCGCTTGATGTTTCCTCTTTGAGAAAACAGCATCTGTCTCAACCTGCAGACACACAAACACACAAAGTCTTTACAAATAAAAGCCTATTATTTCACATGTCCTAGTATATAAGCTCAATGTCAAGGTGCCTGATCGATACAGAAATGTCCATGTCTATTGTTTCTACTATCACACTATCAAATTTGGATTTTCAGAAAATCAGAATGGACCCAAGAACAATGTTCCCTTCAGATTCATGCACCGACTACCAGCCAGAGCTCAATGGGCTGATTAAACTAGACGTCCCTCCATTATCATCGTATCATTTCTACAGTTTAAGCAGAGTTTCGTTGGAGGATTATAAGATGCGTGCAGTTTCTCCATCTTCCTCTGGACCAGTTTGGAATGTGGAGCTCATCTCAGGGCAGATGTTGCCAAATGACACTGTCACAGCTACTTCCACTAATAAGGCATCTCATTACACACAGCCACAGAGCTGAAACTTCTGTCTGGGCGTGAAGACGAGCCCATCCGTGCAGATGCAGGAGATAATGGCGAAGGTTAATTTCCCACACTGTTTTCTGCATGTCAATAGAAAGCCCCCGTAGAGCTGCATTTACATCCCAGCATCACCATCCTCCCACTCCTCCCATCTCTCCCCCGCTGATGGTGACTCACAACACCAGCCAAGCTCAGCCGTGTGCAGCAGACAGCACGTCTGACTCCCCTCCATCCCCTCTCGCAGGGCACCCCCACACCCAGACGTTATGTAAGGAGCCCCCTGTGTGTCTGAAAGTCGGCTCGAGCCGGGTGAGAGAGTTTGTGTGTCTGCAGCTCGCTTCGCCAGAATACAAATGCGCACGGAAGCTGAGAGCCGAGAAATCTCTATAGAATCACGGCAGACTTTGAGTTGTGTGTGTTCTGAGAAAAGAGGTGGTGTTTTGTAACCGCAGGATGAGAAGACAGAGCGGAGCCCACGGATGGAAAAGCAATTTCAAACTGCTGAGTTAGTCCACGGGTAGATATCGCCGGATATTTCTGTGAAACTCCCTCCCTATCATGTTTGTCTGCGCGTCAGATGTCTCATATCCATCCATCCATCAGCCTCAATGACAGATCAGCTGCTGTGACCTTCAAGTCGCTGAACAAAATCAATATTGATTTAGCTTTTAATAACAGGACGCTACTGGGTTGAAATGATTTATCCAGAGGCTTAGTGGTTTTGTTGACTAGTTTCACGGTCGGACCTCTTTCCTTGGCTCCCCTGGGATGTCTTTGAATTCAGGATTCACCTGCAAAGAGAAACGCTGATGCTTCAGATCTCGCAGCATTATGTCATTGTCGCCACATCTCATAACAACAGGATGAGCATTTCAGCGTGGATACTGCCCCCTACAGCACGTTCAGTGTCTGCTCAACTGCTACTTCAACGACGGACCTAACAGTGTCACACACCATTGCTCAGACAGGTGACCTCAGTGCCATCAGACATGTTCAAGTCAACATAAATAGAAGCCGATCAGCTATAACAGTATGAACACCGGCCCCATGTGATCCTTCCTCGTACTGTCAGAAGGTGACTAGAAAAAAACTATTTGGACAGAACTTACCTCAGCAGCCAGGTAATTGCCTGTTGCCAAGTGTTTGAATCTGAAGAGGCTGTTCCACTGTCCAGCTCCACCCCTGCAGGGGTCATAGTGCACAACCTGCAACATGAAATAACACAGCATGTTGTATCAGAAATGGACATGAATGATCACCACAGACTTAGGTTACACTTCAGCAGGCGATCGTTCTTAAAATATGATTCTGAATATTCTGAATATGTTTTATTTCCTGCCTCACCCAATACACAGTATATCCAGGTCATATAGCAGATGTTTGCGTCCAAAGCAACTTACAAAGGATCAGCATATAGTTCAGAAGACCATGTCCATACAGGTTAACTCATTAAGATTCAAACCCACTCCAGAGTCAATGTTGCTACCCAGTGAGTTAACCAGCCACTAAAGCCTTCTCCTACAGCCTCAGGAAGTGGGCTAGCCAGAAGTCAAACCTAGAATCTTCAGTCAATATGCAAAATTAAGTCTGCATTTATGGGGAATTGTATCCTCCCTGGTTATGTTTTATTTACCTCTGTGCTCTTACCCCGCTGTTTTCTCTGTTTCCCACTGTTTGTCTGTCTTTTAATTTACCATGTCTGATACTTTGGTGTCCTGTATTTATTTTAATGCTGTTTTTAGGGAAAGCACTTGCTGACCCTTGTGTCTAAAAGGTGCTCTATGAATACAGATTTATTTTTATTATTATTAAAAATAAAAATCTGAATTCACTTCAAAACCATAAATGATAAAAGGTGTAATGTGTATAATATTCAAGTATAATTTTCAAGCAATATGCAGAATAATGAAAAGTTAAAAAGTGAAATCAGACATGCTCAAAGTAAATCTCATGTCTTAGCGCAACTGCAACTGCATGACTAAGATATCAATGTCAACCAAATAACTAATAAAATAAGAGATGTTCAAAATTGTAAGGTTTATATTTAGAAGAGCAACAAGAAAAATGAAGACCATATAAAGTGATTTGTGTAAAGTATATTAATATTATATAAACACATAAAATACATAACATAATATACATAATATAAGTTGTTTAATTTTGCTTCGGTTTCATGAAATTTAAGCACGAATGTGAAACTACAGCTTGGACATTTGACAAATCAGGTTTTGAGATACAGGCGTAGAGAAAAGCGTATACACAAGACAAAACACAAAACTGACAGATGAACAGTTAGAATAAATTGATGAATTACAATATTTCTCTGAGGCCCTGCAAAGTCTTTGAGAAGTTTGAGAAAATAGGATCATTTCATCCACGCAAGCACAGCTAGAGCAAATATGTATTCATTATTATACGAGCTGTGAACAACACTGCACATGTGCACTACCTCAATCTCCCACAGGGCTTTGGAGCTGGTGGCCGATGTGGCCGACTGCCGCAGTGTGGTGCGGAGAAAGACGTGTTGCTGCTTCTTGTACTCGTCACAGGTCAGGAACTTCTCCTGCTCGGCATGAAACAGCCGCACCACGTCTCCCTGGAGGACACAGCGATCATGGCTCTGCACATTGTACCGTCACAGGCAGGAGAGGCACGTGGCTTACCCCCTTCAGGACATCCTCTTTGTAGTCGCTGAACTTCATGAACAGTGTGACCTTCCAGCTGGTGTTGCAGTTTACTGCGTTGACCTGCAGCAAAATGACAAGGATACTGACACTAAGCAGCAGAACTAAATCACTGGGGGAACTATTTTTGTAAATATATATATATATATATATATATATAGGAAATATGTTCATGTTCCTCAATCTTTCTTTCTGTTTAAAATAAAGCACATTACCTTGGAAAAAAAACTTTCATGTGAATGTAAATTGAGCCAATAAAAATCTAATCTGTAAAACAGATTCACAGCCGCCAGCAAGACGACACATTGCACACATTATCCTTGCTAACCTCTTTGCAGCCAGGATTGTCCAGCAGCTCGATGTTGCTGGCATGAAGAGGTTGACCAGCATTCACCGGCATTAGCACCACCTTATCTCCAACCACCACCTGGAAAAACGTTCCACATAATAAAAGTCAAACAGAAATAAACAATTGTACTAAAAAAGTGGTGTTTCCATGCATAAATGAAGGCAGCAAACTGGAGACTATAGAAACTAGGGTATGTGCCAAGTGTCTAATGTGGAGCTGCTCCGAACAAACAAGCAAATGTTCACAAGGTGCGGGGACTTGAACGCATCACACAGGGGCGAAGTATCGTCACTAGCGCTTTTCATGCTCGCTTACCAAGTCTGGCTTACGGGAGAGGATTTTTCTGAAGCAGTCAGACTTAAGCATAAGGTGATCTCAGTCAAAGGCAAAATGAAATCAGTGCTCACACTTGGTCATGCTTTTGACTACGCTATCGCACAAACCTCGTGCTCAACCAAAAGCAATACCTTTACGGATGCTGAAGCCACAGGAGAGAAACAAAATCAGAATATTACTGGAACAGGAAAAATAGCCGAGCCGATATGTGATGAAATACAAGATGAAAACGGATGCTACTTTAAACATGTTCCTAAAGAAGCTATTAAGTCGACATACATTATCTCCTTCGCTTCGGAGCTTCCAGAAGGGCTGGATGTAGAACCAGGAGCCCTCATTCCCGGCGGTGTCCAGAGAAACTCGCATGGCATTCTTCTCCAGTAAAGCAGGGAGACGCTTATTCACCGTCAGGTATTTGTTACTCTTGATGTGTAGCAGCTGAAGCAGAAGAGAAAACGTTAACCTAAAAAGACTCCTGGCAAAATAACAATGAATGGATCCCATCAACCAGTTGCACTATTGTACCATTCCTTGTTTTGAATACTACTCTTGAGCTGTGACATTTCACAACGTCATGATTTATTGCAATAATCATTTCTTACCCTCTGACTCACCTCTTCCACCATCACTAAGTCAAAATGGGACACTGATCTTTCTGTTCAGGAGTAACCCAGGGGTCATAATGTCACGGATGATTGGTGTTAATTTCATATATTTCTTTGCCATCTTTGTCTTTCAAGACCATGCTAGTCAACTGAGGTCACCACTGGGCAGTCAGAGTCACCAAAAATGAACCTCAGCCTCCTTAGCAAGACACAATGGAAATAAAATGTCCATCCATTTTACACCGTGATGTGTGACAAAAGGGTATCGACAAGGATGGAAGGGAAAGGGTGGTGAGGCCATCAATGTTGTATGGTTTGGAAACAGTGGCACTGAGGCTAAAACAGACTGAGACATGAGGTTTGTGGGTTTGACAGAAGAGGAAGCAGAGGACAGGGTGAGATGGAGGAAGATGATCCACAGTGGTGACCCCTGAAGGGAGAAGCTGAAAGAAGAAGAAGTAGGAGAAGGAAAAGAAGGAGGAGGAGAAGGAGAAGGAGGAGGATAGACCACCATCTCCACACCAACTGAAAAACATAGTTTTTCAAATGTCTCCGGAGAGGATCCTGGGGTTGAATCAGGGCAAACTAAGCCTCACCTCATCTCACATGGCTACTGTCAATGTGGAGGAGCGGTGGGGTTGGGGTCAGAGAGACTACACTACCACTGCTGGTAAACTAAAATGGACATTCCAATGAAATGGTTTTCACACGGCGTCAGTACTTCACTTCTTTCTAAGGAGACGATCCAACATTGCTCCAGGGCACGTCGACACAGGTACGTCTGGTGCTGAGTTTGAGCCGGTGACCTTCCAGTCACAGGGATAGCACTCTGAAGAATGCAGTCCCACATGGAATTTGTTATCCTGTTTGGCTATCAGAGCTCCAAGCCAGGATTGTTCTTAACACTTCTTGATAAAGAAACTTTAGCGCCCCCTTAAGCAGAATTGCATGGTCAGCATATTTGTAACTTGAATATCAAGCTGCATACTGCTCAATGCACTTCACCTACACAAGAGTACTATACTCCTTTGTTGTTTTTTTAACATCTACAGTACTTCCCTGTCCTCAGTTCCTCCACACCAACATGCGAGTGCACACACAATGATAGAAAATGAGGGGAAAACACTAATAAAAAAGCAACATTGATGATCTAATAATGATAAAAAATAAGTTGCAAGATGATGATTCATACTCCTTGTTTCTTCCACCAAAGACGCTTTCCAAAAATTCTGCATGTCTTATCCGTTTCCTCCATCCTTCCTCTTCGAACAAAAAAGTGTCATGGCTTAAAACCATCTCTCCACATGAAAAATATGCACCACAATACTGCAACTCGATTAAACAAAAGGCTGCACGACTATGGCAGGAATAATTATCACGATTACTTTTGATTATTATCAATATTGCAATCATTTATCACAATTATTCCAAATGTTATAGACAAAATAATATTTTTCTTGGTTTATATTCAACAGGGAGAGAAACTTTGAATAAATATGCATGATAATAATCGGAAAATAATAATAAATAATAAAGATAATTCGATATAGTTGTCCAAGAATTTTGGATTTACCAGAGACTATTGGAATAAGAATAGGTATGTTATATTCTGTAATAAATACAGAATACAAGAGAAAGAATACAGCTCTAATCTTCCTCTACATTTCCTGTAATATTTAGTGCCACAATGATCATTTAGACTGTGAATTTGCAAGAATAAATGGGGCCAATAACATGTTGCAACTATAGCGTTTAAGAGTTACTGTATATGTATTTCACAGAAACAGCTTCTTTAAACTCAGGGCGGGTCACAGGTAAATGATTGACAGGGCCTAGTACATTAGTTTTGTCATGGTTAGATTAACTGACCTAATTAAATACAATATTAAAATGATGAGGATGAAAAACAGAATGTGATGCCAGACACTAAAAGGAAACAGCACTGGTTGTGGTCCACTTTTTACAGCACTTAAAATAGTCTTCCCGGCAACTTAAAAAGACTCAGAAGGCCAGAATAGGCCCCCAGGCCTCGAGTTTGATGCATGATCTGTGAGTGAATATCACAATACAACATGGGAATTCAACACAAACACAGACAGACAGAAGGTTGGGCGAGTGTTTACCTGAATGACGTTGCTGTATTTGACGACGTCTCCGAGGATCTTTTTATTCTCTGACTCATTCTGCTTCTGTTCAAGTTCTGCCGCGTGCTGTTGAGCAATCGAGCACAAATTAGCCGGAGCGAAGGCATGTCAATAGAAACTGTGGCTTCAGACAAATCTATGCCAGAAGAGTTCCAACCTGCAGCTTCTTGAACAAGTCGCCCTGCGAGTTGTTGTTGTTGTTTCCTTGTTTCCCCTGTTTCGCTTTCCAGAACTGCTTCTGGGCTGAATATCTGTTCATGGGACAAACCTTGAAGAGGCAGTCTGGACAGAGGACAGGGGTTATTAGATTGGGGAGGCGGTGAAACGGCACTACCAGGACTGATACCTAATCATATCTGTGACGCGGAACACGTCCTTTTAACAGGGGTTTGCTTTGCCACGGCTGCGTGGCTCCATTTGCAGCGATAATAATTTAATAATAGATTTTTTTCAAGGACAGTGGCGCTTGTATTGGAGATTGCTTTGACACCAAATAGACTGTTAAATACTCTAAAGTATGTGGTTAGCCTTGGTAGTCTTAGAGCATTTGCTGATTTAACATTGAAACTGTGGTACTCATAACACACCTCTGAACTTTTTGGGGGGGTTTGCAAGGTCTCCTGCATCCGGCTGGACGACACATCTGTCATCGACAAGACTGAGGAGAAAAACAAACAGACAGACAGACAGAAAACGGACATGCTGTCAAACACTGGTTTTACAGATGCTATCCAGAGTGACTCATAAACAATTAGCATGCAGCACCAAGGACACTCTTAAGATGCACATCATTAGGACGGCTTTCTTAAAAAGACAGTTACGTGTGTGCATGTATTTACTTACTTTAAATAACAGTTTCGATTTGATCACTTCTCTTTTGCATGATTTTATTGTAGTTTTGAGTTTCCAGAGAAATCCTTAGCATTCTTTGCCTGACCATGCTTCATATAAACAATTCGCTCTTCATATTTTGGAGCTCAACTTTTAAACCACAAAGCAAACTTTGACAGTCCATGAGTATAAATAAAGTTTTCAAGTGAGACGACACATTATCCGTTAGCTCTGTTAGCTCTGTCTAGTCTTTGGCGTCGCGGGTCAGACAAGGATCCCTCCCTCCATGGTTCTGTGGTGGAAGTGTGTGGACAAGTTAAAGGAGAATCAGCTTTAAAAACAGCTGGAAGCTGCGCATGTGAGCGGCTTCTTCGCTTACCATTATTCGCATCTAGATTGGCTGAGTTCAATTCCGGGTCTAATCTCATAGCTATGGCCCCATGAGAGATTGAAAAAGTTAAGAAGATCATTTGAAATAAAATGCTAATATAATATGCTACATCAACGTTACATAACTATTTTCCTTGGCTTTGTTTTTTAGCATTGCAAGGCGTCCCCTGTGGTCCATTTTTGACTCATCCATTATGACAAAACTCAGGATAACAAATGATGTGAAAACTGTGAAATGTATTTTTTGACCAGCCAGGAATTATAATAGTGACAGAATGCAATAGTAAGGATGACATTCACAGTAATGATGTGAAACAATGATCTCATTGTCCCGATAACCACATAAAATTGCCGTGACTGGTTCCTTAAAATGACTTCAGCAGCAAGTTGAATTAACTAAAGGGATGAGTCGCAATGTTTAGTTTGACCTTAACAGTCTGAACTCAACCATAAGAAACCAGCCCACCCGATCTAAGAGCAGGAAACCTTGCCTTCACTCACAGTCTTGGTGTAAAAGGACACTTTTGGCTCACAACTGAATCTAATCCCAGGGAGGAAAACCAGTTCTGCATGCACAGGCAGTTTTTCAGGAAGTTTTCCATCTATTGTTTATGACAACCTGTGTAAGGGGTTTATTCACCAACAAAACTGCTCCGCTACGGAAACAAAACATATAGATTTCACTGTGACACAACATGGCCGCTCTCCTTTTATCTCACTCACAGTAGTGAGAGCGAGGGACAACAGAGTCCTTTCATCCATCTCACCAGGGAGAGAAGGTATTCAGTAAAACTGTATTGTTGTTGAAGCTTAGATTAACACATCAGCAGCGTAATATTACTCTTAAGAAGAGCCAAAATAGGACAAAATAATGCCCACCATCAGGTGCCACAGAGCTAAGCAGGAAGACTGACCAAGGCTCCGGAGCGCATCAATGAGTAACCTACATGTTCCAATGCCCCCAATTCTAAGAGTTTGTCCTGGGTTAAACATGAACTAGAGATAAATCCAGACCATGAGTGGCTAATAATAGCATGACTTTAGCGGACAACAACAGTACAAGCAAAATGTCAAACACATGAGCTTTGCGTTTAAAAAGTGGCGCTGCAACGACTATTTTTTAATTGTCGACTACGACAATAGTCACAACCATTACAGTCAACTGGTCGGCGTATGATGTGTACAGATGTATATATTATATGTATATATATTATAACTATTTACAACTCGTATAGTTATAAATAACATGATCAGAGTCGACGATTTCGGCTATGAGTCACAGGCGTCACGGATTCAAATGACATTAGCATTGAGTCTTTCCCATTTTGAAAGGTTTTATCGCACTAAATAATTATTTTAAAATCACAAACACTAAGGTCTTGCTCACAACAAATCAAGTGGACTGCTAAGAACGTCTGCAGGACTAATGTTTGCAGTGGAAGGTGTGTGAGAAGATTTAAAAAATCCTGCGCAAACAGAGTCCAAGTGTTCGTCACTAAGCGAGTTTTGATTGTGCTAACAGGTTTCTGCCACAGCCAATCAACGCCCAGCAAATGTCATCCCAGCACCTAGTAATGTCAGAGGGTCACATGAGGTAGCAGGAGCGATGCAAACGGAAATAATGAGTGTTTCAACTGAGGTACGACCCTCTATTAACTCAAATCAAAGACCACATCAAAGGACACATACCTTGCACATCACATGAAATATTACGTTTCAGAACTGCAGTTGACACTACACAAATCTTTACAACATTTCACGTACATTTTTTTTTTTTTATATTCAACTGCATTTAAATCACTGCGATCAACCAAGTTTGCGGGTTTGTCAACATGCCGTTTGCCAACTAGTCCACTAGTCGACTACCATTGTATCAATATTTTAAGTCCACCACATTGATGTGCAATAAGTAAATATTGGATATGATGCTGTATTTCTGATACAGCAAACAACATTACAGGACCATGAATCATAATACTTTCTGATGAACTGTGAAATGTACCTTTCAAGACGAAGTTCAAGAAGTTCGAACATTTTACAATATTGTCCGGTGCTTACTGTATATAGCGATATATTGCGATATATCCTATCATGACTCCAGTATTGGGATAGGTATTGTATTTCCTGATTTCAGCGATACACTGCTCTAATACCTTGGTAGTATTTCAGTGACACTTGAAATGAAACACCAATTGTGAAAAAGAATCTGTATTGAACCTCTATCAGAGGACACAAGGAAAGCTTGAGGTAAAAGCTACTAACAGATATATTGTAAGCAGAATAAGAATAGTCCAATGTTTCTTGAGTAAAAGTATAATTTAGCTACAACAAATGTACTCTGGAAAATGTATCCTTAGAGAGTTTGCGGAAAAGTTAGAAAGTACCACACCTCAAAAGTAACTAAAGTAGAAGTACACACCACAGCACAACATCGTAGTCTATCTAAACCAGTAAATTCTCTCAATGAAGTTTCATAAACAACATGGATTTTTACTTCATGTTGTCATACATATGTCACGTGTACAGCTGTCACGGATGCAACACGCCTCTACATGATGAACACTGAAGAACTGTGATCAGATTCTTCTCTCACTTGAAAACAGAATTTAAAAGAGATCGGCTCATTTTTTGCTTATGAACAGTCGAGTATGACTCCACTTTTCTGTTTGAAAAATTATGTCATAGCCACCGACCCATTGGTTTACACTCTTCTTACGGACCTTTATTACTGAACTTTACCACTACTCAAGTAACGGTTGTGAGATGCAAAGTGTCGATCAAACCATATATTTTCTAGTAAACGCTGCATAGCCTAGTGCATTGAGTACAACTTCTGCAGCCAGCATGGACAGCGAGAAGGAGGCAACCATGTCACACAAATCATCCCGACATTTGGAAACTCTTTAAAAGTGATGGGCCTGGGACAGGTTCTTGGACCTGTGACAACAGAGGGAAGAGGAGCATGACTTTGATACACAGAGATATACGTGCTGATGTTGATGATGGTCATGAAAAGCTTGTGTTCAGTACAAACTGTCGCTCAGTAAGCCTCATTCGAGGCATTAAAGACGTTAATGGCTGACCGTGGGGTCATGATCAACTCAAAGTTACGAACACAAACCTTCCCGTGTCGTCATCTGATGGGTTAAAGAGTGGAAAATGAATCAGGGAGGATGTCTTGCGACATGTTCCATCTGTACTGGATCACTGATAAGCTTTCAGCTTCACAGCTGGGACGAATCAGAACGTGTGCAGCTGTTGTTAATATACTTTTCATACACCACAGCACCTCTTCGTCAGAGGGACCTGGTGTTTAGAAAAGGTAGGAATGATAGCAGGAGGGTGTGGTGGCGTTTCCACACTCGCTCCGCAGGCTCGGGGGCCGGGGGAACAGAGTGCAACTGAAGGCAGCTCGACACACCAACCTGCCATTTCTCACACGGCCAGTGCCATCGCAACTTCATGAAAACATTGGCCGCCGTTGAGCTCTGCCTTTAAATAGACACATTATTCAGAGTTACTTTGTCAGTCATTTTCAAGCACTTTCATTTGCGCATTATGGGTCAAATGTGAGGACCTTATCAAAGATAAATACAAGTTTATGGGCATTATATTTTTCTCTGACAACTAGCATGGAATTTTTTTAAATGTGGTACAGGAGAGAATGAAAAACTGCAGAACACAATTACAGACAAAATGGCTACATTATTCATATGAAGTCAGTGACATTATAAGTCCCAAAATGTACGGCAACATTTGACACATCTATGCATGTCAACTTGTCAACCAAAATGTGGTCAACATTATCAGTTTAATTCGATACATGTGCATCTACAATGTGTAAATGGCTATATTATAAGTTGTTGAGCTGACAGCTTGACTTATCATTTGACTCTTGTTTGTCTGCATATCATGGTTTAACGTCGTTACACAGTACAGTGACAGTGACTTGGCTGTGGCTCGGAGGCCTCACGAGTAAAGCAGCAGGTATTTACTTGTTGAACGTGATGGTTATAACTGGAAACTTCCACATTTCATGACACGCACTTTTCAAGTTAACTGTTTCTAGAGTTAAGGAGGGCGAACAGATTTGCATTCGCAGCATTTGCATTCCTGTTACATTTGCCTGAGCTGAGGCAACATTCGACACAGGCGAGTTGTTCATTGGAAGCAGGCGGCGACACTTGAAGTGAAAGTGTCAGAGATTCGTGAGGAGGAAGAGGAGGAACCTACCCCAACGTACTGATGAAGCCATTCACCGAACCTTCCGCGTACAGAGACACGATGTCTCCGATGTGGAGAAAACTGGACCTGTCAGACATCTTTCGCTACTGGACGCGAGCAAACGACCTTCCCATGTTGGGGGGCGACAATGTGGCTGAGGTGATCGTCGCGTTCACTGCCCCTCCGGTCCAGCGGCACAGCCCATTCTGCTGCCAGCCGCGTCCGCACGTCCCGAAAGAAGAGGTGGAATCGTAAAAATAAAGACGGTGTTTGTTGTAGGAAATGGCTAATTTGAGCGAGTCTCGGAGTTTTGGAGACTTGGTGAACTTCTTCCTGTATGTCAGGGAGTCGGAGTGATCTTCTTCCTCAGGGGGAGGAGACTGTGGCTGTCAGGGCTGCCAAGTTACCACTGGACCTGCCTGCTGGCCTCCGGCGCCTCACTCGCTCTGTACGGTCCAGCAACACATCGCGGCTGCGTCAGATGGAGACGTTCCTCTTGGAAATCTGTCAAGAAAAGTTCACTCGCTTCGATTCTATATCTCGCTGGCTCAACTATGCTATGAAACGCAAAGGTTTATAAAAAATAATAATATGTGTGCATAATATAGAACAGAATTTTTCACTTTTGTGAACCGTTTTATTTTCATTATTCTCAAAAAAAAAAGTTTGGAATGGTTATTTCTACCGATTAAATACATTTGTCAATTTTAATTAAAATTGAATTAGGATTTTAGAATGAGCAATAATATTAGCAAAAAGCAGTTTTCAAAAACAATCTGCTTTTCCGATTATTTTTTAAATGTATTAATAAGTGTATAATTTAGATTTACCCGAGACATTTAATAATACGAAATCACTTGATAAATAGTGTATTTTATTGGGTCAAATTTATCACACAATTTTGTACATGAACATCAGGGGGCACAATACAACATAAACGACCATAAAACTGTTACAGTATTATGCAAAGTAAAAAAAAAAAGTTTTAGGAAACTAATAAAAATAATAATTCAATTTAGAATATATCCCTTGATTAAATCCGTGATGATTTAATAGCTGCAGATGCGTTTTTCCATTTCTGTGCCTTGCTGTTAAATTGGTTAAATTTTACATTACATTAAACATTCTTATAATTCATTCACATTCAAAGGACAGACGGATGTCATTAATGCGCTCCAGTTTTTAGTCAAACTAGACACTAGGGGGCGCTTTATGTCAATTACTGTACCTGTTCTTCAGCAATACGTGGACTATAGCACTCTCTAGTGTAGCAAACAAAACCGTACTGTTCCTTCTGATCACGTGATGAGATTAGCTTTTTTTTATGATCAGCCATTTAGTCTTGGTTATCAGATTTTATAACTTGTACTGTTAGTGCTTGACTTTGAACCGAGAGGCTGCAAGGAGCCAAAATTCCATTGCCGATATAATATTAATAATTCATCATACTCTCACAGACAAAATATTGCAAGTTTCATTCATTTTGAAGACACAGACACAACACAGATTCCATTTTCGTGGATGAAGTGTCTAAATTATGGCCAAAAATGGGGAATTTTACTTGCCAAAACATGAGGCGTGACAAATCAGAAAGAGATCCAAGGTCGGGTTTTACAACATGACAGCTCTGCACATGGACCAACATGTGTCCTCCTAAATTCAATGAATAAAATACATTCAAGTTTTCCAACAAGCTATTACCTGCTGTTTAATTTCTGACATTTTTCTGCCTTTTTTGTTCTGTCTCACTTGGTCCTAGTCCACAAACTCCACACTGTTATTTTTTCCACTTTCATTTTCTGACCTTATCTAAATAAGAAGAGTTTGTCTTGTCACTCTTCATTTCCTTCCTGAACCTGGCCTCCTCCTCTGCACAAACAACACAACAGGTTGACAGAGTAAATAAACCCTGCAGGTAAAATCACAGGAGACAGACAAACACACCTATTTAAAAGTCAAATCATACTGAAACTTCTGTCTTAACTGACATCTTCAAGCAGGCTTTGCCATTTTAAATATTATGATCTAAAAAATGAAGTTGGTCAATGTATGATAATGTTTACATTTGCACTGGTGTCCACAAATATGCTTTTATTTACTGTAAATGCAACTCAGCGCAGTGTGTTTTAACTTTACTTCTTGGAGCTTCACTAACATTTAGATCTGATAAAAATATCTGTCGATCAAAGGTGCAGTCAAAAATTTGACCTGTCAGTCTGATAGCTTTATCTCATCCCTGGTGTGACTGCAATTTCAGACGCACTGAGTAAATTTGAGTTTACACAGATTGAATACGATAATGACTGTTGTGCCGATACTTATTTTCATTAGAGGCATTCAGAACGTTGACACTTGATCAGCTTCTAGATAAAGGATAGAGTTTTATCACATAGATTTCAGAGTCCAAATTCAGTTTTCACGTGGCAAGGACAGTACAGTCACTTCTTTGACATTAGCTTGACCCTTCTCAGACCATTTTCAACTGAAAATAAACCCTGCCCAGAGTGACAGCTTTCCATAAATAAATCTACTTTAGTCTTAAAACTAAGGTCAGACCAGAACCTCCTGTCACAGGAACAGCTTCTTCCCCTCAGCCATCAGACTGTTAAATTTCTGATCAGCTTTTGTTGTTTGTGGGTTATTTCTATTTTTTAAAAGCACTTTATTTCGAATCACTTTCCTAGTTGGTGGGACCCCCACTGACCATGGCAATAAATTCTATTCTGATTCTGATTCAAAAGGCGACCAATAGTAGCTCCCTGAGCGAAATGATGATTTAATTGTATTTGTGACTTTCTTTCCCATCTTAAACAATGTATTAATTTACATATATGACATATTTACTTTAATTAAATATTTTGTGCATGTATTAATATGTATATAAAATATGTCTGTTATGCATGTCTTTGGTGGAAACAATTTTTATTTTTAGTATTTTCATGGAGTGGGGTTGATCATTAACACATATAATTCATAAGTTCAGGCAGCAAACAAAATAAAATAAAAATGATTTCAGAGACTAAAAACGTGTTCCAAACCCTGTCTATAAGAAGACTCCGAGCCGAGAAACTGACCACGTGTGTTTGTAGCAGTAAATTCTTGGGCGAGTTCTTGCAAGTTCTCCTACAGTTCATCAAGGACCCAGGAGTTTGGGACACTCCAGATGTTAATTTACAATGTTCTTTCCGTCATTTTTTTTCCTTTTTAACGTCGTGTTTAAACAGCATGTGCGCGTGCGTGTGTGAGGGTGAGAGAGAGAGAGAGAGAGAGAGAGCACCTTTCCTCTCTCGGGTGACACGAGTCTCCACTCCCTCTCCGGTCTCACTCCGCACCTGCGTCTCTTCCCCGCCGCACTGGTGTTTTTGTTATGGAATCGAGCGGTTCGGCCGGAAGCTAAGTTTTTTTTGTTGTTGTCACAGACTCCCCGCTGCTGCCTGTGTCGTGTCCGTAAGTACAGCCAAACGATCGACTCATCATTGGCGACAGTGAGACAGAGTTGCGTCCGGTTGCTCCTCGCCTCGCGGCTAGCTAAAACGCAATACCACCCTCCGCTTTTAAACAGAAATAAATTGGTTTAATAACTGAACAGTGCTGGAAACAAAACCGTGGCAGGCAATAATCTTCTGTTTTCAGCAGACGTGCTTTTCAGCCGTTGAAAACTCTCTCTCCCAGGAGATTAAGCAGGCACATGAACCCGGTCTGTCGCTTTCATGCGAGCCACTATTGATCCATTTTCTCTCCCTCTCTGAAGCAACGGGGAGAATGGTGGTGGAATGCCACAGGATTACTATCATCTGACCGGCAGCTCAGAGGCAGCGGACCCACCAGCTTTCTGACCAGCGCAGCTCGACGATGCCTGTGGGGCGAAGATGTCTACAATGAAGCACGTTATCTTGCCGGATAAGGACGAGGACGTTGACAGGAAGCTGGACTGGAGCTACATCGAGTGGGTGGAGAACGAGGTGGTCACGCCAGGTGCGGCCGACGCCGAGACCCAAACGGATGGCAGGTGTTTGGAGCACAAGGAAGTCCAGACCAGCAGCCCGGTCATCATGCACATAGATCTGAAACGGACGCACTCCAAGCTGAAACGCTTGTCCCTGGTGGATTCGGATGGTTTGATACCTCCTCTGTTCCAGTTTGACCGGCAGGCCCCCGGCCGGATCTCCACGTCCCCGACTCTGAGGAGGATGAGAAGCACCAGGCGCTCCATGATGGATATGGTCAGAATGGGCACCACACAGGAGGAACCTAGCGCCACTGTACTGACGTCCCCGACCAGAGTCAAGTCCCCTCTCGCCATGAGCCCCCTCTCCGATGTAGAGCTGTATCAGTCCAACTCGTCCTGTGGTCGACAAAGAACCAGATCACATAGATCAAAGACTTTCGACAATGGCATCACCACCACCAAGCGAGAATGCCGCAGCGCAACTATCCAGAAAGATTTTCACTTCCCTGAAACTGAGCCACTACAGGTGAGCGGCGATGGGCGACGCTACCAACCCGGGGTTCATTTTTCCATTCAGATTAAGTTCTTTCACATTCCTCACTGGAGCAAGCTCGATCTAGCTATGGACCCCCTGTGGTGGTCATCCACAATGTGTGCTTTTGACAGCAAATGAATCAGCAGTTACATGCACTGACAGCTCCGACCAAGCCCACTGCCTGGAGAGCCCTGGGAAGTCCTCTGCTTGGGCCTCTATTCACTGCAGTCAGCAGTCACCCAATAATGGAGGGGTCAGTGAGCGATGGAAAAAGATAATGGGGAGATCTATTCATCAGATCCTGGCATTCAACAGAGCACTTTCTCAATGGAGTGCCGACATTCTCCTCAGATATCGGGGGGCTTTTCAATCCCAGCGACCACTTAAAACACTGATTCAGATTTGAATGTCTTTGAAAGTGATATAGTGGCATTGTTAGCGGGAGGAGGGCCGTGCTTCGTCCAGTGCAGCGCAGAGGGAACAATGGTGACGCCTAACAGCTTAAGAACATTGCCACATTTTAATATGTTGAACCCAGATTTTTGAGAGGCGTTTTAAACAGTGTGCTAATGCTGAGTGTTTCTGTTTGTGCAGGAGAAAGACCACCCTGATGACAGGTATGTTCCAGTTATTCTCAATGTTTGGTGACGTACACAGAAAACACACATTCTCTGCCTATTACTATAAAGTCAATGCATATAAAAGAGGAAGTAGGCAGCTAATTTCGATAAAAGATGTTTTGATTTGACGTCATACATATTACGTAATAGGATTGTCACTCCCTGTGTCATTGTTTTACAATGGAACCATGCTGTGGCTGTTGGTGAAGTAGCAGTCCACGCTTTACCAACAGAGTCTAACATCAAGCAAACACAACATTGTAATCTGACAGACTCGCCAATACTGAAATGATGATTTACCAGTCCAACCAACAGCAGGCTGCGCTGCGTTTGTCATGCCCCTTTAAGCCTGTTAATCGCTTGCCTACAAGTCAAAGCAGGTCACTTGCGAATTTATTCAAAATGTCCTGATGTTGTTCATTGTAATTTGTAGAGCACAGACAGGCCAAGCTCAAAGATATGTTGTATTCAACAAAACAAGTAATGCACTGCAACAGTTTATGCTTTAAAGGAAAGTATTAAAATGACATTTTTATTGTTAATATAAGACGGAGGGCTTTAGAAAATCCCATCAAAATGAAATCATGTGGCTTGTTGGGTTGTCGTGATACTAAAACTACAAGCTTGATATCAATAACCAGAAGGATATTTGATACACAATACCATTTCCCATAGTGGCACAGCATTAAAAAACTGGACACCATAAATAACCAATTAAATAATCCAGACAAAATGAAAAAATAGCATCTCTTGCTTATAAATACTGAATAAATAGCCCTAATGTCTGTTTATTTTCATATTTTCATTGTTTCAGCATTAGGTAGAAGCGAGCTAAAGGCTGCTAGCCGCAGCCAATGGCTAATAACAACACAACCTGCCATCACTGAGCAGCAAATAATGCAGTCGACAATAAAACAACCAAGATTAATGACTGGCCAGACTAACATCAGTTATCAGCTTAGTGGAGTACAGTAAAGTAAAGTAGTGATGAGTGAATGCTAACATGCTTTACTGGCCTGTCAAGCATTCACACACCGGATCTGGCGTTTTCATTATTTTTGTCTTCATATTGAGTCTCAGTGTTGGGGGTAAACAAAACAAACAAAACCACTACAGAGAAAAATGTGATAAAATGTTGCTTGCTGGAACTAAGTTGTGCATCTTGAGTCAACCATTGAAGTTTGCGTTCTGTTTCTCCGATGACAAGCGTCGGTTTTTGAGAAGAAGAATGTTCTTTTATGACAGGAATCCGAGGCCCGTGTGCCACATGCCTCTGGACACACGTGAGCGCGGGGCGACTGGACCATCGGTTTAAGGAGCCCCATTGTGCATTCATTGTCACTCATGTCTTTGTTAATGGAGCGTGAGCATTAGAGTTTTGAGAGTCCCAGGGTTCTGTGCGGCCTGGACAAACCCTCATTAAGGCCTGTTTTCTCTTACACCCCTCCTAATGGGCTTCCAAGCTCTTCCCCTCACTGGATAATTAGGTGGCTATTGTCCCTGTAATTACACCCTGGCAATGCGCCTCTTACAGTGGCCGGAGCCCACCGGCCATTGGTGGCCAGCATCATTATTCTCTCTTGTGCGGGAACAAAGCGCCCATTTTTTACAAGTGCTCCCAGTAGCCGAGAGGCTGCCGGAGAGAGAGAGAGAGAGCTTCTCCCGCAACAGGATGGCATTGTGAGGATGCTGTGGAATGAAGTGCACGGAGGCAGTGACCTGTTTTAGAGCTTTTTCTTACTGTCCCATTAGCAGCAGGGCTCAGGTGCAGCTGTTATCTGGGCTGTTTATTCAGCGCTGCGAGCGTGTACATCGATCCGGATTGGGTGGGTGGGGGTTCCTCATATCAGCTTACCACACGGATAAAGGACCCCCTTCTTGCTTTCACTATTCAAAAGGCAAAAAAAAAAATGCAGCTGCGGTTGCGAGTTCCTCCATGTTGACTTTAGATTAATTGGATCTCCGCTTATTGAGGTGTGTTTGTCTGATAAAGGGGAAGAATAATAAACCGTTTGACGCGTCAAACCACAGATACAGAACAACATTGTTCCGGCTGCTCCTGTGTAACCGTCTGCTTCTCCGTGGCCTTCACTGAACCCTCATTATAACAGGGCCTGTTGATCTGACCGCACGTCATGAGGATGTTTATTCACTTCCACAAGAGAAAAGTTCTTCCTTTCTGCCAGTTCCCTGTTTACCTGTCGCTTCGCTCTGCTTCTCTTGTCCTCTGAAAAAAGTGCAGAAGTAGAGCAGTGGAGCTTCGTGAGGGGTCATTGACCAACAGTCGGTCAGTGTCAGCCTGACAGGCGTGAACGTTACCTTCTGCGGAACCTGCTTGTCTGGTTGTTTTCTGCTGAGCTGCACTTTCCTGAACAGCCCAGTTCGTTTTGGCAACATTTGGCTCGTTGTCACAATCGAACCTGCCCAGTTTCTTGTTGTGATGGATCGTTTTAAAGAATGAATTGTTTCGTTTTCACAATAATGTTTGATGCCTCCCGAAGCTCAAGAATAAGAGACACAGACCCTTTAGTCGACATGTTTATTTTTGTCAAGGAGGTTCTGGTTTCTGCTGGTAACAAAGTCATTTTTTGGGGAAAAAATGTTTAATTGAAGGGATTTAATAGTTGATAGTTAATAGTTGATGTGGTATTAATAAGCAAATAAAATAGCTGATGATGAATTTAAGATTGGAGTTACAGTAAATGTAACATATTGTACTGGGATATAAAACACACCTTACTGAAATCTGACAACAGACAATCTGTAAAACCTAAAAGTACTGTAAGCTTAACATAAAACAGATTAATCACTTAAGTTTTAATAAGTCAATGATAGGACAATATTTGTTAATTAACAGCTGTAAATAATTGTAACAAAAGAGGCAAACATTAGCCGTCGCACTGCAATGCTAAAGTAGCTTATAAAGGTATCTAACTTCAAACTAAAAGAGAAAAAGTTTGATTTATTTAGTGCGTATATTATTATATCCAACTTGGAATGATGAATTGAATTTGAAGCACATTGTCCTGATGGAATCTGAGTGGCCTCACAGTAAACTGCAGTCTTGGCCTGAAGCGAAAAGGCTGGCCGGTGCTTGTTTGGCGGGAGTCTTGCTTCAGTTACGCGCTGTGAAAAGGAGAGTGACAGAGGATTATGAGCAAACAGTGACAGCTTGCCTCCTTCCACACAAATACAGTTATCCATTAATCAGCAACACCCTCTGCACGATCATCATACGCAACACTCGTGGCTCATGTTCACGTCTGTTCCAGTGAAACTTTCTGTATCACATGTACGTAGACATAATAGTCTCCGTCTAAAAAAAGTGTGAAAGACTGCTGCTATTGTGTGTCTCATGGAGTTCACCTGTCGCTTCTCCAGGCTGAAGGAGAGGAGGCGGAGCTCTGTGGTGGTCAGCTTGGCTGGAATGGACGTTTCACCTGGAGACCTTTTCGTTTCAAATGGAGCCGCTGACATGTTAAATGGGTCCAACCTGTCTGGTAACCTTTGACATTGAATCATATAGAACAGTGGTTCTTAACCTCTTTGATCTCGGGGCCCCCCTTTCCCAGAACAGGCCCCATTCATTACAACTGATTCATTACTCCTGATTTCATTTGTGATCAATAACTATATTTAATATAACTACACGTACGCAAACCAAAACCTTGTGAAATGACATAAAACCATGTGATCATCGACAAAGATACAAAGAACCAACAGCAGAACCAGGTGCAAGTCATATTCATCAAATTTACTAAAGAAAAAAAAGAAACACTTGATGCAAACTGTTGAGAAAATTCCAAAAACTGAATCAAATTCTGAATAAAATTAATATAATACATCCATGTCTAAATACCATAAAATAAAAATACACTTTATTTAAACTGCATAGAAAATATAAGTAGAGTGTAATTGAAAGTATTGCCATAAAATGTCATTTAAAAACTATTTCAACTGGTGCTTTCATGAACAGTTTTTACTCTCGGGTGGGCGGCATCACTTTCTTTATCATTTTTTCATTTCAAGAGCTTCTCCATAGTTGTTAACTATCACAGATTTGCAGTTGTCAATTCAGTGACACACTACTGCCAACACACGTGGCTAATGTATTGAAACTGAGTGTCTCGCGGCCCTGAGGTGTAACACAAAAAACCTTTTAGCGGCCCTCTAGGAAGCACTCACGGCCCAACCATGGTTAAGAATCACTGGTATAGACTTGAGTCCTGCTGGTCTAGTCTTCAGAAACCAGAACCAGATGTGAACAACCAGGTAGTTAAGCTTGCCAGAAAGAGATGTTTTCATATGTGAAAGTTGTATACTGTGACTTCAAGTGTAGCACAAGTTCACTAGCAGATTGAAGCATATTTCTGTCGGTCGGTACCAGAAACTTCATCAGGATTGGACTGGGGTGCTGAAGTTCTGGACCAGTTCAGCGTGTAAAAGAGATGAAAATCTGAAGTGGCCCTTAGGAGTTATTCACGTAGTACGGGGCCCCAGAAAAATAGTTATGTGTGATCGTCCCACTTTGTTACCAGAACCACTGGTAGTCGCCTGCTGACGCTTCTCTCACAGGTGTTTCTCTGCACTTGTCAATATTTAATGCAGTTCTTTTTGCCCCTGCAGACACAAAGAAGTCCAAGTGGCCTTTCAGACGCAGCACGGTAGGTGTGTTGTGTGTCTCTCCGTGCCGTCTGGGAGCTTGTGGTTTGTTTTGATGGACTTGTTGCGGCACTGGCCGGTTGGTTTGCACATTGTTCTCTGACCCACTTCTCAAAGCAGATTAATGTGGCTCCTCTTATCCCTCCTGTGGCCGACTCACTCTTTGTAATTGGTCCGCACATGAAACACCCAACTGAAGCTGAAATTGTTAATTTGGGGAAGGGAGTCTGTGCAAATATTTGAACAGCACACACACACACACACACGGGCGCACACACAAAGCCATTAGTCTAAAAAGCGAATGGGACTTTTCAGACGAAAGGAAAGTCGGGCGTGGGAACCGCGTCGGACATCGAGAAATGCCTGTCGACGGTGGAGATCCAGGACTGGAGAGACGGCGACTTTCAGAAGTTTAAGGTGAGAGTTTTGACGCCGTCTGCTGTGCTAAGCAGCTTGTGTGTGTGTGTGTTATGTAAATCCCGCTCCGATTGCTCAGCCAGTGATTCTGACCATAAGCTGAACAAACCAGATTTCCAAAAAAGAATCCACTGTTTGAAGGCAATGCAACAGAAAAGGTGTCAGAAGCCGAGCTTGTGTAGGAACCAGGCCCTAACAAAAGTGTGTCTGCATATGAGGAAACGCAGATCCAGACCTGATGAGTGTGTTCTTCTGATATCTTTCACCGAGTTGCATCACTTTTCTGTGAGCAGGATTGTTCCTTCTCGGACTTCCTGCGGGACCAGTCATCCCAGCTGAGCGCCGCCTCCGACCCTCAGGGCTTCAAGACAAAGGAAGCTATTTGGGAGCTCTTCACCAGCGAGTGCGTTTACTTTCTGGATCAGCTCATGGTTCTCAAAGAGGTGACTATACTGTTGATGCACAGGAAAGAAAAGCGTCTTCCTGGTGAGATGTTTCATGTCTCTTTTCTATCCAAGGTGTTTTTGGAGACGCTGATCAACCTGCAGGAGAGAAACTGCTTGACTGATGTGGAGACCTGGAGGATGTTTGCCAATCTCAAAGAGCTTTGTCTGGTGAGAGTCGCCGAAACCTTGTGGCACCATAAAGAAGTCGGTTTGTGGAGCAATATTGGAAGAAACTTTAGCTGAAGCGCTCCTATTTAAAAAAATCTGGTTGTAAACTGACGTGTGTGTCATAAAGCTTGCTCTGGACTGAAGTTTCACTTTTCCAAACGTTGCACTTAAATGAAGGATAAATCTAAATAAAGACAAAGGAAAAACATTCCATTTATGTGGAGAAAAGACATTCCCGCAACTTGGAAGTATTTAATCTCTAAATCTAAATACAAATTCTGCATGGCGTCTTAGGTGACGGTTACAAATGACATTCCCGAACAGGAAACCTGAACAGGTAATCTCACACCGCAGTTTCCTTTTGTGGCAGCAAAGAGAGACGTGGTTTTTACTTTTGTTGTACAGCTCAAATCAGTCCCCTGCGTGTGAAGAAACACTGTGGCGAAAATAGCTGGATATTGGACGGACCTCCGCCCCGGTATTGGCGGCGGCGTCCTCTTCTGCGTCCCCATTGGGGTTCACTGATCGGGGACACACTCTCACAGGCAGAGCTAAAATTACGACCCGGCATCAGTTGGGGACCATTAACAAATTCTAAAGCGGTAAAAGTATTAGTAGAATCTTCAATAAGGCAATGAAAAACAACCACTTTAGGAGAGAGAATTGACACACACAAGACAAAGGACTGACAGTGTGTATAATGATTTTGAGAATATAATTTGGCTAAATGATCATTTCTTCACATGATTTCTAATATTTTTTCAATAGCATCTAGGAAATGTGTCCAGACAACTCCATAGTTCAAGTCAACTGTTCAGAGACATGAGATACAGCGGACAGACGGCTCAATTTAACCCCTAAATAAAGCTGGCAGAGCAGTCTGTCAGACACCAGCAGCTTCTACCAGAGACGTGAAACACTGAATTTCTCATCTCTACACGTAGTTAACTATTCTATTTAAACATAAGCAAATAATGATGTTGGAGACAAACTCCACTAATAAGTTTCATCATAACAGTTTATATTTTTTTAGATAATTACCGTTATTGGCAAATTACATTTATTGCAATAACTTTTTTTGTCCATATTGCCCATCCCAAGTATGTAATATGGAGCAGTGTCTACAGAGTTGTAAATCGGGGGTTGAGGGGTCGACACTCCAAAATATAGATCCATGAAACAATGGTGATCCACAACAGGAAATGTCTAGGTTTTGCGTGACCCCGCCTCTTAACTCTGGAGACACTGTTTCCGGCTCATCCAATGATTTCGATCGCTGAGCTCTGGTGGGCCACAGAAGTCACTGGGATGTCCAGGCAGCACCAGCCCTGAGTAGCTCACACACACCCTGCTCTGCCGCCATTCAAAAGTGTCTCTCCCACTGTTCCAAACTCTGGTCCATGTGAAGAAGTTACTTTGAAGCACAGCAACGGCAAGATGTGTTTGCAAAGTCAAGGCTGAGATCCAAGAAGCTCAGGTGTGTTGTAGACACTATCTGCTGTGAACCGATAACCAAACGTGACTAGTGAGTTTTCATCTTCACGCTTGCTTCTGGGTTATATAATGCATGTATTCACGCAGCCGACGGGGTTGTGGTCCCGCCGTGACATCTGACACTGGCTTTCTGCTGCAGGTGAGCTCTGATTTCCTCACCAGCCTCCTACGTGTCATCAAGAGCTGGCTGGAGCTCAGTGAGGGGGAGGGGCCGGGACTGCTGGAGCTGCTCAGCAAGGCCAGTGTCACCCACACACACACGACACCTCGCACGCTTAATCACAACCCAGTTCAAGTGTTGGATATGTAAGACTGGGCCTGAACCCGAGCTGGTCGGGCCGACGCACGCCAGCTCAAGTGCCTTGCTAGTCAATAGATCCGCTGGCGAAGCCTGGGAGGAGCGGAGATGTCAACTGCTGCTGGTGCTGCTGCTTGCAGGCGTTCCAGGGCAGCATCTGCCAGTGTCTGCAGAAGTACTGCCTCAACTACTCCACCGCGCTGCTCTACCTGGCCAGCCTCAAGTCCAGAGAGGACTTTGGATCCTACGTGAAGGTATCATCACAGACGTGAGCCCTGATGACAGGGCGCCCCGCTGTAACAACCTGTTTGGTGTCATCACTGAAGAATGCGCCTCTTTGTGCCCTCTCCCTTTCATCCCTTCTCCTCGACCTCTGACCCCCCCGCAGTGGTGCGAGAGGAAGGAGCAGTGCCGCAGGCTGCAGCTGCGGGACCTGCTGGTGGTGCCGCTGCAGAGGCTGACTCGCTACCCGCTGCTGCTGCGCAACATCGCCAAGAGGTTCCAGTCGGAGGAGCAGAGCCGAGGCCTGCAGGCCGTGGCCGAGCAGGTGGACACCTCCATATGTGAGCCGCTCCTCTCTTCCAACACTCTCACTGACTTGTCAGCGAGCCCGTGTCCTGATAAGAGCTTCACAGATGTTGCACTTCAGACTGGTTCACGCAGATGTTATCAGTCTGCGTTTGGACGTTTAAGCCTGAAATAACTCGCAGCCCCAACCAGTTTCTCTCGGCGAGCCTCAACATGTAAACAAGCCGGCGCCAACGCAGACGAGTCGCTGCTTCACGGCAAAAATCAGCCTCCACTTTACTGGTGTTGTCACCGCAGTGAGTCCAGACCTGAACTTTACAGTCGAGGTGGGTCAGGACCCAAAAGTGGGTCGCCAAGCTGCTCTCTGTGGGTCCAGGCCTTTTCTTAGGCAGAAAAAAATAACACACTTTAATTCAAATGTTATGCTTGAGTTGAGTTTAGGGCTGCAACGAACGATTATTTTCGTTGTCGACTAATCGCATTACCTTTGTTTGGACCTATTTTGAATTTCTGTTTCACCTAAAGTTGTTTATTTCATCTCACTGTGATACTCTGATACCATACGTTATTCAACAAGTTTATCAAAATAGTGACACATCATCCAGGAACATGTCTTGACCCTGTGAAGCACGAAGCACAAAACAGTTGACAAAGAGCTCCACCACAATAAAAGTGAGGTCTTTATTGGTCCCTGAGAAGACTTTAAAATGGTCAATATTCATATATGTATCCCATATAAAATGTCTGATCAACATCCACATCAAAAGGTCTCATTTGAATAATGATCTAAAACAGTGTGTTCAGTGTCGCTACCTAGTTCAGTTCTGGTTATTATTAGGTGGAGGAGAGAGACACTGAGGACACTTCAATACATCTCCAACTTACAAGCAGTTAGCTGCGTGCTCGCCAACATGCTAGCTGTTAGCTAGAGTGTGTGTGGCGTCACACTCTTTCATCATTCTACCATGGTGTCGAAGGGTTCTCACTGCTTCTGAATAACAGCCGGTTCTCGATGCCCATACTGCGATGTGTGCGTTTACAGCAACACGACGCATCAACGAATTTTTGTTGTCGACGTTATCGATGACGTCAACTAATCGTTGCAGTCCTAGTTGAGTTTTTATCTGGATTTGGGCTCAACTTTTGATGTTGGGTCACAAAACCACCTGAGAACCACTGTCTCAGAGAACAGTTACAACTCAAAAATGGTCAAGTCAGGAGCTAAAAGGCAGATTTTGTCATCTGACTTCTCTCCGTTGACCCTGTGACCTTGTGAAGTTCAACTTAAGATGCATTGAAACATCAAGTCACATGATGGAATCTGGAGTGGGGTGGGCGTGGCGCCTGCCAGCGCTGCAGCCAACATGATGTGTGGGCCAAGGTCCTGAGGGTGTTTCTGCGCCACCACACCCTTATTTGGCTGGTAACCATCAACAGACTGCAAAACACCGCATCGATTAAAAGCAGAAGTGGAAGAGGGAGCTGGAGTGTTGTGGAAAAGCATCTGAGGCCGTGGCTTTTGTCTGCAGGTGATCTGGAGGGAAAGGTCAAGTGGCTGGAAAACTACCAGATGGTGAAGCAGCTGAGAGACGCCCTGGTGTGGCTGCCGGTGTGGGAGCGAGACAAGCGGGCCTTCGTCCCCGAGGTCCGAGCGGGTGGGGAGGACTCCGCAGCGCTGGGTCTGAGCCTTGTTCTGCTCCTCTTCCAGAGCCTGAAACATCTGCTGAAGGCCGTCACCCTGGAGAACCTCATCTCTCACAGAAGTCTGCTGCACGAAGGGAAGCTGGCTCTCACAGGTGCGGGAAGCTCAGGAGTCCTTTCTTCTGACTCGACTTTTACACACGTAGCGGATTCTGTAGTCGAGTGAATTTAGGTCCGAAACACGAGGAGTGACTTGAAGGACTAGAAAGGGAGGGGTGTTCTCGGGACGTCAAACTTTCACACTTAAAAGTCGCACCCGACTCTTTAGTTCCCACGATGACATCATCGGTGCGAGACAAAGCGTGTAATTGTGGGTGATGGAGCGTGAACAGCTGAGTCAGCTGTTCTACATACATGTGAGTTCAGAGGAGGCAGTTCATGAGAACTAACAAGTCACTTACGTGATGAGGCACGTTGCAGCTCGGTCAGTCACATGCTCATACGTTTGCTTTGGAGGTTGGTTGCACACAGCTGGGAGATGCTCTCACTCTGGAGGCTTCTGACCCCAAACTGTGCTTGTTTCAGAAAACACCAAGGTGACCGACGTCTATCTCTTCCTGTTCGATGAATTCCTGCTCATCACAAAGCTCAAAAGAAGCAAGAAGGTGGGACGTTCTCAGCTTCTCTCTCCACCGTCTTCACCTTCACTGAATGTGTCTCCTTCACCTCACAGCGGTCAGTGGGACCAGACCAGAACCCGCTCAGGCAGCCTCAGAACTTGGAGTTGGAGCAGCTGCTGAAGGAGGGTTGCACCTTCACGGTCCTGGATCAGCCCCTGTCTCTGGACCGACTTCATCTCAGGAACATCGACCAGCTGAACGCTTCAAGTAGCCAATGCCAAGAGCCATGTGAAGTGAAACATTTTAGCTTGGCTCTAAAAAAAGTATTTTATTGTCTCCTGAGCAGCGTCTGGACTCCCCCACTCCTTCATCATCACCCACCAGAACCGGTACCAGCAATGTATCGGCGCCTTCATCCTGCAAGCCGGGTCAGAAGCTGCCAAGGTGAGCGCTTCCTCATCCTTTCATCCTGTGGTGTCGAGAGTCCAAAACACAAACATAATTCACTCACCAAGTTCTTCAACTATTTGGCTTTGTGTCCCAGAAAACGTGGATGTCAAAGATAGAGGGCGCTGTGACGGCACTGCTGAAGCTGGACTCTCGGCAGCCTCGCGTCAACAACTCCTCCTCGTGGCTTGAGTCGTCGCAGATTTAAATCAAAAATGGCCACTGAATTTTTTGTTTTGTTTTTCCTGTGGACTTGCACTTCGCTGTCCTCGCACCTGAGGCAGCGGCTGACGTAGCAATAAATACGGACTGTCGCCTCACGATTCTTCATTTTGGTTTGGTGAAGAATAAAATTTTGCTTCTTTTTTTGTTGGGGGAGTTTTGCGCCTCACTTGGACGCTCGATTGCAGCGCCCCCTACTGCTTGATGTTACCATGTAAAATCAAAGGGACCAGGTCATTTCAAAACACTCTCCTCATGTGGTTTGAAGGAAGATCAGACTTTATATCTGCAACAAAGCAGAGGGCCAACACCACTTCGATGCACATTCATCCTCCTACTGCTTCCTCGCCTTGAGGGGCCACACGGAGTACAGTACACAATTAAACTGGTTTTTTTTGACTGTGGGAGGAAACTGGAGTAAACTTGCGCAAGCAGACGGAGAGCATAGAAACTCCACACAGGAAAGGAAGCAAACCTGCAACCTTGCAGTGACCCAGCTGCCTCATATTTAAAGAAACGTTGAATATCCATAACATTACGACCAGCATAAAAACAGGAGTAGAAAGATACAGTAGTTTTTATTCAGATGTGTACAGATGAATAAGAAAATGTTAAGTGACACTAGTGAACATGTCTTTTCCCCGCACGCGGCAGCAGTAAGTCACATGGCATGAGGCCTTTGAGCCTCCAACATTTTGACTGACAAATTTGGGGGGCAATTTTCTCCCTGCGACAAGAGCGATCCAGACATCTAGGAGCAGGTCAGTCCGGCTTCAGCCCAGAACACAGTTAAGGTGCAAATCACTTTCTAGATTTCACCACAAATCCTCAGGGCAATCCAGACCATGACATAAGTCTAATCTTTTAAGTTTGGGAATAATTCCCTGTGCCAACCTGAGGTAGACAAAAATGAAAGTGTGAACTCCAGAGCAACATTCTTGTGTACGGGGCAAAGGGGACTGAATTAAGTCCTGAGAAGGAACCAGTGCGAGACACGACCATGTGGTGGGGACAACTCTGATATCCCACGCTAAGAACTGCACCTGAACGCAGCAGGTGTATCGCCAAAACTTGAAGAGACACAGGAACAGCAGATTCATGTTGACAAACAGAAAATGAGTTATTGCCCTGAAGCACACACACACACACACACACACATAGACACACATTCAGTGCGATGGAGAACCAAGCAGCAGGAAAATCAACATGCAGACACTGTCATCACCGACGTTGCCACTTCAGATCAGTCGTATATTTAAAAAAAAAAAAAAACATTTAAACTTCTAGCGGAACATTTAAAAGCATCACGTCTTGATAAAATGTTGAAATATCCTTCTATAAAATACTGAAATGTGAATGAGAAGCAGGTCTGTTGCGGGCACAGACATTCTTTGGTCATGGACAAAAATAAATCACTGAACACTGAACTGGAACCTGAAGTGAAGTAAGGTAGTGGGACCACGGATGGTGTTGAACGTAGATGTGTTTGTGTGGCGTTCCAATTGTGCTCAGAAGTGCTTTGTTAACAAATCGTAGGTAGGACGTCCACTTGATCAGGGTGGTTCTAGTTCTGTTAAATCTTTTGTGGTGAAGAGAGATCGAAAACCGACAACTAAGTTTGGAGTGAGCGCCAGGTTGGTGACAGTAAAACTGAAAACTCCAATTTCCTCCCATGAACGATCGGTTTACACATCAACTTGCAGGTTTCAGTACCTGGGGTTTTCTCCACCATCATGACCAATGAAGGACAGTGACCTGCATTGACACCCCAGGGCTGGCAGTGATCACCGTCCCCCTCTCGAACAGCACAGTCAAAACAAAAACGGACAACAGCCACTGACGTCCAAGCAGAAGATATGGGTGGTGTTTTGTCGTCTGCCGCCACCTGCTGGCGGTCAACCGAAGTAGCAAAGGCACAAAAACATACAACGCCCCTCAGGAGACCGCGGGGTGGGCTCGTCCTTTGTAGTGCACGTAAATGAAACAAATACACGGCGTCCTTCAGTCTCCACGGCGGGAGGTCAACAGGACGTAGGAGGAGCTCAACCTGCGAGTTCGTCGTAACAGGTCTCGCACACGCGGACCGGCTTCTTGGAGGACGGCGTCAGGGCGTTCCTCGCCGAGCACTCGGCGCAGAAGATGTTTCCACAGTGTCTGCAGTGATGCTGGAGGGACGACAGGCATCAGCAGCTGTCTGACACACAGACTGAGACGTGAGAAGACACTCACCTTCCTGATGGTCACGCTGAAGCCTTTACCACACGCCATACAGTTCTGCACCTCGTGGTCTTCGGCCCACTTCCTGGTCAGAGACTGAGACTGCTTGATCTACAGGAGCAGAGTCAGCATGTTTAGCCAGCAGCTGGGATCCCAGCGACAGATCCGGCGCGTGTCTCCACCTGCAGCGACTGGTTCTCCCGGCCCAGCTCCTGCATGGCAGCTGTTGTGTCGTCCAGTTTCCTCCGGAGCTCCACCACTTTGGCCTGAAGCTTCTCGATCTCTCCTTCACCCTTCACGCACCTGACACACCAACATTCCAGATCAGCAATGAAAGGGTCAACACTGCTGCCTAGTGGCGCTAAAGTAAACTTCTGGTCTCCAACTACAGCGCCCCCTCAGGCCCAGTGTGCGTAGTACAGCGACAGAATTCTTGCTTGCACCTCTCCAGCAGAGCCCTCCTCTCGTCCTGGTTGTTCTGGACCGTGGCCTCCAGGACGGCGATCTCCCCTCTCAGCTCGTCCGTCTGCTTCTCCAGCTCGGAGACGCGGCGCTGGCTGCCCTGCCACTCTCTCTTCAGGGTGGCCACATTCTCGTTCAGTGCCGTCACCTGCAGCCCCAGCTTGGCCTCGGCCTCCTCACTGTTCTTGGCCTGCATATCTCGGGCGCGTTTCTCCGCCGCCTGTGACGGGAACCAACAATCAGCTCCAGAACTCTCGGGTGACCTGAGGAGGACCTACTAGCTGATCTTGCAGAGCTTTGGACTTGCTGAGGAGCTGCTCCTCTCTCTGACTCCTGCTGTCTTTGGTGGCCTGGTGTGCCTTCTTCTCCTGCTCTAGAGCGCCCCCTGCTGCCTCCACCTGGGCCTGTAGCTCCAGCTTCTGCTGGATCAACAGCTGCTTGGCCTCCCGCAGGTCAGTCAGCTCCTGAGAGAAAAACAACAGAAACACAAGGTCCCTCAGACTGTCTCCCTGCCACATCGAAGCACTGCTAAACTGAGCGTTACTTCCTGATCTCCATGACTCTGCTCACCTTCTCGCTCTTCTCCGTCAGAGTTTTCAGATCTGTGGTCAGTTTGCTGTGATTCTTCTCCAGCGCACGCTTCGCCTCACTCAGCTCCTCCAGCTTGCTCCTCTCCTTCTGCAGCTGCTCCTGATCCAGACTCTGAGAGGAGCCAACACGTTCAGGCAGATGAACCCGAGCAGTTCATGTCACACGTCACTTCACTCAAACCTGCTGCTTCTGGAAGTCCTTGAGTGCTTTCTCTTTCTGCTGCAGCTGCTGATCTCGACTGCTGACCTCCTTCTCCAGTGACTGCCGTGCCTTCACCTGCTCCTGAATCTCAGCCTCTAAACTCAACTGGTGGGTCCGGTTTGCAGCCAACTCTTCCTGCGTCAGGCTGAGCTTCTCCTCTGACACCTGCGCCCAGAATGAAAGGGTGAATTCCCAAACTGTGATACTGAATTGACCTGACTGGCAGAAACGTACTTTCAGGTCTTGACGCAGAGCTGAGACTTCAGATTCTTTTCCATAGAAGTCGGACTGGAGTTTGTTGAAGCCCTGCTGACTTTGTTCTAGTGACACCTGAAGCTCGGCTGTCCTGCTCTTCTCTGTGGCGAGCTCTTGACCGACCTTTGACACTTGCTCTCTCAGTCTGCTCTCCTCCTCTGCCTGTAAACAAAACAACAACAAACTTAGAACAGAACATTTTCATTTGAATTTGAGCAGATGGTTAGAGAGATTTCACCTTCTTCGCACCAACTTTCTGTAGCTCTGTGACCTGCGCCCTCAGTTTGGACCGCTCCTCTTCCATTGACCCCTGGCTTGTCTTGAACTGCACCTGCAGCTTGTCCAGACTTCCCTCCTTCTCCTTCAGCGCCGCCACAGTCTTGGCGAGCTGCTGCTCCAAAGAGGTCACCTGCCCTTGCAGCTTTTTCTCTTCCTGCCAAGTAGAGTGAGAAATGTGTGAATCTCCCAAACAGTGTTACTGGGGGACATCTTACCTTTCTGATCAGCTCCAGCTGCTCTTTAGACTCCTTCATTGCCTTGGTGATGGACTCATTACTCTTCAGAAGCTCCTGCTTGACTTTCTCACTGGACTTCTCCTGAAAAGTGGTGAGCAACCTTCAGTCCACGGGCCTGCGACTGTTCAACACAAGCATCCCACTCACCCTCTCCACCAAGACCGACTGATGACTCTTCCTCTCTGACTCCAGACGAGTCTGGCTTTCTTTCAGAGCAGCTTTTGTTTCAGCTAAACTCTCCTGCGCGATGGCAAGCTCCTTCTTGCGACTCTCATTCTCCAGTTGGACCTTTGATAACTCCGTAGTGACGCTCTGAACTCTCTTCTCCAGCTCCGCACACTGAGCTTTGGACTCCTGGCTGCTCTTGTCCAAATTCACCTTCAGAGACACTTTCTCCTTTTCAGTGTTTTCCAGCTGTTTCTGCGCATCAGTCAAGGCGGCTGATTTATTCTTCAACTCTTCCTGGAGATTCGCGTTTCTTCAAAAAGAAACAAGTGTGAGGAAATGATTCCTGACATAAGAAATAGTCAAACTATTTTGAGGTTGGATGTATGTGTCACTGACCATCCACATTCATACCAAGGATGGGCGATATGGACAAAAAAAGTTATCCCAATAAATGTTAATAATAAATAATATATAATAAAAATTTCAGCGATGACGATAATTATCACAATAAATACATTTTCATTCAATTCCATGTGTTGGACACTACACCCTCTCTTGAAACTGTTTTATGATGAAACTCACTTATTGTCTCCAACATCATCATTTGTTTCTGTTTAAATATAACAGTAAACTAAGTGTAGAGATGAGAAATTCAGTTTTTCACGTCTCTGGTAGAAGCCGCTGGTGTCTGACAGCTTTATTTAGGGGTTAAATTGAGCCGTCTGTCTGCTGTATCTCCGACGCCTGTTCATGTGTGTGAGTGCAATGCGCACAAGTGTGCCGTGTGTTTATCGAATTTATCGTGCGATGCACAATTGTCATCGTGTACGATAACTTATCGCCCATCCCTACGTCATCCTAAGTTAAGCTGAAAACCAGCAGCAACAATGAGCCCAATAATGATGACACCCAGATATCTTGTTTAAGGCTTGTGGTGCCTGGTTATTTTGATGCAAAGTGCTGCAGCAGAGAATAGGTTTTGACTACTACAGCACATATTCTCACCCAGACTTCTCTGTTTCTAACAAGCGCTGGAGCTCCTTGGCTTTCTTCTTCAACTCGGATGATTCTCTCTGCAGCTTCTGCACTTCCTGCTGTGTCTGCTCCTTTGCGGCCTGCAGCTCTCCAACTTGCGCCTCCAGTTTCTGGCCAATAACATGATTTATCAAATTGTTATCATAAGGCAAGACAGAAATGTTTCATGAGGTCAGACAGACCTTGTTGTGGCCCTGCAGCTGCTCAACTCGCTGGTCTGAGGCCAGCAGTTTGTCTTTGTGCTCCTTCAGGGAGGCCTCCAGCTGGGAACTTTGCTCTTGTCTCTCCTTCAGCCTCAGGTTCTTCTCCTCCAACTTCTTCTGGACCTTACTGAGCTCCTGCAACAAGATGTTGAGAATTGTAAAATTATATATATATATATATATATTATTTATATATAAAATGAAACAAGCAAATAATGGGACCGTGTGGAAGTGAAATTTACATCTGTTGCTGGTGTCAGGATTTTTTTAAAATACAAACCACTAAGAAACAATAAGCAAAAATGTGATTAAATAAAAATGTGACTTGAGGTGAGGTTTGGTCTCTTCAATTGTTCAACTAAATACACCGCCTTCTTCCTGTTAATACTAAAAAAAAAAAAAAATCAATGTACAGTTTAGAGTGGAGGGAGAAAAGGAGAAGCAGACATCACTAAATGAGGGTTTCAAGATTAAGAGAAATTACAGTGCTGCATTGATATATTTTTAGATCAACACTGGGGAGTGTATTACAGAACATTCAGACCTGCTGCTTGTCCTGCACGGCGTGCTGTGCCGTCTCTAGGTTGTTCTCCAGATTTGCCTTCAGTGCTGCCTTGGCAGCCTCCGTCGACAGCAGCATCTCTGTTTTTGCCTTCAACTGGTGACAATATAGGCACATCAAAGTGTAAGTCATTGACTTTTGTATGTCAACCTCATTGTAGTTTATGTTGACAAAGACCTGAGCATCCAGCTGGGCCACCTTCTCCTTGCTCTCAGCCAGCTGGGCAGTACATTCATTAACAGAGGTCTCCAGACTTAAGGCTCTGTCCTGAGCTGACCGCAGGAGAGTCTTCTGCTCCTGGACCTGCTCGTGAAGGTTGTCCTGCGCTTGCTTGTTGCTCTCCGACTGGTTCTTTAGCTTGTCTGTCAACTGTGTAACCTTAAAGAGCAGCTAAAGTCAGGGACCATTCACGACGGCACAGTGAGGGTGATGACTCACCTGTTGCTGTAACGCTTGGTTTTTCTCCTTCAGCTGGTTCAGCAGAGCTGTCTCTCCCTCTCCGGCTTGTATTTTGGCACACAGATCCTCTCTCTCAGCTTCCAGTTGGCTCACTATGTCCTTACTCTTCTGCAGCAGAGCTTCCAGGTTCTGGATCTTTTGGTCTTTATCCCCAATCTGGCGCAGCACCTGTTCCAGATCATTCTACAGCAGGACAACACCCAGGGAGAATTATTCTCAACAAGATCTCACTGCAGTTTTTAATATTCAGAAAACAAATAATCCACAACCCTTTCAACATCCTCAATTAATTCCAGGAGGGAAAATATTCAATATGAAATGAAAGTATTTTTGTAGATACATTTTGCAATAGGTCTAGCGACCACCCACACCTGAGCCTCTCTCAGTTTGCCATTCGTGGTCTGCTGCAGTGCTTGAAGCTCCTGATGCTGCTGCTTGGCTTTCTCCAGCTGGTGCTGCAGGTCTGTGTTCTTCCCGGCACTCTCCTTCATCTACAGGTGAAATAGAATTTAGTGTGTCATAACTGACAGACATTTTCTCAACGGAATAGGCGGATATGAGTCTTCCTAGTGATGTGCACCTGCTCTTCAGCACGCGAAAGTTTCAGCTGCAGGTCGGCGGCTTGCTGCTCTCTATCTTTCAGCTTCTCTCCAGATAGCTGCCTCTGCTCTTTCAGTCGACCCTGAACTTCTCCCAGTTGCCTCTCCGCCTCCAGCAGTTTGGCATGAAGCTGTGGGGGGTGGCAGAGAAACCTACAGCAACCAGACTTACATATATTCTCTTAAGGGCGTTTCCTAAAATGGCAGACCTGGCCGATCTCCGTTTGCTGCTGAGCGCCTTTGCTTTCTTTTTCCTCCCTCTGTTGTTCCAACTGCTTCCTCTCGACCTTCAGTTCGGCATGCTTCAACTCCAGCTCCGTAATCTCGCTCTTTAACTTGGCCAGCTCCCCGACCTTCTCTCCAAGCTCTGCCTGGACCTTCTGCAGGGATGTCTCTGCCCCTGTGGCTCTGCCCAGGAGCTCCTGGACTTCCTGCTCCTTCTCCCTCAGACGGTCCTGGACTCCCTCTTTTGAAGTTTTCTCAGCAGTCCATTTCTCCTTCAGCTCCTGATGCTCTTTTTCCTTACGCGCCAAGTGCTCAGACAAGCTCTGTAAAAGAAATAATTTGTTCATCAATGACGGTAGAAGTAAGCATGAGACCGACCGAAAAAATATCAACTCAGTAAGGCAAGATACATCAATTACAATTGGTGTCATTAGATAGTCTGACATTGAAGACACCACACATTTTACCAGCCAGAGACTGCAGGTAAGATGCACTCAGTTAGATGTCATGCTCAGACCAACAGTGACAGAACCAACCAGAACCAGCGTGCTTTTCAGGAGTCAGACGGGCTGAGCTCGACAAGCAGCCTTTCTCAGGGAGACGGAAACAAGTCTGAAACTTTTGAAAACGTCTGGAGTGGAAAGTTTAATAAATGCAGTGCTCTCTGTCTCGCAGCAAAGTCTCTAGAAATTCACCAAACTGTTGCGTCTCACACTGAATTAAAAGTGGCTGCATGTTGCAAGGTTTTTCTATTTTTTCACTCCTTGAAGAGGTTTATAAAAACATGTCTGAATTCAAATGATTTAATGGTTCATTTTTTCACATCTTGTACACAGAATATCTTACAAATTCATAGTCAATCCATGTGATCCTATCGGTGATCGGCATCAAAAATCCTCAAACTCAAAAAGATCCTGGGGTACTTTTATTTTGGTAAAAGTGTAAGGGCTTTTCTACTGGCCTAGACCACGGGTCATTATATTCACTAAGGCAATGTATAACTACTTTTGGGCATATGCCGGTCACCTTGCTCTAGAGGAACAATCCAGGCCGGGCTGGAAGCTTTTACGATGTTGGAGTAGGAACAGCGTGATCCCTGTATGGCAGCTCTGGTGTAAGCTTACACTGTAAACTTGGCAACAGAGCGATAAAGAAGGAAATGTTGTTAATAAAAGAGGGCAGCGCTAACAAGGGAGTGTGACAGGACACCGGGTCTTCCAGTAAACCTGTGCATGCTCCTGGTCCAACACAGCAGCTGGGGAACATTAACAGCTCACAGTCTTTCCATAATCCCCCCTGACTACTGTTCATACTCCTTTTACTTGTCCCCTTCACAAGTCTGTCTATTCTAATGCCGGTGTTCGAGACAAAGGACCGCAGGATTTGTTATTTACTACCAGTCAGTTTTCCTAGTGATTCTGGTTTAAATAAAATAAAGAAAGAAGAGTGTGTTTGTTAGTTTCCAAGAGTTTGGGAGGAAAGAGAGCAGAAGATAAAGTAGGGTATCATGTTTCCGAAATAACATTTAACTTCTTGTTTGATCTAAACAACAAAAAACACATTTGCACACTACATCTGCACAGCCAAGATTATTTACTAAACACAATATAAAAATATCTCTCCTGCTGGATTCTGCAACTAGACTCAAACCCGGGCGACAGTACTTCATTTAATCTAACTGTAAATTGAAAAAGTTTATTTTTGTATACAATGTGCTGGCCTCTCGCACATCGCAAAAGCACCCATAATGTCGACATTTCACCAAGTAATGTAGGCTCATCAGCAGCTGTGAGATATTACCTCATATTTTTAGGTCTCCATTTTGCAGCTGGTATTAGGAAGAACAATGGAGGCTTAAGTCTCAATAATGTATGAGGTTGAAACATAGTTAACATAGGTCTCAAGTTTGATTTGTTTTCGATAAAATACTGAAACATGACACAGTGTCCCGGTTTCATGACAATAGCACACCAATACCAGCAGTGGATTTTGCCCCCCAACTCTATTGTTGGTGATTTTCAGCTATGCAGTGGTCACATGACTGTCATTGTGCTGCTCTGGTCGGAGTTACAAGCGTCCTTGCGTAGCTTCAGCCGGTTGTTTCCCAGCTTCCCCACCCCTGCTTTGTGTTTCTGTGTTAAATTAGGCGATGTTATGACATTTCTTGGCCAGGAACATTCTGCCTTATTTACTGCCCCATGTCCAGTTATCACGCCGTTGCAGGCCTGATGACTTGGCTGTACTGCTTTAGTGATGTAGCACCGTACACAACTCCCATCCAATATATATTTTATGAATGTACCCGACAAAAACAAAAAAAAAAACTACCTGGTTTTGTTGAGTCATATTATTCAGGTCGCTCTGCAGCTGATGGATCTGCTGTGTGTAGACAGCTGCTTCCTGTGGACCCTTCTCCAGCTCGGCCTTGAGCTGAGAAATGGTCATCTAAGATGAAAATAGAAGTCCAGTTAAGTCAAAAGTAACCGGTGATGACAACAAGTACTTCACAACACCACTGAACTAAACAAACAAGACTATATGAAATAAAAGCCGGATTAATTCATCCGTCCCACGTATCCAATGATACAAGTGACACACATAAAAAAGTGAAGTAAATGAAAATTAAGACAAATTTTGGTTGGAATAACATAAAATTTGTAATATAAATGTGGAAAAAAAGGTTTCCAAGGATAAAACTGAATTCAAGTCCAACTCAAAACGTGTTTTACCTCATGTTTACGAATCTTGAAGAAAGAGTTGGACAGGGATACAGTTTGTGAGGAGCAGATGGAGAAGGGAAGGAGACACACAAAGGTCAGTCAAACACTGGAGCACAGAGGAGGAGAATATGTGTGCATTTAACAAATGATTTTGTTTTCTGCCACTATTATTTACACTCATGCTCAATGTGACACCAGGATTTCCCTAAACTAGGAATATTCCAACAAAGTCATGCCTGAAGAGAGAAAACCCACAGCCAACTCCCCCAAATCTCATCTAAGCTGCAGTGAGAGACGTCTGATGTTGCACGATTGAGGTCTATAAATACTGCTCCGTTCCTCTGAGACTAAAAACTGCAGGAGAAAGACTGCACTGTGCATTAATTAATTCCACACTGACAGAGGGAGATGGTGGAGAGGAACTGTTGCATGAGTTACTGAGGTATGAATAATGATGGGATAACACTGAAATTTAAGACCAAAATCTGCCACTACACATCAAGCTAATAGAGGCAGGAAATAATATCAGATAATTATCAGACACTAAACACGAAATGCTGACCAATAAAGAAAGTAAACTGATCACCTCTGAGTTTGTGTAGTTGGCTTGTAACTGCTCATAGTGGTTCTTTAGACGTTCAGATTCCAGTTCCCTCTCACGAGTCATTGAGTCCATCAATGTTTGCACTTGTACAAGCTCCTTCTGCAGCACCTCCACATCCTCCACGCCAGGTCTCTGCAACTACAGACACAGGATAAAAGTAATGTTTAAAAATAAATAAATAAATAAATCAGACAAAAAAAAAAAAATCAGAGGCGATTTTGAGATTCACCAGCTCTGTCTGCAGTTGTTCATTGTCCTGCTTGCTCTGCTGCAGCTGTTCAGTTAACTTGGAAATCCTCTGGTCAGCAACCTCCCTTAAACTCTTCTCCTCATCATATCGGGACTTGATATCTGAGGCAGGAAGCATCATTAAACACCTTGACGCTCAACAGAACCAAACAATAACATTTACAAAAGCTCCAGCAATTCATATAATGCTCTAACTGAATCTTGAGCAAACACTGAAGAAATTCATGGAGGCTTTGTGTGCTAGAATGAAGTCTCCACATGAAAACAGACTTCCCCGTCTGCTCAACTGCACACTGACCTACTATCTCTGTGGCCAGCTGCGCAGCCTTCTGCTCAAACAGGTCTTTCATCTGCTTGATGTTAAACTTCTCTGCCTCCAATTCGTTCAACTTCTCCAGCGCTGAGGAAGAAAAATCCACATTTGAGAGAAACGTCCTTATTCAAAATGAGTGAAGGGAGTGATGGCTTACCTGAATCGTCTGAGCTTGTCGGCCCATCTGTCTATGTGAATTAAGAGAAAAGCGCAAAGGAACAGTGAGATGTTTTGATGAATGCTACGAGATCACAAGTAACTTTGACTAAAGGAGTTAAACATCTTGACAGAATTACTTGCTTCAGGTGTCCTTGGACTTTGTCTAACTCCTTCTTCAGCTCTCCAGAGAACCATCGTTCTTCCTGTTGATGAGGCACAGCACCCAAACAGTTAGATTAACAACCAGTGACAAGCAGCTCGAGTTGAAATAGATAAGGAGAGCTTACTTTTAGAGAGGCATGTAGGTCCTGAACCTCTTGTCTTAACATTGTCAGGTCCTCCCTGAGTATTGGAAGGAAAACACAAAACATCTTTGGTCAGTAACTGAGTAAACACAATTTTCACAAGTTTTTTATGACTCTGTTTAATGGAGTCTTATGGTATTCAATGCATTTCATTATTGCACTTAGTGTATTTTATTGGTATGAATGTTTGATTCGACCTGTGTACAGCACCCTGTGGCAATCCTGTGTTGTTTTAACGTGTTCAATAAGTAAACTTGGTAGAAGCCGGTTTGGATTATTATGATGATTGATCTACAATATTTCACCTTCCTCTGTTTTCACTGAAGTGAATACATGGTTTTGCTAAGCAGTAACACTAATGAACTCCAGTTGGAATGAAAAAAGGTGTGAAATTTATGTTGTCCATTACAATATAACTAGGACAAACATGAAATAAGAGAGACACAGGTGATCGCAAAACAAACAAAAACAGCGCTCCTGGCAGGTCACATGGTTTCCACATTACATTGGCTAGTGTGTTGAAATGAAGATGACCATGCATCAGTTTTGTTTTCATCAACAAACATGTTTGTTTAAGCAGCTTTGCTGAATAATAGTTTTGATCAGATGAATGTGGAACGCTAACACATGCATGGCTCATGACTCATTTTTGTAGTCTTTCAGAGCATTTCACATGAGTTGGCTATTTAGCACATGACATTGACAATATAAACATTGAAGTTTTATTTTGATGGGAAGCTACTCTATTATTAGAGCATGACATTTGATCACTGACCAAAAAAATCCAAGAGCCAATACGGACAACAACTTTATCATCAAGGATGACGCCAAAGCTACCATATTTGACTCAGTATTTCCTTTCACTGCAAAAAAAAGGATGTAACAACTTTTTTTCATTTCTTCATTTATTAGTTGTTCCTGCAATTACGCAACATCCAACTTCTTCAAGCTTCACAAGCTAAGACATATTGTAAATGACTGATTCTTCAAACATCCATCTAATGTATGGTCTGATGCTTCATTTGCCCAGAATCGGGGATAATCCCAATGTTCCTCCCGACACAAGAATCACTATCACTATGCACAGCACAAGAATAACAATGTGCATTGAAAACCATTCATTTGGATGGGGCCAGATTATATTCAACGTTTAGAATGAAGCTGAGTGATCTGCTGAGACGGTGGGCCATGGCATTGGAGGGGGCAGCGCCACCTCTGCAGCATTGTCGGGGAAACGCTGCAATCTCAAACGGTTTTAATAATCTCACCTGGTGGGGGCCACATGTGCAGGAAGATCTCCAGTATCATGGAAAAGCTCATAATGTTTGAACAGTTCCTCTGCAGAGTTGTGTGACTTCATGCACTGAGGGCAGATGAAACCCTGACAAAGATAAAGGGTATTTGTTAAACGTTAAATCAGCAAAGGTGAAAAGTGGAGTTTTTTGATATACATGGCCAATGCATGTTACCTCAGAGGTCTGGTCATGGTTCAGGTCTGTGCTGGGCTGCTCTGACTCTGCATTCTGGGAGCCTCCTTTCCCAGGAGTCTGGAGTCGACAGACAACATTAAAATTGGTACACATACAGTCAATGAAGATTGATGACTGAAGATGACTCCATAAATTATGATTCCTCAAACTATACAATAACGGAGCGTCAACAAAGCCACAGCCAAAGCCCACATAAGTAGCGGAAAAACTGTTAAACGCAGCGGCAGTAGGAATGGCTGACTCATACAGTCACCAGCAGCATGTGTTTAAAATTATTGTGCACTCACAATTTCCATGAAAACCAGCAGCGCTTCAGAACTACATAAGAATCAATTGTTTTTATTGCAAGAATCAGTGAGTTACTGCTGATATTTCCCGGTCAAGTATTATTTAATAGAATTGATCCCCCTGTTTTCGATTCATCTTCCCTTATTGACATGGACCATCTCCGTGCCTCTCTCTTGCAACAAGATAAACAGTACCTTTTAAAATGTCTTTATTCGTTGTTATCTCAGTGACAACATACCTGAAATACATGCCACATTGCTCACTACACCTAAATCAATTATTTACGCATGATGGACTCCCCACCTCCCCATTCACAGGAGCACTCTCACTTCAGATCCTGTCTTTCACTGAGGACATGAAGTACAGGTAGGATTCATAGTCATACACATAGATCTTCCTGGTTTCTATGGCTATGACAAAAGACACTGCAGTCAGGATATGGACTAGAGTGACCTAAAAAATATCAGCCAACTAATCATGTCAAACTCTAAAGCACAAGTGGTCCATCGACACAGTTTGTCTGGCTCAGAGTTGTATGAATAAATGGCGTGGTTGTGAGATAGATGGTGAACTTTGAACACTTGAACCAGTATCTTCACAGATTATTGACAGCAGGGTTGCAGAAATCTTGCATCCATAATAAGCAACTGCCCCTTTTAAAATCTAAGTTTCAGTTACTAAATTAAAAAAAAAGTAATATGGATTTCAAACACATTTATTGAGAGAGACATTTCATTTATCAAGGCTGAGGACTGAAATTAATGGACAACATGCGATATATTACACATGGAAATTTAAAAAAAAAACTATTGAAGTTTTTTTTTGTTTTGCTTTGTCGTGACGTACCCAGTTTTGTGAACTTATTTAGGCAAATTTATTGGTAACAGTTTGGCTGAAACCAAGCAGCAGTGTGTCCCAACACACTTGGCTTATGGGAAATGTAGTCAACTCTCATTGCTACCCCGCTAACGTGCCCAGATTCCATCTAACAGTGATGACAGAAAAAAACGTATTGTAGAGAAAACAATGATATGTGGCTGTAAAACCGATTGACACAAGGGATGCTGTGTTTCTGGTGGACTGTGACACAGCACCCACATCTCGTCCGACGACAGCGTTAGCATGTGAGGGGAGGACGATGAATTAACATACCGTTTGGGTGACTAATAAAGCAAACATATATGTGCCAACAAGTGAGGTAGTTCAACTCGCATTACAATGGAAAATCAACACACGACAACAGCTAAGAAATAAACGTGTTTTCTATGTGTATCTTTAAGAATAGCAAATCAAATGAAGTTAGCATCTCCTGGCTAACTATGTCAAACCCACGCAGGGAGCGCTCGATATGTTTACAAGGAACCGACTGGGCGAAGGGGTTTTCCTTCGCAAAGCTAATAAGATCAACACTCCGCCCACCGACGGCACGACGTGCAATAAAATCAGGCTACCCCACCATGAAAACAGAAAGCACAGGCCTCTATAACAAGACTTGTTTGAACATAACAGATGTGCAATGAATATCATAACAGGCCAATGACTTACCATCTGTAAAATCCGCCTGAGCATCGCCTCGGGTAACTTAGTCCAGACACAGAAGCCGGAGGTTTTACCAAAGGCAAAGTTTACGTCGCTGTCAGACGAACACCTGACCGGGAGACGACAGGAGCGGCGGATGGGCGGGGTTTAAGGAGGAAGGACAAGTCTGGATTCGTCAAGATAACACACAACGGCTTTCATCTTCATTCGCCATTTATTCTTGTCATGATCTATGTACAACACAAACAACGTACCAGTCATTCGTTTAGTGAAAACAATTGTTGACTATATTCACAACATTTAGAGACAAATAGTATAAACAGATATTGTGGTGTTGACAAAACAGTGTGGCTGGATTTCCCACTTTCTAAAGCATCTGGTAAGAAACGCATGTGACATTAAGGACTGTGTGTCTCGATAAACAATAATAAATAAACCCGGGAATTGAACAGCCAAAACACTACATTCATTCGTAACAATACATCCAAGTTTCTTAAGGCAATACATTGCTCACTAAAGATTAATAATACAAGTTAGATTACAGCAGTGTGTGTTCTTGTGATAATTCCAGTCAATTCTGGAGTACTGTCTTACGAAAGGCACTTGGGGAAAGCTCACTATTTATTAGACAAAAGCGCATCGTCTTCTCATTTTATTAATTGATGGCCGCCAAGCAACAGGTTGTGTTGCTAACCAAGGGTTCAACAGGTGAGAGGAAGACCCACTCACTCTATTCATCTGGCAGCATTACATCCCCAATTAATATGACTGAAAATCTGAACATGATTTTTGGATTAGATACTTCATTCTTTGCGTGGTACATAAAGATGGTCAGTTGGCACTAGGAAAAAAAACAGCAACTTTAAAAATGGCATTGTAAACAATGACCCAACTATACAAACAAATATCTTTCCAAACGTCTTGTGCAGGCATTACTGGCACAGCATGTTTGAGACTTCATCTAAAAGCAAAGCATTCCCTCAATTTTTGTTTTTCTAATCTAGAAACGCACCAATGATAAGTTAAAAGGCTGTAAGACTGTTATTGGCCTTCACGATTCATATGCTGCACCTGATAACCGCGGTCCATCTAAAGCTTTGAATGGACACATTTTGCTCATTTGGCTGGTGATAGTTATCAGAAAAGACATTTAAAAAAAAAAGTGTTACGATACTTGAAAGACATTTTTGGCACTTTTGTTTCCCACTTGACGTGAGATTTAACATCAACCAAAGGAAACTTTCACTGTACACAATAAAAACCATAGTTAGTTATGAAATTAAAGCACAAGTCCATTTCAGATGTTGGCTTCTCTGCAGATCAGCCCGGTGCCATTATCGCTCCTATCGGTTGACAAGATCGGAGGCCAGTTTGGAGCAGACCACGTAGTGAGGTGTGTTGTTGTCCATCACCGCAGAGCCCAGAGTGTTGCCATTGGTCGGGCTGCACACTGGGCCACAGGTGTTCTTGAGGGTGCGTAGGTATTCGGCGTGGACTGGCTTGTGGCTCTGCAGCACCCTGATGGCTTCGTCGACCTTGAACCACTTTCGTTTCCTACCTGTGGGCAACAATCCCAGCGCATTCCCAGTTAATGTGATAACCAAGACTAAGTGCGGTTGCGCAACAAGAGTCACTGCATTTCTTCAACAATGCCTCCTAATGGCTTCAGTGGAGTTTAAACTGGACTTGTAATGATCGATCACAAGACAACTTATCAGCGGAGGAAGCGGTTTCTTCATCTCCGCACATCAATAATGGAACTCGGCCTGCAAGCCTCCATCTATGCAACATTAATCGACTAATCCCTCATTCCTAACAGAGCAGCCGTTCTTAATCACACCCAGTTCAAATACCTTATTGATAACTTTGAACTCATTTATATTGTCCCCCTCTTTAGCCCACAAACACGCTGCAGCTGGGTCAGAATGTTCACTGATTCTTCAAAGTAGCCAAGTCAAAGTGTTATGGAGTTCTATTGACTCCAAGTTAATAACAGACTTCAGGAATCTGTCACTTATCTTCAGGGCCCAGGAATCTTGCATGTTTATATACGTCTCAGTAGGGTGACCTTTTGCCTTCACAAGAGGGGAACAGTAGCTTTACCTACTGCAATTCAAATAATAGACACCTGGTGTCACTAAAATTGAGAAAATATGTTGGCAAGCCATTATTTTAAAAGTAAAGATAAACAGTTAATGAGTGCTCTGTGCCGATCTCGGCTCAATCGGAAACATAACTCAAAATATTCCCCCATAATATTATACAACAGGAGCTAATGGTGCACACGCCTGGGTCAGGACCAAAGTTACAGTGGAGAATAGGCATTCCTGACCTATTTCAGGGCGTGTTTATGAAGTCAGCTAATTTTGGCGACAATTCCAGTCCACTGATCTTTCAAGTAAACTGTCACTCGCCTTCAGCGTTTCCTCACATCTATAGAGAAAATCATGCCGGTGTGAAAATAAGAGCCGGGTGGCAGCCGCGTTACATTGACACCTCGAGAATAAGAACCTCTGGCCTTTAAGCTACAGAAAGTCAAACTGAGGTCTTGTTCAGGACACATAAGGTTACAGTGAGTGATGATATTTGAAAAACAACTGGGCACAGCAAACACACCTCCCCCAGTGAATGGCCTGAACTCTCAGTGGCTGAAGGATATAAATGAAGCCCACTTTCCAGACTTGTTAAAAATAGGCAAGTCTCGCTGCCCAATTTCAGCCAAAACTTTGGCTGTATATAATTTACACAGCAACTTTTCAACAGTCACCAAAGTAGAGTCACAGTATTAACCCTGAACTCTGGGCAGGTCAGCAGAGTCATTTCCCAATTCACCAGATAACCCACTTTCAAGACTGCAGGCAAAAAAGCCATGTAATCAACTCAACACATGTCATGAGCTCTTACAATTCCCAAGCTGCGTTCCTGTCTAGAGTTCAGCATTACCCTGACGACCTTTCAATTCATGTCTTAGGTTAAATAAATAAAGGCCTGGAGCAAGGAGGTCTGCGGGACATGGGGTTTGGGGCGGTAGCCAAAAAGGTAAACGTTGGGAAACTCCTGCTGAAGACACAAACGTTTACATCTACACTTTCAGATAAGCAAAACAAACAACAACCACATTCATAAAGAGGTCCGTGACTGAACTACCTTCAAATTCTGGTTTGTCACCAGATTTAATACACGCTTTTCAACATACTCTTCAACTCCAGCGCTACAGGTGGTTAATCAGTGTCTACGTGAAGGGTGTATTTCAGCACTGCTGCCGTCGAGGCAATAAAGCATACCTATGTTGACAGAGTCCTCCCAGTCCTCCAGTGTCTCTGTCACTATGAGGATGTAGACATACGTCCTGTGTTTCCTGTCCTGATTGTGCTGCGAGAAAGAGAAGAAGACGTGATATTATGTAACGCAGGATTTGAAGCGTGAAGGCGGCTATAAACTGAAAATGCATGGATCATAAAATTGTCATCTGAAAGAATGGCGTGATTGGTGGGTTTATTTGCCTTGCATCTGTCAACACTTCAACTTGTCGTGGCAATGGAGGAGACAAAGAAAAACAGAACGAAACCTGCAGAGACTTTATAAGCTCTGAGGCATTTGAAGTGCTTTGGAAACTGTCACGTCAAGGCATCCCGGGCATGACAGGTCACCAGCGCAGTTGATTCAGTACAATTATATAATTCATAATTTGCAATCTGTCAATACGAGGAAGTTCTCTCGGAAGCTTACCTCAAAGATCCCAAGAAGTCTCCCCAGCTTCCCTTTCACACCGGCCTGTGAGTGCAGAGACACAGGTCGGTCACATAAAGGATGTGAGTGTGAACTGGCTTTGATATCTACACTGTCATTCACTGTGTTTACAACCCTCATCCAGCTCGACTAAAAGCTTTATGATGATGTGTCTTAAAAACATGTCTCTTTACTTAGTGTGAATAAAGATAGTGAACAACCCATTTCGCAATATGACTTGTTGTGAAGGGAAAAAGACGGCTGGTGCCTTTTATCATTATCCATTCATGTACTTAGAAATGAGGAAGAAAAAACAATGACAGTCTATTATCTGTTGAGTGGAACTTCAGGGTGAGTATTAAGGTCAGTATAATGCATCATATTCATGAGAAAAAGTCATGAGAAAAGGGTTTGATGCGTGGGTCATGTTGGATTTTATTTGGCGAACAAACACGCACATTCATAATTTTGTGTAAACCTTGATGTAATGAAAACTACTAAATAATAGATAAGAAAAAAAAGCGTTTTGAAGATGATCCCCAGCACATTTCCATTTCATTAAACCTGGCAATCCAGAAAAAAAGGTTTAAGACAACTGTCTTATGGACCTGAATCTTAAGAATTTAAGTCATGGCAAAATTCAGTTACTTTTCTTTATTAGCAGAGCCATAATGCCTCTGCTTGGGTTTCCTGCCGCCCTGTGTTAGCTTCAGCATTGTTTTTCTCACATCACATACATAAGTATTTCATAAGAACATCATAAAGGCAGATCAAGCGGCACTTCTTAAAAAAATCATTAATTGCTATTTGAAAAATCATTCGTCATTTTTAGGTTCCCATAGTATCTGTCTGTTTTCCTTTCTCATGGCTAGTAGGAGTTAAACTGAAATGTTTAATTCAGTATTAAAAATTAATCTAAAAAGAATCTACTTCTCACCCCCCAAAGTAAACCATATGAAGTGAAAATAAATCCTTGTAAAAAGTGTTTATGATTTATACAGAGAATCTTTATATGAAAAGATGCAAAAAGCCCACCTCTACTGTGAAGCTACAAATACCACTTTCATTTTGTATATTTGCGTCCAGGCTTATCTTGAAGAGGAAAACGGTTTCCTCTAGTGGTGGGTAAAATGATTCCGTCAGGGCAGGGTGCTCAAATATGCACCGCAGCTCCGGGGGCTTGCATGCAGAAAATGTTTTGTAAGTGGATCCTACTGATGAAATAGTTCCACTGTGTTAGAATGTCAGTAAAGCTTGGCAGCATGTTGCTCATCATTCTGCGGCAAAAGCAGGCACTGATGGCTTGTCTAAGCAAGTCACACTTAAATTAGCCCTGGTCGTTGTCCCCATGCGTGGATAAATCTCAAAGATACAATCTGTAATTTTGACCTCCTGCTGTTTGGCATACTTTAAATGTGGTCTCTTGTTTCATGGCTCATGAGATCAGTGAGGGATCAGACTACTGTGGAACCTAACTTCATGCAACATTCTTAAAGCTTCAACCATGATTTATCAGTATATTTGTCAAGATAAAGCCACATGGTGCTATACTGACCTGTCATGAAGTGACAAAGTGGACAACTAGCAAGTGTTGGGAGGACTGACCAAAGGTCAGGGGTCTATTTGCCTATCACATGGGTCACACATGGGTTGTGTAATCTGACAAAACCACGCAGATAATCCATTTAATTTAACTCTATATATTAAACATATAAACATCAGGAATGATAAGTACAAGCTCCTGAAGGTGGTAGGATATAGTTCAGCTCCAGAGGAAGCCATTGCACTCCTGAAACATCTCTGCTAAAAACTGACACAAATGGGTAGAGAAGTGATGTGCTTTTAGGGTCACTTTTAACTTTACCCCTTAAATTTACGTGATGGGACAATCATTTTAAATCAAAAGGCAGTTGTTATGAAACAATATTTGTATATAATTTAACTAGGCTGTAATGATACGATAACCACAAGTGAAGCTCCCATTCTTTCAGCGAAAACGGAACGAAAAAGGTTCAAGTCTTTAAATGAAAGCAGTCAACTGAAAATTACGTTTTGATCTTTGTTGGCATCAATGGTGGTCAAAACCAAATGGTGTTAAAAGTAGGATGTATAAGGCAGAGACGTGACAGGACTTCAGGAGTAGGAAGATCATGCAGGGAAAGACTCAGACTTCCTCAGTGCGTTTAAGGGACATGCAAGACCAATAAGGTCATAGGAAGTACCAGGTCAGGTCTGGACTAGTATTCAGGAAAAACCTTTTTTCCCCTGTCTGAAAATCCTGTTCACCTAGGTTCAGTAAGTTCTTCCTCAAGGACCACAGAGACTTAAGCAGGGGCAAAAAAAAAAAAGGGGCCATCTAAATGTGAAACAAAAAGTAGATTCACACTGTCAGGATTGTGTATGAGGAATTAGAATCCAGTGGTTTTCAGAATATTCTTTGCCCTCATCCTCTGTGGTTTGCGGCTTTTCTATATTCAGATGCATGTCAGATCTCAGAGTCACAACCTGTTGGTAACAGGAGACTGGTCCCAAATGTCACTGCCATACGTCAACCCTGTCAGCACACTACTATCCACGGCAGGAGCTCCCTGCTGGAGCCAGCAGAGAGGCCCTGGCAAACAACCAGAAATCTCTTAACTGAACCACAGAACAATTACGCGCTTATTTCTGCGTCACAGCAAAATATTTCCAGTTATCACAGCCAAAGTGTAATTACTTGCCTACACGCTGTCACTGCTGAGGACACCATATGGTCGTGTTTGCACTTGTGTAGTCGGTAGCTCACAGTTAAAAGCATGGTTGAGAAAAGTATCTACACTAACACGTTATATTTGGACACAGTACTAATTTGCAATGGCCGATACTACTATTTGTGCGTGCACAACGTAGGGCCGGTGTCAGTGACAGACTCCACCGGCACCACGGTCATCATGGCGGCTTCTAAAAGGTCAGTAAAGCTCCCGTTTGTTAGTTCCGTACTATATTAAACTCATAAATAATGGTAGTCTGTTTGGTGCCTCGCAGTAATGTTGGTTGGTTAATAGCACATAGCTCCCTGACAAGACGTCTTTTCCTGCATTAAAGTTAAATTGTCAGTGAATCTACAGTGAGAGATAGAGTGTTCTTTGATGTATTTACTATGGTTTTGTTTTTCATGTCAATACATTTTATATGCCTTTGTAAGAATGATTTTTTCATCCCTGTGGTATATTATACCAGTGGTATCGAAAATTATGTTGAGTATTGAGTATTTTTCTGAGTATTGTTCGTGAGTTTGAAATTTTAGTACACTGGTTCAAAATAAGGTTTCCTCTTGACCTATCACTGCAGAGTGGGCGTGATTTCGATAGGCTTATGCACATTTTCTAATGTAAATATTTCAAGTCATAGAAACATAATGATCATTTTAAAAGACACTGAAATCAAGTCTCAGTTGAAGTCTCAGTTATTCTAAGTTATTCTATAAAAACAAGTCTGGCATTTTAACATCTCTACTTTCCTTGTACTATATGTACAGATTCAACTACCGAAAAAAGTCTGAAACTTCTGTAAAATATAAAAAAAATAAGATTAAGGTAAGTCCTCCTAAACCAGCTCACCTCCTCATAGACTTCCCTGACTGCAGCTCCACAAGGCTCCTCCTCAGGCTCCATCCCTCCTCCAGGTACAATCCATTGGTCAGGATGGCGGCTGCTGCTCACCAGTAGAACCTGCCAAGTTGAGAAAAGCTTCATCAGCATTCTTTTGCCACGCAAAGAGAGAGGCTCAGCGGGGACAGCTAAAAACATGACAACATCACACACCAGTGAAGAATCTGTCACTGCTATGTTTGCAATTGACATGGCGAGATCTCGCATGTCAGTCGACGTTGACATCACTTCAGAGTTTCGCATGAATAAGAAGTGAGTTATCGAATCACAAGACAGTGGATGCTCTGGACTGGACTATAAATAATTATGTTTTTTAAACAATATGTTTATTTGATCAATTAATATTAATCATTCACACATCCACGCTCACTGACAGTTGAACTGCAACACGTTGCATGTCAGCTCACATGTTTATAGCACTCAAGCCGGTGTTGACTTGAACAGTGGAACTCCTTCTTTCCTTAGGTGTTAGAATGGAGTCTGACGTGCGCAGGGGGTCATTTGCGGTAAAATCTTTCAAGGGCATAACATTCTGTTTGATGTGCAAAGTGCTACAGTGTGTTTTGTAGTGTGTAGCGAAGTGCGATGGACGGCTGTCAGTGCGACTGAAGGTGTCAAGCGACGTTCATGCCACCAAGCAGCCATGAATACACACTTGAAGAGCCACATGTGAGACCAGCGTGGACTTAATGAACGTGCATTTAAATATTTTGACCTCTGACCAAGCTCATAAAGGTGAGCAAGCAACCAAATACACAGACATCTTTTCTGACAATTTCAAAACACGGGGTCTTGACATGGTGACAAATGAGTGACGGTAAACGTATCTTACACTCAAATGCAGACACATGCAGTTGGGTCTTTTTTTGAGTACGGTGCCCCTCAAGAGGTATAGTCACTTGACCCGACTCTCTGTATGACCCATATTACATTCACGTGTAAATACTTTCCCGTCGTGGACCAGACAACCAGTTAGCACTTACACACCTGCTTTCTCAAACTGAAAATGTCACCAGAACTCGTGGCTTATTTAGGACTAGAAAGAAGTTCAATTTCTCTCAACGGGAACGTGATAGCGCGGCAGACATGTGACGGGCGCTAATGATTACATCTTACAGTACAGTCAAAGTTGCTGCTGTGACCAGTGAAACTTCATGCTGGGGCACCGCTACTGGGATCTCACTCTGCAATGGGGTTAGGTGAAATCCAATACACACCAAAACAAACCTCATTCACTTGAGGCCGGGCTTTAAAGCCAACCAGTGTGGATACACTCCTCAGTAAAACAGCAATCACACCTCACAAATTATTGCATTGTATAGCTTGATGGGTAGAGGAAACGTAGCTCGCAACACCTCCTCAAAAAAAGACACAAACAAACAATTTGATTCTTACAAGTATTAGAAGGAGAGCAAATTCAGTATTAGAAGGAGAGCAAATTCATCAGAGGGTTGTCTGTTGGACAAATACACACACATGCATGCACAATTTCACACAAATGCCTGATGAGGCACGTGGGAACTCCAGCACACACCAGCAGCCAAAAGGCTTTAAAAAAAAAAAAAAAAAAATCACAGGATCAGCAGTTGCCTATTGGTGCGAAAACAACAGCGCTTATCTGAGGAGGTTAATGGCCGCGAGGGACACACACCTTCCTGATGGACGAATGAGCTCAAAACGGAAACGTGCGGATAAACACAGAGTGACTGACTGACGTCTTTTTGTCAGTTGGAGCAGCGCAGTCTACAGTCGGTGTTGACAGAGGCCCCTGGCCACCGCAGGAATGAGTCGATCCTAAAAACTGAGCATCAGTAGATATTCCCACCTGTATTCTATAGCAAATATTCCATTCTCAATTTAAATTAGTGTAGTTTTGTTGTGTACTATTTGATGACCAAACAAGACTGTTCACTTATTTAATCTTTTTACATGGATTCTTCATGTTTCCACACATTACTCTTTCACATCTTCATGAGCAACTTCCAAAGTCCAACTTGTGTCTCAACCACTTCATATTTCTTCAAATAAAAACAAAAGCATAGAATATGTCTTACTAAAAACAATATCACCTAGTTCATTTTCTTGTATTTAAATGTTTCCATCTTCCTACATTTCAAGAAAAAGAAGGTATTATTTATTTTGCAGAACTAATGATTGTATTACTGTTTAGCTTCTGCTTAATCTAAATTAGGTTTCTATCAATGGGATACATGATCGTAAAATACCCAATTACTCTTATCTGGTGAGATATGGCACCATTTATCCCCTTGAGGCTCAGCTGTCATGTCTCGGAAGTGACACTAAATGAGGCATGCAGAGCTGATGGACACTTTCCCACATAAACTGTGACACAACTTATTAACAAGACTGGAAGCGCCCTGGTGTTGGTGAGAGGACCACCACCTCGTGGTCTGCTGCGGTCAGCAAGACCTGAAACGAGATGTCAACACCAGAGAAGCAAGACCAGAAGAAGAATGATGGTGAAGCACGAGGAGCATGAAAGCAAATCTGCCAGGGTACAGCAAGTGCCTGCACCTTGTTTCTATAAATTGCCACAGATAGGTCACTTCGTGTTTAGCACAGAGTGTATCACTCAACCACCTGCGAGGAGACTTCCCCCGTATCGCATGCAGTGCTGAGATGGGCCTCCATCTCTGGGCAGACGCGCACTGATGTAGGACACGGCAGCATTCAACTGCCTGACTGTGCAATCTGAAGTATCGGTGGAATGTCTCTATCGATGACATCAGTTGTTGAGAACACCCAAGGAAAAGGAAATCCTGTACTTGTTCCACAGCATTATAACTGGTGACACTGACAACTGGAGGAACAGGAATTATCTAATAAAGTTGAATTTTATTATTTTTGGATGTTTTGGATGATAAAATATTGCATTTCCTCCACATTTTCACACCACCATAAAAGGAAATTGAAGCAGAGTACAGCAGTATAAGATCCATTGTATCCTTTCACACACTGTAGCTAGTAAGACAGGTTTCCCATCACGCCACTAATATCCTGTGTTCCCACCGCTTCTCCTTTCGGTCAGACTCACAATCGAAATGTCAGTGCTGCATTTATCTGACTAGACCATTTGTTCGTGGATTTTATCTAAAAAGTGTCTGATGTGTTGCATGAAATCTGCATGGAAGTGGTTGAACAGGAAGAGCGACAGGACACAGTGATACCCTGGAGACCACCATCTCTGGTCAACAAAGTGAAGGTCTAGTCCAGTGAGAATTACTGAGCATGCGTCTCACAATGTTTAGCTTCTCCAGGTGTGCGGGGGATTTGTAACCATGTGGATCATCCACACCGGTGCCTGGCTACTGGCTGTTTACAATGAAGTCAAATAAGTTCCAAAAAACTGGTTATTGGAGACCTCTTTTTAATTACATAAGTCATATTCTAATTCTGCATGTGATAATTGAAATAAAAAGTGGTGTTATTTGAAATATTTTCCCCAACCAACTCTTGTATTTTCTTTCAAATACAGACGTAACTGGACCAGATAAAAAGTAATCGCAAGAAGAAATTGTTTCCTCTGTAACCGGAAGTGACTGAGACGGTCTCGCGCTGAGACCCTTTCGTACTATGGGTCAAACATTTTCCCCGACTCACCAATATCTTGACAATTCTAATAATGTTCGCCAAAGCACATGAAACGACACGTTGAGGTAAGATGAATGTGACTCGACAGAATTAACTCGGAACATCGGTGCGCAGCAGTCAGTTAAGGCGCCTAACTTTAGCCTAGTCCCACCTCGTCTTCAGTCTCGTTCTTGAAGCACAAACACGCCGCTCTTCGCTTGAACCCCTCTCCGTCGTACGTCCTGGTCTGGTTGGGCTTGAACTTCATCATATATATCCACAGGAGGTTGAAGCGCGCTAGGACCAGCCTTCATTCACGTCTGTGTGGAGGCGCTGGTGCCAGTCGAACACTCGTATTGTGACAGCTTCAGTGAAGAGTGGGGATCAAGCCAGCAGTCACGTTTAACACTTCCGCCGGCTTTCAAAATAAAACGACAGAAATTGCTGTCTATGTCGGTTGCTCTACTTAAACTATGCTTTTGACCCAGCTGCGAAACATGTCAGCTATTCTTTTACTTTCTTTAAAATGGGAAATGCTCATAATCAGAAATTCAAGTCTTGAAACTATACACAAATATTTCATATAGTAAAAATCCAAGTCTCATATACTAGCCTCTGACAAAGTCATGATACATTAATCATTGAATATTTAACTGATTTGTTTTTCTTTTATTTCTAGATTCTTCCCACCCTTTTGTCTTAAGTGTTCACCTGATACATTTTCTTCCACTTATTTACACACATAGTAGGAATCTTCAGTTTGTTTATATGTGTTCATTATGCAGTATATTTGATATGTCTTCGTGCTTAGCATCAATAGTGATATCAAAAATACTGCAATAGTATGTAGTATTGCTTGGTGTCATGAGTATTTTAATAATGCTATTGAGAGTGGGTCCCAACTGGTCATCCATTTTACGCACGCACACAAAAATTAGTTTTCCTGGTACTTTATAGTATTTCCACATCCAAATCCAATTCATCATTCACTTTTTCATCAGTCGTACTTTATGCAGTACCTTCAGTTTGTTCTTTACCATTGAAAACGATGGACGTTGTTCTCATTGCCAAACCTGATCATTCCACTTCTGACACCTTTTGTTAGCAACAGAGAGAAACACTTATGCATGCTATAATTGAACACTACTGAGTGGTATTCATAGTTCAATCTGCCAGTATAAGTTATGCATTTGCGAGTCACCACACAGTTATGGATGTGACCTGCTAAATCCCAGTTTAATGTCTTGCACTTGACTGACAACTTAAACCCTTATCTAATGTCATACTTAAGTTTTCAGTTCGAATCAGTCTGCAATCTAAAAATATTTGTCCTCAAAGATCAAAGACCTGTATTGAGATCTGAGCTGCAGCAGCCGGTCTTTACACTGGACAAGTTAACATATGTGTTCCGGCCGTTCTGTTCTGATCACATGAGGTTTTGGAACAGAAACGCTCGAGAAATTAGAGGATAGATGATGGAGAACTGACTGTTTTGTTAGCTATACATGTCATTTTGCATAAATTTAAATGGGCTTTGGGATGTGTCTGTGCGTGTTGGGAGACCTGGGCGGTTGCCCATATCAGGACAGGGATTCGATTCTCACAGTGAAAGTTGTTGTCATGATTTACATGTATTTTTTTTAGTTGGAGAAGTATAAAGGACCTTCTACCTGTTGAGTGAGCGATAAATAGGCTTCTTGAATAGGTGGAAAAGCATGCCCAAGCACCATCAAAAAGTTTAATATGAGCACAGAGGCTGTATACAGGGAGGACCAGGGTTGTAGGTCAGACTGCAACAGGCGTTCTCCAAAAGCAGCCGCTGCTAGAAACCCTGGCCCTGTCAGGAAGAAGGAATTCCATTCAAAGCCTTTAATTTCCACTATGAAATCAGAGTGATGTTAAGCCGTTCCAGGGGCTCTCTGAACTCATTCATTATCTTTCGCTCTAATGGGGTCACTGAGGCTGGATCATATCCCGACTACATGGCGTACTGAAGAGGTCGCCATTCTTTCACAGGACATATTTGATCTTTGTGAATTCAAAAGGAGTAATCATTATATATTTTGGAATTACACGCAATGTACTAATTTAACAATGCATGTAAAACGAACTTTTAACAAATACAATAAGAAAACACTGTCATTTTCATTTCCGCTCGCTTTATTTTGCGAACAACACAAACTAGAGCGAAATCATTTTTACCGTAGCTACTGGGATAAGGGCGCAAGAGTCGCTCGGTGCCTGACAACACAAACGCTATCAGCAGCTATTTATAAACGCGAGGCTGGGAAGTGAACAATTGATGCTAAAGCCACTAAATAAAGTAGTATTAGTCGTGGAAATCAACAGCTGTGCGCGATGATGCATAAAATGATCTCAGCTACTATTTCTAATGACGAACTGCGCACTTGATCCATTCACTCTTCCCGGGTTGGGCTGGTTCGCTGACGCCAACGAATTAAGTCGGAAGCAAATTCATCGGATGACGTGAGTCTGTTTCTGTGTCGAGCAACCGTCTTATTAAATGTGTTGAGTTAATCATTTGATGAAGTTATGTTGAATATTGAAAATTAGTTAAAATTAAAACGGTACAGTATTGAATTGACAGCTCGTAAATTGGATGTAAAAACCCTACATGGGGCCATTATTATATGCTTTAAGAATAAAGGTTATCTAACTTATCGAGTATGGCAACATAGGTCAACTGTTTTCCCCAGCTTGATGTCGCCACCCAGTGGATAAACTGTGCAGTGACGTCTAAAAAAGAGAATTAAATGTCACCAGATCTCAAAATGAAAGGATTATGGTTTTTCTCAAGCCTTGCGTTTAGCTCTTGTGAAGTGAAGCTCCATCAACTCACACGATCCAATGAGAGAATAGACAAAAATGTGATTTAGCAACGAGAAGACACATATATACATGTAAAATGAAGACACAGAGCTATTAATCAACAGATTATATTTACAGAACAACAAGTACGCAGGTGGGTTGTTTCCACATTCTGACAGCAGGAAGACATTCCTGCGGAATATTATAGTTTATGATTTTACAAAAACAATGAATTTATTACAGACATTTCGGCACAAGGCCACCATCAAGATCAATTTACACCGGTTACGTTTGTGTAGCATGACAGTACCGCCATCCTAATCCACTGTGGTAAATGTTCGCTGCGGTCTCGCTGCCGCTCTTTGCAGTTCGCAACTGCACTGTCCAGAAAGAACTGTCGGTCATGGCGGACTCAATTCACAAACCGGCGCCTTAGCTTGTTACCACCGGTGCTTTTCTGCCCTCTCCTGACATGCACGGATACAGCATCATACCACTCAACTACAGGCACAATATGTTTTTGCTATTTATATATTATGTTCGAACAAAACTTCGAAACAAACCACGGTCAGTTGTCTGAATGACACAGAGACGTATCTGGTATAAACTGGCGAAAGCACGGTTGGAGAAAACGCAACCACAAGGCAGAGTCCAGCTTCACTTAACACCCTCTCACACTCCATTACTCTTTATTCAAAGTCCTGTTATTACAATGCAATGAGCTCATGTTGGAAGTGTTAAGAAGCCCAAGAGGAGTGGTTATCATGGTGAGTATTCACATATGCAGAAAATTGGATATGAAATAAAACAAAAGAACATGGTGCAAAACCTCACCCTTTCCTTGCTATCCCTTCATCCCGAACCTTAACTGAGCACACAACAGAGGTCAAGAACACAAATGCAATAGAAGCAGACTCTGACTGATGTTTAGTCCTAATACGTAAACAAACCCTGGTGTTAGTCAAAGATAGTTTTGTTATGGAGGTGAAGACAAACATTAGTAAGAGTAGATTTTAAAACAAAGGGACACAGAACACATCTACAGTGATTCGTGTTGTACCACGACCCAGTACCCCTCCCTTAATGCAGGACATACAACACAGTTTACCCCTCTAGCACACTTGTTCGTGAAGCAGGTGCCAGCATCCATGTGAGAAGAAAGCAGGTGATGGAACTCTCTGCCCAAACGCCTCAGCAGCAATGAGTTAGGACAAGGACAAGTTATTTCAATACGAATGTGCACCAATTGTCAGCAGTTGTTTTTGTTCCCTTTACAATAATAGCATGTGTCCTTTAAATGAAAAAAGAGGGTTTTTTCTTTTCTTCTTTTTTTTTGGCAAAACATGAGTGCTGCTCCCAAGTGCTTCATGGTTTCATTTACATTCCATTTTTGTTCCAAGCGTAAAGCCTGGTCCATTCCCTGGCTGTGGAAGAGAGACGGGAACGCGTCAATTATTTACAATCATTCTTGATTTATATTGAATGGCACAACCTGTTTTTTGGCAAGCATTTTTAGCACATGACAAATCGGATTCATTTTTCTGTTACACGAGGAGAATAACTAGTTGAATTGTCTCACCTGTCTCTATGGCTGCGTGTTCATTGGATTTCCACTTCTCTGCGACGTCGTTTGCTAAAGGATCGTCAGGATTGGGTGCGCTGAGTAGCGCCTGGATTGATAGCAGCACTGTCCGGATCTGCAGGGCTGGTGACCACTTGTCTAGAAAAATTGCAAATGATAAAATATAATCATAATTGTCATCTTAATATAATGCTAGATTCTATGACCAGACCGACAATGCACACCAGCCTCTCTACTGACCTTTTAAAATGTCGAGACATATCCTTCCAAGTTTGTCTACGTTCGGGTGATATATTTTGGTGATGAATCGTACTTTAGGAGCTGCCATGGGATATTCCTCCGGTAAAAAAAGTTCAAGTTTAAATGTCCCGCCCTCAAAGGGTGAATCCTGAGGTCCTGCAATGACCACGTGAAAGTAGCGGGCATTCCCCTCATCTGGTTCTGCCTTGATGCCAGGGACTGGCTCTGCAATCAAACGCTGAGTCTCCTGGTGAACAAAGACAAAAGAGAGACAATGACTCCATCCACACCATCGGATGAAACTTTTCTCTTTGCCGCTCATGAAATATAAAACGACAATACAATTCATTTTAGGAGGGTGACAATGTTGTTAAAGGACTACTGTGTTACTCGGCCAATCCTCCACACGAAGTCATAACTTTGGTTGCAGTACCACCACTCCCTTGTTATCACTATTGATGCCAACAACTTGTGGTGTATTAGGATTAAAACAGGTGGTTAAGAAGTTTTTTTGACAAGTACAAGTAAAAATAAAGTGAGGTGTCTAAAATCTGAGACGTCTTTAAATTGAATAACAGTGTGTGTGTGTGTGTGTGTGTGTGTGTGTGTGTATATAGACAGATAGATATAGATAGATACAGCTATACAAATTGTTTCTAGTAAAATTGTGAAGTTTTTCTGCTTATTTTTAAAGTCAGTTTCCTGGACATATGAGAGAGCAGAATTCCTGAAATGTTTCAGATTACACACAGACAAAACAGCAGTAAAAACACAGACAGGAAAGAGGCTCCTAACCCCGGTCACACGCTCAGAGGGCTCAGGGGCTTGGAAATACTATGCATATTGTGGATGCACCGAAATGAAAATCTATGGTTAAGCCAGAAAAAAAAAACGAATACCGCAAGCTGAATACCGAAAAGCAAAACCCGTAGTTACTTTTTCACCTTTTAGGTTAAGTAATATTCATGAAATCGAATCTGAGAAAGGAACAAAGTACTGCAGCACATGGAAAAAAAACTCATCCCTGCTACAATACCCACCAACAAAACGTCAACGCGACTGGGTTCTGCGTTACTATAGAATACAATGGATCAAGTCAGACGAAGACACGCAAAATTGATCCACTTAACACTGTACGCAGACCTTGAATCACATTAGACGTTAGCCACACTTGACTGAGCGGGTTGCCAGATTTTCTTCTGCCGTTTCACAGAGCTCGCATCAACTCGGCAGTGCATTTTTTAATTTTTAAATCACAATGCCAATTCGAAGCAAAGTAATCGTTCGCCGTACTGCATGTTGTTTGATTGCATCACACGCCACTATTCAGTCCTTGCTTTCAACTCACTCCACCAAATACATTACCAAATATTCTGCAATTGTAGCCTTCCACTTTGTCTTTTAACCTGAATAGCATTCTCAAGGAATTCAAAGTGATTTAATGTTGAATGCACAAGTTGTCTTTGTGTCATGAAGTGTGAAATGACAGATTTAGGTAAAGGAAAGACTCTGGCTCAACAGTGAGAAGAGGCAACTTCCATATTGTTGTTGTCCACAATTGTGGATCTAATGAGCCAAGAAATCCTACAGTGACTTTAAACAAATGACAAATGACTTTAACTTTGAGACATTTTCTTGGCAAAACAAAACATTTTGTTGTTCGGAAACAAAGCTATGAATATTTTTTATGCGTACTGTGCATATGAACTGTGATTAAGATATGTGAATCCACTCATTGTATCAATGCATATAGCACTGACATCTCAGTGATAACACTAATAAAGGTCAAAGTTAATTCCCATTAGAGTCACAAGCTGGAGGAATAAAGGAATAAAGCTTTAAAACCTGTGGCAGCTTTTGGCAGTGTTGTACGTAATGTGACGTGATTGACTTGCAGACTTTGCATTAAGAAAAAGAAGATGACACAATAGTCTCGTTCATCTTATTAATGAAAACTTTCCCAGTATCTATAATATAATGTTTTAAATCCTTAAAGAAGGTGCTCCTACATGTAGCTGTAGCTACAAACTAATTATAGACCTGATGTTTGATTTAAATTTCTCAAACATTTGCACTATTTGAGAGAGCTCCTACATTGTTAAAAACACGCTTCAGACTTGCGACTGAAGCAGTCAAATCCGATATGTATCCCAGAAAAATGCGTACAACTATAGTTGATAATAGACTGTCGGCCTTACCAAGGAAATGATCATTAGTATAAGAACACGGAAGAAAAGCAAGTAAATGATTTGGAATAAATATTAAAAACACATTTGGATTAAAGACAGCTTATCAAATATCCCTAAAACCAAGATTAAAGGCTGTCATCAGTAAGTTTCATCTAGTCATTTTCTTTATGCTTTCTGAGTATTACCAAATAAATAAAGCATTTTGGTAGCGTAGAACGTAGTGTTTTTATGACTATAAACACAACGAAATCAAGGCCACGATTGATGACAACTGACATCAAGAACACCAAGAAGCACACAATCTTCTACGTTCATTTCTAGTTTGACCATTACTCAGTTGCTGCTGCCGCGAGCTCGCTGAAGCTTCCTGTTTGACACACAAACAGTGCTAACAAATTAGCATTAGCAGACTCACCAATATGATCAAGAAACACATTTACAGTCGGCACCTATTTTCAGTTGTCCGAAGCAATATGTAAACAATTCTTCCGTATAACAAGTTAGGTCTTCCAAAACATTTCTCATCCATGTGAATTGTGTCTTTTACCGCGTCGTGTCCGGGTGCAGCTTGGTATGGAAATGAAGCGGAAGTTACTTCGAGAAACTAACGCTGGATGCTAACGTTAGCGCCTCGACCCGACACCGACCAAGGTAACATCGTTACGAAAATAATAATCGGTTGGTTGAGTCCCATGGATGAAAGGGCCTCCCCATGAGGCGGTATGTTACGAATAACATGTACCTTGAGAATCCGGCGGGGTAGTTGTGCCATCTTGTCTCTTGCGGGCTTCTTACTGGCTGCTCGCTGCTGTTGGCTCTGACAGTGCAAGCACGCACACGTACGGCACCGAGTACGCGCACGCATTTCAGGCACTCCCCGCGCACACGTTTTGAGAAAGTCAGTACTCTCACTTATAGTAATCATATAACGTCGTCATTGCAAAACCATTTGCGATTATATATATATTTATCTGTGAAAATGTTTTTAATAAACTCAGAAACGAAATATGCTGCAGTGTTAAATCACTCAGGGATTTCACAATATTGATATAGACTGAAATAAGCTTTTCTATTTTTTTGACTGCATGCTGAAGAATGTAGGATTTCAGAGCTCCACCCCTGACCCTGGTGTCTGTGCACACAAAATCAGTGCCCCTTTTGGTGGTCAGCGTGGAGGTGGACATTTGCTGAGAGGAAGTCTGGCTGGGAATATTTTTTTTCAAACAAAAAAAAAGGACAGAAGATTTGGATTGCTTTTTCAAAGGATTATGGGTGAGTCCTTTTTCTTAAAAAAAAAACAAAAACAAAGAAAACTTTTTTTTTTTTTAGATTTTATTCTAAACAAACCTTCCTGTGTCCAGTATTGTTTATGAGATATAATAAGAGCAATGTTTGGACTTAATTTACACAGAAAACATAACGTGTCGCACAGTAACGTTAAAATAATGAAGCACATTGTGATTTTTTTAAGTTCATGTTATTAATATTTTGAAACACAACTACCCTGCACACACTCTTGGAGTCTCTGGTAAAATGTGTACCTCACAGGCAAATAAAAGGTCAGTCAGCCGAAGTTTCGCAAGCAGCCATTAGTTTCATGGAGGTTTTTAAAATGTCCATAAAATGGTGGACAAAGAACGGAACTTGTCCATTTTCATCAACTCAACGCTTGAGTTTATTGATCCATTCGCGGATCATAATGTTTTAGTTCCCTTCTCATTCTCATCAACCAAGTTTTCCATTGTTACTGTCATAGAAGGGCTGAATCACCAGCTAATCTGAGGATCAGCCATGTTATCAAAGGTCAGCTAAAGAAATCTTTGTATTAAATTTCAATATTAAATATATTTAAAAAAAATATATATAAATCATTAAAAAAATCAGCTCTTCTTGCGCTTCATTGCACAGTGACTCCAAAAATCTCCAATGGAGTTCAACCAGCCTGAATTACTTATTTCTCTTATTTTAGACAAACTGTCATAGTTGTTCTTGCCAAATAAAAATAAAAACCTCCCTTCTCTCTGTAGTGGATCCATTTTCATTGATCTTTTTTTTCAGGTGGGAGCGGCGCATACCTTCTGGCCTGTATTAGCCTCGTGATGACTTTCTCTGCCTCAGTCCGGTCTCTTCATCCCCCTCAGGCAGTGCCAGGTCTCGGATCAGCATTTTCGGCAACTCGAACCCACAGTATGGTGGGAGGAAACCAGAGGGTCATGACCTTTGACCGACTCCTTGTCAACATTGGAGGAGATTTTAATCCCGACACTGGTTACTTCCGCTGTCGCATCCCAGGGACGTACTATTTCTCCTTCTCCGCTGGGAAATTTCCAAAGAAACTCCTATCTGTCATTCTGGTGAAGAACGGGCAGGAGGTCCAAGCCATGGCCTATGATGATAACAGAAAGAAGGGCAGGAAAGTTGAAAGTCAAAGTTTAATGGTCAGCCTGAGAGAAAAGGACACTGTGTGGCTACTGCTTCAGCAGAGCCCTAAATACGCTTTATACAGCAACGTGGGTCCTTACATCACCTTTTCCGGTTACCTTGTTTATCCCGACTCACCTTCAAACGGCTTCATCAGCAACCATCTGACTCCATCAGGACTTTCCTTCCCCAACTGTCCGCCCTCAAGTCAAGCTGGGTTGAGGGGTCACACGTTAGGTCAACCAAGGTCGGCCTTCTCGATGGCTCGCACTTCCACATGCATAGGCCAGACCAGCAAACGGCCCCAGAGGCCACCTCTGACCTTTGACGTGGAGTACGTCAACATCGGAAACCATTTCAACACATCCTCAGGTATCTTCACCTGCAGGTACCCAGGAGTTTACTTCTTCGCCTTCACCATTGGGAAACATCCCCGTAAGGCTGTTTCAGTGAAGCTGATGACTGGGAAGGGCGAAGTCCAGGCCATGGTGTTTGACGAAGACATGTCCAAGCGAAGAGAGATGCAGAGTCAGAGTTTGCTACTGTCCCTCCAGCAAGGGGAGCGTGTCTGGCTCTACAGCCAGCAGGACGAACGCTACGCAGTGTACAGCAACCAGGGCAGGTACACAACCTTCTCTGGCTTCTTGGTGTATCCTGAAGATGACCAGTACTTTTCCAGGAACCTGGACAGAACTCATGTGTGAGACTGTTGTTGCTTCTAATGCCACATTAAGTATTGTATATCTGTTCTCTTGATCCTGGTTGGATACAGTTACCTTCAAAAAATCAACCCATTTTGATGACATAAATTTACATTTTTAAGGTAGGATTCTTCAGAAATCAGGCTCTTCCTCATTTCATTTTATTGAAAAACAAATATGAAAAAAATGAAATGCCTCGTGCATTGTGTCAAAAAAACTGGAAAGATTATTTATTACCGGTAATATACGCACATACTTTTTGCAACTAGACAGACCCTCTAGAGAGCACATGCTTCTGGCAAACCTCACATTTCCACCCGCATTATGTTTTCACCCGGTATTATGGCTCTAGATGAATCTTATCCGACAGTTGTTAAAATATCACGGACTCCGTTAAGCTCTATTAGACAGCAGGTGGCAATAGCGTCCCAATGATCCCACAGCACGAGGACATACGGTAGAAGAAGTCATGCAGCAGCGAAACCATTGTAGTGAATTAGCAAAACATTGAACAAAATCCTGTTGACACTAAAGAATGCCACGAAAATATCATCATATGTAAGTCAGTCCATTGTTTGGTCTCGTTAATATATTTTCATTTTGTTTGTTGAGTCATTCAAACAAATTGAAGCAAGTGAAGCTACAGTATTATGTATATTCTTTTTGTTAGTCAGATAAGCGTATGAAAACATTATTATAAATAAAAAAAAATACTCGTGTATTTGCGTCAAATCGTGCCACATGGTAGCGCTGTTCTGTGATTACTGTAAACTCACACAGAAGTGCTCTAAGGCTCATGCATTATTCGCAGCGGTTTTGTTAAAATAATCGTGATCATAGAGAGGAAACTTTGTGTCATAATGTACTAATAAGAAATGCCTTCATTTTATTGTAGAGAAGTAAAATGCTTTTTTGAATAATGTGTCATGTATTTCTTACAAAATGTCTAGTCCAACATGGCATCTCTGTCTTGTAGTATTTTTTCATCATGACTCTTGAATCATGAATATAAAACATGCATTCATACCACTGACTTTCACTGTAAATGTGGAGTATTTCTTTTTTAAATAAATAAGTAGGAATAAATTCTTGCTTCACCCGGTCCCGTTAAAAACACATTTAGAAATGAGCAGTGACATGTTTTAAAATTCAATAACTTTTTGACACTTTAATTAAAAGACAAAATCTTTAATGTCTATTAAAGAGAGAAGAAGTGTGTTTTTATTACTCAGCTTGCAATGATTTAAGACCAACATATTCATATCTGCTGCATCAATTTGTTCCATGTTCGTGATGAAAATACACATCTTTCTCATAAACTCCAGTGTTTATACTGAATGAATTGACTAAAAATGAGACATAACTATGTACAAAAAGGAAACTACTGAGACAGAAAACATATCTAAGTGGAGTAAACCTCATACACATATTGTTTTTATATATTTGGAATACAGAGGACTTCATAATCAGATAGGACGGCGGTGAAAGCTGAGCCACTTTTCTTGCCTTCACTGTACATCCCAGATCTCACATAGCAGTGGAGTAAACTTGTGGTCGTTCATCCTCCAGGATGTGAGCATCTCAGCATGGTAGTGGTTGAGAGTTCTCAGCTCTGTCAGCCGGCCCAGAAGTCGGGCAAAGTACTGGGGTTCCTGTGGATGCTGCAGGGCACAAAGCTTCCTCAGAACATCCAACATGAGCTCCTGAAGTCTCTCCACGGCTTGCTGGTCCTTCACATAAAGTCGATCTACAGTTAAAAAGGAAGAGAAGCGGGTTTTAGAGCCAGGTTAAAGAGAAAACACTGTGACCAAACTGACTTACCTGGCGTTAAAATGGTGATGGCAGTGAGAAGCGCCTGCTCCTCCTCCGCCATGTGGAGTTCACAGATGCTTTTGTAAAAGCTGAACATGGGAGTAATGAAGTCCTTTGATATACCTAAACACATTACAGTTTGATTTATATCATCCATACTATTTTCAAAATGACTACTCATCAGCAGAGGTCATCGAAAATATCAACGCTGGCGAAGTACAAAGATGATGCTTAAACCAGACACCTTCAACCTGTGATAACCAAAGATCACTTTAACAACTAACTTCTGCAGCAGAAACCTCCCCCAAAAATAACTATGGGGGTCTCTGTAAAAACCTCTTCAAACTGTGAGAATATGTGTGACTGACTGGGACACATCATCGTGCGTTCAGAAATGCCAGCCGTGCTCAGAGGGAGAAAAGTACACAATGGCACTCTTGATGTTTGGATAAGGAACAATGGTCTCCTCAGACAGCTTTGCTCCCATATTTCCTCAGTCTGGCCTTTAGTGTGAATATCTCGAATCCCCCCCGGAGCACCTCTGCCATCACTGTCACTGTCTGGCTGTCCATCCTGCATGAGGCTGACGCTTCACAGCCATACATTCATTTGCATCAAGCACAATGACGCCTATTACAACTGTGTACACGAGGAAGATAATCACAGTGAATGGTTTAATGCAATGCCACTTTTATTGATGAGAAGACATAAAAGACAACTACCTCGAAGACACCAAGTCTGTATGTATTAAGTATTGTGTGTGTATGAGTCGTTGTATAGCAATACTTGTGGGGACCAATTCTTGGACACACACCGCCTTGTGAAAGGTAAAAAGCTGAATGACAAGACCAGCCCTCACAAGGTTAAACCTCAATTTGAGGATTAAAACTTCAAAATAACTGGTTCATTATTAGGGGTGGGGAAAATAAACTAAACATATATTGTTGCTCACAATAAATGATCCATATACTGGCAAGATGGCAAATATCGATAGTTTATTACAACACACATAACAATGGATTACCGAGCACTTTTAGTTATTCAACTTTAAAATCTTTCTTTCCCGTTCTCGAACGTATCCTAGTTTGCCTGTGTTATGTTTGCATGGACGCCTCATAGTCAGGCTCCATCTTGAAATACATTGGCCGGTGAGGTACATGAAAACGCTACACTGGCTTTTTGAGAAGGACACATAAAGGATAATGAAAAGAGCAGGAGACCGGGATTGAACCATGAACACAGATTGATAGATACAACTGAAACTCAAGATCTTTAAAAACATTCAATAAACTCCAAATTAAGATGATCGACATCTGCCTGTTGCCTTGATATACATAAGCTGACCAGAGTCCTTGGCTCTTCCTCCATCAATGACACGGGGACAATCGCAGACAAATGATACCATAGTATGGAATTGTGAGAATCCATATCGCCCCACGTCTAGTCATTAGAATTGAATTTAAGTTAAGTTTATGTCCAGGTTAAGGTTAGCCATTAAGCCAGAGCTGAGCCAAAGGGCAAGGCTCTTGATTCACTGGTCTATCTACACACTCACAGAGGCAGTAGTGAGTGGATATAATCAAGTTTTCGGGTGTCCTGGACTCTCCCTCTGGGATAAACTTAAATCATCATTCCAAGCATCTTTACCACATACAAAACCAAGGTAATAGTCTTGTGCACACACACACACACACACACACTTGTGGTTTGTTAGTGATGATTCAGCACAACTTTAAAGGGACAACTGAAGGAAGGTAACAGTAGTGTGTAACCTGCACCCATCATGAGATCAACAGGTCAATGCAGGTCATTCATTATTGAAGCTGGAGACACTACTAATGTCACAGAGCCTAGATGGCAGCACCTGGTCACTTCTTGACATTCAAATGAATAACAACTGTACGGGAGAATTGACTTACCACTTTTGCGTATTCTTTCTTCCAACACTTCTGTCTGTCCACTGGGCATCTTCCTGCTGAAAACCTCAGCCGAGCGCAGGAACATGGCCTCCACAGCAGAACCCTTCAGGAGAGCGATCTGATCCTCGTGATCGAGTGACAGAAATCCTGCAGGAGAGATAGCACTTGTTTCATGCTTTCAGAACTAAAGGCGTTTTTATTTCAGGCATTCAGTTTGGGGGATCATTCTGTCCCTACCACACAAAAGTGTAAGCACATCGTAACTACTGCGCCTGCCCCCCCACAGGCCGCTGTGTGTAAATGAAATGAAACTATGTTTTATATATATATATATATATATATATATATATATATATATATATATATATTTACATGCATCTATGAACCCAAGCAGTTTGCGCAAGTAGTTTGATCTACAGTAACCTGAAGTAGACAAAAGTAAATGATTAAGAAGTAAAAAATATGTTATATTTTGCTTAAAAATGTAATAAGCTTGATACGCCAGATGAGTTTGTAGTAGCCCAATATAAACTAAAACCCATTATACCGATCGATGCCTTTGAATTCAGGAGGTGTGAAAAGTGGGAAAATACCTGGAATATTTTTGGTAAACTCAACCAGGACTTGGACTTGACTTGTTGCCATTTCTGTCAGCAGAAGGAAGTTCTCTTCGATGCTGTACTGGTCTTGTAGCTGAGAATGAGTGACAACAAACACACAGAAAACTTATCAAGTCACACTGTAATTCTTCTCTTAGCTTTTGCTCACAGCTCTCAGACAAGGACTCGACCTCACCACTCGAGACAGATGATAGTTACTCAGTTTGCATAATTAGTTTTTTGTTTTTCTTTCTCAAAGTGATTCACCGTTTCTATCATGACTGAGCTGAATATTATTTCAGCCAATCGTGTGAGATGCTGCGGGGCATTACACTTGCAGATACCTCAGCCCAATCATCTGGTGAGCTGGCATCTCAATTTCTGGCTTCTGGAGGAGATGTTTGGCCTCCATGGAAAATCGCTATATGAAGTATAGACACCATTTACATTGCATTCATTATGTCAGATGTTGCAGGTCTTTTATTTCTTTAGACTGTAAATATTCGATGCCACCTGCCAAGATTAGTCTGGCTCAGTTTGAGGTTCCTGTTTCCACATTACTTTAGTACTGTGAGCAGAGTGGGAAAATGATTTACCCATATGGACACATTAAGACCTGGTACTCTTGTAAGGGGCCGTAGAACATTCACTTTATACAGTAGATACAAGTATGTTAGTTGCTCAAGCAAAAAACATAGTAATTCATTCATTCAAGACATAAAAGAGGCACTGACTCAAACCTTAAGTTGTGAGGGGCTAGTTTGAAATGTACTGCCATGGTAATAGAAAACCACAGTAATGATATTGTATATTACCTGTATGTGTGGCAATGTTATCATGAGTAATAGTATATATTAAAAAACAATTCAGACTACTAGGACAGAACAAATATGCAATATAAAACTCAAGAAATTTTGAATTCTTTTAACAAGGCTCTGACTAAAATGAATTAAATATATTAAAAAGTCATTTATCAGACATGGAGCAATAGCATGCATGTTTTTAAATTGCATTGGTGATTATGGATAATGCATTATTTTACTGTATTTGATAGGTTGTACAACTCACTCTTGATGGTTTTGGCAATGCCATTTGTATTTATTGTTTCTGTGGTTTGTTTTCTTGATAAACTTTTTAAAAACTTTTTACATTAACCAAGGTCTTCTACAATCAAATCACTAAATAAAAAAGACTTCAAAATTCTGCTCATATGTTGTTTTGAATGGGGGAAAACGTACCAGTTTTTTGGCTACATCTGGAGGAATCTGATGTCGGTTGTAGGCTTCAACAATGACTTTGATGAGTGCATGTTGCTCCTTAGTAAACTTAATTTTTTCCTTCAAAGAAGAGAAACAGAGTGCAGTTTATTAAAATGCAGATACATAGGAGCACACAGGCAGCACATGGTAACTACAGGCTGCTTCAGAATTAAACCTCTGATTGTAGCTACAAAATGACCAGTGGGTGAGTCAGCACTGACCTTTGACACTTTGGTGGTTGAGGTGACCTGTTTGCTGTCGGTCTCTGTGTCATCCACAGTCTCTGCTGGTGAGGACTTAATGTTCTTCCGTAGTCTTTTGGATTTACATTGGATCTCTGTCAGCAAACCTGTTGGTAGCAATAAAGACTTGATCAGTTCAGAAGTTCTGCGACACACAACTAAATCCATACATTGCTTGAAGACTTATGTCAGAAAAATGGTTCTCTCTTGTTCTCTCTGTCACTAAACTGTCAGGCGGCCCCCAGTAAGAAGTCATATATTCAGTATATTCCTAAGCAGATGACATGGTGTTTGTCTGTACTGATTCCCATTGGTTTTATTTGTCACGATTATTTCAGGCAGTCAAGTTTGTTTTCATTTTAGAGTGATGTACTTACATTCTGCCAGCATGCCCATCTCCCTGCACTTCCTCAATCGACACTCCTGACACTTCCTGCGCATGTACATGTCCATCTCACAGTTTCCTCCGCTCTTGCATTTGTAGACAGCGTTCTTTGTTATACTCCGTCGAAAGAAACCTTCAAGCATAGTGGATAATGTGGGTTATTGAATAAATGCTGAGGGGATATTTGAAGATCAGAGATCATATCTGAGATCATGAAATAAAATGTTGATTGTGGCCCCTGGAATTACAGAACAGTAATAATTTACGTATCTGGGTTTGTAGTTGAAAAATATTTATCATGAAATGGAACGTAAAACACCTTCCACCTCTGTGGCCAAAGGTCAAATGCTTACATTAACATATACAAAGCCAGTAATCAGTCCCCGGAGTAATAAAATACTTGTTGAGCAACAGCTGATTGGTGCTGCCTCAATAATGCACGAACCTTCCTGGAATGTGTTTTGTAACTGTAAACCTACAGTGCCCTTATCTTCAATGCACATTAGTTATGCATTATAAAACATGTTGTTGGGCTAATTCTTCCTCTCAATGTTGATATTTATGGATGTAAAAGTTATTTTCTCTGAAGAAGAGTAGGGAGTGAGTGGGTGTCTTTTCTATGGAGGTTAAACTTGATGCGTCGTCCTTTACAGTACCTGGGATTTGACCCATCCCCCAATTTTCATGAAAGTACCAGCGAAATAAAAATAAAAATAAATGAAAACTAGTGCAATCTGTCATTATCCGCATGAATCGTGGACTTATTTTGCTAAAGGGACTATTTGTAACTCAACATTTTTTTGGATGTTAAACATGTATTTTCCATTAAGCCAAATGAAGACGGAACATTTTCAAACTTGTCAGACTTTGAACCTAAAGACCTCATTTCCAGAGGACTTTCTTATTTTTCAGAGAAATTCAATGAGATCAAAACAAGATTAGACAGATAGGCGACCTCAGATTGAGGTGGTCGAAATATAGCAAAATAAAAAAGTACTGACACATGATACATATTCGCTGTGAGAGGATATTCTAGAGGTGTTTGAACCAGTTGTATAGAATGTTGTGGCCTTTGTTGTGAGGATTTTGTTTAGCATGCCATTTCCTAAATTAGAAACTTAATGAGCTTATTTTTGGCACCATTTAGTCCTATTCATCTTTTGAGCGAGTCAAGTCAACCTTGCTGCAAGTTTTCCTGTCAGTGATGCTCCTGCCGCAAACATACACACTCACTGAGCAACTCATTGGGCATTCAGAGTTGGGACACAAACACAAAGAGCAGCATGGACATCCCTCAGCTCATGTTGCTTCTGCATTGTGCAGCAGAAAGTTGAGAGGGAACACAATCTGGCGGCACTGACATGCAGAAGCCTGGTCAACCTGAAACTATTCCTGGACAATTCCATGGCTATTGTCTGACTTCTCACTGTGATAATTTTGAATCAAGATTCTATTTATGTTTTTGGAGGGAAACCCAGACCAGGGAAATGGTTATTGGTTATCTCTGATGAGGATTCACATCAATATTTTGGACTATCGTTGTGTAAAAGTACGGCGTTGTCTCTTTAAATTTCACCCATATTTCAGTATCATTTCAAATTTGTGTAATAACATTTATAAGTGTCATTCTTTCAAGACAGAGACAGCATAAATCTGTCTAACATGACGATTTAACTTTGCTAGCTCACTTATTTAAAAATCATAGGAAGGGCTAATACATTATTATAGGCTGAATAACTTTGAGTGTCTTTAACTGTAAGTAGTAATAGGCAAAAGTATTTATTTAAGAATTGAAACAAACCTGCAACAGTGATAAATGTGAGAACCTTCAGACAAGTTTACACATTTCCTTTTACAATGGCTCTTGTGCACTTGTATAGGTGTGTTTATAGCTGCAATTAGGTCCACTCTTACTTAAATATGCCAGGGTCTAGATCACTGTTAAATATGCTGAGAAAGCAAAGGAAAGACATCATTCGAACTGGTTTGGTATTATCACTTAAAATCGAAATTGGATTGGGTAAACCCCGGTGTTTTGGACTAATGAGAAAGCAGAGAAACCAAGGAAGACCTTGGATGCTGTTGGACAACAAAGCGTGTACGAATGATTGTGCAACATATGAATGCCGACGTCCTTGGAAGGGAGTGAAACATGATTGGCAACACTTTCAACAAAGGGAACAAACAGGATACAAACGGGTAAAATGTTTTGTGCTGTGGTCTGGCAGCAATATTTTCTGGAAAAACCAGAAAACTGGAGACTGGATCTGTTTTTCCCATTCACGCTGACAGGTACTTATGTTTTAGATGTAACATGAAATAATAAAAACAAAACTCAAATATTTTTGAATGGCTTTCACAGTAGAACAGAACATGACGATATAAACTCATATATACTTCTGTATATATTCAACACCTCCTCACTACTATGGCATAATATATTGATGTTTGAACATCATTCAGCAAAGTAAGCCATTTTGAAATTGGTTAAAGTTATGGGAGAAGAGGCATTCTAGCCAGTCAAAAGTGAGGAAGGCAGTATCTTCCCCCACAAACCTAGGATCTGCAAACACACCTCCACGCAGTATGCAACACTGAAAACCAACTTCCGCATCATGTGCTGCTTGTCTAGTGACATCTTCTCTCTTACCTTTACATCCCTCGCATGTCAGAGCATTGTAGTGGTACCCAGAGGCCTTGTCTCCACAAACCACACAGAGATCCTCCCCTTTGATCCGGCCCGCTTGAGGAATGTGTCTTGTTCTCTTGCACACTGTTGGAACCACAGCAGCTACTTCCGCGCTGTCTACATCGTAGCCAACTTCAAGAGCCCCTTTTCTCAGTTCATATATTCCAGCGTGTGAGTACCAGTCCTCTCCGGGGTATTGAGGGTAGCAGTTCTGACTGGAGTAGTACGGTGGGGTGGACATGGTGGGCTCCATGGGGGCGAACTGCATGCTGGGATAGCTGCTAAATGGTAAGATGTCAGGATCGTGCAGCAGAGGACTGCCTTGATCTGCCAGAATGTCTATGGAGAAAATAGATTTAATAAAGACATGCACAAGACATTCACACATCTTTTTGTCTTGCAGTATATGTAGCGAATGAATAGAGATATCAGTAAATTCGATCACAAGTGAAGACCTCTGGATCGAAGCTTGAAGAGCCAGTAAAACAGATCTGAATGATGAATGCAACAGCCGTGTTACAAAGTTCAAGCGCAGAACTTTAATAGTTTGAATTATGAACCCATGAATAATAAAGAACGCTGTCACAAAGAGCACATTGTGCATTTCGGAGTGGCGTGTAACTGTAGCTGGTACATTTGAAACCAAGAACCATTACAGTGTCACAGTGTGGTGTCCAATAATCTCTAAAGTCTTTACCGGGGAAATACACTTGTTTAGAATGACAGGGAAGATTTTTAAAAAAGTACGTGGCTTTGTTGAGTTAGCATTTGACAGGGGGGTATCAAACTAAGCATTTATTGAAAACAAAGAGTCGCACTGACCTTCCAATTGTTCAGTCCATCACCTTGTTTTGTTTATGCTATCAAACACACATTCTTCCATATTTGAATCCAAATAAGAGCAGGAAACAGAGCCGACACTCGTGTACCTGGTTGTTGCTTGTGAAATCGTAAGAGGCGCAAAGGTTGACAAAGCTACTCATTAACCACGTGGTCACATTTCTCCAGCATTATTACAGGTAGCCAGATAAAGCTACTGTATGATGACGTTCATGAGCCGCCACTATATGAAAACACTTTGTGACCCTGGCACAGTATGTCTTTGGTCCACGGCTCAAAAAAGCTTTGCTGTAAAGTTGGGGATATGATGGCGGATTTCTACTTTAATATGATGTAGTAGAAACATACCATTGTATGGTACACAAGAAGCCTTCAATGATCCTTCTGGATTCATGTTTTTGGTTTTTAAATTTACCATAAGTGTTGCTGATACTGCTGTGAGCTTGTGATCATGCATGAAAAAAGAAAAAAAAAACTTAACACATGCTCAACTGTCCAAAATGTGAGGTTTTCAGCTGAACAAATCATAGTTGAATAGATATGAGTCCATACTGAGTTAGTCAAAAATTGTTCAGACCAAGTGACTGTGCTTCATATTTCCAAATCCTGAAGAACTCTTACTATTCCAGAATATCTTACCGAACAAGTGAGAGCTCTCCTGGATGGAGAATTCATCACTGGGTGGGATCTGGAGTGGTCCCACCACGTTTATGTCGGGGCCCATCCACTCGTTCATTCAGGTATGTTGCTGAGGACCTAGTCAGATAATGACTTGTCTCCTTCCCTCTGTAAACAACATGGAATACGGCAACATGATGACACAAAAATGTTTTTTAATGTCTCACTGGATGAGACGGTCCAACCACAAAAAAGGAGTCTACATTCTTACATGACAATAGGATTGTGAAGGAAATGAACCCAGCTAAGGCAGAGTGTTATGGACACTAAGAATATTTATACTTATTATTTTATACATTTTCTCTTTGTTTCAGTTCTGCATTGCTAAATTTGGACTCTTGCATTGTTATTTAAAAAGCTAAGTGCTAACACTCAATGGCCTTACTCACATTTTTAGCTGTTAGCGCAGCATTCTGGCGGTTCAGTTTTGCATTTCCTGCTGTTGCCTTAGTGAGTAGAACTTCTGTTTGCGACATGCCACGAGTTTTAGGTCAACACTGGTTCAATTGCTCTAGTTCCAATTTGCTCTTTCTCTGCGAATGTCACTTTATATTGTCATTTTTCTTACACAGCCAAAATCATCTGTCTTCTTGACATCACCATTCTGCCAAAAATACTATTGAATTGCACCATTGTACATTGTTGAGTTCCACCCATGTACGTTCGCTATGGTGTTTATATAAAGCATGTTGAAATATGTATAGAAAACATGATTTAGAATTCATGAAGTACATTTACTGTACCAACTGTTTTCTGATTTTACCCGGAAGACATTTTGGAATTATAATTGTGGAGGAAAATGGACATTTTCAAATAGGTTTGTGTTGGACAGTATTTATCGCAAGAATTTAACAAAGCATTTGCATCTTATTATAGGGTCCAGTAAGCAGCTATAAAGTTATTTTTATTTTTATTTTTATTTTTTTATTTTTTTATTTGAAATTAAGTTACTTTCCCACCAAAATCACCACCTTGAAATGAGATTGCAAATACGCACACACAGACATGCGTACGCAACAGAATTTCTTCGACCTTGATCCCAGATAGGAGTTTTCAGATGTCTTGTTAACACTGGGTGAAATAAACTCCCATGGCCTTACGTGCGATTTTGAATGTGCAAACGTCGTGTTACTGGGGCACATTTAAATTGGTGACAACACACAAGGCGGTCGCCGACATCATCAGCTAATATTCCTTGGGTTGTCAGGCTGCATTTAAAAGAATTATTTCTATATATATATATATATATATATGAAGAGTAAAATGAAGGATCTATGGCTGTGTCAGCCCAGAACATGGTCATCCTGGGTGTCGTTGACAATATGGACCTAATGTGCAACTTTTCTTTTGATTAAGTTAAATTTCCCCTGAGACACGAGTACAGCCTGCTGAAAGCCCCATTTCCTTCAAGCTTCCCACACCACACCACAGTCCATGCAGCAGTGAAAATGAAATATGTGCACATTGTATGCTGCCAACCTTACCTTGTCACGAGATTGTTAAAAATCCCTCTCTTTAGGTGGGTATCCAGGCTGGTGTTAAATCTCCATCAGTGGCTGCTCACTGGTTTCTGGGAGTGAGAACGTGGATGAGGCTCAGTGAGGACGTGAATGGTGGTTATTAATTAAACTGTACATCCCTGACCAAGTCTCTCCCCCTCGTCGCTCATCGTGACATGATGAATCCCCCAAACTAGAAATCCCACCCACGACCACAACCACCACTGACCAGAAACTTACTTACAATCACAGATGAATAAGTTCTGCTCACATTTTAATCCTTTCTAATACCAGTTACCTGGTTTGGCAACCACTATCACCTTGAACTGATAAGTTTTGCATTGTAATGTGAAGCACAATTCAACAGCTGTCTTCAACAGGGTTGACCATACTTGACAATTTCTCTTTGACTGATGTTAAACTGAGCAAATTCCATGATTAATGCATTTAACATTTCCAATTAGGAGCCCAAAAACACAGGTTTATTAATGATTGATGGCATGTTGCTCCATCCGAGGTCCTTCTGAGTCAACAGACGGTCTCTCTGGAATAAACAGGACCTTTGCCATGAGCTGTTAGTGTTTGTGGACTGTGGCCAGACAGTATGTGAGTCTGTAGTCATGCACAAGGCATACGTTGTTGTTGACGGTTCTCTCAATGTCATTCATATCAACCCATTAATATCGCGCTATGGAATCAAGAGTTCAGACATTTACCCATGTCCTCCCACACCACTGCGTGTATGTGACGACCTTTCACCCATATCAGACCTGCTGAAATAAGCACACACACATCGACCATCCTCAAGGTCTCAAAAGAGCTTTTGACCTTGAAACTTCTGCTGAATTCAAGTGGAATCAATAACTTGTTAGCCATTAAAATACTAAATGGATGGTTTTGCGATGAATCAGGAGAGGTAATTCTAACAGTGCTGATCGGGACTGTTGAGAATGAGGGCTGATAACTGAAAGGATGTTTATGAAAGTGTGACGAAAAACAGAGCTCTTGTTGGATTATTTAAAAATGTAAACATCTAATTTAGGACCAACAACACGCTCACACACGCAGACACATGTAGACAGCTGTTGTGCACTGTAAAGATCCTGGAGGGTAACTTTAGATCAGGGCTGGGCCACGTGTGACTATACTTTACAATTACTCAGTCAGACTTTTTGTTTGTATGCTTTGTCAAGTCAATTTTTTATAAATAATTATTGATGCATATTTATCCTATTTTTGGATGTTACTTATCTTTACAGTATTATATTAGGGCTATTTACTAAATATCTTTACTTCAGTGTTCCTAACATGTCATAACCATTACATTTCTTTTCTTTTTCTTTCTTCAGAATTTTATGTCCAGATTTTGATATATTTGTTTGAGTTGCGTTTTTAACCTTTAAAAACAATATAAAAAAAACTCCTCTACTGCACTGCCCAGAACAATTGATTTTAAATGCTGTCAATCCATTTAACATATAAGGTTGACAAACATCAGGCTAAACTGACTTCCATTTATCTTCACCTTTACCCATACAGTAATGTTTGTTGGAACATGTCTGTGGAACCGTATTTACACAAAGAGCACAAAGGAAGACCTCCACTGAGAGTGTGGGGGAATCTTCATCTACGACTGTGGGCCTTTCTGTTTTATCGCGATCAGAGATCAAATTTAGCCGGCCTCATTTGCACACCATCTGAGAATGTATCGGTGTAGAATGAAAAAGTGACTCATGGTGTTGAAACAAGACACTTATCTGTCCAGCACGTTTTATCTCATGTTCTCGCCAACATCATTTAATTAGACTTTTTCGAGAAACTGCTTCAGAACAGTCTTTTTTTGTTTTGCTTATGGAATGCTGGAGTCAAAACTACTGAAATACTAAAACAGGGTGTTTGTCCTCCCCATCTCCACCTTCGCAATTACAACATTTATATTTGATACCATGACTTTCATCAGCATAAAGAGAGAGAGAGTGCTTAACTTTGTATATTTTATTTAACACTAGTGAAACAACACAAGAAGCTAGTATGGAATGCAGGTTGCAGGTAACTTTGCGATGTTAAGTTGTGTAATTATTCACTTGAAGTTAAAATCATACTCAGGCAAAGAAACATGAGCATTCTTCCTGTGTGCGTTCACCATTGTTGATGTGCTGTCCTTCAGAGTATGTGTTTACAATGTTTTTGAGCATTCAGTGCCAATTTATTCTAAAGAATATTCTTGTCAGTACTTGCCATGTTGGATTGTTGTAATAAACAATGTTTACACTAGGAATGCATTGCCATTCTTCTGTTGCTAAAGTCTTCCTTTAAGGTACATTAAGAACAGATACAAAAACTGTGATTAATTTGCAGTCATTCGCAAGTTAACAATAGCTGTACTGCGATTAATAGCGATTAAAAATTAGAATCATCTACATCCCTAAATACAATAGAAAACAGTGATTTTCAAGCAGTTGGTTGGGACCAAAAAGTGGGTCATGATGCCGCATTTTCCCTGGTAAAAAAACAGTAAATAGTAATAGTAAAAGTGATTGTAAAATTTTATTTTATTGAGCTAGGATTTAAATTATATATATATATATATATATATATATATATATATATATATATATATATATATATATATATATATATATATATAAAAATACAATATGGGAATTATATACAGTGACGGTAGCATCTAATTGACAGAATCAAAAACCAAGATACAGAAACATTTGATGGGCATATTTTATTATATTGTGAGCACTGATTCCACCCTTAATGGATTAGAAGAATAAAATATTACACATTTAAAGAACAATTAACGCCAACAAACTCTCTGGCACAAATATATTATGACCATCAGTGTTTTACTTGTAAATGAACACAGTGAAGTGAAGGAGCAAAGAGATTCCACCAGAAGATAGAGACAATGTGTAGCAAGCAATTCACCTTTGACTTACATTCGAATAATTTCCGAAACATGAGGCTGATTAACTGCAAGAGAAAACACACGGATGCTGATGGAATGGCCATACAATCATCCAGAAACAGCAAATACAACTTTAAAAATGAAATAAGGCGACGTCTCATGTGTTGTAGTGACAACCTGTGGCTCACATTCTGGCTTGTTACAGCGTCCTTGTTACATAGCATGATATGTTAACATCATCAGCAACACTAAAATGTTGTGAAGTTGTGTGTGTAAAAGTAAACAGTAAAATCTCAGCCTTCTTGGCGCCCAGGAGCTACACTACAAATCACATCTGCACCATAGACTGATACTGAACCGAAACAAAGCTTCATGAAACAGGAAATGTTGCATAGCTGACACAAAAAGAAAACAAAATTGTTGCACATGGCCCAAAAAAAGATGCATAAAACCCATGTTTACATGTAGAGGTGGAACTTTCTGAGGCATCAATGGCCAGATGTTATGTGAAATGACGTTGAGAACCTGCCTCTGTGATGTTTGATTGGTCGACAATCAACTTGGAGATGACATCCAACACAGAAACAGATGTTTAGCAGGTGTAGGTTTCCTCTCCTGCAGTTGTAAAATCCAAAGAGTTCATGGACATGCCGTGCTCCTCACTGGTATCCGTCCTGGAAGTCCCCATTGCTGTAATGTTCCTCGTCCTCTTGCATCGTCACCCCTTTTTTATTCTTCCAGCCTTGTTTGCGCCCAAAAGAATTGTCTGTGGTCCCATAACTCTTCTTCGGAGCCACCATGCTCTCATTGTTGAGCTCCGACTCCTCAGCCAGCTCGTCCTCGTCAATGATGCCGCACTTGTCCTCGCTGGTGCTCTCGGGGTTCGCCCATTCCTGCTGCTCACCAGAGGCAAAGATGGCATAGAAGATGACACCTGTGTAATGGACCATCGACGCGATTACGAAGACGTTCTGCCACTCCAGGCGAGTCTGAGAAGAGATGTTTGGAGAGCATGAGTACACTGAAGACACATCACCAAAGCTGTTCTTCAGTGACCGCGACCACATCGAGTTCCTGGTGAACCTGAACCAGAACAAAAGGTGACCGAACGCTCACACATCTGAATTTCAGATGTTAACATATAAATCATGTCCCCATTTATTCAAAGACAACTGACTTGGAAGCAAAGAGTTTATAGATGAGATGGATAGACTGTACCTTGTGCTTTGTCAGGGCACCAACTATCAGGGGACACACCATTCCAGACAGAGTTCCGACTCCATTAGAAATTCCCATCAGGATGCTGGCATAGCGTGGAGCAATATCCAGATGATTGACATTAAAACCTGTTGACACAAAATCACATTGGACTTGTGTGATTATTTCTTTGTCTCCCACTGTCCAGCCAGCCACATAGAAAACTTTGTGTCTGTTCCATGTTGTCAGTTGTTTACTGTCTAAGCAAGATGAAACAACACCTTAACATATGTTGGAATGGGCGAAGTATTTTCAGTGAGGCGGCCATTCTGTAAACATAAATTAAACATACCTTGGTGAATTCAAAGATTACTTATTATTATTATTATTTTCTTTCATTCAAAGCTACCTGTGAGCATGTAAGACTTTATTGCTGAATAACATAGAATACACAAGGGAATATACAAACATTTGTTCAGACAATCTAGCAATACAGTTATCAATGGGCCATTTTTGATTCCACATCCATTTCTTACAGATAAAGGTTAAGAAGGTGATGTGGTGTTGATGGAATGTGATACCTGAGATGGCAAATCCACTGAAGCCAACCGCTAAGACCAGGAAAGTGATGGCCACAACTCGTGTGTGAGAAAATCCAACAACCAGCAGCAGCGTTGCTTCCATCCCAAAACCTGTTCAAATAAACACATTAATTCGCTGACCTTAATTAGTATGACAATGACTATATCAATGAAAATAAACAGTGTTTTTTCAGAGGCAACAATTTCAATCCAAACTGCTGCCTGACTCCTGTTCTAGTTACATATGGCATTTGTTTGCTCAGTTTCACACATAAGCAAGTGTCAAGTAAGTCAAGCCATTTTTAGTGAGTGTCAAGTCATAGCTTTGGTCAACCAAGTCACAAGTCAAGTCTAGAGTGGCCTGAAATGACTCGTTGTGTGGGAAGCATCTGAAATGTTTGCGCCGCAGACCTTGTGTCTTGTGTGTTCCAGGTGGACCTTCCATCATTCAGTTCAGAAGCATGTGGGTGATGCCCACGTCACATGATCATAAACACAGTTTGCTTGGTTGGCACACACATACAGCAGGTAACGTACAGTTGAAAAATGCAATGCAAAATAATTACATAATAATGACGAAAAGCAATGACTTGTCAAGTCTTTCCAAACTAAGTTTCCAGTCAAGAGGAGCAAGTCAGAGACGAGTATGTTATCACTGTTTGTCAAGGAATCCCAACGTCCTCAATCCGGTGACTTCAGTCACACAACAGTAAGTCACTCATCTTTAGTTGCCCATGTCTTGAAGTGACGGACTCAATAAGTAAGACCATGCAGTGCCCATGGTACTAGCACATAGGAACAGAAAACAATTACCCACTGGTCATCCTGGTCTCACTGTGTTCTTCAGAGGCCTAAACAATGAGCGATGCACTTAGATAGAGGCATTATTTTTGGGTGGAGAATGGCCCAACCAGCAATTGAGCACTGATTTTCTGTACTTCAATAGTTCCCCAGGTCCCTATTCATACATCACAAAACCATTGGGTTCTCTCATAAGGGATGGGTTCTACATACACATTAAACACTGAGTGCACCTTTGAAGATGGTGACCATCCCACTTCTGACAACATTTGGCACAGAGAAGGGAGAATACCTGTAATGGAACAGTGTCAAACTTTTGTGGGGAACATCTACATGCAACCTCAAAAAGGCTCAATCAACATTGCCCTGGTGGTCTGTCTGAAAAAAGGGCTTCTCATGGTTGTGTGAACCCGAGTTGTCAGTACAAAGGTTCTTTCTTGGTGTAAACTGACCTCCGCAGTTCATGAGTTTCCTGACGTTTGTGGTCGACATGATTTTGTTGCTGCGTAAAAAGTCTGCCAGCTGTCCACCAATTGGGACCACGATGGTCATGACCATGTGTGGAACTGCAGACAAGATCCCCACCTGTGGGAGGAAACACACCTTCAGGCTGCCGAAAACCACAAAGCTGGTTCGACTTTTATGAGGCTGTACCTTGCTGATAGGAAACCCAAAGACTTCCTCAAAGTAAGCTGGCTGGCTGATGAGAAGCAAGTAGAAGGTCCAACTGCGACAAAAGTTGGCCACGATGATGGCGTACACTGGCATGGATGTGAAGAAACGTCGCCACGGAGTCCTGAATTTCTGTTTTTTGGAGGGAGATGTTAACATGGATGTTCATGTTGAGTGACTAAACAAGTTGCTCGCACAAACCTCAGTCACACTGAGCTGCCGAGTTGTTTCCCCAATGGTGGATTCAATGTAAGTCTTTTCCTCATCTGTGATGGTGGGATGTTGGGCGGGACTCCCGTACGCCAACAGAAGCCAGAGAATGTACCAAATGATCCCAAATACACCTGATGTGTATACAGCGGTGTAATTAAAACAAGGCATGACCTCAACGCAGCATTATTAAAGAGATATGAGGAAAGACTGACTCATAGAACCCAGACAGGAAAATGTTAATTTACAACAATAAATCATGAGATTCTATCGCCAAAGGACCAGAGTACATTTTTATTAAAACAGATGGCGAGTCATGAATTTTGTGTGAATGCTAATCATTTTAATCAAACTCCAGAGCAATTGAGATTAGGTTTTTAAAGCGCTTGTTAAGAATCCAGGACATTTGAAGACCCTTAAAGCATATTTTTACTGCGCTCAATAAAATAAAATATAATCTTATAATGTGTGAATGTGTTCTTACCATAGATATAGAAGACAGAAGGCCACCCAACATACTGAACCATCACTCCCGCTAATGGCATGGCGATCACTGCTCCCGCGTAAGACCCTGTATTCACAAAAACACATCTTGTTTATAACTTTGTATGATAGTTACACTTGCAATGTGCTAGCATAGATGTTACCTGCAGCTGCTGTATACAAGACAACATCGTGCATTACCCAACGCATAGACGGTCTGTTTCAGAAGGAAGGTGTTTAATGTGTTTTGCAACCAGTTTAAAGGCTAGGATCGCACAGAGGGAGGTGAAAGGTACCGTGAATGTCTTTCTGCCCAATGTGCAGTGTGACCATTTATTGAAGAGAAAAAAGGAGCAACAGCTCCTTCAGTCTTTTATATTTACAGATTATATCAATGGGTACCATACACAGGTTGCTATGGCAGCAGGATTATGGGTCTCCTGTTGGAGTGAATTCAATAAAAAGGAAAAAAACTAGATAGATAGATAGATAGATAGATGCTTTGATAGATAGATACTTGGATAGACAGCTAGATGGATAGATAGATAGATACTTTGATACTTTGAGAGATAGATATCTCACCACAAAATGAAGTGGTCGCTAACCGGCTTCGTTCCAAAGGTGGGGCCCATTTCGACCACATCCCATGGCACGCTGGATAAGTGACTCCCTTCCAGAGGAACAGTTGGTAAACATCTTCACCAAAAGCGACTGCTGACATCTGCAGCCCAGTTGTGTTCCCTACCTCCACTAAGCCTTGTAGGATGCGAACACACATGACACAAACATAGTGGACCCTGGCCGCTGACGGGATTAACATATTCAGCACAGACGTCAGGAAGATGGCAGCTCCAAACACCCTGCAGCAAGAGAAGACTTTTGATGTCTGGCAGTCAACGTCATGAACCCTTTGTTGTTAGTGATTTTCTTGGCATTGAAAGTGTCATTGATCAGAGATGCTGGTAATGAATTCCACAATGCGCTGCAGTAGTTGAAGCACTTATGACAGACAGGAAAGTCACAGCTTTGAATCTTATTTGTGTCTTTAAATTCAATAAATGACAAGCAAATATACAGCATATAACAATCCAACTGCAATCCTTCTAAAAATGAGCCCTACTGACAGGGGTCAGCAAAATGTGATGTTCTGCATGTGTAATAATTCAATAGTATTTTCAAAAAGCTACAGTATTCTAGGTTTATAAGTCTATATAAAAATGATTAAAAACGGATGCCAATATCTGAAGCTGTCTGGATTCAGCTTGTAGTTAGGAGTTGGTTGAAGCTCGTGCCCTGAGATGACCTATCGACAAGTCAGTTTGCACTGCCTCATCATCCTATATCGCTTATGCATCAACTGCCTAGACGTTTCAATAGTTGCTGTTGGTTGACCCTGACTCCAGTTGTTATCTTGTTCTAGTAATGACCGAGGAGCGGCAGTCGTGTTCAGTAAAGCACATGCTGCTCACGTCTACAGGCTTATATAGATGTTTAATAAAGGAAGGCAGCCCCTGTGCTTCATCTAGATCTGTGTAATGAAACAGATCCATATGGACTCAAATAAAGACATCCCACTTGATCCATAAGTTAGTGCTTTATTGTTACGACACTGTGTCTATCCGCTTTCACCCCCTCCCCCCCGCCCCCTGCCTCCTCTTTTTCCAAAACAGAGTGTAAGTGACACTTGTAATATTCCAGTGGCTGGTGTTTCAGAAAGAAATCAGAAGCAGGATCTTTCATTATTAACTCTGTCACTGACGTGTCCTCTTTTCCTGTGAAGCTTTTATTACAGGATCGCTATCTGCACCATCAGCTTTGCTCATCATGGCTACAGCTGTAGTCCTTTCAACATACTAGCTGTGAATTATTTTAGTCTTTCTCGTCCTCCCTTCCCTTGATCATTGATCGCCCACCTCAGATTAGAGTGTACTTGTGAAATTAAGAGCATTTACCTGTTGGCAGACAGCTTGTTTGAGATGAATCCACCTGGGATTTGAGTGACAATGTAGCCCCAAAAGAAAGAGCCGTGGATCAGCCCCACCGTCTCTGGGTCCCAGTTAAATTGGGCTTTCTATGAAAGCATGAAAGCAGATGATACATTGTGATATAAGGTGTAAGTCAACCTGTGAATGATGATTATGTACCTGAAGTACTGGAGTCCCATTCACATATACAGTGTTGTTGTTCACCATCTCCACAATGGCAACGCCAAGGTTGCAGCGGATGCCAAAGGAGATGCAGAATCCCAGGCCACTGAGGATTGCGATAATGTAGCGTTTGGGCAGCCCTCCGCAGCTGCAGTCCAATAGAGGAGCAGGGAGAGGCGTCGATGCCACTGGGCGTCCATCCTCTGTCAGCTCTATGATGTCTTGATCTTCAACATTACTGCCATCTATTTTTCTGCAAAGTGAAATTCATTTTAATATGAGAGCATTACATTGGTTTTTACATGTGTCTGTACCCTGCAGACTAGTAGATCATTTGAAAGTAAGACTCTAGTTTAAACTTGAAGCACCTGTTAAGAACAGTTTTTCATTGCAAATAAATACATATATGAAGGTTATAATTCTGTCCAAACTGTCCACAAAATCATCTGCGTTGTTATTGGTTTGGAGCATGCTGGTTCCATACAAAACCACGAACTACTATAATATTACGATTCACTTATTTATTAAGCTGCATTTCACATGCACATATGAAAAGTCACAATGACTTGCTTTAGAGTTCCTTCCATAACTTAAAAAAACGTTTTACTCAGCATCACATTTTAGAATTTTCATCTTTTTATGAAGATCAAAATGAATATAATTCACATGAAGTCTTTTGGTATATTGTGAGATTAATTATTTTATTTAACACCTGTTTTTCATCTCTCCTGGTAAATATATTGCTGAAAATTAAACAATGCAATATTACTGATAACTAATTATTAATTATTGATTTTTCACATTTTATCAAATTAAACGTGATCACATACTGAATTAATAAGCAGTCTTAAATATTATATATGATAATTCTACTTTATCAGGTAAATATGTACTCGTATAGGATATACTATGCAATCTGGCTTTTACTGCCGTGCACTTTATTTCTGTGAATCATATCTGGGCTATGAAATATGTACAGCCGTCTTAAAATAAAGCTGTGATTACATCATCCGCAAGCACAGGAATCAAATATTTATTTTATCATGAGGATCTTGGGGACTCATTGTGCTCACTGCAGACTCTCACAACACAGTGGCAGAAGATGCTTCACCGTTCAATTCAAAAGGTTTCATCCCTGCTAAATACAAGTCAATCTGTTCAACAAATGTCAGAATTAGTGGATGAAATAAAAAAAGAGTTCACCTTTGCAGTTTTCCCAGAGAGTCCCCTACTGAATTCTTCACTTCTTCTTTTCCAGGCTTCAGCACCTGATCTTTCAAACCTGCCAAACCACCGAAAGGCATTTTCAGTCTTGACTTGAAGGTTTAATAGCTGAGAGAAACAAGGAGATCCACTAGTCTTCCATCCTCCGCAGGTTAGTGGGAGCGAGGATGGCTCCACCAGTCAGTGTTCCTGCTCCTAAATGAGCCTGTCTCTCCACCCTCAGATGAGAGATGGAGTTAAGAGGAAGAGGAAAGCAGATGCTGAAGTAGTCCTTGCTGTCCAACACATTGGGAAATGTCCTCGGAGAAATCCAAAACACTAAAATCCACTTTGACGAATTGTTAAACAAAACACCTCCTCTTCATCTCATCCACTCATGACGAAGCAGAGCAGGTGAAGATCTTCCTCCTTCCTAAACCTGGCCCCTTGACTTACACATGATGGTATTATCTATCATCATCCAGCACCACCCCTCTCTTTGGTTCATCTGATCTCAACCCTTTGGAAGGACGATGAAAGATGCATGAGTTTGACAAGTCGCTCGGAGGAGTGACAGAAGACGCTAGAGAGTAAAAAAAGGAGCAGGTGAAATATAAGACAGAGTCATCGAACCTTCACCTCGAGCTTTTCCATTTCAGCTATTTGCAGAGCTGATTGAAGAATATAATGGTTCCAAATCACTCTTTTTTTAACAGTGGAGTAAATAAAAATTCAATAACAGTAGTTGCGTCTGAATGTATGGAGCAGTGAGTACTTTAAGGCTTCATTGGCTTGAGTTTAAATTGTGCTAGCAATCAATAATGTAATCATAAACTGACATATAAATATAACACTATAACGCCATTTCAGTTTCAGTTGCATTTATTCTACTAACCATAACACTTTATTTTCATTTATTGTTTTTATATAAATAGCAGAAGGGAGGTGAAGAGGAGAGTGCAGTCAGGGTGGAAAACAATGGGAACGACTGACAAGTGTCATCTGAGACCGAAGAGCAGCAAAAGATAAATGGAAGCTTATACTTTGTGCAACAAAATAGATTGCTTTCTAGTTACTTCATTGTGTGTATCAATATTTTGTGGGATTCTTTTGGGAAAACAATTCTAAAAATAAAATAAAATTTGACAAACAAAACATAAATAGACTTGGGTGGGCGGATTAGAATTAATTAAGCAGAATAATATAGACGATGACAATATTATTAGGGGGGACACTTTAAGATTTATTTTATTTCAGGTGTTCTCACTGGGCACAGAGAGCACTCCATTGACAGCAGCACATGTCTACCATCTAGTGTTTGTGGTGAAGAATTGTCGCCCATGCGAGGAAACGCACTCACACTTCGAGACTCACGTGCTCTGAGAAGGAAAAGAAGGGAAGCAGAAGCATTGTCTACAGATAATCTCAGACAAGGCTTAAGTGAGTTTGTTTTGGTTGCATTAGTTACATGAACTCAGCATAACATAAAAGGGGGTTGGGAGAGGTGCAGTGACTTATATCTCCCAACAGGGGGAGACGTTGCTCAGTCTTCCGTTTCCCCTACTGTACAGTAAGCTGATAACAACTCAGCCTATTCTGAGAGCCTTCCCAGCGACTTTCCCCCTCCATCTCATTTACAACCACGGTTTGAAACACCCACTGTGGCATCTTTGCTTCCTCAAACACCTCAACAGCCGAAGTGTTCCACCTCTTCATCCATGCTGTGGAGCACCGGGCTCCGGCGAACGGGCTCCGGCTCCAGCCATGTCGGCGAAGGACGCTGCGGATGGCGGCGGTGACGGCGTAGGAGAGGAACCGGCAGGTACACATTTAACGCGACAGTTGTATTAAATCCGATTCACATTAACAAGGGATTCTGTTCGTCTTGGTGGGGTGAATTGGAAACTACGTCAGCTCGTGTTTTTATTTTTATTTCCGTCGTTTGACAGTAACTTTGCGCTGCTCGAAAACTAGGTCAGTAGATCAGTGGATCAATCTCATCCTTCCTTTCCTTTTTCGTCTTTTCAACTACGCCAATATCATAGTCGTCACTACACACCGACAGAATAACTGTCGCTTCGTGTCATTGGTGATATATTGTAAATTAAATGTGTAATTTATCGTCAAAACTCGCATACTCGAAGCCGGTTGTGTTAGCTTAGCATTAGCCAAGAGGCCTGTTTACCGGGCGACGGTTGTGAAACAGCCGGTGTTTGGCTTGTTTGTTTTCATCACGTCCAGTTTAAAAGATCATCAATGACTTGCATTCATTTTGTCTTAAATAAAATGTGTAATTAAACATCAACTAGATATTGATTTATTAGCGCTTATTTGGTGCCTTCTGTGACATATCGAACGGTGACACTGACAGGTTAAGTTTTCATTTGCAAAAACACTCTTTGATGTCAAAACTTCTCACCACTCACCAAACCACTTTCCTGTGCAAAGCTTTTGAAAGTTAGAATAATAATGTTTTAAAACTTATTTAATGAGTGTACAGTACAATTTGCGTCAAAATGTAATGGGTCCACGAACATCATCATGAATTCAGTGCACAGAATTCACAAGATGTATTCAAACACAAATATATATAAAATATCGCCTTGTTATCAGTAAAGATCTCTAGATTAATCCTTGTCATCATTTAATAGAGGTAAGTAGTAGAATGTGATATTGTTACATAAAATGTAGGTCAGGCTGGACAATTCTCTGTGGTTTTTTAATTTATTAGCTTGTTGTTGAAAGATGTTTACCAGTTGTGTTGCATACTTGAAACTGATATGAATGCATCAGACAATTATACTTATACATGTTTCCTTTGCAATCTACTGGAATTGTTCGGAGATTTTTGAGGGTTGGATAAAAGAGGCAAAGAATCATGTTTTACTTATTAACAACACATTTTAAGAGGCCTTGTTGTGTTTTGAACACAGCCATACAGGCACCAGGCTGTTTAGCTGTTCTTCTTGTGCTGACGCATTTTGGTGAGTCAGTTCTAACATGTCTTTTTCTCGGACATAACTACTAACACTGTGGTGGTAAAAGCACACGTTTACACTAAAGACATTAGGAATTATGTAGCGAAGACCTTCACAACATTTCTCGGCCACACTCTTTCACCAGGACCTTTCAGGAATTCACACACTTATCCATAACATTTCAGTGTCCCCAACATAAACCAAAGACATTAAGTTGTACACGTATGTCATGCTCAGCTGACAAGGATTTTAGAGCTCATGGTGATAAGACTGGCAGTAAGACAAATTATATGTTTCCAATAACTGATATTACATCAGGGCAATGGGAGTTTTAATGTAGCTCTGGGACTGGACTGGAGACAGAAGGAGGCAGTTGATCACTCCCAAGTTGTCAGTGGGTGTGAGTGAAGTGTATTTTCTGTTTTCTGTTTTGTTTGTGTCTTTTTTTAATGCAACAGTTTTGTAGCAAATTTTCATTTGCCTGTCTTCGGAATGTTTGACATTTTTGAATGGCGTTTACGTCAAATCTTCATTTTGATCTCTTTTTTTAAACTTAACTGTCAATTTTAATTTCTTTTAAATGGATAACAAAATGTAAGGTTTTTGATTTGGTGGTTTAACAACAGGATAATACAATATAACTAGCATTTTGTGCATCTTCTAGTCTATTCTAACTTCAGCCGTTAATGACAATGAGTCATTCGTCTTTGCAGATGTGCCGGTTGGTGACCGTCAGCCCATGTCCAGCTCCCTGCTGAGCCTCATGACTCCGTCGACTGCTGCTAGAGTGTCCCTGAGCGTGGGTGTGCATCGGAAGCGGAAGGGCAGCGTAGATAACAAGTGAGCGACCTTTTTTTCCCTTTCTTAGCCATCGCAGACTTGCCTGTTATGACTGATGAAACTCTTTGTACCGACAGCGAATCAAAGTCCTGCAATGACACTGACATGAATGATGACCAAGATGGGTCTGAGGAAGATGACCAACATGTGAAAATTAAATGTCTCAAGTAGGTTGCTGACCTTTTGGTTCAATGTGAAACAAATGCTTAATTACACTATCACTAGTGTTGCTTGTTTTTTCCTCCTTGTAGGGAGCCCCACAGCCTGACAGAAAAAAAAAGACGAGACAAGATGAACTATCTCATCGATAAGCTCTCTGCCATGATTCCTACATGTAACCCCATGTCTCGCAAGCTGGACAAACTTACTGTACTCAGAATGGCTGTGCAGCACCTCAAATCTCTCAAAGGTGACTTGTCAATGCCCTTTATTGACTTCATTGTTTGTATTGCATTCCAAATGAACGGAAATAATTGGTATTTAATGTTAACAACTTCTTGCTGTGTAAAAGAGTTTAAAGAGTTGAATTTACATTTCCATCTCATTTGAGTCACAGAAGAATGTCTCTGTTTTCATCTGGGACGTACATTGTCAGATTAAATGCTGACCTTTCACCCAGGAAGTGCCAGTCACCAGTTATTTATTCAGTGACTTGACCTGCTGACCCACAACAGATAGCATGCCCGCAGACACTCCTAAGATATTGCATTTTGATTTCACAGTGCAGTGTCTGCACACTTGATGGACATGGGACAATAGAATAAAAGTGATCTGAACTTTTTAGAAGTTTTCAAACTGAGGTTTAATCTCTGTCATTTGCATTTACTGTATTAATGTCACTCCCAATACCAATTCCTTTGGTCCTAAACCCCCATATCCATACCAGACCTGGAGCTAATCCAGGTCTGGTATGGATAGTTGACTGTCTTCAATGTTTGCCATTTGGTATGTTGGCACAATGACTCTAGTTCTAGTAACATCCTTTATATATGAACTCACAAGGTTTTCACTTAGCAAGACCCACATAATGTATAATAACTGACTGTGGTTTTACTACTTTTGAAGGAAAATTTAGTAATATTGATCTAATGGATTATTTGTGTTCCCTCATGGCTCCTGTTTTACGTTTATGTCTTCTCAATCTCTTAATTACAACTGAAACGTGACATTTTTTAAATTTTAACTATAGCAAATGAAAACAAACCACTTCTTCTTTTCAGTTTTTGTTTTAGTGTCATAATCCGGTCACATGATTGAGTTATGTTGGGTCATCCATGGAAATGGCAAGTGTCGGCACTTTCCAGGTTCTGTTATCGTCTTCCTCGGTTTAAATATTTAACTCCACGTGCAGTATGTTCCAAGTTTGTCAAGTCAAAGGTCTGTCATTAACTTGTATTAATAGCTTTAGTATTGTAATATATTTGCCCCCTACATTTTTGTTTAGGGTCATCCAGCTGCTTTTCCCAAAGCAACTGTAAACCATCATTCCTTCCAGAAGAGGAGCTCAAACATCTTGTTTTAAAGGTGAAGTATAACATCACTATTATCTCCATGTCTGTGTTTTGTTTCCAATGATGTTTGTTTGTATGCAACTTAGCTAAAAAATTCAGTAACAAATACATCAATGATATATCACATACCCCTAACCCTGGCGATGGCAGAAATGCGATGAGGTAACTACACTTTTGGATTAAGTGTACATCTGCTTGGATTTGAAATTACTTCTGGTCACATGACTGACTCCAGTTATGAAATGAGAAGCTGGTAATCCTGACTTTGTAAAACACAATATGCAATCTTATATGTGTCTATGTGTTATAAAATGTGGCATTAACTACCTTCTCATTCCCCTAACGCCAGTGCCACCTGCTGTTCAATTACGATCAGTGCATACTGAATGTACCAATAACATATCGAGGTTAATTTGGGTAAAATAAATGTAAAAAAAAAAATGCTATCAGGAATTTGAACTGTTGAGCTACTTCTGAATAAATGTCACTGACATAATTGATGATTCCAATTTTATGATTTCTTATTATTCACTAAAATGCCTGTTCCTGTGACATATCCACCTGATCCACTCTTCCCTCTCTTGTCTCGGACTGTCTCCTGTCTGTGTTCCTGTAGGCTGCTGATGGGTTTTTGTTCGTTGTGGGCTGTGATCGTGGAAAAATAGTTTTTGTCTCGGAGTCTGTTACCAGGACACTAAATTATAGTCAGGTGAGGCTTCTGTCTGGTACTTATTAAGCTGTGTACAAATTATCATCTTCATTCATTCATTGCATTTTATGAAGCTATACAATCATAGTTACAAATTCTCTGTTTGACGCAGGAGTTCTTCATGTTACTTGTTATACTCACCTTCATTTTTACAAATATTGTCGTCGCAAAGTAGTCTTTTCCTTTGTTCTCTCTCACATCTACACTTCATTTTCATTATGCTAAATGGACTTTGTACATTTGAGATCTGGAATAACCAACCTATATAGACCTCTCTCTTTATTATTATTATGGAATTAAGCAGTCATAATCTTCATCATTGAATTGTTTTTCAATGTTCTGGGATAATTTCAGATTGACAGTTTAACCAGCTGTTTCCTCTTCCTCCAGGCGGAGCTGATCGGACAAAGCTTGTTTGATTATATTCACCCTAAGGACATGGGAAAAGTGAAAGAGCAGCTTTCTGCTACCGAATTATACCCTCGCGAAAGGCTAATAGACGCAAAAAGTAAAGCAGTGTAACTTGACTTTCAAATGTGCACATACTGTCCAGGGACACTTTTGAATATTGTGTTGTGTCTCCAGCTGGTCTGCAGGTCCAGGCTGACCTCCCAGTTGGGGGGTCGCGTCTCTGTACAGGTGCTCGCCGCTCCTTTTTTTGCCGTATGAAGAGTAACAAAATTTCTGTAAAAGTGGAGGACAAGGAATTCCAAGCAGGCGGCTCCAAAAAGAAAGGTACGAAAATGTATTTTTCAGAACTAACGTTTAATCGTTTTGCACGAGTATTGAAGACGTCTCATTTCTGCTTGCAGAGTCACAGAAGTACTGCACAGTCCACTGTACAGGCTACATGCGCAGCTGGCCCTCAAGTCAGCTGGGGGCTGAGGGGGAGGGGGAAGTGGATAAGCAGGATTGCTCCTACTTCAGCTGTCTGGTGGCAGTTGGACGTGTCCACTCCCACACTTCTCCCCAAGTTAACGGGGAGGTCAAAGTGAAGCCCATGGAGTTCGTCACGCGTTACGCCATGGATGGCAAATTCACTTTTGTTGATCAAAGGTGAATTTGTTTTTTGCTGTCTGAAAATTTAAAACATATGTTGAGAGTGATTGTGGCTGATATTGTTCTTGAAACACTGTTGGTGATCAGTTTTATTTCTGCCACAGAGCAACAACCATTCTTGGTTATCTTCCACAAGAATTACTTGGGACGTCCTGTTATGAGTACTTCCATCAAGATGACTTAGCACATTTGACCGAGAGACACAGAAAAGGTAAAATCTGTTAAGTTGTGTACCTTATTCTTAGACCTTTACTGGGTGATTTTGTTTTTTTCTGTTGTGAGAGTTTTGAAAACACACCTGTCTTTGGAGAGTGTCTGTGTTACTGGCACTCTGTTGTCAGGTGTGTGACAGATACAAAAATAAGTCAGACACTGACCCAGCTCACTTGCTATTACAGTGTAAGATATACATTTTTTACTCTTAAAGTACACTCATGAAAAATCCATATAGGAATCATTTTCTTGTTTAACATTTTAGATTTTAATGATTGCTTCTGATCTCTCATTCTCTGTTCAACAGTTCTTCGAACGAAAGAGAAAATAGAAACAAACTGCTACAAGTTCAAAACAAAATGTGGATCGTTTGTGACGCTTCAGAGTCAGTGGTTTAGTTTTGTAAATCCCTGGACCAAGGAAGTGGAATACATCGTGTCCACCAACACAGTCATGTCGTGAGTCATTTCTCGCTGATGTTTTGTTTCCTGTTTCAATTACACAGCACATTTTCTTCTTACAGGTATGAGCACAGTCGAATGGTTCGATCAGGAAAGAAGGGGGAGAAGACCAGCAATTCAAAGACTTCTGATGGTGAGTTTCAACCACATCAGTATGATATAAGATGACTGTGTTATATGTGAATTTTTTTTTTATCAATTAAGAAGAAGGCAAGAAGTCCCTTCCAATAATCCCCGGCATCTCCACGGCAGCAGGCGCAATGATTTATGCTGGAAGTATTGGGACCCAAATCGCGAATGAGCTGATGGATTTGAACAGGTGACCTCAAAACGGCCTGAGGTCTGAGGTCCGTCATCTCACTTTAACGGTAAATGTGTTTGTTCTTCTTCTAGAACCAACTCCTCACCTTCCAGTGGTACTGTCAGCCCCTTCAGCACACCCCAGGACAAGTCTCCCCAAACTCTCAACCTTCCCAGCAACAATGTAAGTTTTACAACTTCTCTCAACTGCCAGGGTGGGTTTTTTCATGTCCACCAAACTTAAGGGTGTCTTTTATGTTCTGTAGCCGCAAATAGATGTCCACATTACCATGTTTCATATTCAATCTGCAGGTGCCAAACGGAGAGTCAACTGACGTTGAGATGCCAGAAAAGTCCGGTTCTGAAGATGAGCCACATGGGGCAGCACTGTCAGCCGGAGAGATTATGGGTTCGTCAGAATAATCTGTTTTTTTATTTCTATGCCACTGCAACCTTCATGTGTTAAGTTCAAATGGTTAGTTCTAAATAAAAGCCCCTGCAACATTTTGATAAGTTGAACCTCTTGAAATTTTCCACAAGGGGTGAAAGGATAGACAAGTTCATGGTATGCTTTTATGGCTCTGGACCATATAAGAGGAGGGTTAGGTGTCCTTCTGTCCATGACAGCATAAATGAATGAATGAATGAATGAATAATTGAATAAAACAAGTGCCAAATTAGTAAGAGTTAATCACTTGATTTAAACCTGATGCATCAGTGGTGGAAGGGTTTCTTAGTGGCGGTACGATAAACATTAGCACAAGAATACATGGAGTGTGACATGAACGCTACCTGAATGCAGCTCATATTTGAAATCCGCTTTCAGCAGGCGAGAACTCACAGCTGGACTTGGACAGCGTGGTTGTGCCGGGCCTGAATCATTTGAGCAACGACGAAGCGGCCATGGCGGTGATCATGAGTCTCCTGGAGACAGACACAGACCTGGGCGAAGCTGTGGACTTCGAAGAGATGCATTGGTCGTTATAGGATTCAACCCTCAACTCTGTGGAGCAATGACACTGGAAATGTTTTGTGTGGTTTTTTTTTTTTTTTTAAGAACTGTGACACATGCTGGAATGCTGACTCAGAGGCAGCCTTTTTAAAGACCCGTATTAATTTGATGATACCGTTTCACAACATAAGCTGCGTTGTCTTCTTGTGACTGCTCAGACCAGCGAAGGGACGTACCACCAACGAGGACGTAGTGTTTTCATGCATGTGCCTCGGATGCCTTACAGCAGCCCGTCTGCCCTCTGATTATTTCCCCCATATGGCTTCTGTCACACTGACCATCTAGTGTTTGAAGGCTCACTGAATCAAAAAGTCAAACCTCATGGCTTTGGTTATTTACCCATTTTTTTTTCGTCTGCATCTGTCAAGTAGTGATGCATTAAAAGTTACAGTAAATTAATTTTTAAGAAGGTACTGTATTGGTAGTCTGCAGGACTCGGACCCACTCCAGTTCATTATCAGCCAGCCAAGTGAGATCGCACATCCCTCACCTCAAACCAATTCTCACAGCGTTTTACATGGTGAACTTTGGTGGGTGAACACTTGAATAGTCATCATGGATTTGCTATGTCTTCAGGATGTCTTAACTGGGCAGTTGGAAGTGGGTGTGTATTTTGATGCAGTGTATGCGTCCATAAACCTCGCCCACCCACAGTATAATGCAAGGGTGGGCAATCCGGTCCTCAAAGGGCCGTGGTGGTGCAGGTTTTTCTTCCAACCAAACAAGCTCACACAGTTTGACCAATGAAGTGGAGGTGACTGACTGAGTGATTGTACCCCTAAGACACCTGTTGGTGAAAAAGTGTCCTCTTGATTGGTTGGAACAAAAACCTGCACCCACTGCGGCCCTTTGTGGAACAGTTTGCCCACCCCTGGTATAATGGGTGGAAGGGTAGGAAGGCAGCCATGTCGAAAGGGAGGCCCTTGGAATATGGCTTCTGCACTTTGCGTTCCTTAAATTGGCCTTAATTTAATGAGAAAGTTTCCACCTCTGGTTGGGTGTGACCACTGAGAAATGACATGACACCGCACAGGAAGTAAAATTTGTATCATGACCCATGCTCTGTAAACCTAGGTGAAAGAGACATTTTAGTTGCTTTGGGCCGCTTTTTGTCACCACTTTAGGATGTTCTGTATTCTGGGTAGTTCAAGTTTGATGTTCAGACAGCTGTGAAGCCCGTTGACCCCTATATCTAAGGCGACCGAGCACTGGTTTACTTCCTTAAAGTGCCCAATTCTCATGGCAAACCATTGGATTTGCCCCAATAAAGAGGTCATGAGGGGTCCCTGTTCCATGCCATGGGGATACGTCTTTGCTTGCTTTGTTCTCGCCCTTGTTTGTCACACCTACCTGGAGAACTTGTACCTAATAAGAAAGATGCCTCTTTTATACACTCTGTAATGTTGGGGATTTAGCATCGGTTCATGGATTGGTGGCAATATATTCAGGTGCTGACCCCATCACCTGCTTATGTTTGGATGTGTGTAAGTCCACGCCTCCCTTCTCTGCACCCAGTGCTGCCTGTGAATCAGGATCTAAGGCAGGCTTATTTGTATCCAAATAAGCTGGGTGGTTGTAAATGAGTCAGAAGTTGTTACTACCAGGGCATCGTTTTTGTTCCTTTCCATGGACAACTTTCCTCAGTTTCTTTGAAATCTTTGTCTTTTTGATGTGGCTAAACTTTTTGGCAACAGTATATGTAAGTAACCGATCAAACTTTTTGTTCTAAACCCTAACTGCTTTTGTTAGTTCAAACGTTTCAAGCTGATTTTCTTACGTCCTTTAGTTTTGTATTCTTGGTTGCGGTTGGCGTTACTCACTTCCACACCAGCAATAGCGTTTGTTGTTAATATAATTGTGAAGTATGCACTGGTGTGTAACCAAACATGAGCATCATAAGTGAAAGGGACTTCATTCTGCAGTCATCATTCCATTGATATTACATTTTCCATCAGCTGTCGGCCGTTTATCGTACACTGAGGTGTCTGTGCCATGTCCTGAATTGACCATGCTGCCGTTTACCTCACATCAGGACTTGCACGTGATAAACTTTACTCTCCAAACTCTGTCGGGCTGCGTTACAATAGCAGAACGTCTTGAGTGTTTGCTCAGTGTTCGTGTAACTTTTACATGAAGTATCCAACCCTTATGAACATGCTGAGCTCAACCCAGTGAATTGGCTGTACTGACCTGATGCCAAATATCAATGAAATAAATGTCTTTTTTATACTTTTTTGGGTGCATAATAATAACTTTATGATTTAAATTGTCATAGTTTGTCATTCATCTGCTAGTGAAGTCAGATTTCCTTCAAAGTTGTGTCCAAACAGTGCTGAATCGTGATTCCCTTGTACATCGACAAACTGATCTATAAAAAAATGTGTAATTTACTTGAGTAAATTTTATTTATTTATAGCATGTGAGATGTTTAAAGAGGGAACGTGATGTGAATATGTGTTATCTCTGCAAAGCTTGAATCACGAGGAGCAGAACATGTGAATGTTTTCCGGTCCTCCTGCTTGTGTCTAAAGTGCCTTTTGGTCAAGTCTGACCAGACGCATTATTAACCTGACATTTGAAGTCCTCTTCTGACCGACACATTAGCAGTCAAGGATGTGTGTGTTCGTTACGAAAATGTCTAGTTGGATGGACTATGAATATCAGTGGAAGTTCGACCTGTGCAAGCCAGTGTTCGTCACTACCTAACCAAACAAGCTGTTGTAAGGGGTCGTGCCATAGACACAGACTGGTCCTTCATGAGGGCGAACAGTCATGTTTTGTAATGTTTTTTTGTGTTGTACGACAATTGCACTGTTGGCTGATGAAATCATGTCCGACACCTGACCTGCTCGCTTATTGGAAGCCTTGCAGAGAACATGCTTCTGACTTCTTTATCCATTTCAAATAAACCAGTAGATTTTTTGTACACAAGTGAGTCCTTGGATCTGATGTTTATACTTCATGGCGTTCTGTATTTTGAGGTGGCACGGCCAGCTGGGAGGAGAGAGAGGGGTCGACCCACGACCAGGTGGAGAGATTATATCTCTTCACTTACCTGGGAGTGTCTCGGGATGCCCCAGTTGGAGCTGGTGGATGTTGCTCAGGAGAAGGGTGTTTGGCGTGACCTTTTCAAGCTGCTGCCCCCGCGACCTGGCAACAGATAAGCGGATGAGGATGGATGGATATTTATGAACCTTTCATTTGCAGGTTGCACGACCCTTTAAGTAGGGAAGCTGTTTCTGCACATAAATTAAAATACCTCAAGAACAGTACATGTTCATATCTCATGGAAATGCAGAAACAGGTTCGACTTTATTTCACTGGATTTTTTTTGTAATACTACACTTTTACAAAACTACATCCTCAGTTTGACGCTAAGCTCATTGCAGGCCCATAAATTCAGGCTATACAGTTTAACTCCTGAAATAAACTTTACGGTTCCACTGATACTTTCCATTTTCTTCAAATGAAAACAGTTCAGACTGAATCTGAATAGCATCAATATTTAGTTTTTATATTCAGTATTCCAGTCTATTCTGTCAGTGTTGTGTCACATTCTTGATATGAGAAATCTCTATTTGCTATATTTGATCCAGGTTGTATAAAAATGTAGTACCATTGTCACAGTCCTGCTTACTGCTGTTGTGTTCTAAGAGCCGAATGGTTGAAAATAATTTGGCCTAATTGTCTTAAGACCCACATCCCAGGGTGCGAATGAGCTTCTTCCAAGAGTTTAATCTCCTCTGGCTGACCTCATTTCTCACCAACATTAAACCCGTTTCTAAACATTGTGGATTACTTGCAGCTTTAAGATAAAATCAAAAACAAAACAAAAAAATTTGTTCATTAGTCTGTGGGTCTCCTGCCTCACACCCTATGATACAGATAAGCTCCTACCCCATGATCACGGCAACATAAGGAAATCAATACAGTCATATTTATTAAAATCTGAAAATCTAAAATCCATTCTTAAGCAGGTTTTGACCCCCCCACTGTGTTAGTGCCGCCCAGTTAAAACATGTCTTAAGTCAAACCGAAGCCTTATTTAATGCTGGGCCCGACACCCCTCACCATAAGCCACCACATCTAATCTTCTCATCCTTCTTTGTTTCACAGCAAACCCTCCTTCTCACCAAATACTTCACATATTACACAAATTATAGAGCAAACTGCATTATTGAAGTGTTGCAGGTGAAGGGTGAGTAGGTTACATGTGAAATATTTTGTTTGAGAGTAGTTAGAGTAGTAGTTTATCATATTTTCCTCAGGGTCTTATGTACTCAGACTCTTGTTCTTTCAGTCAATTCTAAAGAAGCATGTTGAGGTGGTACATAACCTGGATACAATTTAAATGATCAAAGGCAGAATATCCTGAACACAAAGATAATCATAGGTTACAAGAAAACAAATACAAACAAAATATAATAGTATCTGGTAAAAACAAACCGGATAAATACAGAAATGGGTAGTTCCAATGTTAAGTTGCAATGAAATAATTTAATAATTCAATAGTAAATGTTTAGAACTACAAAGACAAAATGTATAGTGTGAAAATTTCTTCAGAGAGAGTATTTTGATTGATGACACAGGGAGCCAAAACACAAATACAAGTATCATGCAAAAACAGGTGAAACATATGTGTTTTATAGGGTAATGATGAAAAAAAAAAAAAAAAAACAAGATTACATACACGTGAAAGAGAAATTGACAAATGTGTCTTCTAACAAAATATGTGCAAAAGCAACACTGTATTAAAAGGCATTCATCATTTGAACCTCAATGAAGGGTTGTCTAGTGAAAAACATTAGACAACAATCGCAAAGATTTTGCAGGCCGATGGCCTCATTTCTGTTTTTCAAACAATGTTCTTTTTTGTCAACAATTCCCAGGACAGCCATGAAGCACCTCAGCCTGAGCTGAGAACGTAGACTAAAATCCTTCACATTTAACACCATTTTAGCTTGAAACAACATGGCGGAGCTCTCTCTTGTATCTCTCTTCTGCATGGATGGAGTTCAAAAGTAAACTGGGCTCTTCTCTTTGTCACAACTGTCCAACCGTGTTTGGTTTGCAGCTGTCATCCTTCGGGGGAGTTCATAGAGGGAGTGTTGGATGATGAATCTGACCCTGGGACTGGCCCCTCAGGAGGGACACTGGGTTCGGGGCCCGTGGGTGAACATCCAGGGAATGTTCCTTGACTTGGGCCTAAAGGATGTTGGAACTACACTAACATTTTAAGGGGGAGTCATGTCACAGTTTGTTTCACCTCAAACAGACACTATTAAGTCTTTGTTTTGTGGATAGAGTGAAGAGAAATGTCATCCACCATTCCCTCAGAACTGAACCACAGTTCACTAACAAGCTACGTGAAATGAATCTGGCATCTGGAAAGTATTAAAAACATTTAAAAAATCTTCAAACATCACATTACATTTAACAGAAGTAAATGGGGGGATTTGAAGTTGAGTAGAGTAAAATCAGATGAGGAACAAAATGTAAAAAGTATAAAATAGTATATAAAAGTATTGATGATTTAGTTTAGTTTTTTTTTTTTGTCCATCCATTAATTTTTCCGACGTATTCATGGATAGATCGCGGGGGCAGCAGCCCTTAAATATGGCGGCTCTAATTTTTTCTTTTGGCCCAATATATTGAGCTTATTACTTAATGTTAGATAGGGAAAGTCGATTTTTCCCAAGCAATTAACTATAACACCAATAATGCGACATTCAAGTCGTTATTTTACTTTTTATTAATTTAAAGTTGCCTAGATTGAAGACGTTGTTTGCATAACCACTAGGTGGCGCCTTCGTCTTCTGCACAGGCTTGTGCTGCGTTCAGGTGCTTTTGAAGCAATCATTGTTCAGTCGCAAACGTCATAATAGTATTCACCAAAAGCTGAATTCAGTTTTCCATTTTAAACTGGAGCTGTATTTTCCTGGTGACCTCGACCGGGAACGTCTTCTAGGAACGCTTCATTTCCGCCTCCTCAGGGCTCCATCCTTCCCAGCCAATCCAAGCCGGAGGAGGGCGGGATCCTCCAGGCGTGACGTTCCCACTTTTCCAGCCTTGTCACTCAGACATCATGGCGTAGCGATGTGGACTGGGGGTGACACTGGTGGACAGCGAGAAGTTGGGAACTGAACAACCGCCGAGTGTTTGGAGGTAATAGCGAGTGTGAACTAACGGAAAAGACGAGCAGACCTGAAGCGGCGGCTTCGCCGAGACTCGGTAAGAGAGCAGTCGATGCTTTGGCACTGATTTCCTTTTCCACTCACTTGTTAAACTGAAACAAATGGTTGTTTGAGGCTCGCAGATGGTCGTAACATTGCGTGCTTCCCACGCAGGTTCGAACCTCAATATCGTGTCCACTTTTTTTTTAAGTAAATCGGAGGTAATCCAGTAAATCGATTAGCCAAGTTAAGCTTTCCTTGGTTACCGCGAGTCGTTATGCGCCACCGTTACACTGTTTACTCTTTATGTACTTCTTTTTTATGCTATTTTTTAAATGTTTTTTTTTTACGCTTTAGCACTCGGAAACGCGTTGTTGGGAGAAAGAACTGGCCACGTCAATCCACCGCGGTTCTTTTTTCCCTGAGACTTTCCTCACATTCCTCATGTGTCAACACGAGAGAAAGTGTGAAAATGTGTGGCTTTCGTGGACTGCGCTTCTTGTAGGAAGAAATGACCTCTTAAACCGTGTACGGCGATGCGTTCAGGTGCCACTGAAAGATCAAACATGCAGCAAATTACTTCCACCAGACTTTACTGTCTCGTTTCTACCCCCTTTCACCACAGACATTTGATCAGCTGCTGCATTGTCCCCCAGACGACCCTTTTAAAAGCGCCTTTCTTTTAAAAAACAATAGTCCTTTAACCAGATAGTTCACTGCGGGACGACCTGATGCGAACTAATTCCTCTGCAGACCTGGATTGAACAAGTGTCTTATCTAAGAGGGATATTTAAGGTCTGACTTACTGTGGATTCATAAACATCACACAGATTTGTCTATATATTGAAGTCTTAAGCGAACAATTTAACTATATAATGTACAATTTATGTGTGTTTTTTTTGCAAATGAAGACTACCTGCATAGCTGCTGCTCTTATTTAGTTGAATATTTTGGTTTATTGGACGCCTTTCTTCTGTGATTCCCATGTCCTCGTCGCCTCGTGCCTTTATTGTCTTCCTCTCCCCGGCAGCCGACTTGACACCCACAGCTTGTTTGGATAAAGGCCTAGTTGTTTGCTGGGGTAAAATTAGTAATGGTGTTTTCTGCCCACTCACTTGGGTCCGAAATAGCTGCAGGTTATTGCATTGCAGCCGTGCACCGGCGGCTGGTGGGTGAATTTCAAGTGACTGAGCTGTTGGCTTGGTTACTACTACCACTTCAAAGCTTGTACGCAGAGAGAATCTGTGTTTAATTTCTTTAGGTCGGAGCACAGAACAAGACCTGTGACACCAAGGCTCTTTAAAACACCTTAACATATTCTGCTCTCTGCATTTTCTCACCAAATATACAGGCTTTTACAGAAGAGGTGCTGTTATTGCAAAACCTAGTCGACTGTATTCCACTCATTACGTTTCCCAGGTGGAGTGAATACGATCAGTCCTGAACAGTGGTATCCTTGTATGGACCTAAAAGCAGGTTGTTTTTTGAGGGTTTTATTTTGTTTTGGTAGCTTGGGAAAGGAGTTTTAAAAATAGCCAGCATCTTCATGTGGTGCCTTCAGCCATATTTATTTTATTAGTAAAGGTTTATGGTAAGTCTATGGTTTGCGCTGGCTACTTTATAGTATCTAGAAAAGCAGAGATTCATATTGTCATGTCATTGATTTCTTTGACTTATTTTGCTGGACGAACAGACGGATAAACTCCGGCAAAAACATGCCCTCCATGGTGGAGGTGATGGTGGTAAACTAGGCTACAATAGTCCTGAAAAATGAGTGACATGATGGAGAATTAGCTTTCAACGTTTACATGATTTGATCAATAATTTTATTTTATCTTTTTTTATATTTTGTCTGTTATTTTAACATAAAGCAGCATTCACATCTTGTTGCATATGCAAACTGTTCCTAACTTATTATAGAGAGAGAATTAAGAAAAAGTCCTTCATTTTCACTGTCATTGTTCAAGCGCACGATAATGTACAAAGAGAGTTCAACTGGTAACAGATTCTCTCCCAACAACTCGCCCTCCTCTTTGAACCTTAAAGCAAGTTGACTTGAGTTCTGATTTAAAAATGAAGTAATGCTTCACCACAAGTGAAAGTCACAAAGCTGTGAAACATTTACAGGCTACAAACGGTAATTCCCTGTGTGAAGTAAAGGAATATTATTTTTTTCCAAAGGAAGCTTGTGGCAGTAGGAATTGAGATTGCATGACTCAGAATGTGGAAAGTTAACATTGATTTTCTTTTACAAAATGGATGTAAAAGTGAAAAGTAAAAGCTGAGTTGGCCTAGATTTAGACATAAGAAAGGATTGTGCTGTTGCCCTTGGTGTCCTGGAGCTACTATTTTGTTTTGCATTTCCTGTGTCAGCGGGCAAATTTTACCAGCCACCCCGGGATTCAGGAATGAGTCCACGCTTGAGCCCACTGGAGACTCCAGCAAGGACAGGAAAACTCTTCTCTCTGCCTCCAGCGTCCTGAGCTGATGGGTTGAAAAAGCCATTATATTCGTCCACTCTGCCTTTGTGTTCACCATTCTCTGCACGTCGCTGTGGATTTTATGGCTGGTTTCCCCAAAGGCTGTTGCTCGTCATGTTCTCAAAGCCCTTTTTTCTTTTTTTATTTCAGGCATCCTTAAAGAGTGTGAGGGCAGGTGTCTTATTTAAATGCCATGTGTACTGTAGCGTTGGTCTTGTCTTGCCTCTCAGTCCAAATAGTCTGGTGCCCAGGACAATGCAGCACTCTGTGTGTGTTCCATAGCTGCCCTCAACCAAAGACCTGACACTTAAGTATTAAAGACTTGGTTAGAATAGATAAATAGAATAGATAAACGTGAACTCTGAGGACTGTGTGATCGATGGCGAGTTGTTGAGCAGACGAGTGAAGCTTTCATGTGTAAAAAATACTCACTTGGCTTGACAAAAATTCCACAGAGGTATCCCACCTCTTTAGGACTTCAACGGGCTCCTCTGTAATTAAGGACTCTTTGTGCTCACCACTCAGGGTCTCTGTGTCCCGACTGATCCCAGGTCAATGATTGACTGGTGGAGACCAGGTTTCGTAGCTTGCCTGGTCATGACTAGGTCCGTTTGATGCTGTTTTTTTGGTTACATTTGTTTTCTTTTCAAGATGCCTTGGCACAAGATGTGAAAATATACTGCATGCCCTGAACCATTTTTTTTTCTTTTTAGAAATAAAGGACATTTATTTTAGTGTTTATTTCATTTGGCATAAATAAGTTGAAGGCCCTAAATTTCTTTATTTTGCTCATATTAATTTACATGTTAATGTTTGGTTTGATTTTACTCAGGAAAAAAATAAATAAAGCACAGAACGGAACGCAGCCATTAAGCCAAAAAGTTTTTACTTTTACAGAATTGGCAACAATAAAAAAGGATAGTGTTTAATCTTGAAGTAAATCTCCAAATAGCAATGGTCGGTCATCTAATATGTCCGGCCGTAATTATGAGCAGTATCTTTTTTCTGTTTTTTTCTGTTAAAAACACACCGAAAACCACCACCACCATTGTTTCAATGTTTTCATTTCATTTTTATACTTTTGATACCATGAGATTTCATCTTTAGTAAGAGGACGTTTTTCTGAAGCCCTAGAGGTGTGCCGCGATTGTTAGCGGAAACCCTGAAAAACCCACAAAATTTGGAAAAGCCTAATAAGAAAATCTAGATTTTTATGTATATATATTATTATTCGAAATTAAATATTTAGATAATGTCAGAAAACCAGATGATGGATGCAATTAAAGGGAAAACACTACTATTTATAACTTCAGTTCCAGATGAGATGCTGGTGACTAATCATGCACTAATCTGCTTATTTCCTCTGGAATGTGTTCATGTAGATTTCAAGATATTTTAGCATCCATGATGGGATTTGTGATATTTTTGAAGACCACGCATCTGCTCATCCCCGTCCCTCCCCCGCCAAGCCCTATTTTCGGTGTGTCATTCCAAAATGTAGAGGGATGCCCATTTTACACATAATGGAAAGTCGAACCACAGGAATGCTGAAATAACAGTCTTCGGTCTTTGGGTGGTTTCCATAAAAACTTTAAAAGGCTGGTGTACGTACCATAGCTGTGCACTCCCAGGAAGTGAGGAAGCTTGACTTGTGCATCTGTAAGGCTGTCTGCTTGTGCTCATGTTGTATGTTCATATTTAAGAAGTCATTTTTTTAGTTGCTCCATAACATGTTACTAAAGCAGCTATAATGTCAGCATGTCTGTGCAGAGAAAAGGACTGTTGTGCTCTTCTGGCAGATGTTCAAGAGCAGGACACTGACATGATTCCACTCAGAGGCACCAGACACTGACTGGTGCTGTCGCCTTTGTTTCATTATTTCAGCCTAGTCCACATTTAAAGCCAAATTGAACATCGCCTCTCGTTCAATGCAGAAATGGCCAGGTTGTCCACATAATCTTTGAACGCCAAGCAAGCACCAAATATGTTATTAGAACCGAGAATCGTCTTTTTTTAGGCAGACGATTGTTGAGTCTGTAGTTTGGTTTGAGACTAATTCGCGGGTGGGAGCGCTCTGTAATGACATGCTAATCTTCAGTTTAGCGCCGTCGTGTCTTTGCCTTGAAAGCTGAACACCACACTTATTTTCTTGTATTTGTTAGAGCCGTCCGTCACTTCTAAACAAAACAAAGCTGCAACCACAAAATCCAGGTGACTTCCGCAGCCAAAACATGTCACACATTGTTATGGCGCCTCTGTCGTCTCCTTCTCCCTTGACCCAAATGTGAATTCTAATATATTTTTGTCTTGATTTCAGAACGGAGTGAAGATGATGTCAGACGCCAGCGATATGTTGGCAGCTGCCCTGGAGCAGATGGATGGAATTATTGCAGGTTTGAAAATATTCTTTGAATGTGTGTGCGTGTGTAGTATAACTCAGCCAACATGTTCTATCAAAAGTACAAGCATGTGTCTGGGACACTTTTTGTTTGCTCCTGTTTACAATCTGAAAGTACTTGTCGTAGTAATCGTGCCATTTCACTTATAGTTGATGTTTGGCTAGTACATTTCTCCTTTGTGAGATCAATAAAGTTTATCTTATCTCATCAACTTGTAAAACATTGGGAAAGTCTCCCAGTGTACAACTGAAATTGCCTGGGTTTTCTCTCAGCGGGAGTCGTATCCCCATCTATTGTCCATCCATTTCCAACAGTCTCATATTTCTATTTGGATGGGAAGATGAGGTTATTGCTATAAGAAGATGAAGTCAATATCGAGGACTGTGTCGTAAAAAGCATAAACTCTCTTGGCTGTTTGGATTTTCTTAAGAAAAATTGCTTTTGCAAGGTAGGGCAAGTATGTCTATTTTTTTGTGAGAAATAACCTGGTTTACATTTTCAACTTTACATTGCCAAACTGTTACCTGAAGATCCACATAATGCTTTGCACTGTTATTATTATTATAGTCCTTTTTCTCACTGATTGTTTGGTCTTGTTTCTTTCTCTCAATGAACTACCCTCCTGTATCTCTCCATGAATGCTTTTGTTTTGCTCCTGGTTCCAGGCTCCAAAGCTCTCGACTACTCCAATGGCTTGTATGACTGCCAGTCGCCCACATCCCCGTTCATGGGCAGCTTGAGGGCCCTTCACCTGTTAGAGGACCTGAGGAGTGTCCTGGAAGTGATGGACTCGGACGAAAGAGAGAGTCTTCGTTGTCAGATCCCCGATTCCACAGCAGACGGCCTGGTGGAGTGGCTCCAGGGTAACATGGTAGGCTGAAGTATATTTGAAATGGACTACCATTAAGTTTATTTTTCTTACAAGGAATCTGACGCCTGTTTCATTCTGTCTCTTGGCAAACTAAATTGACAAGTCGCAGTATGGGCTGCAGTGAATTGCTGCTCACTGCAGTGCATGTTGGGGTCAAGCAGCAGATGAAATTCAGCTTTCAGTACCACGTTGTGCTAGCTGCAGGAAGCCCTCTGACTTCTTGGGAACCAGAATTGTTTTCGGGAGAGTGGCGGGCTACTTGCCAGATGGATGCCGGAGTTGGAGTGTAATGTTGTAACTCACTCGGTGCAGCCGTCTGAATGCGAGCCTTTATTCTGGGCCATAGAAGGTTTTGTTTGTGTTGGTGGAGGCGGCGCAGCTAGCCGCTCTTTAATGTGTCGCATTCATCCCAGATTGATATGTGAAATATTGAGAGTGCCGTTTTCTTTGCCTCAATCCATGTTCTCTTTCTGTCCTTGTTAGTCCAACGGGCACATTTCCCTGAGTGGGAGCGACCACTACCAAGAAAGACTCTCCCGTCTGGAGAGTGATAAGGAGTCACTGGTGCTGCAGGTAAACAAGCAGCTGTTTTTGTCTTCACCACTTTACCAGCTGAGGAAAGGCTATAAGGGTCAAAGGCTTTGAGTTTCCAAGTAATTTACCACATGTGGGAGGGCTTCACCTGTCAAAAGAGTTAAAAAAACAAACAAATTAATTCACGAATATAAACGTAACAAAAGAACAAGATCTTAACCAGTCCTTCATGATGGTTGTTTTTCTCTCTAGAGGATAATAAAGATGAGCTCCAGTCTGCAGTTGATGTTGATGTTTGGCTCTATCTCTGCAAGGTCGAGTCTGAACTTGTAGATTTCGGTGTCGGTCTGTATCCACAGAGGAAGTTCCTGAGCCCTTGTAATGAAACACATCCCCCCCATGTGCAGAGAATTCCCTAGATTCCAAGGAATTTCGGATTGTAGATAAAATTTGAAGTTAGGTGGGATATAGTGTGTCATTTGTGTTTGTTGCCAGTCATATTTTACAGAAATAATTCATGTATATAGAAAAAAAATTAATACCACCTTTTTTTTGCTTAGGTGAGTGTCCTGACTGATCAGGTGGAGGCTCAAGGAGAGAAGATTCGGGACCTGGATGTGTGCTTGGACGAGCACCGAGACAAGCTGAACGCCACCGAGGAAATGCTGCAACAGGTGTGCAGTCATATTAGAGAGTGAAAATGAGCCATAACCTAAAACGCATTGACTTTCATGCCCTCTTAGGAGCTGTTGTGCCGAACCGCGCTGGAGACACAGAAGCTGGAACTGATGTCTGAATTGTCCAACTTGAAGCTAAAGCTGAATTCCATGGAGAAGGAGAGAATGGATTTTGACGACAGATTTAGGGACAGTGAGGTATGTTTGCCTGCTATTGGTGTCTTTGTCTCCGCGTGCCTCTTCTCTCACTCTTTAGGGTACTTTAAAACAAAACAACTTACCACAACATTCATGTTCCTCAGCAGCACTGTGGCTGAATGGTGTTGTTATCTAAAGCTGTTGTCCGAATAAATAAAGTGAACTTCATATCTTGTTTATAAAAGATGCAATGTCATCATCGGGTGAAGAAAGGGGCATTCCTCTTCTTCTGTTTTGGCCCTCAAGAATACTCGCAGAGCTTTCAGCCCAGTCACATTCTTTTCTGTAGCTGTTCAGTCATCCTTTCCACTCAACCATAACAAAACGCTGCCGTCCATGTTCCGCCTCAGAGAACATCAATCTTTCTCTTGGGCCAGCAGACAGCTTTGATCAGACCCATCTTTTCCAGCAAGGGAAGACTCTCAAAGAGACACAACTGTTCACTAGTGTTTCCTTCCATGCCTAGTTTTTAATCTTAAAAATCGAGCAGTCACCTTGAAATTCAACTTTTGTCTTTTCTGTTCGCGCCTTGTGACAAGCACTTGTTCTTTTCAAGGATTTGATTCTTGAAATAAACGAACTGCGGTACCGACTGACTGATATGGAAAGTGAGAAGATGCAGTATGAGAAAAAGCTGAAGTCAACCAAGGTGAGATGAGTCTGCTGGTTTTGTGGTGTCAAGTAATTGAACTCGTTCCTTGATAGGACTACTTCTTCTATTTTATACGCTTGATTTACATTGCCTTTCTTCATTTGGTGTTTCCCATCAGGGGTAACCACAGTGAGTCAGCCTCTCCCACTTTAGCCTTCAGCTTCATCATCCTCCCTACTCAGGCCTCTCATCGTCTTATTTTCATTTACCAAATCAAAGAACCTTATTGGTTGTCCTTTTTATTTTTCCTTGTATTCCCATTTCTTCGTCCTACATGCTCACTGTCTCCTCTCTCCATGTGTCTGAACCGTCTCTGGCCTTCCTAACTTCTCCACATCAAGTGACCTACTTATATACTTGCTATCAAAAAGGAGGAGATGAAGGTATTTGACTAGGGAGGATGCACAAGATAAGTTGAGGGAAGTGAGTTGCTGTGGCAACCTGTTATGGGAAATGCTCGTAGACTGAAGAAGAATGCAATGGATGATTATGTCTCGGTTGTGCTTGGTATTTTATTACTATTCCTCTTGTTCCAAATAACCAGCACATGTTTCTATGGCCAGTTAATGACATCCCCAATGCCATTCTTCCCTGCTCTTTATACCGCTTACTCGCCAAGACGGTTCTTAAAATATGTTTCTGTGTGGTGTCAGTTTTAAAGCAAATTTTTGTACCTGCTATGTGACTGGGAGAACTTGATATTCTGTGTCCATTTCAACATTTTACTGCAGTCTTGTTTGCTGTGCCCCAACATTTCCTCTGTCTCTTTACTGCCAGTACGTAATGGCTAAGCTTTCGAGCCTTAAAATCAAATATGGCCAGCTGCACTATGAGAAACAGCGGAAGGAGTACAAACTCCAGGCCATGAAGGTTTGCTGTTCTTTGTCGTGCCTGCAGTATGATTTTAGCCACTCCCGTTGGTTCCCACCATCACCCCTCCTCAACACCCGCTTGCCTTTTTTTTTTATTTATATATTTTTTATATACAGTTTTTGTGAGGTTTAATACCCACTTAACTTTGCAACCCTTTTTGCTGGCTTGTCTTTTTATGATATAAAATCAGAACATACATTATTTTTGCTCTTTTATTCACACTTATTTTTACACTTCATGATCCTTCCTATTTTTTTCCTTGTGTCTCTGTGCTTAAACCTGTTAGTATTTTATACGACGTTCTTGTCAACCCACCTTCCACTGGTCAGCCTCAGGTGTTGTTGACATGTCTCTGTGCCACGTCAGCATCTGTGAGCCCTGTGTTGTGGTTTGCTTATATGTAGCCAGGGGTGGGGGGTGTTGGTGTCTACGAAAGGTTTTCATTGTCGGTTGTGTGGTAAACAGGAGGAGCTCGCCGCGCTGAGAAGGCAGCTGGAGGGCAAAGACGCTGAGATGAGGAGACTACAGGATGAGACTGGCTTTAGAAGCATGCCCTCGAGCGAGTCTGCAGAGAGAGGTGGGATTTCCAGTTTGGTCAGTGCATGAATATGTCACTTGTTTACTCACAAATGTTGGTTTAGAATGGCCAAAACAGAAGTTTCCCTCGATCTGAAATGGTCTGTGGATCTACTGCTCAAGATGTGTTTCATGTATTATCTAAACTAAAGAAAAAGGAAACCTTCAAATACCACAATTCAGCACTGATACACCCCTCATTTCAAAATGTACTCTTACTGTGATGGGTTCATATTCAGAGATTATCAGTGTTAAGTACGGTAAGGTCATTGAACGTTCCATAATGCTACGGTGAGATGTCTAAATTGAATGCAATAATTGTCACATGAGTTACTGACTCAATTTACATGGTTTATCCAAACACTTTTAAATACAGTTCCAGTAGCTGCTTGTACATAAGCATTCAGTACCATCATAATAACAAGGAAATCATAGGGAAAAAAAGTACTGTATATTGGTATCCATCCAAAAAATCATGAAAAGGTCAATAATTATATAAAATTAAAGGTACACATAATAAACAAGTTTTGTGTAAAAGGAGAAAAATTAAAGGTGAATAAAAAATAAATTAATTATAGTGAATAAACACATTAAAATATTTGATAGTGTCTGCTAAATGAAACAAGATGTTCAAAAAAACAATTCATAACAGCATAAATATTCGGTTCACACTCAAATGAAACCAGTAGCTGCAACAACAATGGAAAAATTGTAATGATGTTTCCTGTTTAGTCCCTCATCCAGATGAAAATCTTAGAAAGAGGCTGAAAGAAAAACGTAAGACGGTTGACTCTTCTGTTGCACTTGTGTCCCTGCACCGTCCCTGCATGATGAGCCTGAGCCATCTGAACTCTGCTTGTCCATCCATCAGAGTGCTAATATATAAACCACACAGAAACCTCGTCATGCTACTTTTTAGGCTCATGTAAGCTGTAACAGGAATGTCTGCTTTGTTTTGGAATGAACTCTGTTGTTGTGACGATATCGCTTGTTTGTCCCGCTTTATTTCTTTAACTTGTTTTCTGTCGCCACAAAGTATCTCCCACTAACATGTGAGATTGTCTTGTGTTTGCTTTCATCACTGAATGTTTACTTTGAGGTCTTTCTCTGGTCCTCATCACATGACTTGACAAATGTAAAACCATGGATATGATAACCTCCCTCCCCATACTGAAACAGCACCTCCTACAGTTGGATATGTTCGACTGGCATCAGCTGTCTTGCTCATGTTTAAACAGAGAATCTCCCAGAAGCTGACAACATTTGTGCGCATGTGACTTAAAGCCACTGTCACATCCATCACATCTACCATTGTCCAACTAACACAGATGTCTTTCTCACCAGATGTGGAAGTGCAGAGAATGAAAAAGGCAGTGGAGTCGCTCATGGCAGCCAACGACGAGAAGGTTGTGCCAATTTTGATAGAATGGTGGAATAGGATGTGTGGCTGCTGAGATATTAATGTTCTATATTCTCAGGATCGTAAGATTGAGGAGCTAAAACACTCACTACATCGGTACAAGAAGGTTCAAGACATGGTGATGTCCGTGCAAGTAAAGAAAGGTGGGAAACGGTCTCCGACTTCTTTTTCTATTCATTATAACACTGACTTCATTTTGAAGTCAAACTTATTGTTGTGACTGAGAATGTTTTTATTAAAGCAACTCAAATAATTTTGTCCAAACCAGAGAAAAGCAAAGAAAGTCAGCAGAGTGAGAGTCCTGCGGAAAGTCCTGTCACATCGTTGTCCAGCAACCCGATGTCAGTGGAGTCTGACAAACAGGAGGATGCAGACGCTGAGCAAGTGCAGGGGAAGAGTCCCTATGAGGTGAACTGATGTGCCACTGGATACCATCGATGGATAGATACCGCTTCATGTGATAGTTTTGTCACGTCTACATGCCATAGTGATGCAGTCTATTTCTGCCGTTACTCTCATTCAAGCCAAAGATGCTCAGGAAAATGGGTTGACATCCAATTAACGGAATTAGCTTCTCTGTCAGTTGACTGCTCGTGCGTCATGTTACAGGACTCTACGTTCTTATTTAGAACTTGTCTGTTATCATTAGATGGACACGGTGAACAGAGGGAGTGATGAGACATCACCAACCCCGAGTCCTGTGGACCAGGAGCCCGTGTCGGGTTTGACATCAACAGAAGGTCAAAGGTGAAACAGGACAAACTCCAATGTGACGCTGTTAGATATGACAATAATCTGTTGTGTTGTTTGTTCCTTCATTTATACCAACTCAGATGAGTAGTCAATGATGGTTCAGTTGATGATGCTTGGTGTTATTTGAATTTTCCACAGCCAAGATGTGACCAACAACAATGACTGTAGAAAAGATCAGATCAACAATGAAAAGGTAACATGGTCACAATGATCTTTCTCATCAGCATATTAACTTATATAGACACAAACATTCCAGTTAAAATATGAATTAAGGTTAATGCTGTTAAACATAACAGATGCTTTACTACTTGATAAGATGCCCAATGTCATGTTTACTGACAGATGGGATCTTATCAGTGTAACTAAGCAGCAGCCATGAACTTTGTTTTATTGACATATTAATAATAAACCTTAAGCTTTTATTTTTTTTTAAATATGATTGAACATTAAGTGCAGACATAAGATAACAATAGTGTTTGCTGATGTGTTTTTCATATCCTTCGATTTATCATTAGAATTCCGCATTTTTAAGTTTCTAAATTTCACTGTCCTCTTGTATTTTTTTTGACATATCGCGTAATTCAACAGCTTGTTTCCTCAATAAACCTGTGCATTTATTCTCGGCTGTATTCAGGATCTTATTAAAAACAGCACAGAAGAAAAGATATACTTGTAATCTGGAAATCTTATTTTTCCCCCTCAGAACGCAAATGAAGAGATGAGTGTGAACACAGAAATTGTGAGCACAGAAAAGCCGCCTGTGAATCCTTCTGCGACGTTGCCCGCCACCGTTGAGGAAGACAGCTTTGGTTCTAAAAAGGCCAGATCTTCTTTTGGAAAAGGTTTTTTCAAGATGCGTGGCGGGAAGAAGACGCCCGGCGTGCAGAATCTGGGTAAGCGTGAGTTAACGCCTGTGAGGTCATGAATAAATTACCAGTGTACTGCGAAGTGAGGTGATTTTTACTCCCTAAAGCCACTCCCCTGGACGAGACCATAATTTGCAGCCTTGATCCACGTTTAAATGTGGAAGTTGGTTTCTGTGGTGTGTGTACTTTTCGTGTGGTGCATTTTCATGTGAAATATTTCTGTTTGTTCCACCTCTGCTGTTGCTGCTGTTATTGAAACCAATCGTTTCTGCTCATTGTCTTTTTTTCTGTCGGGTGTTGTGTGTGTGCTTGTGACACATGAAGACCGCAGCCGGAGTGCGAGTGCGCCTATGCTAGGTACAGTAAGGTCACTTCAGGACGACAGTAGTTTTGGAGGAAACCTGAGAAAATATCCTCTGTATTTTCTCTATCAAACTGCTCTGTTTTTATTATTTATCGTGCATCTGTTTCTCCTAACAACTCTGTCCTTCAATCTACAACACACTGCTGTCCTTATTTCCCTGCTGTCTGCATGTATTTGTTTACATCCGCTGTGCTGTCGAATGCCCCCACTGTTAGACCAGCTTTGGATTTTGACACTCGTCTTCTGAAATACTCTTTTAGGTCCAGTCAGCATGTGAACAAAAAGATGGTTATCACGGTACTTCGATTTGAGAGGACTGGAATAAAACAAGCCTAGTTTAAAGCAGACACTAATGTGTGGTTGTGGCGGGCTGTGATGTCTAGCGTCGATGGCTGAAACCCTCAGGCTAGAGTTTAATTAGAATTCCAAATCTGTCAACAGAGGCTGATGTGGAGCTGATAAATAATGGGTGCTATTGGGGCCTCCACGTCTGAAGAGTTATCTTCAGTGTTAGCACGATGATATGCTGCCTTACTATGCACTTGAATGTGAATGAACAATGTTAATATGAAAGTAATTTACTTTCAGAAATAAACCCACCGTATGTATCTCAAAGAGAGTCTTGGGGGCAGAGACGCGTCACCCAGGATAAATCCCTCACTGCGGAAAAAAAAATCTCCATTTACAGTACATAGATGTGGGAGATTCAATTCAAACCTTTAACAAATAAAATGCACACTAGGGCCACTTTAAACCGCTCAGGGATCATTGTCTCACAACACCTTCATCCCATGAAGGTGCTGAGAGAAGAGGGTTTAGGTGTAGAACAGGCATTTGTGGTCACTGAAGACGGAATATCAAAATATAAATGCACTACAAACATGTCTGTTAGAAAAACCGACTGCTTAAAGTTTAATGTTAAATAACAATCAAAAGTGACTGCAGTCTATGTCTAGCATTGTTGAGGTCAAATCTAAAGTCCATCCCATCTCATAAGTGTCTTGTTAAAATCCCATTTTGGATCACTTCACTGGTGTGGTGTCTTTACTTCAGCTTTGAGATAAGGAACAAATTATGAATGTATGTCTGCTGACTGGGCCGAATCCTCCGTCTTTGTAGTCCAGTGAAACGCATTAACACGGCTGCATGCGTCCCACTCACCTGAGCCTGTCGAGGAGCATCCATGTCTCTTGCCTGGCATGTGCAGCTCCTCTTCGCTCCGTCCGTCTTTGCAACTTAAGCCACGGATGCCAACGATGACGTCTGCTTATTTGTATGTGCAGCTGAGACTGAGCGACGTGGTACCGACCATCTGGACCTGGCAGGGCTTCCTCAGCAGTCCAAGAACAGCGACAGCACACACACTCTCCCCACCACGCCGGAGGCCAGTAAAAAATCCAAAGGCATTAAGAAACTTTTTGGGAAGTAAGTGACGCAGACGGAGTTCTTTGACAACATTAAGTCGACAGAGAAATGGGGAAAACTTTGTATATTTATCTCAAGACTTAAGAGGAGCCAATCCACGACGTTCAACCTGGATGACAACGTGCCAGAAGGAGAGTTCAAGAGAGGAGGTGTGCGGGCCACTGCAGGACCCAGACTGGGCTGGTCCCGGGATTTCCAGCGCGGCAATAAGTACGTGAGAATAATTTTGTTTTCCTTGCAGTGCTGATTCATTAATGTTCTGGTTTCTGTCTCAACAGTGATGTCGACGCGCCATTCGCCCGCTGGTCCAAGGATCAGGTGTGTGACTGGCTGCAGGACCAAGGTCTGGGTCTGTATGTGAACATGGCTCGGGTTTGGGTGTCCAGTGGACAGACGCTGCTGCAGGCCTCGCAGCAGGACCTGGAGAAGGTTCGACCTTCTTCTTCTTCTTCTTTTTTCTCCTGGTTGTATTAGTTATTGTGTAATGCAGTGTATTTGTAATGTTCACATATTTATATTAGCACTTGAATCACTTTAACAGGCATGAGAAATGTTAGTATTATGTCCCTTGAGTGTTGAATTAAAGTCTGTGCTTGCGGTGAGGCTAGTAGTAACTTTTAAGACATGATATGACGCTGTTAAGTTGTTTTATTTTGGCCGAGATCTGTGCTCCCCCAGTATTTTTAGTTCTCTAAATAAAAAATTTTATTTGCTTTTCTATAAAACCAATATCAAGTGCAAAACTAATACATCCCATTGTAAAATGTACCAAACAGAAGGGAGGAAAAGAGGAAGAAAAGGAATATACAGTTATTAAAAATTTCATTGTCACTTATGACATTTAGAAGTCAGTGGACATGTGATTTGGTTTTCAATTTCACTTGAATTGTATGTTTCTTCCCACAGAATTGGCTTTGTGTTGTGTCTAGTTATGTGGTGTTCAGTTCTGGAGTCAGTCCAGTCTAGTGGAGCAATAACCATGCTATTGTATTTACTTGTACCCATAGAGTTAACTTTAAATTGTCCAAATTGGTTTTGGTTTCTCATATAAATTTTCCGTGTTCATTGTCATGATTTCGTCTATGACTGGATTTTTGAAGTGGCTGTTTTTGTCTCTGTTCATGTTGTTGTTCAGGAGCTGGGAATCAAACACCCACTGCACAGGAAGAAGCTGCAGCTGGCTCTGCAGGCTCTGGGCTCCGAGGAAGAAGACAACAAGGGGAAGCTGAACTTCAACTGGGTGACCAGTGAGTCTGAAAGCTAAGCATGTGTTTCAAGTGTCTGAACTAACTGTGACGTGGTGGTCAGGGTGGCTGGATGACATCGGCCTGCCGCAGTACAAGACCCAGTTTGATGAGGGGAGAGTGGACGGCCGCATGCTGCACTACATGACGGTGGTGAGTGCTTGGTGTTAGCCTCCCTCAGTTGTTTCACGTGTTTGTGTTCTTATAAGGCTGCCAAGACTATCTTTATTTTTACTGCCAGCGGCGTCACAAAGGAAGACCATTTTGAAGTGCTCTAACAGTCACTCTCCATCTCCCCTTCAGGACGACCTTCTCTCTTTGAAGGTGGGAAGTGTCCTGCATCACCTCAGCATCAAGAGGGCCATCCAGGTTCTGCGGCTCAACAACTACGAGCCAAACTGTTTGCGTCGCAGACCGTCCGACGAGGTAAACACTCTTTCTGAGAGTAAGTTCTGTGCTGAAGTGTTCCAACGTGTGGTGCCTCTGATACATGAAAACAGAACAACATCTCACCGGCTGAGATTTCTCAGTGGACAAACCACAGAGTGATGGAGTGGCTGCGTTCGGTCGATCTCGCCGAGTACGCCCCAAACCTGAGAGGTAGCGGCGTCCATGGTGGTTTGATGGTAAGTGGAGAGGCTGTTGTCCCCTTCCAAAGAGCCACCAGACCAACACAGCTTGTCTGGTGCTCTGGCAGGTACTGGAGCCCAGGTTTAACGTAGAAACCATGGCACTGCTGCTGAACATCCCCCCTAACAAGACTCTGCTGCGCCGGCACCTGGCCACACACTTCAACCTCCTGATCGGATCCGAGGCTCAGCAACTCAAACAGGAGTGTCTGGAAAATCCCGACTACACTCTGCTGACAGCCACCACCAAAGTCAAGGTAGCGTGACCGACTCACAGTTTCTGCTGTGCTCCACATGTGGGTGTTTTTAGAAACAGTTCCTGACTTTCTGCTTACCCAAAACATTTCTCCACATTACATCCAATACGTAATGTAGTGTACATGTGCCACCTTTTTACCAAGCACTCTGGTTTCCTCCCACTTTCCAACACAAAGTGCCAAGAGAAATATTTCTCCACCCCAGCATGAACTACAATCTGACAATGTGTTTGTGACCTTCTTGTTTTCCAGCCGAGGAAATTGTCGTTTGGCACATTTGGCCGGAAGAAGAAACTTGAAGAGAGTGAAGAGTATGTCTGTCCCATGGATGTGGTGATGCCAAAGGGAAGAAGTTTCCAGAAAGGATTCGAACTCCAGATTTACGAGGATGACCTTGACAGGCTAGAGCAGGTGGGTGCCTTTTCTGCACCCATGAGAAATGTGATATTTTTTAATGTTAACTTTCAGAATATCGATATATTGTTGTGATAAACACTTGTTTATCACGTGTTTTATGCTTCCTGTTCTAGATGGACGACTCGGAGGGAACGGTACGACAGATCGGAGCGTTCTCAGAGGGAATCCAGAATCTCACCGTAAGACTGCATATTCAGTTTTACAGTAACACCCAGCGTTTACTCGTGCATTGCCTGACATTTGAGTTTTTGGTCACATCACTTGAAAAGAGACATCCAGCATGAATCTCAACTCTAACATGCTCTACACAGCTTATGTAATTGGATTCTCCCGAAAGTGAATCGTGGATGCCAATATCCGAAACATATTTGAAAATTATTTTTGGTAATTGTACCACCAATTAAGAAGTGAGTATTAGTTTAAGTAAAGGGTTCAAAACACTGCATGGGTGCTGGTCAAAATGACACTGAATAGTCTACTTTTACTTTTGATAACCAACACAGAACTTTCCTGACTTGAGTTCCTGGTTTAATAATGTAACAAATGTATTTGCCGTTTGTATTAAGGTGACTGAGCTTGAAGGAAATCAGTATTTACTTATATACTCACTTTGCTTTTGTTGAGTGTTTCTGACACTTCCCCAATCTTGTTTTTCATGTGGTCCTCCAGAGCATGTTGAAAGACGATGAATTCTTCAAAGAGATGTCGAACTCACCAAATCCCAGCGTTACGGACGAAGACTCGAATGCAGGAGAGCGGTTGCACTGAGAGCCGTTCCTCCTGCCAGCGTCAGAACTGTAGCGTCAACAGGCCCGCCAGCGCTCCCACTCCCTTTCTGTCAGCATCACAAAGATGAGCCAAAAGTGTTCACGTCACGTTCAGTTTACATTTGTCTCCATAACAGAGGGAACATTTAGGGTAACACCACTGCTTTCCCAGCTGGTTTCTGGAGGTCTTTTGTACGTAGTCATGGTCTTAAATTGTTTATTTTTAAGAAATGGAAGTGTCAACCAGCAGAAGTCCTTGTGCTAAAATGTTTTTTTTTAGAGGTAACGTATCACTTTAAGAGCTTTTATCATGAGAGAGATGAAATACATTTTTAAAGTTTCCGCTGCTACATTTTTCTACAGAATTTAAATGAACACAAATTGTCATGTTTTGAATTTATAACCTGTTATTACCTTCTGCATTAATCTTCTGCATGCATTTGCACCACTACATATCATACTGAAACAATGATGATGAATGTCAGTGCATTCAACAACTGCCATATTTTTATATTCCATACTCTTTAGCAGAATCTTTGGAAAATGTGACACGGCAAAAAAAAGACCTTTCTTTGTGTGACGATGTGATACAAGCTGCTGAAGTGTCAGAGCCCGTTTTACTTTACATGCAGCAATTTCTGAGATCAATAAAGTTATTTAAATCACCTTTGGCTACATGTTGCTGATGCATTTGGAGTTTGTTAAATTACACATGTAACTCAGATGCTTCTTTTTACTCAAAATGAATAAATACTTTGAAATATAATGAGGACTAACCAGTGTCTCTCTTTCGTCAGCATTTACCATCTGATCTTGGACTTCCTTTACTATTTTTTTTTAACTATCTAGAGGCCTTTTTACGTCATTTTACGTTGACCAATCGCACATAGAATAAAACTACTAGATGCACGCTCCTTGTTTATACGTAACATGAAACGCAAAACTCAAAATTTACATTGTTTATTAAAGAGCTTTGGGATTTCGTTGGAGGAGCGTTTGCGTCCTCTACTGGTTCACTGAACTTCCGAGTTTACCGTTCAGACGTGCGCATGCGCACTTTAATATTCCCGACAGGCGATTGCCCAACTCCTGCAGGACACCAAGTGCTGGGTGGAGAAGTTCTGTCACAACTCAGAGTGGTGGGAAGATCTGCGGCAGCAATCATGGCTTTCAGGTTCGTGTTTGAGCACTGCACATATTTTAAAGATATGCTTCTAAAATTAACGTTTTATCTGCATCAGTTGTTATATATTTTCACTCTCCATTTTCAGCAGGTTCTGTGTAGTCCTTGTCCTACTTGTTGCTTCTCTCGGTGTGTCAGAATCATCCAGGTATGTTTGTATATTTTCATGCACAAATATGATTGTTTTACTTCCGAATCGTGTCTGCTAACAGGCCAGTTATAAACCAGGAGCTGTCCACCCTCTTCAATGAGCTGTGGATGCTGGATGTCAACAGGATGACACCGGGAGTGGACTACACCGTCACCGTTCAAGTATGAACTCCTTCTCTATCCTGCTGTTCACCAATGATACTCAAACACAACGTCTTTTCTGTAGGGTCGTGCTGGATTCGTGACTCAGGGAACCCATGTTGTGCAGGATCATGCAGCCCAGCCTCTGTTCTCTAACGTCAATGAGACCAAACTGTGGAACACCACCACATTCTCCAGTGAGGCTAAAGATTTTCTGAGGTGATAGTGTCGTTGATTTAAGACTCTTCGTTGTGCCTGCAGGGCTTCTGAGCCTCCTGGATAACTATGAGCGGTCCACGGGCGTGACTGAGCGTGTCACGGAAGAGGAGCGCTCAGAGACTAATCTCTTCTTGGATGCTGTCTTGCAAACAGAAGTCATGAAGGTACATGTCTGAGGTTTCATGAGGCAGATAAAGTTGCATTTTCATGGAGGCATTTGACATAATGCCATATGCTCTGTGCACCTGGCAGCAAGAATATTTCCCAGACATGAATAGACTTGGGGACTGTGACATAGACACTTATGAAAATGTAATATTCATAGGAAGATTAGTATCATCATTACTTGTTAAATTAAAAAAAAAAAGCTCTCGATGGATACATACATTTAAACAACAAAATATTGTTTATTTTGCATCAGTTTGTATATCAAAATATTTGTATAAGAATTTCAATTTTATAAGAATCTCAAGTACATTCAGAGTAGTGGAAACCCTGGTCATTGTGTAGTGAAAAACATCCCCATTTTTTTAGTTAAAAAAAAAACTTTTGCACAATAGACATATTGAATGCTTACCCTTTCTCTGTTACAACATAAGAGAAGAAAACATTAGTCATCATCATCGTTGGAATGTTTCCCTATGTACACTCCGCATATTTTTTTCCTTTAATCGATGTACATTTCTTAAATTTAATGTGAGTGTTATTATTAGGAAACTAGAACAGATGGGTAATAAAGAGTGGCTCTTTTTTCCCAGCGCGCTCACAGATATCTGGTGAGTAAACGCCAGTCCAGTTCTGACCTGACGTTGTTCAAGAGTCAGCTGCACTTGATCTGGTTCCATCTTTACCACAGACAGAGGACCGCTGGGTGAGACAACAGCATCCACACACTGTCAAACTGTGGACTTGTGTTCATGTGTTTGCTCCCTGTCTTGATCTGAGCAGCCTGGACTCTTGTGGGTTTGAGCACGTATTCGTTGGAGAGTTGAAATCTGGAGTGGAAATCATCGGTTTCCATAACTGGGTTCAGTTCTACCTGCAGGAGAAGGACAGACAGCTGGACTACAAAGGATACAAGGCCAGAGAGAACGACCTTGTGAGTATCAAACAAACGCCTCATGAGTTCCTCGCAATTCTGACTGTTTTCTGCTCAGCCTGATCACGACGACCACGTGCTGAACCTCCAGTTCAGTTGGCACAACGTGGTGAAGCCAGTCGGCAGCAGCTTCATCGGCACCAGCCCGGAGTTTGAGATGGCCGTCTTCACCGTCATCTTCCTCATGAACACGGAGAAGAGCACCAATGTTGTGGTCAACATTGACCAGTGTCAGATGGAGCTGGTGGTGATCAGGCATGGACGCTCGCTTGGGACAGCGTATCCCAAGCTGCTCAGCAGCAACAGCAGACACGTGCAGCGGCGCTCGCACTGACCACGTCTCTGTAATATACAAGTTTATTTACATATACATGCAGTGTCTTCATGACGATGCATGTGGCATAATAAACTTTTGCTGCCGCCTTGACTGTTTCCTGTCATATATTACTGGTTTCAAGTTACCATTGTTTTCATTTTGAGTACGTAGTATACATTTTATCATTTAATTTTAATAGTTTTTTCTAACAATGTGCTGTTTTAGCTGTGTTAAACACAGCTAAAGGAAAAAGATAATTCTTCTGAGAATATGTCTTCAGGGGAAACACTTGTGCCTAACTCGTGCCAAACTGAGGATCCCAATCTATTAATAATAATAAATAATCCTGATGATTTTATGACCTTCACAGCAAGATGGTTAAAAACAGTGCAATGACATTACGAAAAATACTTTTTGAGTATTTGTACATATATTATTTGTGTTCTCAATATTAATTTTCTCTTTAAGAAGTCAACATGTTGACGATGTGTCAAAGTAGAACGACTCTAAACTAAATACCAAAATAAAAACAAAACCTAAAAACCGATGGAGGCTCTTAAGTGGCGCAAATAAACTTGTCAACACTGGACGATTAAACGTTAAAGCTAACATTTCAGTCCTCGGTGCACGGACGGATTTTAATGCAACACCTGGCAGGACACATCCTGTCGTAACTTCCGGCAATATGCTGCTACTGTACATAGTTATTTTAAATACGGTTATACCTTATAAAAATATGATGGTCCTTTGGGGAGTTTGGTGATATGTTTCAGGAGGAGCTGAGAGCTCATTTCGTCACTCTGGCGGTGAGTTTTAACGATAGAAAAGAAAGAAATGAGGGAATGAATGAGGGTTACTCGCTGCCATAACAACGGCTCAAATATTCAACGGCAAATAAGACTTCTCATATACTTCTCTCGTGATATTGGAAACAGAGTGTTACTATAATAAATATATTTATATAATTAACTACTTGTTATTAATTATTTCACATCTTGAATGTAAACACACTGCTGTGATTTCATGCTTAAATCGTTCATTCGATTTCTTTCCGTTCAAAACCTAAGTGACACTTGCATCACATGCATCAGTGCCAAAGTAATAATTAAATCATACACACTAAATTCCATGCGGTTCATTTGTTTTCACAAATTTCTGTGAGCTGCCTGGATGCTTCACAAAGAAGATCATGAAAGCAAACGAGAAGATCACAAAGATCCTGATTCAATATATTACATAATTTCTCTAGTAAAAATAGTTTCTCGTCATGACTACAAAACATAACTCATATACTTTATTCTGACAGACATGTTTGTGCGGGTATGCGTGATGAGGAAGAGCATTTTAATATAACCTGACCTGTGTCTCCTCATGAATCTTCTTTGTATTTTTTAAAATAATTTAAATAATAACAAAATGAAACATCAACTCATTTTATTGGCAAAGGTCAAGAGAAGGTCATCTTGAGTCAAGAGCAGCTGTCTGACTTAGATCAGCTGATAGGAAAGATGCCACTGGCGCTTCTGTTACATTTAATACTTGGTCATTGGATGGCTGTTGCTTTTTTGACCTTACTGAAACACACTGAACCAATACTATGTCAAACATGGCAGATTCTACCTCAAACTCAACACTTGCTGTTGGCACATCACATCACGTTTTAGGTGACAATAGCGATCGCCAGGAGAGGGCGCTGTAATATTACTGAAACCCCAATGCTGCTGTTCAGCTTCATTAGGTGCAACGAAAAGTCTCACTTTCTTCCTATGGCCTCCGTGAAAGTGTCATTTAGCCAGCTGTTGTGTTAACCTCAGTTCAAATGAGGGAACTCTCCAAACATGTCAACTGTGCACACGGTGTGTTGCGCGCAGACGTCATTATCCGCCGGCAGAAGTTTGCTCAGTCTGTTTGCCCTGATCTTCGCAACCATCAGCTCTTCCAAACCACAGCAGAAATAACCTCTGGTGCACTGTGGACCAGCGCATTAGTTCCCACAGCTTCACATTTCCATACGCAAATGTCAGGCAATCTCATAGTTCGCCGTCCCCTGCTGACTCTTGACACACGTCTGCTCCTCAGGCCTGACACCTCTTCTGGAGATTTATTCATGTCTACTGTGTATTTAATTCTGTGTATAATCTGTCTCTCAGGTTTGATGTGTGGAGAGTGACCAAGAGATAGTTCAGATGATTGGCGCAGTGGAGTGTGTGATGATGAGCTTCGCCCCGAGTCTGGAGGAGTGTCCAAAGGCCCAGATCTTCCTACTGACCCAGGTCAATGGACAAGCTGCCGATGAGTGTGGGGGGGAGTCATGACGCTGTAAATAGTCAAGCAAGAAAGAACGTTATCTTTTCACCTGAGCATCTGCTGTTTGACAGACGTCGTGGTCTTTGTCTCCTGTGGTTCAGATGACTAAGGTTTTTGTCTTAGCAGCCTGTTAAGTAATGCTTGTCATAGCTTATTCATGAGGCCGGCATGTTTTCTTTGACATCCGCCGGTGAATGCGATCAGCCAATTTGTTTTTCATAAAGATTATGTTGTTAGAGGAACCGCTGATGCATTGATGAGGCCACATTTGCGTCCTAGCAACCGCTCACCGCGGCTCTCATGTTCCACTGTCTGCCGGCCTCTGTGATGCCTTTTCATGGCATTCAGCCGCTCATTGTATTGGGCACAATGAAGCCTAACTCTATATAATTAAAGGCTGATAAGCCTGAAAAAGCATTCATATCAGATTATGATAAGAAAGTTAAATAGCATCTCTTCATTTTTAATTCAAAAACATTTAGACTTATGATCAAATGAGTATTTTACTTATAGAGCTGTTTTAAAAATACAGTTATTCACTCACTTCAGTGATACTGGGTGGGTGGCCGAGGTCTTAGCTTTATTAACCTTTGACCTTCTCGATAGTCATGTAGAGAGTTAACCCAGGTGTGTGTCTTTGTGATTCAGCGGACCGCCCTAAGCCTATTACAAAATTCATGAGTGTCTTGTACTGAAAATTAAATTATTTCTATGTGTTTTTGAAGAGGTTGTGTTATAGTGGCAGGATTGTTTTAGCAGATTTAGTCTACAACACTGTGTAGTCAAAATCCTACGCGGTCTATTCACATCGACTGTAGATAGTTTCCATACACATCATAACAACTATATTTTAGTCTAAAAATATTCTTGTGTATTTTATGGTAAATGAAATCTTTTAGTTGGCTGTGAATACATTCCGTGCCAAAGTGAGTAAAATTTCACAGCTTATACTTTACATCATGGTGATGTGGAGCTGCAGTCTCACCAGCTAGTTGGGATAGAACATGGTGGACACTCTGGACAGGTAGCCAGTCCATCACAGGACCCAGTATAGAGCAGGAGTGGCCAATTACATTTCGGGAGTGGCCTCATTATATAGTGTCACTGTTGTAAGGGCCCCTCAAGCCCAAAGACAGAAGGCCAGGTGAAAAATTGTCTTGAATTTATTATAAGTTCTTTTAATTATACTATACGAACCAAGGAGAAAATAGCAACGTCTAATTATGCCATAACCTATGCTGGAAATGCGTGATTTGATTGTATGTTATTTTTCTTCCATTGCATTTAAAGATTCTCTGTATGAACTATAAACATTAGAAAAGATATTTCAGTGGTGGATATGACAACTTAAATATGGGTAAAACATGTACGTGCAAGATATCAATGCTCTATTTTACATGGTGTTTTTTCAACATTCTTTTCAAGTTTTGCTTTGACATGATGAGGGACGCATAAACACTGGACAATCTAATCACTGATTCACCTCCTTGTGTTTTTTGACTGAGCAGGCGTCTGCTGAAAACTCAGACTTGTCTCCAGCTAGATTCAAACCCGCTACTCTCTTGCTCAGAGGGTGCGGCACGTACCAAGATCCCAGGACTAAAAGATCCTTTAAAGCAGAATTATCACCTTATTTTGGCAATAAAATCCATAGATACCAAATGTGGGGTGGACCCAAATAGACCATGATGGAGGAGGCCAGAATGCTGCCTGCCTCAGTCATTCTCAGTCATGCTCCTATTCCGATTTGTAGGTCCCTTACATTATGAATATCTGTAGGTCAAAGCATTTTCAATTCAGTCGAAGTGCATTTACCTGTGGGTGATTCTGGCTCAAAACGACAGGCATTACTATGGTAACTGACGCCTGGAGTGAGGCCGGGCAGGTGAGCTTGTGTTTGTAGCTTGTAACTATTCACTCTCTAAATCACGTCATATTTGTTGTATGAATAAATGTCAGGTTTTGAACGAGGTTCCTTTTTCGTTCCTTCGTTCTGGACCTGCATTGGCATGAAGCCCTTGCGACACCTCTTTGGTGTAAATGGATCACACGGCTTAAGTCCTGATCTCTCACCTGCATGTTTGTTTCTGCCTCTTTCTTTTAATGAAAGCCTCATTATTTTCCCGCTGCTTTGTTTTTCCGCTTTGTTTTCATCACCCCTCCCGGTGTTTCGCTCTGGCTTTGTCAGGAGTGTGTGATATGTGTTCCGAACCTGAATCCCTCGTCTGTGCAGGGATTTCTGGGCGCTGACAATAGAATTGCGCCTTGACTGCAGCGATTGCGTTAATCCGCAGGCCCGGCTCTGATAATGTAATTACTGCTGTCTTAAGGCCTTTAATTTCCCCCTCAACCTGCTCTGCGTAAGGAGCCGGTGATGGGAGGAGGCGGGGCTCCCGGTCCCCTTTCAATAGGGACTGTACACACAAACACACCACACCAGCAATCGCCTCACTCTCCAATTATGGTTCCCTGACATTCAACTAATTGGCACGGCTGCATGGCAGAATTTCTTTATTAATTTCAAGCAGTGAGGCCTGTTTGTTGTGATGTTTGCTCTGAGGAAGAGGTGTGGAGGAGGGGCGGGGGGAGCCAGGGTAGTCTCCATTCTCACTGCTGTCAACAAACCTCACAAAGAAATGTTTTCCATCAACCTGAGATGTGTGTCAAACATTATAATGTTGGTTATGACTTCTTGTCTATGCTTTTATATCTTGTGAAAGTGGTAACAAGAACTTCATGTATGTTTCTGACCCAGACTGAATGATCGAGATGCGTTTTCCCCATGCAGGTTTTGTCTCTGCTCTTTGAGGGTCTGTTCAAGACGTTTGAGACTGAAGTAAAGAGAACTGCAGACCAGATCATCCCCACACAGAGTGGCACAGTTTGGTGTGGTCAAGCACCCGCAGCAGGACCAGATCACCAATGGAATGCCATTTCAACTGTGAGTGAGAGTAAGTTTCACGAGTGAGTCATGGGCCTGTCTCTGTTTGATATGCTTGATACTTTAATACAGTCAAGTTTTTGTTACAAAATATGTTCATTTCTGTACCAAAATCATGACGGAAAAGATTTAATCTAGTGAAAATAGTCACCCAGGTAAACCTTTTTTAAAAATATTAATCTCAAGTGATCAAAAGTGTTTCCTGTTTTGTTTGAAGTGGTCTCTGAAGAGTCAGCGTGTCACGCGAGTCTTGCCTCAGCGGTCCGCTCTTGACATGATGGCCAGGATCTCGTCCCAGTTTGAAAAGACCAGGAAGGTCAGTGGGCCACGATCTCTACAGCCCCTCGCAGTAGGGCATGCTGTGACCATCAAAGACCCCTGAGCCAGAGGTGGTAAGGTGGTACTTTTTTTTGTTTGTTTTGAAACTTAGATATTATAATACAACAGCCGTTTTTTTTTCATTTGATAACATTCTGATGCGGACAAACATCACACAACAACAAAGGCAAATTGACAAAAAGAGCATTTGATCACATGTTTGATGGTGCACATGTAACAGTGGTTTCCTAACTGTTCCAGGAACAGCCACAGTGGCTGCAGGTTTTGTTCAACACACACGGCCCTTTGAGGACTGGTTCGGATACCCCTGGTTCAAAGTTCGTGAAGGCCCGCATCTATCAGACAGTTGTCATTATTGAACATTTTTTTGATGAATTTATTTTAACTTTTTTTTCAAATCAACACTTTCATTTCCTTGTTTTCCATGTTATATTTTCCATGGCATAAAAATGTATTTTTGATTATCCTTGTTAGGATCTGAAGCTGACACTTTAGGGTGGGAACATTTTTCCAGTTAAGTGAGGAAAAAATAATACATGAAAGAAGACAGGGGAATTAAAGTATAAAGTAATTTAAAGAATAAGGTGTATGCAGGTGTTCTAGACTAGAGAACCAGCTTTCACTAGTGAAATCACTGTCACCTAGATACATCTGTCATCACTTTGGTTGAACGTGTTATCTTCTTATGCTCACATGCTTGAGATATATTTTATGATATTCTTTGTGATTTTGGAGTCGGTTTTATATTAAATCATTTTGATTTATTGACAATTATTTACAGACCATTACAGCGAGAAAAGCTCTCCTCCTTGTTACGAGGCCTGTGGACTTGTGAAGATTCTGGCCCTGATGACACACATCACAACACACAGGACACGACAGTCCAATAATCACAAACTCACTGTGTGGCGAGTACATCTCCTTTCACAACGGTAAAATGTCATTATGACATGACAATAACAACAAATAAAGCTTCTTTCTTAACTTCAAAAGAAAGTTTATCCAGTCTGTTTGGCTTATGGAATCAAAGCTTTTGTGTTCCTAAGCTAACTCTGTAAAATACAGAATAAATGGTTCATTGTATGTCAGCACTAGCTTTGTCCTCCAGTCAGAGCATGGCCCCTTAATTACTCAATGTAATTTTTCTCACCACTGATAAGTGTCAAATTATATTAGCTGCCACACCATTTAATTAGTTGGTAGCAGCAGGTGTCAAAGCCCTTCACTGCAAATGTGCCCTCTGAGCGACCGAGCACAGAGGCTCCTCTGTTCTCCGTCTGTCTGAGGTGATACCACGTTTGTGAAGGTTTTATACTTCTGTACCGTCTCTACACAGCAAATAACAACAGTCCGTCGACAAGAAGTCGCGCAGGCGTAATGTAAATCCGTTTGAGCGATCCATCCATGCTGGGAGGGAACATTTATTCAAATGATTTTGATGCAGCGTCTGAAGGAAGAACAAAACACTAAGACATCGGTCTTTAAGACATCATTATTTTTTATATTTTCAAATTAAGCATTTAAACTGAAGCTAAAACTGGAATTACATTTTGGCCTTTTTTAAAATGATATTTTTATTGACACATGACAGCAAAAACATACATCTCAATGATCAATATCTTCTTTTCCCTCATTTTCCCCCCAACAATATTACAACAAAGAAATTATGTCAATAAAATAAATAAATAAATGTGTCCCTCATAATGTCAGAAGAAAATAAATGGATAAATTAAGTCATTAAGTCAGAGACAAAAAAAAAAATCACTCCTACTGCGTGACAGACCTAGTCTTGTATAAAGGAAGACATGGTGAATCATAGCAACAGTACCATACAAGGGGAGATTACAGTCTGGTTGCAGCATAGCTGATAAAGGGGAGCCACTTCTTATCAAATTTGTCGGTGGAACTTCTTAAAAGAAAACAAAGTTTTTCCCATTTCAAATGTTGAATAACATCTCATAGCCACCATTTATAACTGGGAGGATTTTTCCAGTTTACATTTTGACCTTTTGACGGCAAGATGGAGAAAATTCATTATGTTTTTGCCATGACGTGAGTGAGGAGATGTATAAACACATGAGGTACAAGCCTTCTAAAAGTCTCCATGTCTTTCTTGGCTCTGTTTCTACAGGGACACAACACACTTAGAGATGGAGAACCTTAACTCATCTGTGCTTGTCAGATCCCCTACCACTGCCACAACCAGTCCACCAGGAACACATAGGAGTGCGCGGTGGACCAGCAGGCGATGGGTGAGGCCAGGCCAAATAAGTAGCATTAGTCAGCAGTTTTGTCATGGACAACTCAAATCCTTCCTTAAACAACCCTCACTGAGCAGCAGGCTTGGCTTTGATATGGCCGACACACAAACACTTACCGTCTCTGTCGATGTTTTATTTGGAAAAATGACACAAAAGGCGACGACCACAAGTGCAGAGAGGAGCAGACGCAGGGGATCGTCCACTAAAACCAGTTTTGCTCCACTTTCCTTGTCAGAAGCCATTTGTACGTGTGATGGAGTGTTTTTCTTGTGTGTGTCAGGGTGTGTATGTGCGTGGACATCAAACATGGGGCGCTTGCGTAGGTCCTCTATTGTGCCGTGTGTGTGCGGAGGCCCTTTCCCTGCCAGTCACCGAGAGTGTCATTAGCAATTCATTGTGTCTGCACTGGCCGTGCTCAGGGGGTCAGTGTGCTCAGCTGCGAAAGACCACAGAGTGTGCGTCCGCGGCTCCTTGGTAACCAAAACTTCCCCAAACGGGCCTGCTAACATTCGTAAGAGCCGGGATCCCCCCCTCTTCTTTTTCTTCCTTTTGCTTCACCTCCGTTTCTTACTCCCTTCCCCCCGCCCCCCACATCTTTTCAGAGACACAGACTGGAACTATATTTGGCCCAATATCCTTCGCCTTGTCTGTGTTGTGTGGACAGCCCTATACATGTGCAAATCTGGTTGTGTGGCCCGGCCCATTATCACAGACTCTCTGCTTGTAATTTGATTGTGAAGTAATAGCATCTGACAAATGTCAAGGCTTCCAGGGAGGCCGAGCATTATGCCAAAGCTCACCCCCTACCTCCACTCGGCAGATCTAAGGTGCTCACCAGGGCCAGAGTCGACCTTCCCAGCATGGAGGAAGTGACTAGAGAATCCCAATCTTTTGCAGATAATACATATAAATATATATTCTGTTTGGCAGGTGCCATCAGTTACAACCAGAGGTACCGCACCGACTGCTGTGATGTATCTGCTGGTATATTCTCAGTGGCCCATGGTCAAAACCAATACCATCATGCTGACTAACTTTCAGAAACTGCCATAGCCATGATAAACTACTGCGGCTACAACAGTGAGGATGCTTTGGACCTAAATAAGGCATCACTTCACTGAGGTGACAGGAACTGATCTTTAAGTGTAAATGCAAAACGTCATTTAAACGGTGCAGTAACTATTCCTTCCAGGTTTTGGCCCATGCCTTGTTCAGGACCTTGCTCTTTGAAATGGTGCTGGACGCCGCCACAGGGAGCCCAATTTGGATGCACAACATCTTGGATGCTGATGGAATCTGTTGACCTGGTGAGGGATTAGAACACTTCACTTATCAAGACCGGTAACAGACATTATTGTTTTCAATGTCATGCGGTTGACTCACATCATTTATTAAAACAAATATTTGGCCATCATTTCTTTTGTGTTAACAAAATGTCAGTCATGGTTGTGTGCCTCCATATGCAACTGAGTCAGTGGTGAACAGCCGAGATGCTTGATGCTAAAAGTGACCTCCAAGAATTAAAGCACAGTGATATTTAGTTGTGTTGACACTTTTATTTCCTGATATAATCTCTTCAGTAAATAGAATTTTGTCCTTGGTCTGTGTTTGATAATGTTGGTTTTGTGATGATAATAATACTGATATTATTTTAATATCACTTTATTTAAAGAACACATTTTGGAACGCTATTCACAAACTGCTTAACAGGAATCTTTAAAACACAACTTGAATTAGATTTTATATTTTGCCTCAGTAGGATGACACTTGAAGAGATAAAGTCTGTCTAAAGTCTTTCATGATCAACAGGTGAGCAAGTGCAAAACAAGCAGCCGCTTGTGCCCATCTCGACCGTCACTGAGACACCACTGGAGGGCAGTACCCTGCCAGGACAGTCCGAGTACAAAGAGGTGCCCATCAGGTGAGGCCACAGTCGCCCATCACACCTGCATGACTTCTCTGTATGGACTTTCAAAGTAAAGTAAAGATCTGCTGTCCTGTGAGCAGTCCTACAGGAAAAAATCCAAATTATCTGGAGGCCTTTTATTTTGTAATTTGAGAACCTCAAGACACTATAATCTGTACCTTTGAACTTCATCATGTCTTGAATCTGTAATAACCATAACATTACTCTATTACTATATTTTTACAACGGTATGAACCTGACATTCAGCTTTGTTTAATTATTGATTTATAATAAATTTTTGTTACACTTTTTTTACGTATACATATATGTATGTGTAAAAAAGTGTAAAAGAAATCTATATACATATATATGTAAAAAAAGTGTAATAAACAAAAACACAAAAAAATTCCTAAAATCAATAAGAAATATTTGAAACAAAAAAGTTACAAATGTGTCTTGCTACAAAGGTCATCGAGAAGGTCATGATCTCCTCCAATGCGTCAGACCAGAAGACCTGAAGCTGGAGTCACATTCAGTAGTCACCGCGGAACAGAAAGGTGCCTCAAGTCTCTTACCCTATGGTTACTGTTAACACTGGTTTAACATAGCACATCTTCCGAGCGTCGCCCGAGTCACGTCCCACGGCTGCTGCACTGTCACTGCCCCCTAATTCTTATCTAACAAGAGCTCCTTTCAATTAATTGGCTCTTTGTGCTGGGCCAGACTATGCAAATGTATTACAACCCAGCAGTATTCTGTCACCACCGGGCTAAATGTGTTTACAACCTCTATTGTTTGGAGGCACCTCCCCTAAAGAGGGACTGTATGATGTTTTAATCAGAAAGCTAACTGGCGCCATGCATAATTTACCCCCTTCATCAGCGGCCACTGTGGCCACTGGGCGGTCAGCTCCGGATGGGACAATGTCTGCCGCCCCAAAAAAAGTGACACGGGGTCGCCAGGGGGTGAGCAACAGGAGAGTGTCCTGGGTGAGATCGTAGGACCAGATCCTGTCAGGAGTTTGTGCTCATGAACATTTCTGTCTTCCTCCGAGCTGCGCAGATGTTTAAGATGGAGATGAATGTGCAACAATAGTTTCAGTAACTGCTGCGGGTGAGCCCCAATCTTCTCATGAGGAGCCTTAAAGGTGCTGGTCAACAGAGCAGAATAAGTTAATTATTTACTGGTCACACACACACAGCTGTAAAGTCTGTGCAGGGGTGGAGGTGGGGGAGTTGTCAGTAGTTGGGGTCCATTGTGTGAGCCGCCAGCGTGGAGCTGCAGGAGCTGTGATGGAGGGCTCTGCTCTCTTGCTGTTGTCTTGCTTTTCTCTGGCGATTTCATGCCTCTTTTATCATTCACTTTCACACAAAACAAACAACACAGAGGACGTCTGCTTTCAGAACTGCTCCCTCTGAGTCGCTTCACCTTTCCAACGTCCACCTACCGCTCACAACCCTCTACTTTTCATTTATCCGGCTTCGATTCATGCCTTTTTTTAGATTCCTACTGACTTTTCTATTCACGTTTTCTCCTTCCTGCTGATGGAAGACTTTTCCGGTCAGTCACTTGCTGGTTCCCAGTCAACATCCTGTTTCGACATCCTGCAAGACATCAGTGGATGCTGGCGCTGCCCACTGGGCTCATCGGGAATTTTCCCACGTACGACGTTTCAATTTCTCTCTAAATGATCCCCTCCACTTCCTGTCAGATCACCAAAGTTAGGGGTGTGTAATCCCACTCTCTTAAGCACCTTTCTCCACTTCCTGCTTCTGTTCCTTTCTCTCTCTCTCTCTCTCTCCCCGCCTTGCGATTTTTTTCATTTGCAAATGGGTCTACAATCTGTTTACCCGAGCCGGGGAAGAGTGCTTTGGCCCCTCGGCAAACATTTGCACTCACACTTAAACACTGCCCACCAGTCTGCTCGTCCCCCTTGTCATGTGAATCAGAAGAGGACTGTCTGTCCACATGAGTTTAGAAATGTCAGCAGCTTTGCCAGAGGTTCACACACAAAGCCTCTCCGCAGCCAAGTGCGCAACAACCAAAAGCTGCTCGAAACATGAAGGTGCTCGCATCCAAGCGCTCCCAACCGTCAAAACACACTTCAGTTTTGTGTGACTACAAAACCTTTTTGTGTTCCTGAAACTATATTTCTCTATTTGTCACGACTGTGTTCACTCATTGTCCCGCAGGACGACGTACTGTTCTGTGGCATCATCCAGTCACAGAGAAGTCCGCATGCACTCAAATCACAGTCTCTCTGCCGCGTTTTGGTCGACATCGACTAATGTCTGTGTCCTGTGTGGCAAGCTGTCCGGGGCCCCCGCCTCTTGCCCTGTGTAGCTGGGATGTGTGCCTTCTACTTGAAGTTTCACACATTAGGCATTTTATTTTTATGTTTTTAAGTACAACATATGAATGATGTTGACATACTCAGAGCACTTTTGTGTTCAGCATGAAACCGATTTGGGTGTTTTCCTACTGATGACGAACAGGTAACATGTGTCACTTGTTTTACGGTGTTCACCGTTTTTATGTTCTTACATTGAAAGACACAGAGTTTGTGCATCAAATGGAAATTTGCTCCATTTATGGGGAGCCATCCGGAGCTACCTCTGGTATTTGTGAGCCGAAATAGCTCAGTTGGGAGAGCGTTAGACTGAAGATCTAAAGGTCCCTGGTTCAATCCCGGGTTTCGGCAGTAACTTGGGTCTGTTTTGGTTAGTTTCATTTTCATGATGACCATCATTCATGATGAATTATGACCTCAGCCAAGGAGCTTGTGTTTACAACGGTGATTGTCTGTTTGCCTTTGTTCAAAATAACTTGAAAACTAATTCGGATGTAATTTTAGGAATTATGGGAAAGGAACAAGTTGATGATCACCATCAGGATCTGGGAATCTTTTTGTGACAATGAGGGCTTCTAGTTTTGTTTTATGTTGCTCTTCTTCTTCTTCTTGACATTTTGCTTCCATGTATAGATTTCTTCTTTTCCTCCCATTCTTTAGTGTTCCAAGTCAAATTTTTCAATATTAACTATTGTTAGAACTTTAAGAGAGAAAAATTGAAGAAACAGAATTGAATCGAACCAAGTAGCACAGTTTGAGTATAAACTTTCTTTCACCAGGAACGTTTTTCAGTGCAACAATTGCACGTCATCTACATGATACAATGTGATGTCGTGACCAAAGCATCCATGATGAAGGAAATAAAGTAATGTAAGTTTCAGTTTAAATATAACTTGAATTCAACTTAAATTTGAGCATTCTGGTATTAATTATTATTGGTTATTAAAACCTCGAATTGATTCGATCAAAATTTTAATCACTTTATAAATGTGACTAAATGAAATCCCATTAAATCCTGCAACTTTCCTCATGTAAGGTCAGTAAAATGTAATGTTTCACTGTTCGACAACAATGAGTTTGACCTCACTGTTCACCTAGTTGTTATAACTTCAACGTCTTTAATATTGTCTTTTAATACTTCAGATTCATGGGTCTTTTCTCCTCCTGTTATAGAATAACTCTTTGTCTTGTCATAATAAAATAATTAAAAATATATTTTAAAAGCCCAAGGAGTAACCCTTTTCAAGTGATGGATAAATATGATTCAACATGATTCCAGACCAATGCGGTGGAAAATATCTAAAGCTAAATGGGCTTTTAACTATCAGATCATAATCATGTTGCTTCAATGAATCAGTTCTAATTTGAGCGTAAAGAGAAGCCTAATCCGAGTTTGGATTAAGGCGAGATAATCCAGCACCTGCATCCAGTTGTGATTGAGTTTCTCTGACTGTGTGTTGACCTCTGTTCTTGAAAAGATTCTGCGAGCTCTCCAGAGACAAAAGCCTCATTATGCCGGCTCCTGTCCTCTTTAGGTTATCTTTGGCTTCCAGAGCACACGTCCTTTGACGCGGCTAAACAGAAATCTTACTGTTCACAAACAAATATTTGTTGCCGCGGAGATTCCTGCCAGCAAAGAGGCCGCTTTTAGCAGAGCGGGGAAGTTTTTATCGGGAGCCACACAGTGAAGCCGAACGGTAGAATAGCTGAGAGCCAAGAACTTGGCCGCCTCTTTGCCGACATTTTGTCTGTTAAACTGTAAAATCCTGACGGATATTTACTGCTGAAGTTGTCGGCGTGTTTGCTTGCCCCTGTTGTCATGGCGAAGACTCAGGATTGTCTGGCACAGGAGGATGTTTCAGCGGCCGAGGGGTGAAATGAGAGTAGGTGTTTCCTTTTATGTGCTGGGGTCAGGGGTCCCGTGGTTGTGACCTCGCTGGAATTGTCGAAATCAGTCATCCTTAGACGGCTGCCCCCCGTCAGAGGGCAACATGTGTTATATAATAATATCAGTCAGGATTTACGGCCCCAACAAAACCCCTGTTTTGTCTAAGGAGCGTGAGCCTGTTTCAGGTGGGAAAGATGGAGCTGCTGGCTGGGACTGTGTTCGGAGGCTGAAGGTGAAGGTTGTCTGTTACAGCTACAACTAACCGCCAGGATCACTGGGTAAAAACTTTGGCCTGAATTTCACCACCAAAGTGTAACCGTATTGCTACAGTTGTGGCTCATTGGAGGGTCAAATGATGGAGGATATGGTGGAATTGCAGTGGTCAGTAGCTATCAATGCTCTTATATTGAAGGGGAACTCGGCACATCATGGAGGGCGTGAGCTCACTCAAACCCCGAGAATGGTCTCATGTATGGTCAGATCCAACATTGGGATTTGTTCATCCGTCTCTTCATTTTCTACCACGAATTGGGAAACGGTACGCTCTGTGCGGGTGAACTTTGAAATCAAGTTGTTTCAGCACAAAGGTGTAACCGGTAACTACGTTCTTCGATCTCTATGACAACACTGCTTTGCCACTGAGTCTATTGTGGAACTTTCTCCACCTTTTAACGTGGGTGCAAGTGGCTAAATAAGGGACAAAACAATCAGTTCACCTGCTTGTTCTAAAACCTTCATGCTGTTAGTCACAGGGAGCCTCTGGAAGTAGAAATTTACCTTGGACTTGTTTAGTATCTGAAACTCAAACATATGGTACATTTGGTCCTTTCTGTGTGGTGTTTGCATGTCACCTTTAGGCACTCTGGATTCCTCCCGCAGCCCAAAAATTTGAGCTGAATGTAAGAAGAATAATCAATATGGGCTAAAATAATTTTTAAAATATAACAAAAAAATAAATGACATAATTCTTGTTGTTAAGTAGCTGTTAAATGATGAATGTTTTTGTAGCATAATTATGATACAAAATAAATAAATATTATTGTGCAGGTAAGACCAATAATAGTAGTTAAAAAAACATCATCGTTGTGTTGTAGGAGCAGGCGTGGTTCTAAAGTACTCTGGAGACTCACCTACAGGAGTTTTACGTGATCAAAACATTGGAGAACAGCCCTGTTGACCCAAATTCTTCATGGTTTTTCCTCCAAATGAAAACCTTGATTCTTCCAACATGTTTGTATGTGTCATACCCCCCGCCTACACATACAACTGGTGCTTTTTGGATGAACAAAAGCGACACACATCCGTTTGTGTGGGTAAAGAGGAGCGAATAGACAAGTGGAAGAAGCTCTTTTGCTTGCACCTGTCCTATTTTAACTGCCTCTAATAAGCAGATAACAGAGGCAGGACGGCGAAACACTTTAGCTTGAATTAATGAGACCTCCCTCCCCTTTTTAGGTTCAGAGGGGTGTGTGGTCTGCTGTTTACCCCAAAATATTGTCATGTTTATTGTATTGATACGGTCACTCAGGTCCAGCGGTTCATGCTCGCTGACAGGTTCCTGTGCGATGGCACTGCAGTCAACCGGGCTTAAAGAGTCGTGCAAAGGTTGGTGGTAGAGTTAAGAAGTTGGATGACAATGATTTTGAACTTTCATTTATTTCGCTGAAGAGGTTTTCTGACTCTTTTGAGACTAGCAGCAAGGCCCTGAGTGTCTCTGAGTGGGAGGTATGTAGCACACATTAAAATTCTTCCTGAATGGGCCCAGTTTTGAGTAGAGGAGTCGCACTGTGGTTCAGACTGAGTTAGTGTGCGAACTAGAATAGAAAGGTGGGCAGTTGTACGCCTGGATATGTAGGTTGTAACCAGTTGTGTGTTTAACCAGTTTCTTATTAAGGCTTGCGAGTCCCTCCTGCAGCTACATCTCTACTCTGGTTTGCGGACATTTCTGGCTGAAAAGTGACCAAAGTAAGTCGGATTTTAATTAATTCTCCGACCAAAAAAAAACAAACTTTTCTGACCCTGAAAGTATGTCATGGTTTGTTGAAGTGCCTGGCCCAGCGGCTGCATGTTGGTGAGCAGGAGTTCACGCCTGCGCGCTGCACGTCCTCCACCGTCCATGGTGTGGTGAGTAATTCAGCCATAATCCTCCTTTCTCCTCTCTCTGGTCGTCCCCCTCTCCTCTCCCCCTCTCCTGTGGTTCCATTCATATTCTAATCACAGCTTTCCCTTCTCCAGCTCTCAGGCACTCCATCAGAGCTCGACCAGCCTCGGGCTTTGCACTTTTACTTCCCCCTCTTTTGTGACCGTGTTCTCTACTCCAAAATAAAGTTGCGGCAGAGAAAGTGAGCGAAAAAAAAAAAGGTGTGTAAATGTAAATTCATCCAGTCGTTTGTGTCATATTCCAAGGAGGGTGAGACAGGAAGAGTGGCGGTGATGGGGAGAAGGAACGCGGCAACAAGTGTTTGAGATGTGAAAGAAATTGAGAGGAGGTGGTTCATGCGTTGGGGCGTATGTTTATTTGGAGCTTGGCGGTGTATAAAAACGCATGAAATACCATAAAGGAAGATGGGGAGGCCACAGTGTTGGAGCTGCGTAGATCTAAGCTTCTTTTTTTTGAGGTTGGGAGGGAGCTTTTCTTATTCAAAACAGCCCCACAAAAGACTTCCAGTGAGCCTTGCCACATCCCCATCTGACTTGGGGCCATTCATCAGCCTTCCAAGCCTATCAATGACATGTCCCCATCAGGGCTCCTATAAAATCAGCCCCTTTCCCATGAAACATCAGCAAACATTTTGACGGCTCTGGCTTTCCCCCCTCTGGATTTCTGGAGTCTCTACCCCCTTCTTCCCTCCTCCTCCCCTCTCCTCCGCCAACCCAACCTCAGATCCTCAACATCTCCTCCGACGGCCAGTGGTCAGGGAAAGCAGGACGAGAGGAGAGCGGCCGAGGAGGGGGAAACGTGCACTAAAGCCATTTTCTAGGAGCAGCAAGTGCCGTTGATGGGAAGAGGATGCATTGCGGGCTGCTGGAGGAGCCTGATATGGATTCCACAGGTCAGTGTGCCTCTTCATTTTGGGATTTTTGAACCGAAACGTTGCTTTTGTCGGACTTATGGAAGTTTGAGACCTGCTAGCCGCATGACCACTTGTTGGTATTTCCGACCTTTGCCTCTATTTTAAGCAGCCACGCGTCTGAAAAAGTTGACTTTCTGAAAGTGACGGAAATCCACCTGCTGCTGCTGAGCAAGTGGATTTTCACTGAAACTTTTTAAAAGTAAAGCATTTTGCAGTCAACCAAGCTGAGGGATTATTTCAGGATCAACAGTAAATATGTGATTTTTACTTGATTCTTGATCTTTTCACATATTTTGCTGCATTAAAATGTAAGCTAATCTTTCTGAATGTTCAATAGAATTTGTAAAAACCATCACACTGATTTATCGCCCCAGACGCCAGTAAATTTTTTAACTGGTTAACAAGTATAACATCATTTTATTAATTATTATTAATTTATAAAGCATTTGAACTGTATCATTTGCTGCTCAGATAATAAAATTCCGAACAAATCTCACCATTATTTGGTTAAGATTTGCTCATTTGCCGCTGGGATCTGGATATTAAACATTGGTTTTTGTTACGAAAAAAAGTGTCATTTTAAAAGTTTGACTTAAAATGAATGTGTTTTTTAAACATAGGTTATTACCAGATTATTATGGAGTTTCATTCAAAAACAGAGGAGAAAAAATGACAGAGAAAACTTTTTTTTTCCACAGTGTTAAGCAAATTATTCCTTCTTGAGCAAATAAGTGTCATAAATCTGAGTAAAGTTTGGTTTTAAAATTCCTCAAAAGACTAGTTTTTCCAGCTAATAAAAGACAAAAAAATAAATGAAAATGTGCATCTTCTATAAATATTTCCTCTGTTTTTAAATTTAAATGATACGTTTGACAGAAAAAAAAAAGCCCAGTTTAGTAGGGAATGTGTGATAATACGGGATTGAACATCCGTTTCACTTGTTGATCAGATTTAATCCAATTATTCCCGTCCCGGACTGAGCCGTCCCTGTGGCAAATGAAGCCTGAGAGCAGAGAATTAGCTTCATTCCGCTGGCTTCACTTTTTCATTTCGCCTGTTGACTTGCTTGGATGGGCAAAGGGAAAGATCTGTCAAGCAGGTGATGTCTCTGAAAGAGCAAAACGGTTTGATGAAGTCATGGTGAAAACCTTTGAAATCAAATAGAAACTTGGGTGTTCCTGAAAGTTTTCTCTCCCTCAGTAGGTGGTTCAAACATCCCCCCCCTCCACACGCAATTCTTTCCACATGGATGTTATTTTCAAACCTTAAAACAAGCACTTTGAAAGATTAAAAATCATCCTGAATTTATTCCCACTGGAGAATATTTTGGCTGGTGTGAGTCCTCAGGTTTGGTGCCAGCAAAGGAACACCAGTTGAGCTAATTGTGAGCAGAAATTAAATCAGGACAATGGCCGCCTCAGTAACGTGCACTGGCTCTTTCAAGCCCTCGGCTCTCTGGGGAACAATGCTGGATTCCTGCCGTCCTGATGAAAACACCTCAAATAAAGCAGCAGCATCGACCACACATCGCTGATGTGACGCTCCCTGACACTTGCGGAACGTCTAAAGTGGCTGCTGTGTACAAACAAAACTAAACATCCTTTGATATAAAAGATCGGTGGTCCTAACTTTTCTTTCTGCGTTTACAGAGAGCTGGATTGAGAGATGCCTCAACGAGAGCGAGAGCAAGCGCTACTCCAGTCACACCTCTCTGGGGAACATGTCCAACGATGAACGTAAGCATCACTCACATCTCACACCAAAGCGCCGTGCTGATCCTGCGCCATCCAGACTGTCAGATACCAAACTGTGACAGAAAAAACAAACTCAAATTAAAACTGATGTTTGTCACAGATGAAGAGAAAGAAAACAACAGAGCCTCCAAACCACATTCAACACCAGCAACTCTGGAATGGTAAGTTCACTGACACTTGTGAGTGAATAGATCTGTTTCAATGGGATGGATGTAAAGTTGTGCGTTAAAGTGCATCAGTCTTGACTGGTAAATGATTGATCAGATGTAATTACACATTAACTGCATTCATTTCTATGCTAAAAGCTAAAGGCCATTAGCATATGCATTAGAAACAACTGTATTCTATTATTACATGCCTTTATTGAGTGTTTTCCTGCAATCCATCCCAATAGCAATGAACTAACTAAATGATGAATCAATTGCTGGTTAGCTGTTGGTTGTTAATCTGTTTACATTATATGTTTCTTTAAAATGTCCTTTTTATTATAGAAAATGGCCGTTGTACATTTTCACATGTTCAAGATAAACATTGGAAGATTTAAAAAAAATCTATTTATTCATTTTGACATTGCCATGTTTAATATTTTATTTGCATGTCTGGAATTATTAGAAATAAATTACAAAAATGTAGACTTCCTTAATTTAGCTGTGCATTCTGCCTGACAATATTCATTAGGCAGCTTGTGCCAGCTGGGTGAGTCGCCTGACCGTGTCCGCATCTCATGAAACAAATTCGCTGTTTTGTCTGTCAGATTTTGTTGCAATTCTTTAGATGAGTTTTTGGTAGCTGATGACGTGAATGTAATAATCACCACTTTGTTTTAAACAGCATATACGCATATAAGAAGCATCAAAAATAATATGAGCCAGTCACTGTAAATCTGGTGAGCACCAAAGCTCACTTTTGGCCCCAATTTTTTGGCTCTTTGGTTTTGAGCTATTGTAGGAAATCATAACAAATATAGACTCAAATTTGAGTTTCAATGTGACATGTTGTCGGTGCTGCAGATTTTAGCTGTCTCATTGGTAACAGTTAGGAATAGTGTTGAACATAGTTAATCTCTCCTGTAGTTTCAAACATTTTTTTGCCATGTTTTTTTGTATTGTCTTCATGGATGATTGTAATTTGTGTTCAAAGGCTAGAAGAGAACTATGAGATAGCAGAAGGTGTGTGCATCCCTCGCAGCGCCCTCTACATGCATTACCTGGACTTCAGCGAAAAGCATGACACGCAGCCAGTGAACGCAGCCAGTTTTGGAAAGGTAACACCGGTGTTTGTGAGTTTCAGTTGGCAGAATACGCCTCAGAGGAAAGTGCTGAGTGTGCGTAATTGCTGATCTACAAATGGCAAACTAATTTAAATAATTTTAGTTTTACAAAAAATTATATATTTACAAATACATATTGATTTGTAAAGAACAAAATCCAAGTTATAAATATTACATTTACATTTGTGCATATCAAAACATGGGCAAACTATTGACTACTTGTAGATTACCCTCTGTGTCTCAACAAATATTTATGAGATAAATATAACTCCAAAGATTCAACTCATTGATTTTCAAAACTGATGTTATATATGCGTTTTCCCACCAAAATCATAAATATAATAATAATAATTGAAGTTAAAAACATCAACTGTGAACTATAAATTAAATTTGTGTCATATACTTATTAGCGTATTTCATGTCACAATTTTGAGCAAGAATTGTATCTAACTTTTACTTTTATATACACTGATAATGATTTTATAGGTTCTATGATTCCAGTCAGCGCTCATGTGCCTCAGAGGTCAACCCCAAACCAACACGAGATGATTCAACAATAAGAAACATTGCTTCAAATGCTGTTTGATCAGTGATTTCATTTTAAAGGTGAAACAAACCCCATCCTAATGACCCCGATGACCTTTGTGTTCATGAAATAAGCTTAACTGTTACTATGCTTTGCAACCATATTGACGACACAGGTGACATTTGAATCTCAGATTGTGGAATTCTCATTGTAAACATGAGATATCTAAAGGCAAGATTGAGAATGTCTTAAAGATATATATAAAAAAGATTCATTTATTAATATGGCTTAGATTAGTAACTGTTTAAACCGCACTCACGCACAACAAAATATGAAGAAATTCCATGTGTTGCTCAAAAATGTCCAAACACTTTGGAATGCATTATGGTATCAGTGAAGTGAGGTTTCCTCGCGGTTTGTCCATAAATAACAGTGTGAAGTATTACCATGGATTATTTCTTGGTTCAGATGGACCGTTCAGAAAAAATTGAGTCAAAGTTCAGGGGTTGTTGTAACGCTTTTGTCCATACTAAAAAGCACTGCCCTCAACTAAATCTAAAATATCATTAGAGGAAGGTTGAAGAGGTTTTGAGATTACGAGAAGAATGAAGTGCACTTTGATGGCGTGAGCTGCCACTGAGGTAATATCTTCTCAGTGTGAAGCAAGTCTCATTCTGCACATAATCTACCTCCAAATCTGCCATTTCACTCTTTCCCACAACCCTCTCCGGACTCGCAACCCCCAGCCATGGCCAGCACTCCGGACCCCGGCCCCAACCCCCAACCCATCTCCCCCCCGAACCCCTCGCACAGCTCCTGTCGGAAGATATTGAAAAAGAGAAGGGGCCTGGATTAATGTGTAATTAAAGGAAATTTGGAAGGGTGAGATGTTGCGGAATGTTAGATCAGTGGCTTGAGCAGTGTGGGGTGTCCTTTAGGAAGGCTTCATTGATTCGGGACAAAAAAACGCGGACTGCCTCCCTGTCTGCTCATTTATCAAGCGGGGCCTGACAGAAACTTCACAGCTTGGCCTCTATTTTCATCCCACACAATGGAGAGCTACACTGTTTGCTAAAGTTTCTGCACCAGGAGCTGGAGCAAAGAGCCAATCTCTTTGGACAAAAAGAGCCGGGAGGAAGAAGGAGGGAGCAGGGGAGAAGAAGGATGGATGGGTTGATAGATGTAGGGAGACTTTATTGGTTGGATAAGTAATACCGCTGGGTGTCATCGTGAATAGAAACTTCTTTTCTGACACGCTGTGTGCAGTTTAATGTGAGTCATCACTGTAATCCAGGTTTTGCTTTGACATTACACTGCAGGAAATATCTGACAACACGTTTATTTAAATGAAAATGTGCTTTTTCACTCACAATTCTTCTTGTCTCTGTCGTTGCGGCCGATCACTGAGGAGGAGTAATATGAGTAGGAAAACAATAGATGTGTTTTTATTCCACTGAATGAATCCGTCATAACCTCTGTATGTTTTCTCATCTTCAGATCATTCGTCAGCAGTTCCCAGCCTTGACCACCAGACGACTGGGCACCAGAGGCCAATCCAAGTGAGTTTGTTTGTACCAATAATAATGTACTCATTATAGCATGTTGTTGTTTTTATTACCCCGTAATGATGTGTCAACTACTCTATGTAACAAATGCAGCATGTATAGTGACGTAAACACCTTAATTTACCTAAGAATATACACACACAAACTCTACTGAACTCTTGCTTTATTTTGATGTTTTTTGTGTCAACATGTATATTTTTGTCAATTTTAGGCATTTCTTAAAAAAAATTAAAATTTAAAATTAAAATTCAATAGTACTTATTCACTTAAGGTTTCAAAGTGGAATGTTTTTGGACCTAAAAGATGTAGGTAAATAAAGCTGTGCGTAAATAAAGCAATTTTAAAGGTACTGCATTCTTTTATTTATTTTTAATGTATTTATTAATATTTATTTTATTTTGAAATCAAGTGAAAAATATAATAGAAGGCACTTGTTAGCGCGTGTTAGCTACACAGGATTACTATATTAAGATGAATAGTTCATCAAGTAGCTGCCTGGTCTAAAATTAAAAAAAAGCATGTCATGTCTTATAATTTATATATAACTATTAGCACTGTAGCTTTAGTTATTTACTATGAAATATTTGTTACTTTGGCAGTTAGCTTAGCATTACTATAGCAGTCCATTTCAGAAAGATTAATCTGTCTTTCAGTTATTTAGGAACGTGTCACATTTTTTGGATCTTTTACATTTATGAATGCATTTGGTAGCATTAGCCTGTTTCTGATTCTTTTCCGGCCCCTTTTCTTCAACGCCTCCACAGGTACCATTACTACGGCATCGCGGTGAAGGAGACCTCCCAGTATTATGACGTGATGTACTCCAAAAAAGGGGCGGCCTGGGTGAACGAGACGGGGAAGAAGGAGGTCACGAAGCAGACAGTGGCGTATTCACCGCGCTCCAAACTCGGGACGCTCCTGCCAGAGTTTCCAAATGTCAAAGACCTAAATTTGCCCGCCAGTCTGCCCGAAGAGAGGGTAAACAGGAGTTTTAATAGTCCATCCTTATTCCCCCCCTCTTTCCATCGTGCCATAGCTGCCCCCCCACCAGGCGCCAGGCTTTTATCTGCCTGGGACCTTCACAGGTCTTCGCTGAGAGAAAGACCTTGAGGATTTATATGCTGGCTCCTCACTAACTCTTAATCTTCGGGGGGAGATAATAAGATCCAGCGATGGACAAAGGACAAGCACTAGCTGTCCAGCTTTTAAAAGAGGGGCCGTGATTTTAAATGTTCAGCTGAGCTCTAAAGCTCGTTTTATTTCACTTTGCTGCTGCAGCATGTATTTATTGCTTCACGTGGTTTTCTGGAGATTTATTTTCTTGTTTTTCTTCAACTTTCCCAGGAAAAAAAAAGCTGTTAAGTTTAAGTTTCAATGGTTTGTTTTTGTCCTCAGGTGTCGACGTTCATCATGATGTACAGAACTCACTGTCAGAGGATACTGGACACCGTCATCCGGGCCAACTTTGATGAGGTAACATTCACGTGGAGTCCAGCTCTTCTCTGGTCTTTTGGGTTTAAATTTCTGGGTGTCATTCTAGGTCCAAAGCTTTCTGCTGCACTTCTGGCAGGGCATGCCCCCCCACATGCTCCCAGTCCTCGGGTCGCCCACCGTGGTCAACATAGTGGGCGTCTGTGACTCCATCCTCTACAAGGCCATCTCTGGGGTTTTGATGCCCACAGTTCTGCAAGCACTGCCTGACAGGTGAGTGAGACACAAGCTAAAAACACACCTTCGTCTTTAGTTGGGCTGAAAGGTGACTACATGTAGTGACAACAGTGCTGTTGGCCTCAAAACACAAACTAGAATCGTGATCCCACTCAGGCCAGATTGAACACAATATTTTGCATTTGAGATGGTAAGTTGCTGTGTGTCCAAGCATTTGCAAGCCATTTTGGCTTTTCAGAAAGTGTTAGTTCAACATCTGTCAGTGGTCAAAATGCTATTGGTTTGGTAGATCTTGCTGGAGGATCAATGAAGCTTTCATCTTTCTATTTTGCTGTTTAGAATCAGAATTACTTCAGCTGTTTCATTAACACAATGATCTTTTTTTCTAAGCAGAAAATAGCATGTTCTATCAAGTTTGCATCTCATAATACAATAGAATACATTAATATACTTGCTTTTTTACATTAATGTTCAATTATTATTATTTTATTATAGTGTATTTATTTAATTATTGTTTTATATCAAATACTTATGATGCTGTTTAGAGTGAACACTAATAAACAACATAAGTACTGTGACCAAATTTAGTGTGGCCTCGTAAATGCATGATGATGTATTATATGTATGTAGTAACCACGCATAACAGAGGAGACCTTTACGTAAAGCGTAACCAAATAGACTAAATAGTCGACTCAATTCTAGTCATTCCAATGTCACAACTATGAGCTGTTGAGAATCAGAATCAACTTTGTTGCCATGGTCAGTGGGGATCCCACCAACTAGGAAAGTGCTTTGTCCGTCATGAATAAAATAAAATAAAATAAAATAAAATAAAATAAAATAAAATAAAATAGTCTGAATTGACCGCAGCTTCCTGCCAGAGGGAAGAGGGACAGTCCATGACCAGGGTGAGTAGGGATAGGGATGAATCGATGGAAACATTGCAGCAGTAAGCAAAATTAAAGAATGATCATTCAGAATGTAAACAACTATCATAGACTCAAATAACTCACTGGTTAGTGACACATTCATCTTTAGATTCTATAGGTTACTTGTGAGCATTGAATAGTTCTGAATGACTGACTTATCAGTTTCTGTTCCAGTCTGACTCAGGTTATTCGAAAATTTGCCAAACAGCTTGACGAGTGGCTGAAAATCGCTCTGCACGACCTTCCAGAGAACCTGCGCAATATCAAGTTTGAATGTAGGTGTCTCAATTTTGATGTGTTGTTTGATAACAAACCTCTCAATGACCCATATTGTTCCGCTCCGTCTCCCTCCAGTGTCCAGGAGATTTTCTCAGATTCTCAAGCGGCAGACATCATTAAACCATCTGTGTCAGGTGCCTACGGCTGTTCTTTTAATAAAATCCTTATGAAACAGCGGCTGATAAGGGATGTGGGTTTGTTTTTGTGAGTAATATTGTAGATTTATCTGCCTCCAGGCTTCACGGACGGTCATAAACAGCGCTGACATCACCTTTCAAATGCTGGAGGACTGGAGAAATGTGGACCTGAACAGCATCACCAAGCAGACACTTTACACCATGGAGGACTCACAAGAGGAGCACCGGCAGCTCATTATCCACTGTAAGTCGATGAGTCTGAACCACAGAAATGCCCCTCAACACACAGACACGGAGGAACAACACGTTCCCACGACCAGCAGAGTCATCTATTGACGGCAGAGACCAAAAGGTTAAACTAGTTCACTCCATTCTGAAACGCCCTGTGGAGCATCGCCAATTCTCTCTGGCCTCGCTCCCCGGACACGGTCCTGACCAGATCAGGGGTCAGACGTTCTGACACTTGCATCTAAATTGTTTGTGTTTCACACATTCGGCTCAGCGTGGGCTTCTTCTTTGACAGTGTATCAGGAGTTCGACCGTCTGCTGGAGGAGCAGTCTCCGATCGAGGCCTACATCGAGTGGCTGGACTCCATGGTGGACCGCTGTGTTGTCAAGGTGAGGAACCGCTTCTTCCTCTGGTCTTATGACTTATAGCAATAATGAGTTGCTAATGTTACTGTTGAAACTATACGGTCATTTTGGTAACTTTTTAGTGACAAATATATACTGGTGTACATCTCTTTAGATTTAAAAGAACATTTTTTTCCTCAATAAATAATCTGGACTTTTAAAAAACTAGGGTTTCCCAAATTTGGCATAATTTACATGATTTATTTATTTATTTTAATTTACTCCCAGCATAGTTTTAAGTTGTCCCTTATTTTGTCTATTATGGCATGTCAATACTTGAAAAATATTACATAACACAATCTGACAACTATCTGTTGTACTCTGTGTTGTTGTGCTGTGGACTATTCTAAATATTATCGCTGATCCATCCATCTAATATCAGTAATGGAAATGCATATTACAGGAATAGAAAAAAAATGCAAAGACAAAAATGTATGTATGATGTTTTATTTTCAATTAAAGATTATTTTAAACAAAGGGTTAACGAGAAAACCATTAATTCACAGTAGTTTGTTGATAAATATTCAATTTAAATCATTTGAACAGCTTTGCATGTAAATCTAAATTAAAATCCTCTTTTAAATGTACTCCTAGTTCAGTCAATAGTGAGAGACATTTTTGAATTTTCCTTTGTGTTGTTAGAGTTTGTTCAGTGCAGTAACTGTATTTACACAATTGTTTGCATTTTTTTTGCACATTTTTTTTGTTTTAACACTGTTTTTATTGACGGCTAACACACTGCCACATTATCATTATAATATGGCATATTTTTATCACTTGCTTTTATTGCAAATGATTTTTCTTACATGAAATATTCTTTATACAGCGGCGCACTCGCTGTGAAAAAGCACCTGTGGCTCTGAGCGGCTGGTCTTCCTCCTTACAGCCACTTACGCTGAAATCCTCCCAGTTAATGATGTCTACAAGCTTCCCATTTGCGCCCATTATGTGCCAGATATTGGCTTGTAAAATTTGGTTGCCTCGGCAACGTCTTGGACCAGCCAGACAATACTTCAATAGGGAGGCGTGTCCCCGGGGGCAAATTAAATAGTTGACTTGTTGACATGTTTTTCGTTCTTGAGGGTTAAGCCCCAATACGGACCGAAGGGTTAATTCTGGCATCCCGACCCTTCCCCCTCTTTTCTCATGGAAATGTTCTCTCTAGGTGGCAGGGAAGAGGCCCGGCTGCCTGAAGAAGGTGGCCCAGCAGTTCCTGCTGATGTGGTCCTGTTTTGGGACCAGAGTCATCCGGGACATGACCCTCCACAGCGCCCCCAGTTTTGGTGAGTGGCTACTGCTGCTGCTCTCATTTACATCCACATGTAACAGCCACACACTTTCTGAATTTATCTTTCTGCTGAGGATATAATGGCAAGACTCCAAAACTCTCTCCAAGATTCTGTGATGTATCTTAGCAACAGTGCAAAGCTGATGCAGTCTTGCGCCAATTAACCAAATTACAGAACCAACAAACAAAAGTTGTGTTCAGTAGAAAAAGATGTTTTTTTGTTTATTTTTTCATAATCCAAAGAGCATGACTGACTATAATATGAGCATATACTGAAAAAAAAGTGCTAAAAAAGGAGACCCCCAAAATACTGAGGCATCTTAACACACGCATTGTGATTTGTGGATATAAACATGGAAAATACACCAAACTTGCTGATCATTATTTATCTTGTTAGCAAAACACAAAACAATAACTGTTTATTTTTATGGTCTGGAGTGTCAAATTATTGCAGCAATGTCAAGAGAGGTGAACAAAAAAACTAAGATTGTTTTCCACTTTTAAACAGCTATAAATAACATTATTTAAGTCAGTTTAATAATGTGTGGTCACAAAATACTGTTAAATGCATGCCACTGGAAATAAAGGAAGAACAGTTAAAGATTTTCAATTCTAATAACTGAACTTTGTAAAATACTATCTGAAATGAAACTACTACGGTCCTTGGAGTCCATATATGCATTGACATAAACTATTTAAACAAGGACAAAACATTTATTTCTGGTTTTGATGAGTTGTTGGCCTTTAGAAATGAGTGATGTAGTCATAAACAACCCGAACTCTAATTTTAGTTACATGAACTGCAGCCCTAAATTAGTGTCCCTGCGTCCAGGTTCGGGGCGGAGAAATAAAGTCTTTGAGTTGCTCACTGAATATCAAAGACACAGCTGGTTGCAGTGTGTTGATAAAGCAAATCTCTCAAAAAAAGTGCCCCCTCCCTTCCCATCCTCTCCTCACCCTCCCTCCCATCCTCTCCTCACCCCCTCCTCACCCCGATGTGTTTGACTGCGCTTTCCATTTTATGACAGGTCAGGATTACACCCGGCGTCCTGAATAGCCGCGAGTGTTTATTATGCACGCGGCGGCAGCAGTGACCGCCACAATGACACAATTGTGACTCTCACATGCTGGGGTCCCTTTTCCGTGTGACCCCGAGGTCAGCTGACATATTTCTTGTGCTGACTTGGAAAGAATTGCGTAAGCTTTTCTTAAATTATGGCTGCCGGTCTCAAGGATGTGATGTCATCACTCGCCATCTTTATGAGGATCAAGAATCCCGTTTCAATGAAAATATTCCGCTGTTAATGTCTTTAGCTTGTTTGTTGTTTTAGTTTACTCAAGTCTTTTTTTCATTTCCAGGCTCTTTCCACCTGATCCACCTCATGTTTGATGACTATGTGCTCTACCTGCTGGAGTCGCTACACTGCCAGGAGAGAGCCAATGACCTGATGAGAGCCATGAAGGGTGAAGGCAGCACAGGTGAGTCCCAAATATAAATTTGCTGCTCCTAATGTTTACACATCTTCTGATGAGGATAATGTGTTTTTAAACTGCATGTTTTACTCAGTATGGTACTGTTTTGAGTAGTACTCAACAGTGTACTACAGTTCAGTGGGATTTTGTTTTGATTTGGTTCGTAGTTTAGCACTGCGTGGCGCAGTTTGGTTTAGGTTTAAGATTTTGGTTGGGGTTTTCACTACATGGTCTACTACAGTATTACTCATAGCAGCAAGTTTTCCTCTAGTTCAGTAGGCAACCTTTTTTTTTGGATGGCTTTGTTGGAGGTTACGAGACACCTTGTTCACCATTTTCTTTGGATGCACTGAGGTTACAAGTTTCTCAAATGTGTGTACTGGAAGTCTAGTGGAAGTGGACGGTTAACCATTGGGAATCAAACTAGACCACGATACTTTCTGGAAACACATGGCGTCGTTCACTGTAGTTTTCTGTATGGCAGTGTGTCCAACTCAGGCAGGGGAGCAAAAAGTTATGTCGGGGTAGAACTGGCACCTCTTCAAGAGGAAGCAAGTGTGTCACTCAACCATGATCTGAAACTGTTGCGTACCACATACAATGACTGAGCGGCCATGTTTGTCCCAATAGACTTGATTTTGATGGTTGAAGGTTTGAATGTTTGGCATATTGCAGTCGGACTTGCTCTGGTCTAGGGCTGCCACTGCTGGTCGACATATTGGACTATAACCGACCATTAAATTAGGTGCCTTCATGCATCGACGAAAGGTGACGTCGTCCCCCTCTTTCAAGTTTCAAAACATCTAACATAAGCACATGAATTTTTGCTTGCACGTTTTTCCTTGTGAAATGACATGAAACCACGTGAACATCGCAAAGATATTTATTTGTCATCGAAAGCTAAAACTACTAAAGAAAAGAAACTACTATCGAAAACTAATAAAGAAAAAAAGGAAAAAATACACTGTTGAGAAAATTGGAAAAACAGAATAAAATTCTGAATAAAATGAATGTAATAAAACCATGTCTAAATATCATAAAATACAAATTGCATATTTTACTTAAACTCCAGAGAAGATATAAATGAAGTCTAAATAAAAGTATCATTATAAAATAAATTTTCAAAACTGCTTCAACAGCTGCTCTCATGAACAGTTTTTACTGTTGGAGGGAGCAGCATCACTTTCTTTATCATCATAGTTGTTAAATCGCAGACTTGCAGCTGTCAAGTCAATTCAGTGACACACTACTGCCACCATATGTGACTAATGTATTAAAACTGAGCGTCTCATGGCCCTCAAGGCCCAAAAGTGTAAAACATAAAAACTTCTAGTGGCCCTCTAGGAGGCGCTCAACCATGGGCCCAGGCCCTATGGTTAAGAATCACAGCTATCGATCTATTTGGTCATTAATAGTGGTTTAGTACTGGCAGAACTTTATTTTTGTCGCACCATTACCTCTGTTGTATTCTCACCTGCACCTGAGGTCGACCAGCTATTGGTGAAGGGATTTCACGTCTTCCAAATGATGAGTTGCACTAACACCTTTGCTCCCCTTCATGTGGACCTGCAGCTGACAGAGAGGAAGACTTCACACTGACAGAAACCACACCCACGTCGCCCTCTCCAGACGCCTACTCTCCAGCTCGGTCGGTCCACTCGGTGGGAGTGTCTTCGGCCAGCTCTCCCACCGCAGCCGTGTCCCCAGATTACTCAGCGGTCCCCTCCACGACAGGTGAGCAAACAGTACAATGGATAGAGTCTGCGGGCACTAGAGGAGGTTCTTAGCACCGTCACACTTGTCTCTGTGTCTACCAGGAGCTGTTCAGTCATATACCTGGTCCCTTACATACACAGTAACCACAGCAGGAGGAGCCGCTCCTGAGGCCGGACAGCAGCTGTCCTGCATGAGGAACAGCGCTCCAGTGCCCCCTCCCTCCGCCGCCCACCGCATGCCCGTGTACGCCCACAGAGAGGAGCATGGGTAAATATTTAGAGAAACAGTGAATAATACTCATCCCTGCAGTGTTGTAAATGATCTTTTCATGCTTCCTCTGAAGATACACCGGGAGCTACAATTACAGCAGTTATGCCAACCAGCACCCGCACTCCATCCAGAGCCAGTACCCGAGTCTGGCTCACGAGCCTGCCATCCCTTCCCCGCTCCACTACTCTGCATATCACCGCTCATCTGCTCAGGTCAGTCACATGACAAGCAAGTTAAGAACCACACACTGTGGTTATTGAAACAAGGGTTAGCATCTCGCTTCTTCACCTTGTTTCCTATCTCTTTTCAAAATCTTAGTGTGTAAAACAAAATATTGGTGTGTGAAATTGTGACTGCAAAACCCCTGCCATGTTTTGCGACAGAACTTCCCAATACCTGCAGCTTCTACTGCTAATATGCTTCACAAGATACTGCTAAACTACGGCTCTTTGCATCTTATAACCACTTCAACAGCTGCAACAACTTGATCAAGTGCGAGTAGCAGTTCTGACACCAATATGTTCTCAATGTGCAACTACTAGTAGTTCGATTCTGCAGCATAACAGCTGTACCAAGTCTGTTACTGTCTTCACTCATGCAACTGCAACTTTACTATCAGTTCAAACATAAACTGGAATTCCACTTTACGGACTATAAATAGTTTCTATGACCCTGCTGTTGCTGCTTGCTTCCTTGTTTTACCATCACTCCATTGCAGCTTCTCATTATCTTACTTCGACTGCTGCTGCTCCTACAGATCCAATTCATATTGCAACTATAGTAACTGCTGTGTCAACACTGTACACTTTTTCACAGCTTTGTGGAGCATTTGATTCCTAGTTTTCACAGAGATTTGTGGGGCTCACAAAACACATGAAGCGGTCAACTGTTTCTAGTGTAATGTGTTTTAAGAATGACAGGAATCCCAGCCAAGTGACGGGGTACCTTACTATTAGGTCTGCTTGGTTTGAAGTTGCCCACATTCTTATCCTGGTTAGTGCTGGCAGGAACACTGGTGAAGACCTATTCAGGTAGAATGGATGAGAATGAGTCTGAGACTCAAGATCTCATCAGGAAATCATTGGAATACACTTTGCCGGAAATGGTGGTGTTTAGCTTCTTCCTACACTCTTGTTTCGCTTTGAGCTTGATCAGAATTTAAGCTAATTTTCTTCTCACTTTTAATAGTCATTATAGCATTAAGGAAGCTATTCCAGCAGATGGAGCACATCTTTTAAGCAAGTGGTCTTGTGCAGATTCAGCTATTCAGTCTTCCAGAACCATCTGTGAGTCGAAGTTGTTTGAGCGGCTGACCGAAAGGTTTCATAGCCAGACAAGAGGAGACCACATTCTATCAAGACTGTTGGTTCTCATCTCTTGCATGCTTTCCCAGAATACCTCAGCGCTGGCTTCCTCTCACAGGAAGGTTACTCTGACCGGGCTCTTGTCAACTCTACGACTCGTAGCTCCGTATGGTAAATTATTATTCAATGGTTTCCTTTCTGTGTGTGGACAGAAGGCTGCTGAAAGGTCCGATCTGCTGTCTGACGGCTTTTCCATGTTATCATCTCTCATAAAGGAGGCGACTGTCTTGTTTATATTTAGTTGGGCAGAGACAAGGGTTTCACTTCCACTTTTCTGGAGGGCGAAGCGGAGCTTAAATTGGGCACAATGCTAGTGCTTTGTCCGCTCGCTGTCCGCGGTGGAAGCAGTCAGATCCGCAGCTGTCCCAGTGATGTGGTCGGTCAGTGACGATAATGTTCAGTCTTCATCAGCAAGAAAATACTGAAGAGTAGTTTACAGCTAATTCTATATAAGTGGATTCATTTTAGTAGTTGCATTTCCCAGAAACGAAGTAGGTCAAATGACGGAGTAACAAAGATGTGTACTTTATAAGGAGAGAAAACAATACAGTACTTTCATTCATCTCTTTATTTATAACTATACTCTTCATATAACAGGGATTCTGTAAACATATCAAACATGTTTTTATAAAATAAAATAAAAAAAACGAAATCATCATTGTTCATAAATTTCTTACACAGTTATGACTCTATGAATTATAATAATTTGCTGTTTCTTTCCTCCACAGTACCAGCTCAACGGTCAGATGTCCCGGATGGAGCCATGTTTGATGAGCAGCACCCCTCGCCTACATCCCGCCCCTGTCGCCCCTCGATGGCCAGACGTGTCACCACCTAACAGCTGTTACACCAGCCCACCTATGCATACGCCCCGCTACGCCACCTCCGGCGACATGTATTCCCCTCTGGGGCCCCGCAGAAACTCAGAGTACGAACACTCACAGCATTTCCCCGGCTTCGCCTACATCAATGGGGAGGCCACCACTGGCTGGGCCAAATAACCTTTGGACTTTTGGCCAACCTGACAGCTAGAATGGCAAGTTTCTGACCACTCACTGGTCTGGAAGGGATGTGCAGAAGGGTCCATGTCATAATTCAATCATGAATGTTGGAAACGGAGGGCTGCATTTCTGCAGTTGTCTGAAGAACGTCTGTGAAATGATATAGAAACTTGCAGCAAAATCATTTTAAGAGTGCAATGCTGCTGCCACACTGTGCCTTTGTTTTAAGGAATGTGTCCCACGGTCGGGGTGTCGGGTCGTCCGTGACGCCGAGCTTCTCTCTCAGCGGCCTTAGCATCCTCCTGAGACACAGAGCGGCGCACGCCGAGGCAACACTTCTAATTTAGTGAAGGACTTTGATCAGTGTGTTCAAGCGCCTTTATCTTTAATAGTTTTTTTTTTTTTTTTATGATTGAATGCTGTGACTCGAAGCTTCTGTTTTGTTTTTATGTGACTATATAAATATATATAAATATATGGTATGTATTTTCTGTAACTTTGTAACATGTTGTATTCTTATTTTCTATGTCGGCGTTGTTCTGTTTGGTTGGATTAGTGAAGGACACATTAACTTAGGGTTGTGTGTTTTTATAACACACTCAAAGCTACTGAGGACCTATTACCCCATGGGTATTTATAAAGTGAGGCGGGATATTATCAGAGTGTACAGTAACATGGAGTCTAGTCACTTTTCTGTAAATAAAAGCACTGGAAACCATCTGTGGTCACTGTTCAGCAATAACCGGCTGTGCGTTTTTTTCTTGTCAAGCAACAGACACAATTTCATCTTTTAAAAAAAATCATATATATATATTTTCTCATAATAATAATTATAATATTATTAATATGATAATAGTATATATATATATATATATATATATATATATATATATATATATATATATATATATATATATATATATATATATATATATATATATAATAAAATATAGTAAAAGATTATATGACTACAAATGTCCACTAGAAGTTTGTCCTTGAATTACCACTTCACCTATCACCTATTTCTTTTTTCTCATGATAATAATAACAATATTATGAATATATATATTATCATATTCATAATATGATAATAATTCAATGTAACTATTGAATTATTGAATAAAATATAGTCAAAGATTATATGACTACAAATGCCCACTAGAAGTTTTACATGTTTACATTAAAATTATGTTCTCGGTTTTTTTTTTCTCACGTATATTAATGCATAAATGGTACGTTGCCGAATGAAACAAGGAGAGAGAGCGACACTCCTGGGAGTTTCCAGTTCAGCAGCGTCTCCTAACACACACTGACGCTGACGTCAAACTAAGCTAAGCTAACCTAGCCGACTGCTCGGCTCCGAACACTGCACTCCAAAGGAGCGGCTCGTCTCTATATACTTTCACCATGGATATGAGCAACATCCTTTCCCAGCTTGAAACTGTCAGTGACGGTGAGATTGAGACGGTCCTTCAGCAGTATAACCAGGAGGTGAGTGTTGAATGCGACCAAAACAAACCAATGTGCTAGCATCATGCTACCTGTACGATGGAAGCTAATTCACGTCAATGAACCGTCTCTTACAAATGAAAATAACGCAGCCTTTAATCGCGTGCATTTGTCGTCCAGCCATTGCACAAGACCGTATGAGAACTTAGATGTATGCTTCAATACTGTAGCGATGGTTTCATGCAACTGCCATAACAACTTTAGCGAGACAGTCGTGCTGACACTTGAACAAGATGTATTGAAGATTGAAGATATAAACTCAACGTGTGAGTGACTGTGTACTTTCTTTCAGAACAGCCAAACCTTTACCTTTAACCCCCAAGAAGAGAAGCTGCGAAGTGTAAGTGGAGTCGCATGTACGTGTGTTATCGTGCTGCATACTGAGAGTTCACGTTTGTCTTTGCAGAAACTGTGCCAGAGTGTGTTAGCGGTGCTCGGACTGCCAGTGCAGCCCAGCTGTCAGAGGACGTGCCTGGAGACGCTCCGCATCCTCTCCAGAGACAAGAAGGTCCTGGCACCTGTAGCCACCAAGGAGGGCATGTTAGTCCTGGGGAGGCTGGCCAGAATACCCACCAGAGAGACCCGCGATAGCCAGAGTCAGCCACAGTCCGAGGAAGAGCTTCATGTGGTGGTAGAGGCATTGAAGTGCCTTTGCAACATCGTCTTCAACAGTCCTGCAGCGCAGCAGGCCAGCGTGGACATAAAACTGCCTCATGGCCTGTGTTCAAACGTGTCCATGGCTCGCACCTGGAATCAGGAAGTGGGCCTCTTTGCATTACGCCTGCTCTTCCTACTGTCTGCCCTGCAACCCAACGTGAGGGAGGTCTTGAGGAGAGAGTGCGACGCTGTGAGGCTGCTCACTGACGTTCTGCAACACACACTGGACGTCAGCTGGGTCGGTCCATACGAAGTGGCAGCCCCAGACCCGCAGGCTCTTCCGCTGCCGGCTCATGACAATGAGATGGTGATGGAAACACTGAAGTCCTTGTACAACCTCACGTTGTCCAATCCCCGTGGAGAGGTGAGCGCAAAAATGCGTGTTGCTTTTCAGACAAATTATTCTGATTTATATAAGTTATTTTCCTGTGGAGAATAATGAAATTAGTCTTACCATATTAGCACAAACAATGGTACTTTTACTCATTAAAGAAGATGTTGTTATATGCTGAAACTGAACTAAGATTTGGGGTATATTCAACATATCCAATCACTGCTTTTGCTGCTCAATTTTGGGACCTGCTGACACGGCAGACAGGTAAAACAGTTTTGGAGATTGTCAGTGGCTAGAACTGATGTACCTCACTAGCATAAAAACCTTTGCTCACCCACTAGATAACAAACTTGCTTACTAGTTTCTAGTCAGTAATTTAACAAAGTAAATGTTTGCACTAGTTGCTGCCTGCTATCTTTCCCTCTGCTTTTTCATCTGGCCAAATGCTTTGTGAGCTAATAATAATGTTGCTTAGGAGGACGACCACCAGTTTCGCCGCATCACAGGGATCCTTCGTCACCTGTTGATGATAAGGACAGAAACAGAGGATAAAACTGAAGAAGTTCACAGGTAAGATGTGACTGGCTTCTCTCAGTTCTGGGATACGTTGGACTCAACAATCCAATATGGTGGATGCAGTGTTCTGATATTTGCCTACTGTGATTTGCATCTTCTGCGCAAACACACACATTGGATAAGTTGCAAATGTGGAGAAGATCTCCCGCAGTATTTATAAACTACATCACAGCTTGTTTTATCCTTTTTGGTGTTTGAATGAGGCGTTACTGGTGTCTCGATCTGAAACTTGTCTTGTCCACTCTTGTCTCTAGTCATGCTGTTAACCTGCTCATGAACCTCCCCGTCTCCTGCTTGTCTGTGTTCATCGATGTTCCCGTTCAAGGAGGTGACGAAAAATATGGTGGGAAAAATTTGGATGCTGTACAGGTGCTATTGGACTTCATGGAGAGAAGAATTGACAAGGTAAGAAATGGCACTCTTGTTTCCATCAGCTCAACTGTTTTGAAATACTCTGCAAAGTTCCAGCTGGGAAATGTCAGTAGAAGCTGTAGAATAAAGTCATCATAATATTGCAGCTGTTTGGGGTTTGTATTAGTGGTATTAATAAATCACAGACAAGATATTATGACTTTTTTAGCTCTTCTTTTATTGACACCTGCAGCTTTCTTCACTACTGTCTGTAAGATGTGTGTCATATCTGTCCCGTCAAACAGGAGTGCAACTACAAAGAAGGGCTGACCCCTGTGCTCAGTCTCTTGACTGAAGGCTCTCGCTGCCACAGAGAGTTTCGTCGATACATCAAAGCTCAGGTACAGCACGGCAGCTGTTGCTTCTTGTTTTCATCTGAAACCCACGAGTTGAAGTTTGTGCTCTTCACTCCAGGTGCTGCCTCCACTGAGAGATGTGACAACACGGCCGGAGGTTGGGACGACCCTCAGAAACAAAGTGGTGCGACTGATGACTCATGTGGATTTGGGTGTTAAGGAGTCAGCCGCTGAGTTTCTTTTTGTCTTGTGCAAAGAGAATGGTAAGTTTCTTGTGAAGAGTCTTGTGAAGAGACCTGCGTGGAATGGTTTTGTGGTGTCTCTTCGCAGTTAACAGCTTGTTGAAGTACACTGGGTACGGAAACGCTGCCGGGTTTCTGATGGGCCGGGACTTCCTGACCAGAGGGCGAACACAGGGTCAGTATTCGGAAGATGAAGACTCTGACACCGAGGAATACAAGGCAGCAAAGCCGTTGTAAGTCAAAAGCAACTCTGCATTGATCCATCCAAACTGTTGGTGGTATTTTAGAAAGTTGTTTTGTGTATCTTCCCTCACAGCATCAACCCTGTGACGTGTTCGGTGGAGGAGCCGACGCCCAACCCAATGGATGAGATGACGGAGGAGCAGAAAGAGTATGAAGCCGAAAAGCTGATCACAATGTTTGACAAGCTGGCGAGGTAGGTTCATGACTCTGAAAAGATCTGCCGATGACAAGTATGGGAAACACGTGTTGGGTATTTTGTGTAGCTCAGGATTAGGATTCGCTTTATCGTCATAGTATACTACAAGTAGTTACAACGAAATTCTATCACTCCCATCCAGGTAGACATGCATGACATACAGGGGAGACGGAAGTCACGTTCATAGATGAGAAATGGAAACACAAGGCAGGAGGAGGGAGAAAAAAAAGCAACTCCCAAATTAGGCTCCCGTGAGGGGGACACAGTGTGGGATTTGGAAAAAACCTAAGCACATGAGCAACATCGAAGACAAAACTCAAGGACTGCACATATCTGAGAGGGGGAAGGTTATTGGGATGCGAGTGCTCCCAGTGCAGATATTGGTGAGGGAGCCGCTGCCACACTGGGCGCCGCCAACCAGCCTGCCATGTTGCCCTGTGAGGGAGGGAGAGAGGCGCGATAGGGGCCAAAGAAGAGTCAGTGATGGGAAGGAAAACTTCCAGGAGAGTTGTGCGACATTGGGGCCGGAGATAACAACATGTTTTGGGTGTCACTCTCTTCAGCCCAACTTTTAATTCACATCAAATGAGCACATAAGTAATGGTCTGAGTTGGACATCTGGTAGAGTTCCATGTATTAGCCCCGAGTATTGTTATGATTCATTATTTCCTCTGCCAAGATCCTTATCACAATCCTGACCTTTTGAACAAGAGCCGAGACTCCTGTGTGTTCCACATCTGACGGTAACTGTGAGTGTGACTCCTGCCAACCGACTCATCAGCGCAAGAATCTCAGGCACTTAGTCAATTAGACTTGGACTTCCAGCACAGCAGCGCTTCCAGCAGGTGTAAATAGAAGGTGTCGTTAACGCCGCACGGTTAATTATCGCCTAATTGGCTCACCGCCAACCGGTGGTTCTGACGGAGGCCAGTTTCTTAATGGTACCTGACTTCATTTCACATCATCTGAGGAGCCAATCAGCCTGCTGATGCGGACAGCTCGGCGGCGTCAATTCAGTTTGGGCAGAACATAGATGGGTGTTGGGGGTGGTGGGGGAGAGAGAAAGAAAGCCGACCTCGTCATTGTCGTCTGGAGAGGACACGAGGGAGCGAGCTTTAATTGGGCACGTGCGGCCGAGAGCAGAGGATTCCATTCTGAGGCCACCGACTCTTTCTTCGTCCCCTCATTGAAGAGGTGTGGTGATGATGAAGAAGAGCGCCGACTCTCAGGAGATGCTGAGCGTCAGGCAGGAATGTGCCCTCCCTCCCCCTAAAACTGCTTAACTGGTCCTCCAATTAGCACATAGTCCACCTCCACCCCAGCAGCTCCCACACTCAGCGCCCCGCTCCCTGTCGCCTCCTCTGCTGAAGAGAGATTTTTGCCTCTAATTGGAGATGATCCCTCGTGTTTTTGTTTGTTTTCAGTCGGAACCTTGTTAGTACCTGCTGCCTTTGACATGTGACATTAGGAGGTTGATGGGTGACCTATGGAGTGAATGTACAGGAAATCATTTTGGATGTTGGGGGTAGGATACTCGCTGTATCGGCGGTTTCACACTGCGGGTTCTGTCTCGGGTGGCCTGAGTCCGATTCGCCCCCTTCTGCGCAGCCTCGCACCTCTGCGCCTCAGGCAATGTGCCTTTTTTTTCTCCTCAGCTGGCGGCACAAAATAGCTGGCTTGTGAGCCACGACGAAGCAGGTCTCAAGGAAGTCGCACAACCTGTTTACCACCATCGTCTGGACCAAATAATTTCTCTCAATTCTTAGTACTACATGTCGTCGTTACCTCAGATATGGACTGATGACGGAGCTCCGCCACTGCTGTAACAGAATGTGGCATTTCACAGCCAAAACTAAACATGGAAGAGTGTTGTCATGTTTAATTTACAAGGAAATGGCGGAAACAAGCTGCGTAATACAGAGCGTCTTGACTGATCCACGCTGCTCTCACAACACCTTGAAGACAGTGAGAGAGACTACTGACGATTGAGAACATTTTAATCATTTAAGTACAGATCCAGACGTCAGAAATGATCGAGGAATAGTCTGGTGGTCTTCAGTAACTTATAGGGAAAACCAGCATCTTTCCTCTTCGCTGTCCTCATGCAGACAGTTGCAGGATCACAGCAGTGAAAACAGTTACTGTAGAGCGCAGCGCTATTCATTGAAGCAAATCTGTCTGTCAATAAAATCAGGTGTTTATCAGCCTAATAAAGACGAAAACACGTGAGTTATCAAACATCTGCACACATCACAAGTCACAGACCGCTATGCTGCGCTCCCACTCACCTAAGTGTTCTGGGAGTTTGGGAAGTTGTTTTTGTATGATGTTGATGCCCAGACAGCGATCGGACCCTTTGCTGCCCGGCATCCGAGTTGCCTGAGGTGAGAAGCTCGCCTCCCTGGGCAGAGTTTCCCGAAACGAGGTGCAGCTCTCCAGCTGGGATCAAGTCCGCGGCCAAAACCCAACTGGCTTGTGTGCACATCTCGGACTTCTGAGCCAAACACGCTTTGTCTTGAGACAGAACCTGCAGTGTGAAACCACCCTTAAAATCCTTTCCTCTCCTGCAAGGTCTTTTCTTGTTCAGTCACAGTTATTTACCAGATGTTGCACGTTTCTACATCTGCGATAAGCAACGATGTATGTATCTGCGATAAAACTTAGTTATTAATATACTGAAGTGAATTGTGTTGGTTGTAACTTGGAGCTGAAAAAGCAACTGTCATCATGGGAGTGGTTGTCTTTCAGTGGCCAGCATTGGTGGCTGGTACTGGTTCCTGTCTCCCATGATCTTGGAATTTGGTTTTAAGATTTCGGTTCATCATTTTCTGCTCCAATGTGAAATCTATATAAGTGTAGCAAACATGGGAAACAACGGTTTCCACATATCTGCTTTAGGGTGGCCATGAAGGCCTTGGTGAGGTCAGCACTTCTGTGGTAGGAAGAACAGCTCAGTCTGGTTAAGTCATCCTGACAAGAAATCATCCATCTTAAGTCCAGGTGCTTTGGTCTCTGGTTCTTCGATGTGTTGGTCAAATTCTTATCAAGTGTTTTTACATAGAAAACTAGCCGTTTGAACCATGAATATAATTTTTAAAAAACTGGGTACGCGATGGTTGAATATGATGCTTGGCGCTGACAGCAAAATCTGAACATTTGGACATTTCCCAAGTTATCATTGTGATGATTTAGACAGGTAGTTTGGAGATGGCTCATCTGGGCGGGAGCGCTGACACATGGTGCAGCTTTAATTGGATTAGGATGAGGAGGCGGCCGGGTCTTTGAGGAGATTAGTGCGAGTGCTGATCCTGTAATTAAACTGCCACCGCAGAGAGGGACAAGTGGCCGAGCAAAGCCAGTGTCCGTCAGTGGGGGAGGGGCCTACAGAATGGACGGGACCGATTTGTAGACTGTCACAAAACACCGAGCTGTTGAGCTGCTGTCCCTGAAATGTTGGCTCTTCTGGTGAGAGTTTTTGTTCTCACCTGGATCTTATGGAGGCAAATGAAGATTAAAACAGGAAGTGCTGTGTCAGACTTGAAATATACTCTGTGTGATGTATGTGCAAGTCTTCTCAATTGGAGTTTTTAATGGGTCAGTTCTAATTTGAGGTCCTGAATTCCATTTCGACGCAGGCGTTAACTAACTTTGCAGGAAGCAAGCTGCTATCCTGTTCTTTCTGTCATATCAGTGATATGTTTTTGTTTGTATGAAAAGACCAAGTCAAGCAGATGCCCACTGCACTCTTGCTGGATGTCTCTTTTAGCTCAAAGTGAGAGGAGTTTGTTGTCCATCTATCCAGCATGTGGGGAATCATAAGCAGTGAGGCGTCTTGGAAGCAGAGCAAACTTATTTCAGTCACTTGTGTCACACTGCTTTACTCAAGTCCTGTATGTGCTCATCATTACTGCAGAGGCCTCACCAGTCCTCGACTCCATCCTCCCCTCCATCCTCCCCTGACTTGTGAGTCACCAACATACCGGACCTTTCACAGCAGTCTTTCACAACACAATCACTCAACACTGAACTAAAACGAATACTCATTCGCAAAACAAACACATTGCTTGACTCGACTACCATTAATTGCATTTTCTATAGCTGCATCAATTGTTGCAGTGCATCATGGGACTTGTATGAGTCGGGAGAGTGTTTATAGATTAGTGCAGGCATGGCCAACCTGCGGCTCCATAGCTGCACGCGGCTCTTTCCCCAGTTTCATGCTTTCATATGAGTTATTTTAACTGCTGTGTTTTCCCCAACAGGCAGAACGTGATCCGGCCGATGGTCATGAGGCCTGACGGATCCTTAGGTCCTCTGGAAGAAAGCCTCTGTGATCCTCGGGCGCAGAAGTCGGGATCGGACTCTGATGAGTGAACTTTACTCCCACATTATATTTAGGCACAGACCACTGGGACCCCGGCGAACCCCTCACCGACACTGTAACTTCCATCCTTGTAAATCTGTCGCTGGAATTTTAATACTTGCACACGCATCCCACATTTGTTGTTTACTGAACTGCACGCAAGTGCAGTTTTTTAGTTGAAATGAAGACTTGGATTTATTTATATTCTCAAATGTTAATGCTGGTGATCTTCTGAAGTTGCTTCAGCATTTTAAACTTGCACCGTGTCACTGACTTCAATTTTTATCTGCTAGTTACGGTTCCCTCAGATAACACAGGATGTGTCATTCTGGGCTTCTGTGTTCATGCTTGCCACATCCTGTGTTGATGGATCGACTTCGAAAATGAGGTTTCCCCTCTGGCTCTGGTGAATCGCCACTGGTCACTGATTCGGCTCGACAGAAATTCCAGCACTTTATGTGAAATTGTTACAACAGAGGTTGAAAGACAAGTGGCGTGGCTCAAAAAAATGAGGTTGGAAATGTATTTCCAAATGCTTAAATGAAGACGGCCTTGCTATGTGAAACTGCACTGCGATATCTCCGGTTCTGTAACTCTCCAGAGTGGAAAAAGATTCCTCTCTGTCGTGACAGTGATGGTCCTGGAAATTGGAACTGCTGAGATTCTGGTGCGGCCTCTGATGAAGTGTGAAACTTGTGAGGCTGGAGAAATCTGGTGTTTATGTTGTTGGTCTGAAAGAATCATTCCATCTCCTCTGCTTTTTATGCTTCTGGCTCCATCTTTGTATGACGTATACAGGTGAAAATAAAGAGCTGATCACTTCATTGTTTGTTGATGATTCGTTTCTTTGGAAGCACAGTTATTTGAGCAACATACTTTTATTTGACTCACCTTTTGGAACAGATGGTCTGCTGCCTGCTGCATCCTCCATTGTGACCCGGCCGTGGTGAGAGACATGCTCAATGGGCAGTGCAGATCTCCAGGTACTAGCTATTGACACAATATTAGCTGCTTCTGTAGTTCCTAAACAAGCACCTCAGGGACATCAAGTGTTCTTCCATCCACCCCTATCGTGTCTACAGACCGTCCATGTGCTGACTGATGACCTGATCTGGGAGGGGTTTTTCTTCAGGATCCCATCCATGATGTCATCTGAGATTGGGAGTCTTTTATTTTGAGAAAGATTCTGTTTGTTTGGGATAATGTTTGACACATATAAACATTTCACTGGTATTCTGTGGAAGGCATGTCTCTGGATGTATTTTGGGGTGGCTCAGTCTTCTTCTTTTGGCTTCTCCCTTCAGGGGTGGCCACAGTGGATCATCTTCTTCCATCTCACCCTGTCCTCTGCTTCCTCTTCTCTCAAACCTACAAACCTCATGTCCTCCTTCACCACCTCCATCAATCTCCTCTTTGACCTTCCTCTCCACCTTCTGCCTGGCAGTTCCAACCTCAACATCTTCCTACCGATGTACTGGCTCTCTCTCCTCTGTACATGTCCAAACCATCTCCATCTAGCCTCTCTGACTTGGTCTCCTAAACACCTGACATGTCACGACATTTTGGGGTGACTCAGTAATAAACAAAAATACATTTATTACAAACCTTTATTAAATACATTTAAAATAGTTTTCCTGATAAAACATGAACAAGTGCTTTAAGGTTACGGATCATTCACTGAAAGAACCTGAATCGTAGTGTGAACACCTCCAGTGCTTCGTCTTCAGTGACTCAGGTGGGACGAGGCCGAACTCTTGCTGTCCGTCTCTGAGTCGGTGTCCTCGCCACCACTGAACTCTGACATCATCGGGTGGTCAGAGCCTTCTGGAACAGGTGGAGCGATGCTGACCAACGGTGGCAGATTCTACCAGCACAGAGAGAAACCATGTTTCTGTTAATGGGTGTGTTGGACAGCTCCGCCACTGAACAAGATCAGGCTTTCGACAGGCAACACAGCAGCACCCTGTACTATTCTGAAATGGAAGAACCCACCGCTTCTGCTCTCATCATCAGTTCCTCGATCTCTGTGTTACAGCTCAGCAAGTCGGCAAAGCGTCGGACGGTCGTCTCCAGGTCTCCCAGCTCCATGTAGTCCCCCCTGCGTAAGGGGCTCTTCTGGAATGGACCCACGGCGTCCCGATTCAAGAGGAGACGTGGGACAGTGGAGCGTACTGTATTGACCAGGCTGGCAAACGGCTCGATCTGATAGGATGATAAATATGCAGAAGTAGGAACAAAGTTCTAACCATCCAGAGCCCTGCGCCGACCAGAACACCAAACTGCAGATGAAGATTTGTAAAAGCAGCTTCTATTTACCTGCAGAGAGGTTCCCATGATGATGAGTAGGTCCGTTTTGGGGAAGTCCACTGTGTTAAGGAAATACTTCTGTGGAAGGTCCTCCCCGAAAAACACGACATCGGGTTTGACGGTTGCAGAGCAGAAGCCACACACAGGGACCTTGTCGTTCATGATCGAGAGCTGGGGAGAAGACTTGTTCGATGATCGGAGGTCGAGAAAGAAGGGTTGAAAATCTCAGTTGTACCTTGGCCTCATCGGCTGGGTAAGGTGTGTAGCAGAGATGGCAGGAGGCTGTGGCGAAACTGCCGTGTGCTTCCACCAGTTTGTCTTCTGGAATACCGCACACTGTGGAATACGACTAGCATTATATTTCACACCTGAACATCAGAGGAGACGTTGGACTTTTGCTCACATTTCTCCAGCCCATCGATGTTCTGGGTGTACAACCGCAGCAGCAGGCCTTTGTGATGCAGCATACGCAGGAAGTAGTGGACGTAGTTGGGGCGATGGCTGCCGGGGTACAGCTCCTTGGCCAGAGAGAAGAAGGGCTGCGGGTCGTTGGAAAAGTAGTCGATGTTGAAAATGGCTTCAGGATATGGGATGCTGTACTTCTCCAAGTTGGCGTAAAGACCCGTGCCTGGGGTCCTGGAGAGGGAGATCACCGTTGGCACCCGACGTTTTTAAAGCGGTTGCAGTGGTGCAGGAGCTGACCTGAAGTCGGGGATCCCACTGGCAGTGCTGATTCCAGCTCCGGCCACCACCACCACGTTCTTACATCGACCAAGCTTCAGCAGCCGCACCACAGAGGCCAGACCACCTCCAGATCTTGACTTGGCTTCACACCCACCTTTGAGAACCGAACCCTGACTGAGACGATTCCCATCACTGGAATAGCAAAAGACACATAAGAGGCGGGGTCAAGGGCGGCGTTTCCAAAACCTCACCTCAACTCATCCTGTCCATCAACACTCATCTGGCTCAGCTCCTTGGTCAGACCCCAGTCACTCTGCTTCTTGCGCTGTTTGGCGAACAGACTGGGCTCTGGGTCTTTGCCTTTGCTCTGGGAGCTGGCGCTGCGCGTGATCCTGGTCGTGGGTTGGCGGGGCTTTTTGTTCAGACTGGACCTTGTTCGGTTCATTTTAAAAGCTGCTGCCAAACAAATGGGAGGACAGAAGCTTAACCAACCAAAGATGCAGACAATCCCTATGCTGACATCACCCCAAAAATCCATTTCTATTTTAAACCCACTGTGTAACACAAGAGCAGCCAAAAGCTCACACTATGGCTTCTGATTATTAGAGTATTAGAGCAGTGATTCTTAACCATAGAGCTGAGGCCCATGGTTGGGCCGCGAGCGCCCCCTAGGGGGCCGCTTAAAGTTTTTGGTTTTACACCTCTGGGCCATCAGGGCCGAGACGTTAAGTTTTAATACACAGAAGAAACACTTTACTTATCTTCTTTAGAGTTTATTTATGTAAAATTAAAATATTTTATGACATTTAGACGTTTTATTCTATTTATTTTGTTTAGAATTTTATTCATGACGTACAACTTTTTCAATTTTCTCACCAGTTTGCATCTAAGGTATTTTTTTTTCTTCTTTTTTCTTTAGTAAATTTGATGAACATGAATTGTGCTTGGTTCTGCTGCTGTTTGAACTTTTCCATGACTAATATCTTTGCACTGATCACATGGTTTCAAGTCATTTCACAAGGTTTTGGTTTGTTTACATGTGTGGTTATTGAATCAAATTAGTAACTCTGAAATCAGAAATCAGTCATCACAGTACTGAATCACTGAATCCTCCGGATCCACTTCTTGTGGAAAAGGTGGGCCCCAAGATCAAAAAGGTTAAGAGCCACTGCATTAGAGAACTGTGGCAGCACTTGTCCTTCCTTGTAAAATGACAGTTATATCAATTTTCTTTAGCATGAACTCGCAACATCTGTCAAAGCATATTGCTTTGTATAAGAGGTCTATTTTCATATCCGTCTTTTTCACACAGGCACGAGCTTCCTGTTTGTTTCGCATAGACACACGGTGGAACGCACCACAATAGCAGTGGGGCATATTGGAAAGCACTTAAACTGCATTAAAACTTTGCATTTTTTGGTTCCCAGTTGTAACAGCTTGACTGTCCGAGGCTTTAACTGTCCGAGGGTGGCGAAGGGTGAGGGGAGGGGGGGTCGAAAGTTGAAAAGAAGGTGGCAGAGGTGAAAGAAAAGCGTAGATTGACTGTGTGTCAACAAACCCAGCTGGAAGAGAAAAGAGGATGCCCCCTAACGGCCCCCTAAAACTGAGGAGAAGGAGAGCTGGGGGTGCGGAGATAAATGATGCGGGGGCGGGATTCAATAAAGAGGGAACACAGGAGTAGAAGAAGAGGAGGAAGAGAGGGAGGAGGGGACCTCTAAAGCTATTCTGGGTCTTCTAACTTCTTCCTTGAGCAATGACAGCGAGTGATCGGGAGCTGCAGTGACCAAGAAAACAAGAGTGCTACTGCTCATAAAACAAGATTTGGCAGAGGCCACCTAGTGGACGTCGAGATGATGCTGCTACTGTAGAAATAAATACACCAAATTCGGATATGAATTTTGCATGATTGTAGATGCATGAAAACCCCAACACATCTTTAAAATTTTAAATGAAAATTCATCAGAAACAAGCTATGGAGACAAAACGGACTGGATTTTTCATAGAAAGTCTGACGGTGCAGCCCATGAAATGCATCATCCTTCAATAACAAATCCCAGACTGAAAGACAAAAGGCTTTAAAGGGGATTTGGGACCGCGACACACACACCCACCTCAGCAACCCTCCCTTTCTTGTCCTTTCCCTTGCTGGCTGTTTGTGGACCACCAGGGGTGACGCTGCTCATATGAGGGTTACAGTTGTCGCACTAAACAACAGTGCTCATTGTTCACACTCCTAAAGCGTCCATTTCGTTTTAACAGAAATCCAAACACCGCCTCACAGGTTGGTGTTAAAACAAGCGCTCATAATTTATAGGCACAGCTTATATGTTGGATAACTACGCTTAATTATATTCCGCCATAATTTTATTCTATAAAACATGGAATATTGTTGTCATTATATGTAGTTTGTATGTGCCATCTTCACTTTCCAAAGACACAGAGCAGACAAACAACTACTTCTGACAGGTTGCTGTAGTCAAAATATGCATGCATATGCTTCATCATAATACCTCATATCCATGTTTGGATGGCAATACAATGTTTGCTGACCATAAAGTCAATATCATATGTCCATGTAGCATCATTTGATGGATGTTTGGCATTTGAATGAAACTTCATAGTGAAGCAGAGCACAGAACTAGGTTCCTTTTATACTTTATAGTACAGTAGCTGCTAAAAGTACACCAAGGTTTCCACCACGATTTTTCTCAGCAAAGAAATTCTGTGGCAAGTGACCCATGTAAAATTCGATGTAGTACACATGCCAAGTCTATAGGTGGCGTTGTATTGCTGTGACGCCTGGCAAAGTATGAAAGTATAGAGGCATCTTTTATCAGCAGAAAGAAAAAATCTGTAACTATACTATTGCTCTACATTCATTTTATCTGTACGACTCAACACATTTTTTGCATTTCAACGAATGAATGAATGAACTAGTGCAGCATCAAATACGGACAGAAGCGCAGCCACTGAACTGACGTGCGCCAGTTTCCAATAAAAACTCCCAAGTAAATTCCAGTCCAGTCGCAGTAAAGAGGTGCTGACCGACACGTAAAGGAGTTCATGAGGGCGACACATCAGCTGTGTGCTGAAGGGAACGCTGTTTAACGAGGTTTTTCTCCGCGACAAAACAGTTCACCCTTCACTTGGAACAAAGTCGAGGAGCAGTTGGTTTGATCCCCGCGGCCTCCCGCAGGAGGCGCCGGGCTCCTCGGTCGCCATGGAAACCTCTTCAATAGTTGGAGAGGAAGCAGCCCTGCGTCTGTGTTTCCCACCTGCTCGCTAATGACGCATCGCTCTGTGTCGCGTCTCTGTCAAAGCCTCTCGGTCCGCGCGCACAAAGCAGCTCGTGCTCATTTGTGTTGAACATTGTTTGTCCGCGCTACAGAAGGAGGCGGCTGACAGCCACTTCTGCCCGCGCAGTCGATGACTTTTGTCCCATTAGTCGGCGAGGACGCCCGAACCTTGAATAAACATCAATCGGCGGAGGACGAGGTGTGATGCCGCAGCACCAGGCCACGTGACCCGACGACAGCTCGCATCCACAATACTCAGACTTGGATCAAGTTTTCAAGCGGTGACCTTGACCGTCGCTTCGAACCTGTCGTGAATGTGTGAGGTGTATTTCATCTGACTGCACTCGTTATGGAGCCCAAAAGAATAACAAACAACCGATGAAAAAAAAAAAACATCCGGTACAGACAATTTGTAATTCACTTTAAAAATGGTTATAGAACTACAGACACATTGATACACTAGCACTAGTTTTTACTTGTTCATTTACCCAATGAAAAAATAAAATCGGCTAACCTGAAAGCTGTTACTTTCTGAAAATAAATAAATAAATGCAGGCGGAGTTTTAACGTATATTCACGAAAACTATATTGCTTCCATCCGCGATGGAGTCATACTATCGTCAACAGTGAAGACGGGGCAATAAAAAGGTCACAGTGACATCTACTGGCCTAAACTGTTCCATTACATCCCAAGTAAATTGTTCTAAAATTGTTCTTAAACGTCACCACAGCTTAAGAAGCTTCAAGTTTTAACTACACAGAGGAATATAAAAACAACAACAATAATAAAAATATTGCGTTATTTCATCCTATATAATAAAGGTTATCCCAATCGTGTACTGTAAAATAATAGATTGGGTTATAATAATATTTGTATCATGAATTTAAGAACAGACACCATACGAAAATCATTCTCTATATTAAACAAATAGATGAATGATTGAATAAAGCGGTAAAACACTTCATTGGAATATAACTTGATGTTTTGAATACTGTTTATATTAAGTGTTTCCTCGTAGGTTTGATATTTATTCACGTGGAAACAAAGAACAATAGTGTATTGATAATTTGGGTCCAATGATATGGATTTCATTCATTTTGAAGATACAGAGGTTCAATTTCTCCACAACCACTGGCATTGACGTCGTCTGACATCAATAATAACATCATTTACATTCCAACTGTAGTGTTTTATTCCGGATGTTTCGTATGTGTGGTTGATTCCCAGTGTTTGGTTTTGTTAGACACGCACGTATTAAGCGCGTGTTCACACCATACAAACGAAATATTTAGTTGCTGAACTTGCAAAATTAAATGCAACCAAAAAAGAAACAATAAAGATTGTTACCTGTCTGTCCTCCCGATAACCGCGACTCCTGTCTGCGGGCAGAATCTGCAGCATCCAATACGAAGATATTCTCAATTCACGCTTTTGTCGCTTTCATTCTACGAGGTCTGCAGGACTTAACCGGACACAAACTCGCGCGGGAAACCGCCTGTCAGATCACGTGACATTGTGTTTCCGCCTTCCTTTGTCATCCAAGAGCTTTGTGTTTTTTTCTTCTTCAACACTTAACTATACTCACATATATCATTATTTTTGTAATTTCAATTCTATGTGTATGTATTTGTAAAGCAGTGATATTTAATTTTTAATGAGTTGGTCAGTTGTCGCTGTTGACGTCATCAGCCATGGTCGCCCCCTAAAACAAGTTATTTTCCACCTTCCAAACGTCTCAACCATCGTAATATGAGTAGACTACGTCATTAATATTATTTTTCTCCCGATAAGTTTCAGACTAGAGATGGGAAATCTCCCTTGTAAGGCCAGTAAACCATTATTATTTCAGTATGTTTTGTTTACATTTTTGCGACAGCTAAAAAATGAGTCATTTGCGCCGCTTAAAAAAATTAAATTCACTATTAAAAAATAAACAAATAAATAGAAATAGGAAATAACTGATTTGCATACTAAAACGAACTCTGCGTCACTTCCGCCGTAGAGTGTGACGTATATCCGCTGCCCACATCCAAGACATCTGTCATTAAACTCATAAAGTTCGTCATCCATAGACACACATTTCACTGTCTTACGCGCTGGTCTGAGGCACAGGCCAGCGGAACACGCGTCTGTCCTGAATTGTGGAAATATTTTTTGCTCGTATCGTTGGATGTTTAAAGAGGCGAGTGTGTGCAGCTGTGGACACACTGTACCTCTGAGGGGCGGGGACTAAAGTTTTCCAAAAAAAAAAACAACCACATACATGCAAACGTTTTCCACCACCAGCCGCTCTGGTGTCTGGGGCTGAAATCATCGGAAATTTAAGAAGTAACCTTAGTCTATAGTATATACACACATTTCTAGGGACAGAGAATACACATCGGAAAAGCGTTTACGAATCAGGTAAGTAACTACATGGTCGAGTATGTGGGATGTGTCAGCCATTGCGACTTTCAGACGCCAGAAAAACAGTGATAACGTTCTCTTACTAATGACTGCAGTGTTAACTTTCACTGCTAAAGTTGAAAAGTTGCCTAAACCTCAACGTAAGGGCTCTAATAGTCAAGAGTGGAATACGTGTGTACGCTGGTGTTTGTCGGATGACGTGTCTGCCTTGACGTTGCTGGAAGACGAAGTCAGTCGACGTCTCAAATATAGCACTCTTATTTTCATGCTCACTAATCTCCAGTCCGGTTATTGTATTGGCGTTTCAATATTATGAAGAAAACTACCCTTCTTCTTCAGTGTTGGATTATCCTTTGTAGCTTAGGTTGCTAGTAACTGTTGTGCACACATGTTGAATAATGTATATAACGCAACACACCACAGTCCATGCTAATATATTTATGTGTAAGACGAAGCAGCTATGGAGTCTGTTTTTTTCCCTTATTTATGGGGTGGTTTGTTATTGCAATATCAGCAAATATACACAGAACTCCCATAAGATGATAGCCAGCTATAGTTTGGGTTGGTTGAACGGGTCTCGAGTTGTCAATAAGTTGTGGGATGACACTGTTGTGCAGTAGCTTGAATATAATTTAACGGTATGGAAGGTCATGGATGGCCAAGCCTCAATGATGTGGAACTTGGATTTAACAGGCAACTCCTATCAGTGTTGGACAGGAAAATGTCCTCTCCAAAATGGGATCATTGTGGCTTTTTGCTGCATATGGCTTGGAAGAAAGAATGCCCTTTGAATAACATGAAACACTAGAATAAGATGTTTAAAACAATATACAACGTTCACGTTTTTAAGAAAATTATATTGTTCTGACTCAATTGAATTGCTTAAACAATGCATTGTTATCCTTACGGTGTGCACATGTCTACAGCGAGAGGAGAATCATACATGTTTGTATGAAGTATCTTGACTTTCTTAGTGAAATATAGAGACCAGATCCCAATAAGAAAGATGTTGCTTCATTCTACATCCTCCAGTAGTGAGGTTGACTCTCATTGTGACTGCTTCATTTTCTCTCCCTATATTTGTAGGTCACTTATTTGTTTCATATTCATCTAAACAGACACAAGTAGTTGTTGAAAAGCTGATTGTGTGAACCCGTCACATATGAAGTGCATTTTTCTGTTAGAAATATGACCTCAAAACACACAAGTTTTAACTGTATCTGTACTAAACATTGTTAATTTTAAACCCACTGAAAAGCTACAAAACATAAATAATACATCACCACTATATCACTCATTGCTTATAAACTTTTAAACATATAGAGTTTAATCAGTGTTCAACACTTGATCATGATTTGTTTGAGGCTTACAGGATGAAGAGCAGCCAGTCATCTGTTCTTCATCCTGTTGTGCAGCTCCGTGTGTAGACGGTGAACTGGTCTGCCTTGTTTTAGGATCCTCAGCACTCAGCACACCCTCAGCAATGCCCTTTATTGACACATGCTCCAGCCCTGACTGCTGGCATTCACTTTGTTTTCTGACAGCCGTGTGTCATGATGGTGTTAAACTAAAGTGTCCCTGAGGGGGGAAGCGGTATGTTGTCACTGCCGGGGACACTTAATACAAGTTGGTCTTAAAATGTGAGTCTTTTTTTTTTTTTTTTTAATCACAGATTTTATTTTTAATCTCCCGAGGTTGTTGATGTAACAGCTTAACTGTTACTGTCTTTTCTCAAACACTTTGATTGAGACTTCCAAGACATTCCCAATCTTATCCATGTGTCTGATCAAGGTTTGACTGCACAATGTCTCCCTGTTTTGACCTGGTGTCATCTTTACAGAGTGACCTTCCATTATCTTCAGCTCTTGTTGGCAACTCAGTCGTCTGCTTTTAAAGGTCCAGTCGCTGGTCATGGTGTTTCAGTAGTCTTCTGAGTGAGGGGACGCTCGGTCAAAAACATATAGTATATTGCACCGTCCTGAGGTGGGCTGGTTGAACTGGCAGTTGCTCTTTTTGCTGCCAACAAAGCCTCCCTGTGACTTGCACTCTGGATAGTTGCCCACAATGTGACGCCTTGATGCTGATGCCTTGCTCAAACAAAGGTCAGTACTTGCCAGAATCTTTGGCTGCCATTTAACAAACCTGCAACAACTCCTTTACAGAGCAATGAAAGTCCTCCCGCATTCATTTTGAGCGTATGTGGTTTATTCGCGCTTCAGCCTCTGTGAGCCAACAAGCGAGTTTAGTTTTAAGTCTGGAATATTCTGTCTTATCAAAAATGATTTGCTCTGTGCCAAATCTGCCGAGCCGGTCATAATTGCCACATGAAACGTGTCACATGACCCTCTCATTTGTTTTCCCACAGAGATGAGTGAGGCGGAGCAGGTGCCCGAGGACATGCCTGCATGCCACGATGATGAGCCCGGGGATTCAGGTTAGATTTGTAGCGACCTAGTAAATTAAAAATGTGCTTATGAACTGTAGTGCCACATTTTTAAAAAAGTTAGTGTCAGCACTTGTGTGTGTTTAACACAAATTTGTTCTGGAGACAACATGGAAATGTATCATTCATCACACACAGATGTTTACATAATCCTTTTAATAGCAGTTAAATGTTGTCTGATCCACCAACAATTGTCTTTTGAGTTGCACGCCCTGGAAGTTAGTTCTATTCATAGTCAGTTTACTACAGATTATATCTGTCTTCAGTCTCTGTTCAGCGTTATATCATTGAGATCTGTTTTGTGTGTCGTCACAACAATAGAGCCTGTTGTTTGCTCACGAACAACAGCATGCACTTGCAAGTTAAGTGTATGTATTGAGGTTAAAACTTTGTTCTGCTCTCCATAAAAAAAGGCAGCAGCTAGAATTTTAAGCACATTTTAAAATAAAAAATTACACAAATTAATATGTAAGAATTGACAGAAAAAAAGTATTTTTTTAGGGGTGGGATTCGATTAAAAAAAGAATCGAATTAATTACAGAATTAGTGATTAATGTCAATTAATCGCAGTTTAATGGTACAAGAATATTTGCTACAAATGGCACATTTTTCAATTTGAATGAATTTGGTATATTACTGAATCAAATGATGACAAAATATTGTTCATTTTGCATCACTTTGCCAATTGCACAATAAATCACAATGGTGGCTTTATTCAAGTTTTTATATCACCTTATTTAAACCAATATAATATACTTAATTCTGAGCAATTGTTTGGCATTAGTATTTATGGATTCATCTGACTGTAATGTAACTACTATGAAGAGTGTCGCAGAAATATGTTGGCTATATTTCTCTCTCTATTATGATTTGTTTTAGCCCAGTAAAAGGCTGAAGCAATATGAAGCATAGTGCTTAACTCTCTACAAGTTTGAACCGATCTTCTTCTCCATCAGCCAAAGACCATCCTCAGCCACAGCCGGGCATGTTGGGCAGACTGGCGGGCGGCTTATACGGTGCCACCAAAGGGGCTCTAGGAGCCACAATCGAGGGTGTCACCTGGGTCGGAGGAAAGGGTCTGGACCTGACCAAGAGTGCCGTGAGCACCGTAGTTTCTGTGCCTGCCGCCGGCGTGGGCCTGGTCAAAGGCGGCGCCAGCGCATTAGCCGGTGGAGTGACGGCCGTGGGCTCCGCGGTGGCCAGCAAAGTTCCGATAGGAGGCAAAAAGAAAGACAAGTCTGACTGACGGATGAATGAGCCGTTCGACGCACACACTCACCACAGCATCCGGTCTGAGACGGCTGAGCAGGAAAACTTGTGCATGTTTTAATCTGGGGTCTGTGTTTACAATTCTTCTTCAGCTTCTGTTTTTATATACATACAAATGTTGTGTGTACATGTACTCTTCAACTTTGTGTCAAGGAAGTGTAAAGCAACAGCTTCCGGTGACTGTGATCTGTCGCAAATGAAAGCAGTCTTGAATGTCAGCGCCTGCTTTTCTATTAAACAATTTTGTAGTTCGTATTCGGGACCACGAGTGCTGTAGAGAGAGGCATGAAAAAGGCACCTTATGCGAGACTAACAATTTACATCATGATGGATGCTATAACTGACAACACCAACCAGGACCGCCTGCAGATTCTGTGGGTTTTCTAGTTACTGGTCTGCACTGGTCACAGTCTTTTCTACTTATGAAGCTGCCATTGCTGAAAGTAGACTGTCTCTCTGCGACCAGAAAACGACACCAATACATTTTTTTAACCTGGTTGAATCAGTCATTGTGGTCTAGAGCGCCCTCTGGTGTCATCGAATAAGCTGGTTTAAAGACACAACAGAAGTTCAATGGAAAGCTTTGGTCAGTTATGCAATGTAAGAATGCGAGTTTAGACATTTCTGTCCCTGATAAGTATTGGATGATCCAGGTGGAGTGAAATGAACTTGCTTCTACTTGTTCTGAAACATTTCTCCCCCTGCGCAGTCATTGGTTACATTCTGTACGATGCCAGGATTTCACCTTGCATTTTTTTAACAGTCATCTAAATCTGTCGACACAAAAACATGGATGATGAGTTGAGCTGTTACGGAGAGCTTGTTATTATCAGTGTTTTGTTTGGGAAATGAGAGTTGATGTATTCGAGCCTTGAAATAAAAGTTGATGCAGTGTGTGTGTGAGATGTGGATCTGTGTGTTGGTGTCAATAATTGTTTTCTTCTTTTCCCCTTTGCCATGACTCTTCAGATGAGCACTGCTGCAGGATTGGTTACCTTTAATCCACATGGGGGCAAATAAATCCACATAAATAAGCTGTTTCCATCTAGCACAGCTGATGTGGTCGAGTCAACGTGCAAAACAAACCTTGCAGCTAACATGTTGAATTTATTCCAAAACTATAATAAGTATTGTATATTCAAAGTCACAGTTGAAAATAAGACTTCAAAGCTCAGCAGTGGAAGTGATCTGAGTTTAACATCCAGCCTGTGGACAAGGGAACCTTTTCCATGGTCACTGTGATCCCTGTTTTGCTGACTTGCTGCTTTATTGGCATGTTGGTCCTTAAGATGGGCCTCTTAGTGACATTCGCCCTGAATGGCCAACTGCACTTTCACCAATAACTTCATATTTACATTCATTTAGGTGCAAATGGATGTTATTTTTTAGCATGATATGAAGAATGTGGCTGTGTACGCTCATTTAAAAAAAAAAAATAGGCACATTAGCAGGACTTGGTCAACATTGGTGCATTCAATATGACAGCCAGCCTTTAAACTTCCTGCACAGTGTTTCCCAGAGGCATCATCATATATATATATATATATATAGAGAGAGAGAGAGAGATAGATAGATAGATAGATAGGTAGATAGATTTTTAATAATCTTACCAGTCAGAAGTAGAAAAAATAACTTACTCTAGATGTCTTATTAGGGACCCCTACTATGTTTTACCACCCAAAATGTAAATGTCATGCAGTCCGGGGGTAACCCTATATTTGAATTTTTTCATTAATTTTTTTAAATTTAAAAACTATTATCGTATAATCCAATTCGCTGATGAGAAAAAGACCTGGTCAACTGACGTTAGAGCTTCCAGCCTGAGGTCACGGGAACCTTTTGCTAGGTCGCTGTGTTCCCTGGTTTGTGCAGTTGTTTGCTTTATTGGTCCGATCGACCTCTATTGATCCTTCATGAACTACACTTGACAATCAACAACCTCTGTACCAAACAGACTTTTGAATCTCTCTGGACTTCACAGGATAATCATAACAAGCTTTAATGATAATGTTGCAGTCAATGTCAGAGCATAAAGAGAACGGGATCATACCAAATACAGAATTGAGAAGCAGCACTATCTAGTTACAGCATACTCATTAAGTTAAGTCTCCATAACTGTATTAAATGTATTATCAACATTCATGTATTTTAATATATGTTGAATAACAGTTTCAGTTTTATGGTGATTTATGATGTAAACAATAATCGTCTCATTGACTGCAACAGTCTCAAAATGATGTAGCCCAGTCATTGCACTTCCTTCTTGGAGCACACTTTTGTACACGAGGTGTGTGTGTACATGTATAGTATTCTTCTATGGGCCAATCTTTGACAAGACATTTATCTTGTGAGGATGTTAGATAAGGTTTCGAGGGTAACATTTTTATTTATTTATTTAGGTTTGGTTCAGAGTCCTGTTTAAGGGCAGACATTTTTTTCAGATGGTTAGGTTTAAGGTGAGAGGCTGGGGAACACATTATGACCTTGAGAGGTCCTCGCAAAAATAGAGATACCAACATGAGTGTGTAGATTTATTTTATCTATGACTGTGAGGACCAATTATTGGCAAAACACCTCCTTGTGAGGGTTTGAGGTTGAAGACTGTGTAGGTTATTATAATGGGGTTCAGGTTTGGTTAAGGGTCATGGCTTTGGTCATCTGTCATGGATGGTTACGTTCAGGGTGAGAGGCTGAGGAAAGCATTATATCATTGAGAGTCTGGTGGGAGAAAACCAGTGGCATTGTTAACAAAAAATAAATAATTTTTAAACCGATAATGATTGATGGAATTTAAAATAAAAAAAACTACGTATGATATAAACCCTCTCCATGTTTGAGAAGAAACTGCAAACGTCATTATTCCGTCTTTGGCACAATTTATTTTGCATGTTAAGCGTTTAGCGTTCCGTTTAAACTGCAATCCTCACAGGACATTTGCTCTTCAAGCTGAAAGTTTACTCTTTTGATTCACTGGCGGAACGTATGACCACGGGACCAATGGAGACGACAACCTTGGCCTCATTCATATGCTCGGAAACCTCCACATCTCGCCCTGCAAACAAGGTCATGGTTGTTTTTGTCAGTTGCACATGAATGCGAAGACTAGTGAGTGAATCCTTACTTTGTCTGTGGCAGGACGGCTGGCAGGAGCGGCCGCTACCAGGGGAGCACACGGCGGTGCTGCAGTGGATGTACACCTGAACACCAAGTAAAAACATTAAAGGCCCATCCTGAAAAGTACTCAGACGGAGAATACTTCAAAATACCTGTGTCCTCAAAGGCTCCAGGGAGCTAGTGTCCACAAAGGTAAACATTCTAAAGATGAAACGCCTGTAATGATTTGGGAATTGCACACCCGAGGACATGCCAACAGGAACCAGTGACGACAAGTAGCGGTCGCTGGTGTATGGACATCTGTGGAACATGACATTGATGTATGAATAGAAGGGATTCAGTTTTTGAACTGTACTTCATGTGTTAGGCACCCATCAACCAGAAGGTTCCACTGAGGCAAGGTGTGAGGATCTGGATTGGTGGTGGTCCAGCAGCGGCCAAGGGTCAAAACAAGGCTGGGATCTGTTTTCTCCAGGAGCTGCACTTCCACATATACGGGATCCCTCAGTACTTTGGTCACCGGATAGTCACTCTGCACGTAGAAGGAGTTGTAGGCCGCTTCGACTGTGCCAGTGAGATCAGATCAGTCAGGTATCATTCTGGATATTTGCATGTTGAATGCAAAACTCACCCTCGTTACAACCCTTAGCATTGCACTCTCCATTCCCAAGCCTCAGTGCCACTCTGATGGGCCCAAATTCGGCCACTGACAGCGGTGGGGTGAGTATTGGGAAGACCTCCACTACCACCGTTTCAACAGACGTACCCACATACCGACACTGGAACATCAAACTGAGGAGCGAAAGAGTTTCACGAATGGTTTGATGGTTCCAACGACTCACACTTACTCATAGTGGGTATCTCTGGTGATGACGCCGAAAGGCCCGACGCCAACTTCCAACGATGAAAACATTCTGTTCTCATAGATTATAACTCCTGGCTCCTCCTGCGAGTATTAAAAGAAATATTGGTTGAGGCGATACAAATCTCTGAGAGGCCATTCTTTGTAGAAAGAAGATCACCATGACAACAGCGCCACAGCTGGTAACTGGGAACTGGTAGATGGCGAAGGCGGAGTTGGACGCAACATGAGTGCAACCATGCCCTCCAGCCAGCAGCGAGATGGATTCAAGGTCAATGTTGGGCAAAGTGGCATCTCTGGCCACGACCACGATGAACTGGCCGTCCTTGGTGCACTGCACGGTCACTGGAGGCACAACATCAGATGCACATATTGCCATCCCAGTCTTTTTCATGAAAATGCAACACGTGCTGGGCTCCTTGCCCCTACAATGAATTTGAGAGATATCTATGAGAAGGAGAAGGTCCTGTTATTAACTTACCAGCTTTTCCAAAATAGCACTGGTGCCCATCGTGGCAGCAGCTGATAGCTTCACAATGAGCAGCAGATATTCCAGCACCGCCGCATGGAACTCTCTGTCCTTCCGCAATGTTGCAACTGTCAAAGGTAGGTTGCTGAGGGATGCCAGTTTGTGACACAAAAGATGTTTGTGGCTGATGGGGTTGCTGCGGATGTTGCGGTTGCTGTGGATTATGGGGCTTCTGTGGCTGATGGGGTTGCTGCGGATGTTGCGGTTGCTGTGGATTATGGGGCTTCTGTGGCTGATGGGGTTGCTGCGGATGTTGCGGTTGCTGTGGATTATGGGGCTTCTGTGGCTGATGGGGTTGCTGTGGACTATGGGGCTTCTGTGGCTGATGGGGTTGCTGTGGATATTGGGGTTGCTGTGGATTATGGGGCTTCTGTGGCTGATGGGGTTGCTGTGGCTGATGGGGTTGCTGTGGATATTGGGGTTGCTGTGGATTATGGGGCTTCTGTGGCTGATGGGGTTGCTGTGGCTGATGGGGTTGCTGTGGATATTGGGGTTGCTGTGGATGTTGGGGTTGCTGTGGATTATGGGGCGTCTGTGGCTGATGTGGTTGATGGGGTTGCTGTGGATTATGGGGCTTCTGTGGCTGATGGGGTTGCTGTGGCTGATGGGGTTGCTGTGGCTGATGGGGTTGCTGTGGTTGATGGGGTTGTTGTGAATGTTGCGGTTGCTGGGCTTCCTCAGGTTTCTGTGGAAAATGGGGGTTCTGTTGCTGAGACAGAAAATTAATTGCACGTGGTGAAATCGGTACCTTTGGCACTTGGGGTGAGTGATATTTTGGGGAAGATGGCCGTTGAAAAGTAAGTCTTGACAGATATTGAGGTTGGAAATTTTGAGAAGCCTGTGGTGGGAAAGGTGCTGAGAATTGTTGAGAATGTTGTGGGCCGTGTGGTTGCTGGGGAACCTTTGGTGAAGAGGGAGGTGGGACCTGTGGTTGTTGAGGAGCCTGCTGCTGTGGGTTTGTGGGAAACTGATTAACCTGTGGTTGCTGAGCAACTGGTTGCTGCGGCTGCTGTTGATGATATTTAGGAACCTGTGGTTGCTGCGCGACCTTTGGTGGAGGAGGATGTGGAAGCTGTGGTTCCTGAGGAGCTGGTTGCTGTGGCTGTTTAGGATATTGAGGGAAATGCGGTGGCGGAGGAGCTGGTTGCTGTGGCTGTTTAGGATATTGAGGGACCTGTGGTGGCGGAGGAGCTGGTTGCTGTGGCTGTTTAGGATATTGAGGGACCTGGGGTGGCAGAGGAGCTGGTTGCTGTGGCTGTTTAGGAAATTGAGGGACCTGTGGTGGCGGAGGACCTGGTTGCTGTGGCTGTTTAGGATATTGAGGGACCTGGGGTGGCAGAGGAGCTGGTTGCTGTGGCTGTTTATGATATTGAGGGACCTGTGGTTGTTGAGGAGCTGGTTGCTGTGGCTGTTTAGGATATTGAGGGAAATGCGGTGGCTGAGGAGCTGGTTGATGTGGCTGTTTAGGAAATTGAGGGGCCTGTGGTGGCGGAGGAGCTGGTTGCTGTGGCTGTTTAGGAAATTGAGGGACCTGGGGTGGCAGAGGAGCTGGTTGCTGTGGCTGCTTAGGAAATTGAGGGACCTGGGGTGGCAGAGGAGCTGGTTGCTGTGGCTGTTTAGGAAATTGAGGGACCTGCGGTTGCTGAGGAGCTGGTTGCTGTGGTTGTTTAGGATATTGAGGGACCTGCGGTTGCTGAGGAGCTGGTTGCTGTGGTTGTTTAGGATATTGAGGGACCTGTGGTTGCTGAGGAGCTGGTTGCTGTGGCTGTTTAGGATATTGAGGGACCTGGGGTGGCAGAGGAGCTGGTTGCTGTGGCTGTTTAGGAAATTGAGGGACCTGGGGTGGCAGAGGAGCTGGTTGCTGTGGCTGTTTAGGATATTGAGGGACCTGGGGTGGCAGAGGAGCTGGTTGCTGTGGCTGTTTAGGATATTGAGGGACCTGTGGTTGCTGAGGAGCTGGTTGCTGTGGCTGTTTTGAAAATCGGTGGACCAGCGGCTGCTGAGGAGCTGGTTGCTGTGGTTGTTCAGGAAATTGGCTTTGTGGTTGCTGAGGAGCTGGTTGATGCGGCCGTTCATAATATTGTTGAAACAGAGGCTGTTGTTGAGGAACTTTTGGCGATGAAGGAGGAGGCCCATGTGGAGCTGGTTTCTGTGACTGATACACATGGGCTTGCTGGGGACCTTGTTGCTGAGAGTGATGCACCTGTGGTTGCTGAGGTGCTAGTTGATGCTGTTGATAATGTTGCTGAACTGGGGCTTGCTGTGGAGCATAGAGAATAGTGAGAAGCCAGCTGTTCGGATTGATATTGCAAGAGTGGTGTTGTTACCTGTGAGCCGTCATCCAGCTCGAAGGTTTCTTTTTGTTGAAGAATCGATGCCCATGGTGGGTATTGAATCGGTGTCAGCTGGCTGTAGTATGTGGTATACTGAGCTTCTACATCCACCAAAACTTGGCTCCACAGCAGCGCTAATGCCAGAACAATCCCTGCAATCCCTTCCTTCGCCATCCCAACCGTGTTACCGAGACAGAACCACAGTCTTTATAATAGATGTTTCTATCTATATATGATGCGATTTCTTTGTCTTTACAGACTCCACCTCTCTAAATGAAAAAGAGCAAATCAGAAAGGAGCCACTTTCCCAAGGCCTCTGATGAAACAGTTTGACACGAGCAGTGAGCAAATGGCATTCAACTATTCTTTTGACAACCTGAACTTGTTGCCACTAAAACACTCCCAAAGGTCTCTGTAACCTTAAAGGTTCAGCCAAATGTTTATTTATTGTGTAATGTTCCCTTTTATTTGTTCATTTGGCAGCTGGAAAAATATCTAAATGCTCCATTTCCAAGTCACTTTTTTAAGTTACCAACATCACTCTGTCCTTTCACCCTGTCATATCACACAAAATGTGCTTCATATTTCATATTATCATATTAATATAGATACTTTACTGGTTTCTACACCACATACTTTGTTGGATAAATCTGAAGAACTTCAGTATTGAACTATAATGTGCCATTATCTTGGTAACGGTTTCCTACATGCAGTGATCCGGGTCAGCAAAATGGAATGAATATTATTAAAGATGTATTGCTCATGGAGTGTTAGTCATTAGAAGACCAGTCTCCCTCTGCTGGTCATTAACGACTGTCTTCTTCCTGCAGCAGATGATGACTGAAATTTGTATTTCAAGACTCACTGGTGTCATTGTCCGTGCCAAAACTCTTCATGTGAGAGCCTCAACCACATGCTAAATAAATGCTGTTTCTGTCCATAATTCTGCATTATTTTTGTGCCGACAGCATGTTGTTAAGAATTCTATCAAATAACAAGCCTATTCATTTATTTTTATACAACAAAAAAACTTTTTAGTTTTAAAAAGTAGAGCGCTTATTTGCAGATTGGACTATTCCTTCAAAAAGCTCCAACTTACCCAACTACATATCCCATAATGCCATTCGGTCACTGAGTCACTGAGGTCCGCACCGCAAGAGCGACCGTGTGGGAACAGGAGCGGACTTTCCCTGGCTGCAATGTCCGTATCGTCCCGTCTGAGCCCCGAGCCCTGCACCATGAGGAGAATACCACCGGAGAGCAGACGAGGTAATGGTTGAGCTAACGTGTGACCTATTATTCTGGAGAATAGTTGCATGTCATTCCCACTTAACTCCTGCGTTTAAATCAAGCGACTCCAGCAGACTTGCCCTTCATTGAGAACGAAAGGATTTAAAATCATACCAATAAATATTAAAAGAACAATCCAGATTTATTCGATGCCAGAATGGAAACGTGCATGTATGACTTCCTGAATAGCTTTTAAATGAAGGACATAATTTAAGGAAACAGGTTTTACTTGTTTTTTAAACTGTTCTACCTTGACTTCATTGTGTATTTTGCGTTTAGCATTATGGTTACCTAAGACTTCAGCTAAAATGCCCTTCACTACTTTTGTTCTTATAAAAAAAAACAATACAATTTGATATTTGGGGGCTTTACTGAAATCCTTTTTCTGCTGAATAACATCCATCGTCTCAAATGTCACGTGGGATTTACTTAGCGTGTGTGTGCGCCTTTTAAAACAGGTGCAAACTGCTGGAGACATGGAGACAACTTGTTATTCCTTCCCAGCCTTTAGGACCATAACATTGGACAGCACAACTGAAAAATTGCTGTCAATGAAAGAATGAATGCGTGAACACAATGCCAGTGTTTTCCACTCATTCAACAGCAGGAGTGATAACACAAAATATGAGGTGACGCCATCACTCCTTCGTGCCTGCAAGATTTTTGTTTATTTATTTATTTTCATCTCCAAAAGCAACCTACAGTGCAGCCATTATTGAAATAGACCACCTATTAATAATAGTAATGACCTTTGAAAAGCTTATTGATTGCCACTGACTTCACTGTCTGAGCAGAAGCTGGATCATATTGTCACATATGAAATTATTTACTCAGTATTTTATTGCTGTAGAACTGCTTTAAAAAGCTCTGAAAGGGTTTTGCTTTCTTGGCGCCAAAAGCAAGCAAGCTCTTACACAAAGCAGCGCTTAAAGAAAGGGGAAATAAAACTATAGGTTAGCTAGTGCTGAAAACTGCAAAAAGGGAAGTCAGTGAGCCATGGACCGCATGATTTCAGTTTTCTTTGCATGAGTTGTGGTCGTGAGAATCGAAGACCAGAGGGAGTTAACTTTTGATCTTCACCCAGGAACCCTGGTTGAGCACACTGTGTTTCCACGGTGAGTGTGTCAGGTCTTGACCTTGAAGGCTAACGCTGCAAATAAATGAAATCAAATCTAATAATGACACTTGGAAGTCTTGAGAAATGGAAGATTGGGAATCACTGGTGAAAGTGTTATTCTTATGTACTGGTAACTACCATGCGCAGATGTTTCCATGGATCCAGGCCATCCTGCAGATCCCGGCCATGACCAGAAACCCAGTTCTTCAGGGGCTCACACTTACTCACCCCTGCTTTACTGTAAATGCGCTACAATATGTGCGAGTAAAGGCCCTGCAGCACTTGCTTGTGAGTACCAGACATAAGTGCGTCGAATGTTAACCGACCTGAGCGTGTTGTTGTTGATTGTTGCAGGCCCAAGCTGTTATGTTTGTGAAGAGGGCTGGGAAGAGCTGCCCAGCAGCAGGACCCTCCGAGCAGAGAACCAAGTGGAAGCTAACAAACTGGCCAACAACTACAGAGTAAGCTCTCAATAGTAGGCACTGTCCAGATGTGCAAGCAGGCTCATGGCGTTCCCTGTGCCAGTTTGGTTTCAGAAAATGGAAGAGTCATGTGACGGAGCGGCCATTTGAGGATCGGTCTGAGGTGGTGAAGGAGCTCTACTCCGAGCTGAACGTCATCAAACCTGATGTTGCCCCAGGTAGCCAGATCACCATATACTGATGCATTGTAATATGTCTCGGAGCATCAGGATTTTCTTTCACTGGCTGCTTTCAAATCTGCGTTTTTGTGTCGACCTTGTTTCAGGTCGTCCCATCACTTGTGGAAATGTGGCGTACGTGATTCTCTTTGGCTGGTGGGTGGCTGTGATGTACCTGCTGGTTAGTGTTCTGATGTTTATCTCCGTCGTCGGCGTCAGTTACGGTGAGCGGGAAGTCGGAGCATGACTGTTGAGGATGACATTTGACCGTGTTTTATGTTTTTTGTTCTAGGAAAGCTTTGCTGGAAGTTGTCCTGCTACTTCCTGTGGCCGTTTGGAAAATCCATCCATGAGGTAAGTCTTAGTGACGCATGACGCCTTCTGGTTCCATGTCACTCTACAGTTGTCTGTAGTAGGGATGCTCCGATCAGGGTTTTTGCTGCCGATCACCGATACCAATCACATGGATTGACAAATTTGTTGTCAAGATGATGAGATGTCCTGAGCACATGATATGAAAACATTAAATCATTTTAATTCACACCTTTTAATATATCTCTTCAAGAAGGCAAAAAGAAGAAGAATGCAGCAACTATGATGTCAAAAGGACAATTGAAAAACATTTAATTTGATGTGAGACGTTGCAGTTTGGTGAGTCTTTTGAGACTATGCTATGTCCGTGACATATTTACATACTGGCCACTTGTAGTGGGACTCCGAGACAGAGAGCACTGCGTTTATGAAAGTTGCGCTCCGGGAGTTTTCAAAAGTTTCAGATCCATCCCATCTCCAAAACTTCGACAGACTCGGTCGTTTCCACCTCTGCATAAACAACACCGGAGAAAGACTGGGCATCTCTTGCCGGAGGGTGTTGCTATGTGTCAGCTGCGCTAACAGCCTGCTGCAGAGGAACCAGCGGTCTCACTTTCATGAGCCCAGAAAACTCTCAGTGCGCCGTCAGGTGCTGGAGCTTTAAATGGCGTGTTTAATTTGAAGGCACTGCATAGCATTGTCCCATGTATGTGCTACAGAAAGCAACTTTACATGACAGATTGAAAGAACTTTCACGGAGCAGGAGAGTAGGGAGGAGCCGATGCAGCACAACCAGCAGGGCTGTCACACGTGATCGGTTGTTGTGATTGGCAATGACAGGCAGTGATCGGCATTCACCGATCACGCTCAGATCGGCTGATCAGGATCTTTGACCGATGATCGGAGCATCTCTAGGTCTGTACCCTCAGCCCCCCAAAAAAGGGCTTTCACTGGGAATTTATGTTTTGACTTGTGTTCCTGATGAATAGCTCTGTAGAGCACAGCCTCACAGTGTCCTGCAGACCTGTCTTGAAACAGAAAAGCATCTAACATCCTACACACAAACAGAGCATATGATTGTAGTCCACATCTACTCTCTAAATTGCCTGAAGTTTCCAAAGTTGGTAATAAAATATGCTGCTATTATACAGTAAATAGCAGCAATTATAATCAAGGTTCATCCAGGATATTGCTACCATCCCTTGAGGGTGAATCATTTGCTGCTGTGGTTTCTTAGAAGCGGAAGTCTTGCTTTGGCTTTAAATTCTTGTCAAGTCTGCAACACTTCCTTTCCGTAAGAGACCAGTTTTGGGGTTATGTGGCAGCAAGATTAAAAAGCAACTGAACTATTTTACAGGGAAGGACAAGAGATGCTAAGTTGGTCTGAAATATCTCTTGCAAGGAAGGCAGAGGCCTTACTCACGACACGGCTCTGTGCTGATTCCGGTTCCCGTGTACGGTTTTCAGGAGCCTGGAAAGTCGGTTTGCGGCTGTTGAAATACACCCCCATGTATCACCGTGCGTCCGTTCACTCGTGAAAATGACTACCAAGTCCTTGTCTGATTGGCCGTTGACACCAGTGCCGGTCACTGGTTTCCTTGTAACCATGACAGTGATCACTAGACACGCTCCCCTCCTTTGGACCCAGGTGGCTCTTATGAGGACCAGCTCCTTCCAGCCCTGGAGAAGTACTTTCCAGCCTCTTCCATCTGACCTTGGACCTGCCAACAAGTTGCATGTCTGCTCAGGCCTTCAGTGTCTGCTTCAACTGAGACAAGCAGAACATGCCATGTTGACATTTTTTAAGCCAAATCATTATGTCATAAAAATATTTACTCTGTCACTTGATAGCCACACAAATTAGCAGTTATAGTGTTTGTGACCCACTTCCTGTCAGAGGTTGAACTACCTCCTATTTTTCTTGCAATAATCTGCTGACAATAATACATGTACAGTACTTGATAGTTAAGGAAAACTGTCATAAATAAAGAGCACTGAATATGAGATCTATGTATTTGTAAACTGACTTGGTAATGTTAGACTTTTTAAACCTTATGATGGTGTGATTTTAGGATCTGTTCTGTGTTGCTCCAGATTGGGAAAACAATAAGACGATGTTGTGATCGGACGCCGGACTGTGAGTGTCTCAGGGAGGAGGAAGACCACGCGTCTATTCTGCTGCCCCCACCGACAGAGCCGTCCTTCCCAGTAGCTCCAGGACGAGCAGCTCCTTCACCTTACTGGGTAGCACCCTGTTTGTACCTGATGGTGTTGTCTGAGAAGCGGAGTAAAAGCCTGGCTTTTATTTGCATTGGTCAGCATCGCTTCTCCACCTACGTGTGGCTGCTTCTGGGGTTCACTCCACTGCTGGTCGTCCACGCTCTGGTCTGCTTCCTCGCCTGGATCTTGATCTTTACCATCCCTGTGGCCAAAATGAACGCTCGCACTCTCAGCGTGGTTCTCCTCCTGCCCCCCGAGGATGTGTATGTCTCAACCTCCTCCGAAAAAACGGCAAGAACAAAAATGTGAAATTTACTTTTGTTTTAAAAATGACTTTGAACTCTGTCTTTTTTAATGTTGGACTGCAGAGTCGTAGCCATGACAACAGAGCGCTGCTGTGCTGCTACAACGCCGTGAACTGGTACTACTACAAGTACACAGTCGATGGCATCAACGTGTTTGCTGTCAGTATCCTTTGAAACAACGCACTCAAATATTAATACATGTTAATAGTGTGTGGTTTCACACATTGCTTCCACCACGGTGACGTCTTTGACCACCCTCTCAGACCTGCTTCCTCTGGTCATCATCGCTCTGGTGATGGGTTACACTGATACAGAAAACCACTACACCAGCCCTGAAGTCAAATTTGCTATAGCTTTGGGATCCATCATACCTCTGTCCTACTACATTGGTATGGGCATAGCCAGGTGAGACTCTTGTAGCTCCCAGATGGATCTTCTCATGTTCATGTGCCCTCACGTTTGTCCACAGCATCTCCGCGCAGAGCAACTTCGCTGTGGGAGCTGTGGTCAACGCCACCTTCGGCTCCATCACCGAGTTGACTTTTTACATCACGGCCTTGCTCAAGGGTCACCAGGCGGCCAATATGTGTCTGCAGGAGGTGGTGAAGTCGGCATTGACTGGAACACTTCTTGGCTGCATCCTCTTCATCCCTGTGAGTCAACCTTTTTATCTTAAGTCGTCGTACAAACTCACGACAGTTCTCTAGCACAGTGTTTTTCAACCGGGGTCTGATCTGTCCGTCAGTCAAAGCAGCGCTGCTGTGGTGCGTGGCGCTCCTCTTCCCACACACTCACAGAAGAAACTGAAGAAGCCGCTCACATGCGCAACATCCAGCTGTTCTTAAACCTGATGCGCCTCTAACTTGACCACACATTTCCACCACAGAACCATGGAGGGAGGGATCCTTGGGAGGGACACGCAACACTAAAGACAGTCTGCACCGCAGAGCTATCGGAGCTAACGGCTAACGTGACGTCTCACTTCAAAACCTTATTGACACTTATGGACAGTCAAAGTTTGCTCTGTGGTTTAAAAGTTGGCAAAAACTAAATGCACAATCAAATAAATGCGCTCCAAAGTGTAAAGTGAGAAAGAATAATTATTTTTATGAAGCAAGTTCAGCAAAGAATGTTAAGGAATGAATAACAATATGCAAAAATATGCATAAAATCATGTAAAAGAGAAGTGATAAAAGCGAAGCAGTTATATAAAGTAAGAAAATACATAAAGAAATCATGATATATTTTGCCATGTTGCCCACCCCTTTCTGGACACATTTGAAACAAACATTTTCTGCAATTTGATTCTGCAAATATCATGGCAAAATAACAACCGAGTGTCAGTAGCTACAGTTTTTCACAAATGAATAGGGATTTTCTATCGGACTTTAAGCACAAGTGCACTTTGGCCGAGGTTCCTTTGGTCGTGAGCCTCGGGATTTTTTTAATGAACCGGGTGACGTGGCTAGAAAAAGGTTGAAAAAAGCACTGCTCTAGCCTGCACTGTTGCTCACAGGGCGATTGTTTCTTCCTCCATCATATTGTGTTGGAGCATGTCACCCTACTTCTCCTTTCTACACTTCCCATTTGGAGTTGCCTCCACCTTAACCAGTATTGACCATCCAACCTAGTCACATCTGTCTTTCTCCTCATTTACACATCCTTGAACCTCATTGATCTTCCTCCTCTTCGCTGTCACTCTCCTCGCTAAACCACTCATTTATAATGTCGTCTTTTACTGTCACTTCCAAGAACTGACAACCAAAGTATCCTAATCTCCTCCAACTCCTGATCTCCACCTCAGGTCACCTGTCAGTCGTACCTGTACGTGCCACCCTGCCTGCACTCTCTTCTTCATCTCACTTGGTCTCTGTCCATCACCCAGCATGGTTAACCCTACATACCTTGCACTAGCATCACCCCCTGCGTCTTCACCCACCCTCTTACTAATATCAGTTGTTTCCAAAGGCAACAACTCATTGCCTCAAACTGACAAGTCTGTCTTGTCAGGGCATCTGTATGGTGATCGGAGGCCTGCGACACAGTGAGCAGCGATTCAGCAGTCGCTGCACAGGAGTGAGCTCCTCGCTGCTCTTCATCTCTGTAGGAGGTAAGTGGCTGCTGACGGCAGCTGTGTCAGAGGATCACCGCTGAGCAACAGCTGTCCTTCTCAGTCAACATTTAGAAATCGGGTCACAAATGAAGTGTTTGAAAATAATGGGTTAGTAAAGTGCTTCATACACCAGTTCTTTCACATGCTATTAACATGCATCATTGTATTCAGATGAAATGGTGGGTGGAATGTTTCACTTTGGAATCGGTCAGGCCACTACAATGTTGGTGAGTGTGTTGTATGTAAACACCAGACTGCTGAGTGAAGAGCTCTTTCGGCGCATTTATTTGACTTTGAAGAAGCTTGGTTCTGTTTGGCGCAGGTCAGAGCGTTAGAGATTATGACCCAACCGGTTAGGCGACTGAGAGAAGGGGGTTTCTGAGGGTTGGTTGTTTGCTCACATAGTTGACTCTTATACTGCATGACTCATGATAGAGTTGGAAATCATTGACATAACTGTTATGGTTTTGATTTTCCTCAATTTCCCCGCAGGTGTCTTTGCCCCGACGCTGTTCTCCAAGGCTTATGGAAACCTGGTGTGTAACTCCTGCAGCAACGCCACTGGCGGGAGCAGCAGTGCCACGTTTGTCTGCAAAAACTGTCATTATGATCTGGTCAGCTTTCACTCCTCTGTCCAGTTTCTGCTGTAAAGTTTCAAACCTGTTTTTTCTCTGACTTGACAGAGCAACGGTACGCTGTTCCGTGACCATGTTGAGTAAGGAAATATTTCCTATTTTTTTATGCATGTGTGTTACAATATATGAGTCAGTTCTGGCCTTCACTCACTCCAGTTTTCACCTTAAAACTTTTTTTTTGCTAATTTACATATAGTGAGTATCACAAACAAAAACTAGGGAAGCTAACACAAAAAAGGAGTCCATTAAATTGAAAAATCAAATGAGGAATGGTCTGTCAAAGCATTGCTCAGTACACACGGTCGCCCTGAAGCTCTCTAAAACAGCGGCCTTAGATTTGTCCTTTTGTTTGTGCGCAGGCCTTTGGTGTACTCTGTGTCGGCCCTCCTGCCAGCCGCCTACCTCATCGGACTGATCTTCACTCTGAAGACTCATTCCCATATTTATGACGTCCATGTTGAAGGCGGAGAAGGTGAGAGGATGTGTCCTTAAAAGCAGAGCTTTCTCAACACGAGTCTATGTCCAGCACAGGGCCACCATGGCGCAGTGGCCCACTGGTCAAGGTGGAGGTCTTTAGCCATCCTTCTTGTGGCCACTGTGCTGACCTCTGCCTGTGCTGACCTCATCACTGAGCACATTCAGCCAATCCTGAACCAGCCCAACATCTCCCAGGTCAGAGCCTTCACCTGGCCTCTTCCTTGTCCTTTCTCAGCTCATCCCTCTTTCTGTTGGCAGTATTTCATTGGGGTCACTGTGCTGGCGATGGCGCCTGAAATCCCGGAGATAGTTAATGGCATCCAGTTTGCTCTCCAGAACAACATCAGTCTCAGGTATCGTGGTGAGATCAGGGTGGACCCAGAAGAGACGTCTCAATCTTGTCTGTTTCTCAGCCTGCAGGTGGGAAGCTGCATCGCAGTCCAAGTCTGCATGCTGCAGATCCCAATCCTGGTCTTGTTCAATGCCATTTACGTAAGAGACGCAAAACTTGGCCCGTTTCTTTGGTGTGTCGGCTGACATCTCCTGCTTTTATTTCCTCAGGATGTTGGATTTGTGCTCCTGTTTAGCGACTTGCACCTTTGGGCGAGCATCTTCAGTGTCATCCTTGTCAACTACATTTTCATGGATGGGAAGTCGGATTATTTTCAGGGTACGCTCAACACGAGAATAATTCAAATGAATGTGTTTCACTCCATCCGCCATATCCCGCTCACACACTGACCTTCTCTCATGCTTACTATCACTGTCCCACAGTTGTAATCCACTTCCACCACTCCATCTCCCATAATGCACTGCAACAGTTGAACTTCTTATAACAGTACTATGGGGCTCTGCTTAAAATCATGGAGTGTCATTTGTCATTTTCATCTGTTAGCTGTTCACTGACAGGACAATGTCATCTGTTGCCGGCCCCTCAACCTTCTCCCTCCTTGTGTGTGCAGGTACCGCACTGGTGGTGGTCTATCTCATCCTTCTGGCTCTTTACTTCTATGCTCCCTCGCCGACAAACTGTTGAAGAGGATGTTAATGAGACACAAAGCCACATATTTATTAAGTGTAGGACAACAGAAGTGGTTAAAGCTGCAGCGTCAAGATAAGGACCAGGGAGCTACACCCCACCGTCTCTCCTCCCAGCCTGCCAGTCGTGACCTCAGTTCAAAAATGTCATGCTAAGGATGAGGACAGTGATGCCTTCTGGTGTGTCAACAAACAGTGTGTGAAGTCATAGTCCCGCTTGCTGCTGCTGACCATGGTCAGATTGAGTCATGAGCCATCTGTTTATCTCACGCTCCATCCATCCCCCTGCTCTGTTTGGCCTAAGGCCTCCACGTGGGGCAGGAAACTCTTCCCCCACGAGAAGTGGACAACCTCATTGTTAATCTGGAATTAACAGAGAAAGTGTTTTTTTAACAAATATATATTACAAGTGACATGTCTAGCTTTTCGTGTTGATCTTTTAAGATGCAGTCTCTATGCACAAATGTGGATTCCAATAGCTTTTCTTTGTCTTTGGTGTTGAGTTTCACACAAGAAAATCAGCTGCCTGTGTTTTTTATTGTTTGTACAGAGCATTAAATACATTACTATCACAGTAACTTGGGAAACATTCAGCTTTTCTTTCAGTTCACATGCATGCATGACTTACTGACATGCAGAACATCATCCAAATTTTATTAACGTCAAAAAAACAAAAAAATGAAGGCAGCACCAGAAGTAAATCTGATCTGTTGAAGACAGTTGAAGAACAAAAATGATTTGATTACAGAGTAGCACCGGTCCATCTTGTTCTCCTGTCTCAGTGTTGTTCTAGTTACACAGCCTTAAGAAGTCCACCAGTAAAAAGCAAATGAAAACAATTGGATTTGACCTATATTTTAATATAAGAAGTAAATTAGCCTGTTGTATTAAAACACAGCAATAAAACCAGTAAGAAAAACGCAAAGATTGGCATTTGCTTGATTGAGTTGTTAGTGTGAAGCTTGGTGTTTACATCAGTAAGAAGTGTAGTGAAGTTAAGAAACTTAAAGGCTCAGGGTGAACGGTACACGGACAAGGCCACAAATCCAAAATTCAAATGAATTTGAGAAAAAACAAAACAATAGAGGCACTTGTAAACAAGATCGAATGTGGCTCTTGGTGTGTTAAGACTCAGTAAAAAGGAAGTGATATTCAGTATCTAACACAAACAATGGACACATTTGAATCCTGAAACATTTCTGCTTTGAGTGTACACCTTGCTACTAATTCATGAGAACAACAAAGAGTAGGCAGCTAACCAGTAGACAGACAGGAATGGGTTCAGTGAAAGTGTCTTCATGTGTAGAATTAAAAATATATTTTCCTCCTTCAATGACAATGATTAGATCTTTGCAAAACTCATGATACACGACAGCATTGAAGAGTAAAAGCATGCCAAAGACAGATCACAGTGGCTTCTAAAAAAAAAAAAAAAAAAGACAAAGAGGAACAAGTCCAGCCGTTCACAAGAATCCAACAGTGCATGTGAAAATATCCACTTTAAGATGTCCCGGTCTTTTCAAGATCTCAGGAGTCAGTGCTGTTGGTTTATAAAAAGGCTCTATTTGAGTCGTTGAATCAGCGTGTGTGTGAGTCCCAGGCTGAGCAGCTGAAGGTTTGACAGCTGAGATAAGTGAGGGAAGCACTTGAGCAGTCTCTCCCAGGTCAGCTCCAGCAGGCTCGGCACCACCAGCCACACTTTGTAGAGGGAGCTGGTTCTTCTGTTTCCGGACATGTTGACCACCCCGCCATGGACATACATGCAGCCAGCCTGGAGGAGGGGAATGAGAGTACAAAAGTTAGGTGGGACCATTTTAGAATAGGATGATGACTCAGCACGACACAATGCACCAGTGTATGGAGGCTGGATCAGTCAAGACAGTTCATCTGCTCACCGGAGTGACAGCAGCACAGTGGAAGTAAGCTGGTTCTGGCATGACAGCTGGTAGTTTGGTCCACTGAAAGGTCAGGAGGTTTAGCTTCCAGACATCCGGAAGGATCAGCTCTCCATTGTAACCACCACAGATGAAAACCTCTGGAGAAGCAGACATTCTTAATAATAAAACTGCCATGGGTGCGTCACATTTTTTAAAAAATCTTGCTTACCGCGTTTGACCTGGACACAGCTATGGCACCGACGTGCAGCGGGATATCCTGCCGATAGAGGGGACAGTGACATCAATAATCCACATATATAACATTGGTCCAACAACAAGTATGTCCCTGCTATAGTCAGTAAATAGCATATTCATTGAGGATTCTGAAATACTTCATCAAAAGCTGGAGCTTTTAATCTGGTCCTGGATCCGCTCCTTGCCTTATCTCATGCTGGGAAAGAACTAAAACCCCCACAGGACCTTTTTCAGAAGCTGCCAACACTTCCTCAATTGCACCCTCTGTACACAGAAGAGCAGAAGATCAACTTCAAGCCCCTCCAGCAGCGTGAAGGAACAGCAATCCGCTTCTATTGGTGATGACTAATGGGGGGGCATTTGGGAAATTCCAGTAGACTTCTCTTATCACTAGTGCAATGAAGTAACTCATCTATACCTCCACAAACTGATCCATATTGATTTTGAGACTTAAACCCACATGTACTCACCTATTCTTGGGTGTGGTTTTGTGAGGATTTCTTCCCAGTAATTTGTCTCCAAGTTGTACGCATGGATCTAAGGAAGGCAACACAGTAATCTCCGCTTCAACATCACTTTCCACGTTCACAAACTCCTCACCTTATCAAGGGAATATGACGTCCAGGAAGTCCCGCCTCCTAGAATGTATATTCGGTGCTCATCGTGCGCAATCTCATGTCTGTACCTGTGAAGCACCAGGCTCTTCAACTTCAACGTCTCATGTTACTCAGTCATCGGGGCTCACCTTTCCTCAGGTAGATCGGTAGGTGCGTTATTTGGTTTAAGATGTGTCCACTCTCGGGTGGTCAAGTCCAGCCTGTGCAGGTCAGTGCTGTAGATATAACCCGTTGTTCCCCCGAACACATACAGGAAGTCGTTTATGATGACCATCGCCTGCCGGTTTAGAAGAGAGTTGTTAAATAACACGGCGACTGAATGACAGATGCAGCAGGAAAACGGTGACCTGGCCGTAAATCTTGTTGGGCTTCTTTCCTCTGCAATTCAGCAGGTTCCAACGTTTGTACTGGACGTTGCAGACATGGACGTCATGACCATTGTTTTCACCAAACGGGATTCCTGTTCCGCCAAAGACTAGAAGGTTGCTGCCATGAAAAACAGCTGGACAACAGAAAAAAGGGGAAAAAGTCACTGTTCTGCCTGAATTAAAGACAACTTTGTTCACTTCCTATAGCAATATACAATGATTTATTCAAATTCAAACATCACTTGAATTTAAAAAAAGTGAGACATACATATGATCATATCATAAAATACTGGATTAAATCACCAGCTATGCACAAGGGAAGTGAATGAGAAGCCCACAGCTACCACAAAGCACATGTAAAAAAGCCTAACCCGATTGGCGAGTCTCACCTGACATCGAGGCCAACTCTGTGGGCATATAACCTTCCGTCTGCACCTTCTGCCAGGTGCTAGTGGCGAAATGAAAGCGCCAAAGCTCCCTGAAGAGTGGATAGAACTCGTTCTCTGAACCTCCCGCTTCTTCATAGTTTGGGTTGTAGCCGCCAAAAAGATACAAATTGGTGCTGTCTGCCACACAGCGGTGACCACTTCGGGCCGGGGGGACACAAAGTCCTGCAGCAGAAGTCAAAAACAAGATGGATTATTATTTGAAAACAAGGCATTTGTGAATATGTGGATAAAACTGTGCACTGACAACCACACCTTCTCTTAGAAACCTGTTAGGAATCCGAAGGTTGAGGGAGGTAGGAGAGAATGGTCGCCGGGCGTGCAGCCATCGTGTCCGCTTCTTAGTGACTGCAAGTAAATAACCACACGCCCAGAGAGGTAAGAGTGTCACTCCTTAATTTAACTTCAACAGAACCGTAACTGGGTCAGGCTTTCCAAACATCCCCTTTCCCCGGCCGTTCAAACTCTAAGATACTCGAGCCTTGTTATCAAAAACTAAATAAATAATATGTTTTTTTTTTATCACGACACTGATGCTCTGTTTGTCCTTCCGTCTTCTCCAGGTTGAACCGTCCTGGAAGAAAGACAGTCACCAGAGGATGAACTACACCACAGAAACAGATAATAGAACAGGATGAGTCCAACTTTTGTTGAAGGCAAATAACCTACAGAAGTTATAAATAAAAACATTTAATCGACTTTACTTTCATTGATAAAGTTGCAGTGGTTTGTGGTCCACATTTGACCTGTAAATTTGTCCTGTTCATAACACAAACGTTAGCTTAGCAGCAAATGGCACAGTACAGCGGTGTAAGGGGGGGGGTCGAACTGTGATAGAGGATGCTCTCGATAGCGAAGTTTTCGCAGACAAATAGATAAAGACGTGCGCGTTGGCGAAGCAACGGTCCTTTATTTATTTGATAGCAACGTTAGCCGATAATAGCCAGGCGGCTTCCGTAGCAGCGGTTGCTAGCTGTAGTTCGAGTATACGTTTAAAATGGCAGGCACGCTGTGGCGGATGACTTCCTAGATGGTATTACCGAGGACATCGGAGTAGATCTGACACTTGTGCGTGTGCTCCAACGACTTCGTCTCGATCTCTTGACAAACCTGATTCTGGGATCTGTGGCCTCCACGACAGTTTCTCGAACTTATTGAGCTGGTTGAAGGGGTCGTCCCACTCGGCTGACATCTTCACTCCCTCCACGGGCCGAGAGAGGCTTGGCACACGGTTTCAGTGGACAATTCAAAGTGTTCAGAAAAATGTTTTGCTAGCAGCAGATTCCCGCAATCACAACATCATTACGACGCAACCGTCCTCACCTGCTCCAGGCTGCGGCGTCACCCACCCATGTGATCGGCTCTGACCAATCAAAGGCTGCGACGTCGCAACGTCATCGTCTGGAGCCACATGGATTTGTTTATAAAAGAACTGCGGTTGCGAGCTGCAGTATCTGCCCTGTCGTTTCAAAATGTATAACCGCGACGTTCAAAACGACCACTCTGTGTCTACGTTCACGCACCATGTGACAAGATTAACTGCAGCCCGTTCTGAAATCGAATGTCCCCAGGTTCTAATTGATGTTGCTGAACAAGAAGGTAACCGTTTTCAAGGAATCGCCTTGATTTGCCTTCAGTCTGTATTGGAAAAGCCAGTTTTCCAATCCATGAATACACATTTTATTTCGCACAGAACATGCAGAATGACTAGTAAATGACACATAATGGGTGTTACCTGATATTCCATAGATCCAAAAGGAATAGCTTTGGAAAACCCTGGTTATTTCCATTCAAATGGGGTTTCACCTGTAAGGGATGAGTATTTGAGAGATGTGCAGCAGATGTGTGTTGTGAACATGAACATTTTACTGGTTCAGTGTGAATGTTGTTCACTCATATTTTTAGACCCCATCTGCTAGCAGATGTTTGATTCTCTTAGTGTATCAAGAGGACAAGGCCAGACAAAGAGAATTTCACAGCACAGACTTGCTGAAAATGTTAATGTGGCTGACTGTTCTCAGCACAAAAAAGCAGTTTGGACATCCCACAAATATAGTTCCTTACGAACGCAGCACTTTTCAAGAGGGAATTTATCAATGAGTAAAATATATGTCCATGAACAACAGTTGCCAAAGTATAGACTAACTTCATGCTACATCTGTTGCGAAACCTAACTGAAATACCACGTTACTATCTAATGTAGTTGAAACTATCATTTACAGCAACCCAGTTTATTGATGAGTCCAATAATATGGTAGTTGAGTCGATATATTTGATCTATCTTCAACTGTCTCCTAACCTAGCGCAACAAAATCTTTAGTTGAGCTGGAAAAAAAAGTCATTCATTTTCCACTGGATGTGTAACTTGAACCAGACTGTTTCTGGAACAGCTTTTGATGGCACAGTAAACAGAAATATTTCTAACTAAAGATACATATGAACAACACTAATAATAATTACAACAAAGGAGATCAATTTGCTTTAACTTTTGAAGATAACATTTAAATGTCAAACGCTTTTTAAATGCCTGTGGAAATTTAACCCTAACCCTAACCAATATTTACCTTATCAAAGTGGCAACATAAACAATTTTACTGTATTATTTATGTTGATGCAGCTTGATTTAAAATAACTGCTACTGTATGTAAGTTTGCTTTTGTGGTGTTTTGTTTATATCAGCTAATATGTATGACCTTTTTGTCCCTGGCTGATAGAGTAAAGGAGAGCAAACATTCAGTTTCAACGAAAGCATCCCAAGAATGATTAACACAATTTGTCCCTTGAGTGCCACAAGGCGGTCATTGATTTTTTTAAGATTGGGCCACTTCTGTCTTTGTTTCAAGAGGTAACCGTCGCTCTCCTTTTGATATACATTCCCTCTTAATAGTTTAATTTTGTGTGTAGGGGAAAACATTGTATCACGGAAGGTCACAAGTTCTAAATGTCATCATCATGTTGGACGGTTTGGCCCATCTGAACCATGAAAATCGTCTGCATACTTCCAGTGAAGAGGTTCCTTTTTACTTGGTAAGAGGACAAATATTTGTTGAACCTGTGCTTTCTTAACAGTAGCAAACACAAGCAATATCTGTGGGAAGACCTTGAAACATCATCAATCTTTTATTACTTTTGCTTACTACTGCACTCTTACTATGTTTGCTAAACCTTAACTTTGTTTTGTGCTGCACCTGGTTTCTAGGAATTACTTGCGAGGTCACTGCAAATATCTGATAATGACTGTATTATCTGTATTTTACTGCAATTTGTATGTTGAGCAGCAAGCAGTTGCCTATTATTCACTGCTAAACACATCGTGGCTGAGCACATTTACCAACTAGTGGTTATTTAATTATGAATTTGAATTGCAGGATGACTTCTCAACATTTATCGCTATTTTAGCCTTTCACTATCGGACAGCGAGATCAGAAGGGGAATATAATTCTTTCTCTTTGGTCTTTAAACTCTTCAACGGCAGTTGAATGACTTGCCTTATTTGCGGCATTTCTTGGTGAGAAGAGTCCAATCGATGACATGGACGGTTGTACACCTTGTGAGACCATTTCCACTTGTAGCTGTGTTCTTGGGTTCAAAAATAGATCAGAAGTAGTTGTGAAACAATTTGCATGTAATGTTCCAGAATATAGATAAGGTTAAGATAAAAGGTATATTTACTGTCAAATTGGCCTTGCATATAGAGATTGAAATGTCATTACTTGGCAACCCGGGCAATGACATGTAAGACACTAGAACTATGTATAAAATACAACATAAATAACAAAAAACAATTCCTGCAACCTTCCACGTTGTGGAGAATTCCCATTTCTATGGATTGAGGATGTGTTTTCCACTTCATATTTATATGAAAGCCTGTGTGTTGTCCACTAGAGAAGTCGAGAAAGTATAAATAAAATGTGAACAAAGGACTGGGTGATTCGATGACCGTTCTCATGTATGATTCATAGTTTTTGGTGAAAGCAGAATACACAACTTTGGCCTCAGCCTTTCAGTGGGTTCATTGTTACATAGATCTAGATGGTGTAGAGCAGCACGCTGCTAGTACTTTCGTTTCCAAACCGTAAAAAAGGCATTATAACGCGGTGGACGCCAAATAATGGAGCTAAAATAAAACAGTCCATTCGAATAAGCAGTTTGTTTAATGCTAAATTCTTGCCACAAAGCAGAGCTCGAGCAGCGTGTTGTTGTATATCTATACCAGAGTCCCTCCTCTATGAGGCTGGAGGTTGAGTCTTCAGGACGGGACACAACTAGGTAGAGCTGGTCAGAGGAACATCCACCGAGAGAAGACAAGTGGGCGATGTTGCAGCTAAGACCCTATTCGTGGACATTTTGGAAAGACTGTTGATACAGTCCAGAGGGACCGTCGGTGTTTTCACAAAGAACGGCGGAGTGGCAGTCCACTAACGAGTCTGTATTTTTAGCTCACTTCAGAAAGGAATACAAAAATGTCGTCTCCAAGTCCGGGCAAGAGGCGAATGGACACCGACGTGGTGAAACTGTATCCTTTTGACACGAATACGCGCAAACGTGCAGTATCAGCTACTGTTTCTGCATCAATCCAGCTAGTATTGGTTATTGTGCGAGCTACAGTCTGGCAATTGTTGGTGTACATGATGTTGCTACTAGCAGTGCGTCGTTGATATATTCTGTAAAAAAGTGGTTAACACGTTGGTATGGATCTGAATCTGGTTACTTTGGCTGAAATAAACGGTGGCACGTAGTTCGCTGCCTGTCGAGTCCTCAGAATGGCGAGCAAACTACACAGTCCGTGTGATTTGTGTGAGCCAGCGTTAGCATTAGCTGTGCTACTTGTTTGGCTCGAGATCTGTCGCAACACTGTTAGCTCTGTTAGCTACTGCTAGATGGCGATCGTTGAGATTATCAGCAATATATGTGTAGTGCAAAACTCAGTGCATTGACAACACAACTCGAAGGCCTGGCTCACACTTTCATGTGCTTTGTTCACGAGCATTTTGTGAATAGACACAAGGGGTTTCTTAAAATGAAAACGTTTCCTGCCACCACCAAGTCAAGACGGTAAAAAAATGACAAAGCACATTAGTTTAAAACACACATTAAAAATGTGACTTTTAATGGTCTGTGATGAAAACATCCACCAGCATATAACCAAATGTAAAGAATTATATTTCTGATAAGTAATATGGATGCTTGTATGATTGAATAATGTAGGTCATTTTGGTCGAGTTTTCACTACCATTTTAGTTTACGATGAAACTAAAATGGTAGTGTATTTAATTCTGTTTTTCACGGACACTGCTCTGCTTCTGTCCTGAATAATGCATTGGGAAAGCGAGTTGTTTCCCCTCCTCTACATTTTCCCTCCTTAACATTTTATTGCTATTTTATCCCGACGTATTTTAATCGTTATGTTTGTTAAGTTTGGGTGTAGGATTTTCTGAGCAACGTGAGCACAATTGTTTTGTTTTGGTCCTGCAGCTTGATACTGCGCTCTGATTGGTCAGTCTGTTACCATCCGGAACATGGTAGAGGGCGGGGCTTCACACACAGCTGATCGAGGAACAACAACATGCAGCCAGTCCCAGTGTCAGAGGCCCTCACTCTGACTCGATAAACGGGTTTCAGGCTTTTCCCGAGCCGAGTTTACACTGGGCAGAAACTTGTTTTAAAGTCATTGATAAATGTGGTTTATTAGTCTAAAAATCGTTTCATAAAAAAACAGGCCATTTGCATGAATTGTCAACTTGCATACTGCTGTTGCATGCATGTATGTATTAGATTTAAATGATGTGCATTAATAGAATTATTGAACTTTAGATACTGCTTTATTTACTTTAATTATTAAACACGTTTTGAGTTACTGTTGTCTGCATTAAGATATGTACTTTTTTTTTACCAAAATTATAACTCTGGAGCAGATTACTGAAATCTGTCGGAGTAGGAGCCTTCAAATGCATGAAGAAACCATATGTAATTACATATAGGTTAAATCTGTGTCTCTGTTAACCTTTGCTAGGTTTACGACCAGTCTCTTGGATAAGATGCATGTTGTGTATGTAAATGACAATGAATGAGATAATCTAGAAACGTTCTTGGTTATCTTTGTTGGCATAGAGGATCATGACTCAGGTTACTCTGAAATTCACATGAACTATAAAAAGGCAGTTAAGTTTCAGGGCAAATCAGAATCGAGATGCAGATCAACGAGTTGCCCTTGTTCAATATTTGATCAACGTCGCATGTGTGTATCATGTATCAAATCCAAGCGGCAAGACATTTAAGTTTCCGTGCTTTGATGCGTAAACAGTGAGATGGTAGTTGAGCATCAGACAGTCCCCAAATGAACAGTTTACATTTTCAAATGTCTGGCGGCGACACACTGAGGGCTTTTGTTAAAGGTTTCTCTTGTGTAATTGTGTTACTCTCCACTGAGCACGGCTTGTTTGGCCTTTGGTTTCTATGGATAACCCAGAGGGAGAAGCAGAACAGAGATGCACATTTTTGCTACCCGATTCTCTAACAGGTTTATTTATAGAACCAGTTGCCTTGGATGTTTTTCTGTTAGTAGTTAAGATTCAGGTTTTCTGTTGAGTGACTGAGCTTCAGTTTCACGGTTTTTATCTGTTGTGGATAAAACTGCTACATGAGCATGTGCATTTCAAGCTACACTGGTAACAATAACCACATGATACATGATCTCAATGCTCTGCACTAACTAGTTGAAACATGTTCCTGTAGCTTTACGACCTAAAAGTTTGTCACAAGTCTCTCACAGTCACAGCGGTCTGTGACTATGACACATCCTCTCCAGCCCAGTCACATTCCAACTGCCACTGCTGCACCATACCTCAGAAACGTTCCAATTATGTCATTGCTAATAAGGCATGCTTTGTTTCAGATGAATTACAACTTTCGCACCAAATAATGAAATGTGATCGAAGAGGAACCAAACTGGTTTCAGTAGTCTACTGCGATCCTCAACAACCATTCACTGATGAAGTGTCTGTGTAAGACATCAGTGTCATTATTGATCCACTCATTGACCCCGGTGTTAAGCAGCTGCTCTCCATGACAGTGGACAATAAGAGAGGGCATCTTGTCTATGTATTTGAGCCAGTTGCCATGTTGGTTTCTTTTGTTGTCTGACTTCGGTGGTGACCTTTCCTTAACTGGACATCTCAGCATTGAAAGCAAGCACGAGGTGACAATCCTCAGCGGTCTGAATGAGTTTGTGGTCAAGTTCCACGGACCTCCAGGAAGTAAGTCCACAGGTTTTTCATCCATTTTTCACATCATGCACCCAACAAATGTCCTCTCAGAGGGAGTTCTTGTGAACCATCAGTAACGTATGCTTGTCTGCAGCACCGTACGAGGGAGGTGTCTGGAAGGTTCGCGTGGATCTACCCGATAAATACCCCTTCAAGTCCCCTTCAATAGGTATGTGGCAGCTTTGTTTTTTCGGCTTGTTTTTCTGTTTTTAACCAATATTTATTGTTTGTCTTGGCAGGATTTATGAATAAAATCTTTCATCCTAACATTGATGAAGCGTGAGTACAAATCTTTTTGTATTAGATACTAAGATGTTATTTTTCATGACAAGTTACTGCGTTACATACCGTCTTCAGCAACTGTCTGGTCTAAGTTCAACTCTTATAACCTGAAAGTGATAGCAATGAATGACATACAAACCAAATGTGTCTCCTAATGCTTTATATTTCGTGCATCTTTTCTCAGGTCAGGAACAGTGTGTTTAGATGTCATTAACCAAACATGGACAGCGCTCTATGGTAAGTCCGTGCGTAACTTCGGGCGTTTAACGTCGCATTTTCACTGGTCAAGAGGGATGAAAAGCACCTTCTTCCTTGGAGGAGCATCTTCAGGCAGAGCACCTTTAATCAGCTTACATGTTGGTGATGACTGCTGCTTGTACAGAGGTCAGACATGGCGCACTGACAGATAAGAAGGCTCTTAGCTGTGTGGATCTACACACAAACACACCTTCAGGTGAACCGTCTGTCCTTGAAGGACTTAATAATTTGCCCAGTACTTGTATTCACTGGATGTGTGGGGGATTTTGCCATTCATTTTCAATTCATTGCGTGCTTATTTGCTGCTCTAGTAGCTGTTTTTTGCATTACATCTGGTGTATGGGTTACCAAGTTACTGACTCAGCAATTAGTAACGGCTGGAAAAAAGCCTCTTCAGCAAATGGTGACATCAAAATGTTCTTATCCTGAAACCCTGGCCATCGCAGGGAACTTTGTTTCACTGGTCAATGTACTGAAATGACTGAAATAGACAGAAAGCCAAAAATAACAGGGTGTTTCTCCCGCACAGTCAGTGACCAGTTACAGAAGTTTGGGCCATACAGAGGCCATGTTATCAGACTCTTCTGAATTTAGCACAGACCACTGCTAATATTGTCCACTGTGAGTGTCACAGGTGTCTGAAAAAGAAATGCCTGTCAGTTGCAGGTTGGTTTGTGTTTCACAAGGATGTGGCTTCATTACTTATATAAAACACAATCCAGCCACATTTGCTGCGGTTCCTTATCTGATTCTCTTTGTCCCCGTGATGCCTCTTTTTTTTTTAACAACCCTTGCATGTCGATGGCCCGACTTCAATTATAAAGTCGCAGGCTTTTAGGTAGGATTTTGAAACGCAGCGTCCAAAACCCCCGCCTCCAACCCATAACTCCGCCCCCTCCGGGAGCGCCAAATATTCCTCTGATTCAAAAGCAATGAGTTAGTTTTGTAAATGGTTGTTTTGCAGTTTAGACGCCCTCTAGCTCAAAGCCTGCACAGTCGTTTCAGATATCAGTTCAAGCTTGTATGAGATGTGCTGTGATGGAAATCACTGTCTTCTTATCGCAGTACCCAGAAGCTAATCGTCTTAAAAGAATGAGTCACTGGCTGCTTTCCAGGACTGAATGATTATTACAGTGTTATGACTCCACTTGAAACCATAGATGGGGGAGCTACAAGTGTTTACAAATGTTCACGTGAGACCTGTTGACTTGATAACATATATACCACAGGCGTTTGAAAAAATTGCATGTTGTGGTCCTCAGTTTCTCGCATCTTTATTCCACCAGATCTCACCAACATCTTTGAGTCGTTCCTGCCTCAGCTGCTCGCCTACCCCAACCCCATTGATCCTCTCAACGGGGACGCGGCCGCCATGTACCTTCACCGACCAGAGGATTATAAACATAAAATTAAAGGTATTTCACCTCAACTCCTTTATTAAACCCTAAGAAGTTTGAACAGTCTGTAAAATGCCAGGGTTTTGTCTGGTTCCGTCCTCAGAGTACATCCAGAAGTACGCCACAGAAGAGGCCCTAAAGGAGCAGGAGGAAGGAGGCGGCGACTCCTCTTCTGAGAGCTCCATGTCAGACTTTTCCGAGGACGAGGCTCAGGACATGGAGTTGTAGTGAAGGGAGAAACCTCATCCCTTCACCTGGCAACAGACAGTCGTTTGCTGATGAGCAGAAACTTAGTGCTATATTCATATTTAAACGAGACAATTTTTTTACAGCAACACACGGATTTTTATCGCGACATGAGGATTTGCAGTACAATATTGCTCAAATATTAACCTTTATCTAGGATTTCAAGACCACCTGCCTACATCCGGCACCGAAACTGCAGTAAGACAAAAAAAAAAAACAACAAAAAAAAGGCTGAACTTGAGCCAAGTCCACTTCTGCCATGTGGCTTTTCTCTCCACCGTTGACCAGGATCCTTCACTCATGGAGGGAGGCAGCGAGCCGATGTGGACTCAAACAAAAGTGAGGATTCTGAAAGTGACCTGATCATTTCAGCGCTGCCCGGAGGCGCCGCCGTCGCTGGAGGCGGCAGACTCAGCTGCAGCAGTCGATCCTGGTGTAGATACTGTGTGTGCAGACTGACCCACAGACACACAGCGTATGAAGATTCGACACAACAGGCCGCAGCATGTGTGTGTGAGTGTGTGTGTGTGTGCAGGAATCTCGGTGTGTTTTCATTCACGCGTGCGCCTGCATGAATGTAATCCAGTCAAGAGGTAACCTGTGTTGTTCTGAGCTCACAATCATGATCATCCACACCTAGTTCCTCCTCCTCTCCGTTTTAGGAAAGTGTTTGTCATTCTCTGAATATCTTTGTATATTGTGGCATGACACAGACGTCCAGTTGTGTTGAGTTTGTGGAGTTTTAGACGTGGGGGGAGGGGGGGCCGGGCTGTCCGCGGGCCCTCTCTGACCTGGAGTGCGGGATGTTTAACCCAGGTCCGTGTTGAATTATTGAACTTGTTAACTTTGCCTATTGCTTGTGTTGAACTATACTAGGTGTTTGACTTGTGTAGGGGTAGGTCGTTCCTTTGCAGGTGTTGAACCATGACCTTTGGTTTGATACGCACTAGTTTCAAAACTAATCGTCCTGTAAAGATGAGAACTGATGCATCTTCGCTCGTAGGATGAGTCGTCGTCAGTCCAATCCTCCAAAGACATGTTGCACCCCCTCCTTTTTTTATGCAATCGTGTCCACGTTTATCATCGTAACACGTGTTACTTTGTCGATCAAAAGTGCTCTTTGTCTCGGCCATTCAACGTTACAACAGCCTGTTTTTGTTTCCATGCTGTTGATGGCTTGTTGCTTTACAATTTGGTGGGACCAAATTGAGTCAAAAAAAAAAAACAAACAAACCTACACAAACAATATCCACTTCATCTCCAAGATTGATAGTTTACATTGAATGTGGAGGAAAGACAAATGTGAGTGTTAAGGTGTGGTTACAGTTTTCCTCCTGAATTACCTCACACAGACACCAGATGCAGCAAGGAGGCGTTACCATAGCAGTGATGAGTCATGATGGTATATTAGTTTGTGTTTAAGCTTGAACATAGTATGTTTGTATCACACCAGTTTGCATTAGGAGGCTTTTTTTTATTTTTCAAGGAAACAAAACATTAGCGCCAAGCAGGCTTTTCTTTGGTGAAACACTGACAGCTGTGTTTAAATATATGTTGGCATCACATCCAGAAAGATTTTAAGTGTGGCTGAAAGTTTGTGGGAGGAAATTGTTTAGAGTTTGACATAAAAAAGTAACATCTTCCTGATGGTTCAAATGACAAATTGCTGTCCTGATATTCAAGTCTGCTTAGTTCGTAGCAACACATGATGTCATTTTCCAAAAAAGAAGAGGAAACCCTGTCTAACCTTATTTGCATCACCTGGATCTATCGGTGTTTAACATTTTATTAATCACGTGATTTGATGCCTATCATTTGTTTTTATTTCTGTCTTTTAAACCCGAAGTCCAGGATACCGGTGGAGATGACCCTGATTTTTTTTAAGGCAAAAAATAAATGTGCTTCCCTTGTAACTTGAAGAAATAAATGATAACAAAAATGTGTGAGTTTGTCATTCGCACAGGCTTCGACGGCCTCTCATGCGGTTTCCATACTGTCCACTAGGCGGCAGGCTTCATCAATCCAGGGGCCGGAGCTTATCTCAATGACACAGTACTAAATGTGGTACAGGTACATTTTGGAAGACGGACGGCTGATTCATGAATTTAATTGGCAAAATATGAGAACTGCGACTGTGATGATAGTCTTTTGAGATCCACAAAATGGTTCCACTGAAAGCTGGTTTTGGATCTCTAACATTTTACATGACTTGTATTTTGTTACTGAACTGCAAACGTGATATTTTAAGACACGATTCACCTACAGCCATGTCCCCACACTTCACACATGAAAACAATACGCCTTCGGCAGAAATACAAAATAGGCTCCCAAAAGTGTCTTTGTAAAAATACTTTTTCTTTGTTAAAATCTATGAATATGTGAGTTTTTCCTCCAAAGAACAAACATCTATGTTGTAATATTTACAGCAAAGGTGCCAATTTGTGGACCACAGATAGGTAAGGTTGTAAGGAAGGTAGATCATGATACATTAGAGAAGCAAAAACAAACTTACACCCGACGTCCAGTAACCGCTTATCTTGCACAGCTTTGGTGTTTGCTGCTGGTAACGATGGCAGGTTGCCATAACAATGACTGTTGACTTGAAAGTATTTTCAGACTTTCCAGGGAAGTGTGTTGCTGACAGATGATGCTCAGACCCCTCTGACTCATTTCAGGCGTATTATTCCTCTGAATGCATGGGGGATGAATAGAGGCCATGGAGGCGCCTCAGATGCTGGAGCGATGCTCCTCAGACCAATGGTGCAATGATCTTATAAAATATTCATCGACGTGTTCGCTGCCTTGTTTCTATTCAGGTTTCCAGTTACAGCGGCAGTTTAATTTGGCTGCAGGCCTCTGATCGCATGCTATTGTTGTCCCTACTTAGATGAGGCAACAGCACATGTGCTTCTACCCAGATGGTTGGAAATAACAGAGTTGTGCAGCCAGAAGGTCCTCAGACCAAGTCATTCTATGTGGCCAACAAACTCAGCTTGTCTCTCGGTGAATGAATTCAGTGTATGGAAACATACAGAGCATGTCGATATTATGACCCTCAGAAATAAAAAAAAAAAATATATATTTTTTTTTTTGCACACAATGAGAAACAATCTGAAATCATCCTAAAACTATGTTAAAATGAGCTTCCAATATTTAAAAGAAATAATTTAGATTCCGGTTAGATATACATGTTGGACCGTGACTACTCTAAAATGTTTTTGTCTCACACTATATATATATAGAGAGAGAGAGCTGAGTTTGAAACCTTGGCCCAAATGGTTTAAATACTGTTTACATTACAATTAATGCCAAATTATCTACCTCATAATGGGGCAAATATATTTGTTTCATACAAACTGCTAAAATGCTATTGATTCCCACTGCCATGATGTCTCACAGTACATCTGTTAGCCTGCTATTTTCACTTTGGTTTATTTAAATAAACAACATATTCGCCCTAAAAGAGGGTCTTTAACCTCTCAAAAGCTCTGCAAAAGCAAGACAAAAAATACTATCTGCTTATGTAATGGGTGGTTCAAAATGGTGTCTCTTGAAACAGACTTGATGTAGAACACTTGGTATTAATACTATACTATAGAAGTTAATGGAGGGTAACGACAAGGCTCTGTATTTCATAAATACATAGTTAACTGATGAGCAAACACATAGAAGAGCGCCATATGAATGTCTATCGGAGTGGCACACCTGAATGACTTCACTCCGAGTGGTCCTGTTGAGTGGAGCTATTCGCGGGTAACAGGAGCAGCAGCAGCAGCAGCAGGACACGGAGCTGCTCCTCCTTCATTATGTATGGAGTCTGGACAAAAGGCTGCTCGGCTGGATTTCACTGTCAACTTTGGAAGCGCCGTAACCCAAACCAGCCGCGCTCCACTCTGACGGATCCACATCAACTGCCTCGTTTTTTCCACCTGCAATCTGTCTAATAATCACCGACAGCAGGTAAGTGAGCCGAGCCTGGAGCTGCGGCCGCGCGGGTATATAACCGGGCAAACTTTGGGTCCGGAGCCGAGGCGCACAGCAGCCACACCCGGGAGGAGGATGCTGGAGGAGGAGGAGGCGGCGGGTGGACCGAGGAGCGCGAGGTAGGTACGGAACTTAGCCTCCGACTTTTGCCGCGTTTAAATATCCGACACATTAAAAAAAAAAAAAAAAAAAAGCAAGCTGAAATTATACTTTGTCTGAGTTTTAAAAAAGTTAGTTTTCAAAACTGAAAAAGCAATTTCTTCATTTACGTGACGTCATTTCTAATATCGCGTTTTAAAATGAATCATTTTAAAGACGTTATGTAGCAGTTTTAAAACGATTCTATGGAAATTAAATACAACGTTTTTTTTTCTTATTTGATAAAAATAGAGCGTTTATATTTATTTAGTTTAGTTTTTTTTTATCTTCTGAAAGAAAGGCGTTTGGTTTTGTTTATTTATTGGAATGTATTTTCCACTTTTCACTTCTCAAGATGTTTATGTCATGAGTCTTTTCATTGTCTGGTATGTATGAATACGTTCATTTAGTTAACCGATGTTAGCCAACCAGCTCCTAAATTATTAAAAACATCTTCAGTATGTATATATATATATCTTATAATCTTCTGATAATCTTATATATTATAATGTTATAGTTAAGCTTATAAGAATGAAAACTCATATATTTAATACATTGTAGCGCTTGGGAGCAGCACAGCTTTCTATCCTGCTCTCAGGTTCGAACAGCCATGTCATATTTTCATATTAAGACAGACACACTGATCTGATGAACGTTCACAGCTTTTGTTGCGTGGGTCCGAACAGCACTAAACTCAGCGATTCTAAATTGTGAATATCTAACCTTGGAAATCCTATGTGCTGATTCAGAGGACGTCTTTTTGTCATTTGATCGCATTTCTTCTGCCTTGGATTCGATTACAGAGCATAACCTTGTCTTGACTGATGCATCAGTACAGCAAGTGACACAGTCCTGGCATAAGTAGGTTCTTTCAGTACAAAAGAAAGACTAGATAACCTCAGAATTAAAACAAACCAAGTGAACTGTTTTCTTCCACAACAAGACTAAGTTGTGTGACTCAGTGACAAACTTAAAACACAAAAATGAGACCTTTATTTGACCTGTTTTTTAAGAGCAAAAACCCTTATGAAGGCCTTCATTATGTAACGCTGCGCACTTTTTCAATCCATAAATGTTTGGTAAGGATTCAAAATTGCGCAATAAATCCAGAAATTGAAGCGTGGGTTTGCGTTTCCAGGCGGCAGAAGGAGGATGGCGTGGATTACTACGCTGCCACTGGGCTAAGATGCTTACCAACTAATTACCTGTCCACCAGAAAATCCCCTGTCATCCAGCCCAAAAACAAGACGGGAGCCGAGGGGGATGGACACACAAGCTGTTTGACGCACCAAAAATCTATCCATTATTCATTTGTATTGAGTGTTGAAATAGCGCTACTTCTCTTCATTGATCTGAAAATGACTTCCTAATGGAGCTTTTGTTTTTGGCTTGGATCAACCCGCTCATGATGGTTTTTGGACTCTTGCGAGGTAAGCAACTGAGACAGTAATTTCTCTTTAGAAGCAAGTAGTTTTTGGAATTAACCAACTGTGATACTGACAAATAACCCAATTTTATTGCTTATATTATTTAGACATGGCTTTTTTTTAGTCTCTTCAAGCCTTTAAAAAATCCAGTAACTTCAACCTTTGTGCAGCAGTGTGATGTCTTTATCACATCAGACATCTATCCATATTATTCTGCTGATCCAAACCCGGGGGTGGAGACAATCCTAGCTGACGTTGAGTGAGACGGAAGGGACAATCCAGGACAGGTCACTAAGCTGTCACAGGTCATACAAACCGACCACACACTCATGTACACACGTTCAGCTAACACATTTAGTCATGGGGTGTTTATGGGTTGTTGTCTTGGCAAGTAGACGAGTGGCTGAAGTGCTGACCTGTTCCAGAAAGGCTGTAATGTAAAGCAACAGATTATCTATAACTATCTATATTTGCTATATTTGCATCCCAAAAACTGAACTACTTCGGTCAAGTTTCTGTCAAACCATTGATACTGGCGAGAAGCAAATGCGTTAGTATCCCCAAATCAGGCCTGTGTATCAAGCACACATGCTGACGCTCCATCCCTCTCCTTCCCTCTCCTTCCCTCTCAAGCTTTTCACTCTATTGATCAATCCCGGAAACGGGAAGATGAGCTCCGCGTTGGGACCCATTTGGAGCATCTCAAAAATCACTTAGCGCATCATTCCACACAGCCAGAATCAATGTGAGCTCTAGACGCCCGTCCAGGATAGTCAAATAATAAACCCAAAAGTGGCTCAGTGCTTTTTTTTCCGTCTGCTGACAGGGTCACAGATTTAAGACGCTCCCTGACCTTTCAGGTTTTTTACTCAGCCATGCATCAAAATAGACGTATTGGGACGGATACTACTGTGTCTCTACGGCATGTTGGATTTAGTCGTGACTGATGGTGCATGGTAAGTGTGAAGTTTATTCCTTCTTTTGTCCAACTCTGTGTGTTAGATCATGTTATCGCTGTGATGAAATGGTTATTAATTTCAAGCCATACATTTTGCGGTGTTGCTCCCTCATACTTACTTCAGTCTCATGTGTCGTGCGTCTTTTACAAAGAGGGTGATACACTGTTTTCATTGGAAAACATGCTCTCAGACAGAAACCAAAACAGGATTGAGAACATGAACTGACAGTACTGTCACCATAACATGACTCATAACCAGATTTGCTTTCTAAAACATGCCACCCTGTTTACTGTGTAAGGCGCAGCATGGACGGCTTCTGGTCTTATTTTTTTTCAGCCGCTGGGGGCCGAGGGCCAACGTGGCGAATGTTCCCGAACACCATCCTCCTGTTCTGTGTATGGCACTGGTAGAATTCACTGTCTCAGTGGACCATCAGTGAATTACCATAGGGCCATAAACAGAGCAGAGATAGATCCTCTCTTACCCAAGCGAACTTTGTCCCGGCCTACTTTGGCACTAGCACATTTTTGCTTTATTTCTCATTGTTTGAGCAATCATGTGTAGTGTCAATATAGGACGAGGCTCCGAAGCCACGGCGGGTCACGTGACCTCCCCGTCTCCGGGCGTCTTCTGTGTGATCCTTGTGAGCGCTATGGATCTGATCGATTGTGCCGTCCTTCTCAGATGTCAGCAGTTGCCATGGAGGCCCAGGCTCCGTCTCTGAGATGCCGTCTCATGTAACCTGACCTCGCGGTCCTCCCTCCCACAGGTCGGGCGCATGTGGCCCGCACACTCTCCCACAGTGTTTGGCAATGGTAGAACTCACTCTGGTGGGCTGGAAGGATCCGGTGGTTCTAGACTTGCCAACAACTGACTGAGAGCTTTAACCTGCCCTTCACCTGGACTTATCACGGGAAGAGGATTATTGTTCTTTACAAGCAGCGAGGGTGTGTTCATGCTGGGGCTGGACGTGTGAGTGACTGCAGGCAGTGCACAGAGGGGTCATCAGTGGTCATTCCCTCCTGTGCGTGCTGCAGTCTCAGAACACTGGGAAGCTCCTGGAGGGTCCAGATTGCTCCAAGAGATGTGACTTTGTGACGTCCTTCAGCACTTTCTAAAGCAGTACTGCGGATGACTCCATCCCATTTGACTCCTATTAGCTCCTCACGGGGTCATACGGTTCTATAGCCACTGTGTAATCCGAGACCCGAGGACCTGAAGGTACGAAGCGCGGCGGACTTGACAGCTGAGCCGTGACCTATAAATCCATACACAGACCATTAAGCACAGAGTCCACTATCAACGGGCCGTCAATAAATCAATAGGCTTCTGGTGTTGTCTTTTGGAGCCGGCTAGAAAGACTTCAAAGATGTCAGCGGGGTGTTTGAACACACACACATAGCCAAGCATTTTGCTCATGGGTACCACAAGAGCCAAAACATTCCCTCCTGACTCTCTGTGTGTGAACAAAACATCTCACCTCTACATTTCTGGGTAGTATTGCAATCTCTACAGGTTAAAGTACTTTGCCCCAATTGTTCCAAATACTTTCACAACTTTTTCTACTTCTGCAGGTACAGCACCTCCTCCTCCTAATTTCTACTACCATTACAACTCCTGCATCAAGTACTACTGCCAGTGTCATTGCAATGGCTCTATTTACTGAAGCTGCAAATAGTGCTGGGATTGTAATGATAATATCTATAGCAAATACTCACAATACCATTGTCTCCACAGTTACTACAAAGGCTTATAACCCAACTCCATCTACTATTAGTAGTAGCACAATGTAATTTCTGAAGTCTTCCTATAGAGCTGATACTATGACTATAGGTATTATTGCTAACACTAGTACTACTGCCTGTAACTCTTCCCACTCCAACACCAACAGATATCACTACTACAACTTGTTTTACCATCATTTTTACTACTATTACTACTGCATCTAGTACTGCTGCTGCTGATACTGGAGCATCTCTATTCACAAGAACTACTACTATAACACTATTTTCTACAAATATTTCAATGTACTTTCCTACTTCTATTACATGTACAACTCCTGATGTATTTACTATTATGATGGCTACACTGAACACAACCTCCATCAATATTCCTGAGGCCCTAAACGCATACTCCTCTGATATTGCTACTTCTATCATAGTGTGGGCGACAGACACTACTGCGATGACTAGTTCTAGTGACTATTACTTTTTGCAGGGTTGGAACTGAAGTTTGTGTTAGTATAACTACTATCATTACTATTAGTTTTACCTCTAATGCCAGTAGTTCACACCTACTGTAGTTCTAATACTATTATTCTACTATTATAGCCACAAAGGAAATTCAACGGAAACTACTATCATTGCTAGTATTGCTATATTTACAACTTCAGTCTAGCCACCTCTTACTGTAGTATTGTTCCCACAGATGCACAGCTGCTCTGCTTTACTCACTGTTAGTGCTCATCCCTACAGGGATCCTTTCATTGCCTACCACTTGTCCCAGCAAGACAGGGTCAAAGGGCAGTGGCTCTTAGCGATCACAGCCAAGAGAGGGTGGACTTGGAAAACAACAAGACTGTGATGCGTTAGTTTGGCTCCCTGGGGTTGGTGTTTAAAAGGAGTGTGATCACCTCGGTATAACTGGATGAACTCATGTTTGTTCCTAGGAATGAGTTTTTTACTGTCTCCTGAAAGGAGGAAATCTAATCCAGATACAATAAACATTACAGCAGCGATCTGTGTGTGTGGGGTGGGGGAGAGGCGGAGCTGCTGATATGTGATGATCATGTTTCAATCCAAACGGCGTGAGAGTCCATTATGGCCGACTGCAGAGGATGTGGGGTTAAATGGAGGAGGAGGAGGAGGAGGAGGAGGAGGAGGACCGACCCGCTGACAGCTGGTACCAGTGATTAGACCGTGTAGTGATGCAGGGAAGCATCAAAGCTCTTTAGGGAGAATCCCTAACAGGGAGGGAGACAAGGACACACACATACACACACACACACACACACACGGCAAATCCTGATACACACTTATTGGTAGCTAAAACTGCCTTTACTGACCACGCAGGTCCGAGCGCACACGGACCATCTGTCATTGTCAGATGCATCACTGACCGATGGATTATCAGCAGCTCCACCAGAGGACACACACACACACACACACAGACTCTACTGTAGATATACACAGTTACTCGATGTAACCTGGTGACATATGAGCAGTCAGATTAGATTCACTGTGGAAATAGGCAACTTTTCAACTGTGAGTCAGTTCACAATAGTCGCTCAAGTTTTTCTCTCCTGAACTTAGATCAAGGTTTAACAAAGCAGCAACTGAAGAAATGGCCAAATGCACCAGTGTGTGCAAACAGTAAAACAGGTGAATCTAGACACACAGAGACGCACGCACAGACTCTGGATTACAGTTAATCCAGGAACTGAGGAAGATGGGGGTTGGGGTGTATTTTTAGGCCTTTATATCAGACGCAGATCATCATTGTCCAGACTAACTGGATTTTAGTTCAGCAGTTAATTATCTTGTCTGCTTATCTTAAGGTGTTTTTCAAGTTAATTTGAAACACAATATGGGTGTTTTTTGGGTTCAGACATAATTCCAAGAGTTTTGTTGCTCGAGTAAATAACATGATTCACAAGATAAATTGAGTATGATAATGTTAAAGTGCTTATGTAAGATGTGTTTTTAAGATTTTAGCAGACAATGAGTCTTTGAGCAGGGGCAGCGTGGCAGCTTCCCACCAAGAGGGTTGTGGGTTCAACTCCAGTTTGAGACCATTTGGGTATGTGAAGAACCTGGGGATTTTACAGTATGCTCTCCCTGTGCATCTTTTTTCTTGGCACTCTGATTTCCTCCTACAGTCCAAAATCATAGAAGAGATGTCTTTTATCAAGAGTAAATGCTTAGGAAGAATAATATATGTAATATTAGTGACTAAACTTTGTCTTAAGATGGAAAGTTGCAAAAAGGAGTGTCATTGAAAAGAGTGTCATTGTTAGAGGAAAATGTATTCACAGTGTTGTTATTAATAATAATAATGCTACTATGCTTTACCAGATTCCCATGTCATACGACGGAGCTGGAGACAACCTTTTACATATTGTGTGTTCACTGGATTCTTTCTCAAAATTTGTTTGAGTTTTCTATTCTGTTCTGTTTTTTGGGGGGAGATGATATTGCTAACTCTCGCATGTTTGTATGTGCCAGCTTTCCTTCCATGTTTTTCTCACTATAATGTTGTATATCACTACTGGGTGGTGCAGGCAGTGACCCTAAAAGTGGCTAGTTGATCAACATTGTTCCACCCCCCAAAAAAACATGTTGCTAATAGGCAGAAATGTGAACTCCAAATATGTGGATAAGAGGACTTAGGGGGTTAAAATAAAAGACAAAAAAAATCAAATTCTATTTTAATAATAAGATAATAAGAATGACAATAAAAAAATGCTTACTAAAAACCCAGTGCCCGCAATTGTGATTACTAATATAAACATATAAGTTAACTTTACTATGATTTGCATTTTGTTTTAGTCAGAACACATCACTAAAATGTATTCGCAAACCAAAATGGACAAACAACTTTTGGGGTCTGGCTCCCCCTAGTGGGAGAAAGAACAAATGACACGCGCCTTTATTTGACATATTTATATTGTTTTAGTTTTCATCTATCGAAAAAAGTGAAAAAGCATTTGTTGAAGGGGTGGTCAGTGCATTTAGAAGGTTCACTACAGTACAGTATGTGTGAGGTAAATGACACGACTATTCATTGGCATCAATACATAGAAACGTGCAATCACATCAAGAAGTCAACTGTACACTTCATTTCGACTATATGTTTAAATGATGGACGGTGGCAACATGAAATCGTCGAGTCATATTCAAGTACAAGCTAGGTCGTTGCCGAAGTGGAACAGGTGAGGGCGCTATTTCTCTGCGTGCTGGAGGAAGACGTCCACTTTCCAACAGGAAGCTGATGTTAGTACCTGTTGAAGACCAGCGTGTTAGACGGCGATCGAGCGCTGGATGGGCTTGTCTCACCTGTAGTAGTTTGGTTTAAAGGGACCGTGTTTGCTGATGCCCAGATACTTGGCCTGCTCGTCCGTCAGTTCCGTCAGGTGAGCGTCAAACGCAGGCAGGTGGAGACTGGCCACATACTCGTCTGTGAGAGAAGTTTCAGTTTCATGGAAGTTTCAGTTTCATTCCCTCACATGTCGGGAAATGTCACTAACCCATCTTCTTTGGCAGAAGGTAGACGTCCTGTTTGTAACGTCCCTCCGGAGAGTTGTACAGTTCTATCAGAGCCAGCGCCTGTGAAACGCAAGAAAGAGGTGATGAGAGCTCAAGTGAGAGGTGGGTTCAGGGCTGAGATACAAACCTGGGTGGTCGCTGTGATGGAGAGGACAAAGGAGGGCACAGTGGAGCAGCTCAGGTTGAGAAGACGCCCCTAAGTGCAAATGTATTCTACAGTCAGTGACAACACCGCAAACATATGACAGCAAGGGAGATCTTCATCATTACCTCCGCCAACAGAACTATTCTCCTCCCATCAGGCCATATCACATGATCCACCTGGGGGCGCACCCGCTCCCACTTCAGCTCTGGGGTCCTCAAACTAGCCTGGAAACACATGTCTTCATGGAAACGCTTTCAACACAACGACACACAAAGCTCACTTCATCGCACCAAGTCTATCTCAGTGTTGGAGTGTCCCATGTTGCAGACGATGCAGCCGTTCTTCATCCGGTCCAGATGTTCTCGTACCACCACGTTTTTGTTACCTGCAGAGGAGCAGAGGCTGCTTCACATGCCACACATGGAATAACCTCCAATATGAAGGTCGGCGGGGTCACCTGTGCATGTGATCACCACGTCCACCTGGCGCACCACCTCACTCAGTTTGATCACTCTGAAGCCATCCATACTGAAACCAGTTGAGAGTTTCAACTCTGCTTTATACGTCAGTTATGTTGTGAAAAATACGTTTATTTTTATGTACCAGGCTTGTAGGGCGCAGATGGGGTCTGCCTCTGTCACGTAAACAATGGCCCCCAACGCTTTCAACGCTGCACAACATCCTTTACCGACCTGCAGTGGAGAGGAGAGGCTTTTTACAAGTAAAATGGAGAGTGAAATTGAACCTTTATTAATGTTTTTACCTTATATACACTTAGATATAAGCCTGTTTTTTATTACCTATAATTCTAAACATAATCCAGTCATTTTCAACTTTGTAATTCAACACTGCTGTTATTGTTAGTGACTATGTTACTAGGTTTCAACAAGATGGTTCCCTCCTTAAAAATAAAGTTGGTTAAAGTGACATTAACGTACATGCTATAGCTGTTGTTGTGGTAAACATGGAAGCAGGAGAACATAAAAAGAACCAGGTTGTGTTGTGTAAAGAGGCACTGACCTCACCGTAGCCGCACACTGACACCTGCTTCCCACCAAACATGACATCAGTTGTTCTCTTCAAGCTGAAGGACGAGAGCCGGTGGTTACTCAGAAGTCTATTCGTGTCTCTTCTGAACTCACAGCTTACCCGTCCAGTATTGACTCCTTGCAGCAGTAGAGGTTGTCGAACTTTTGCTTGGTCACTGAGTCGTTGACGTTCATGGCGGGAACACACAGCCGGCTGGCTTTTGACAGCTGGTATAATCTTAAAAGAGGGTCATGATCATTTAGTCCTTAAAGTTTTTGATCTCGGGGCCCACCTTTCCCAGAACAAATGGACCCGGGGCCCATTCAATATAACTGATTCATTAGTCTTGGTTTCATTTGTGGTCAATAACCATATTTAATCAACTTACACGTAAATAAACCAAAACCTTGTGAAATGACATGAAACCATGAGATCAGCAAAGATATAGACAACCAACCAGCAGCAGAACCCGGTGCAAGTCATATTCATCAAATTTACTGAAGAAAAAAAGGAAAAAATACACTTGATGCAAACTGTTTAGAAAATTGGAAAAACTGAATACAATTCTGAGTAAAATAATTATAATAAAACCATGTCTAAATATCATAAAATAAAAATAAAACATTTTATTTACACACCTAAGAAGATATGAGTGAAGTGTAAATAGAAGTATTACCATTTCAAAACTGCTTCAGTATGTGCTTTCATGAACAGTTTTTACTGTTGGCTGCGCCATCACTTTCTTCATCATCTTTTTTTTCAAAAACTTCTCCATAGTTGTTAACTATGACAGATTTGCAGCTGTCTAGTCAATTCAGTGACACACTACTGCCACCAAATCGTGGCTAATGTATTAAAACTGAGTGTCTCACGTCCCAAAGGTGTAAAACAAAAAACTTTAAGGAGCCCTCTAGGGGGTGCTCTGGCCCTATGGTTAAGAATCACTGATTTAGACCAACCATCCGACAGATGTTTTTGTGAGAGACTCACCTATAAACTCCGGTGACGCTTTCCTCCACGATCCCCTTGATCTTCTTGAACGTATCTGGGTATTTCTTGTAGATCCAGTGGGTCAGATCTCCACCGTCATCGAGGATCTTGAGTCACAGAGAGAGAACGGTCATGAATGCGCTTACCAACAACGTCCCAGCCTCATCCATCGAAAGTGTCACTGTACCATGTTGGGTTGCCAAGCCTCGGCACCGACGCATCGATCAATGCACCACCAGAAGTCGTCCTCCGACTCTCCCCTCCACGCGAACACTGAGATACCTGAGGATGTGTTCAGGTGGAGGTCAGAGGAGACCCATACACTGACGGGAGTGGGGAGGGGAAAGGGTTCGCCAAACCTGCTTCTGCCAAAGCTGCAGCCACTGTGTTCTGAGTGGAGAAGATGTTGCAAGCTGCCCAACGACATCGTGCCCCCAACACAGACAGAGTCTCGATCAGAACCTGAAACACCAGCAGTCACCCTCAATGGATGTGTATTGGGTTTACGTGGGACTCTCCAAGGGACAACTCAGCTCCCCACAGTTTGAGCTCTCTGTCACCAGCCAAAGCATGTGACCACAGGTGAGGATAGCAATGCAGAATAACATATGGGTTAAGACGAACCCATTGGTTCCTGATTGTCTGTTGTGACCAGCAAACAAACACTGTGCCTTTCATTCCCCTTTGAATCTTCACTTTCTTGTGTCTGTAAACGTGTTTATATATATATATATATATATATATATATATAGGGTTTCCACTACTCTGAATGTACTTGAAATTCTTATACAAATATTTTCAAGACATTAAAAGAGCTTTAGTTTAAATAAGGTTATTTAAAAACTTGAATATAGACACCATCGTGATTTATTGTGCTATTGTCAAACTGATGCAAAATAAACAATATTTTGTTGTTTAAATGTATGTGTGGGTCCATCATTTGATTCAGTAATATACCAAATTCATTCAAATTGAAAACTGTGGCAAATATTCTTACACGACTAAACAGCGATTAATTGAGATGAATTAATCACAAATTCTTTTTAAATCAAATCCCACCCCGAGTACATACATACATATATTATGATCATTAGATATATGTATATAATTTAAACAAATTAAGTAATGATATATATATAATCATTCTGAAGTGGCAACATTGGAACATAGGTGATCCGGCGCTGTGCCTACCGCCGTCTGGGCAGTGATGTGGGTGCAGCCCACCACATTGGCTCCAGCGAGGGGCTTCTCTCCTCCTGCTCTCTTCCTCAGAACCATCAAAGCCGGCATTTCTAAATGGCACACGGACAAACGTCACTTTGTTTTCCCCTCAGAAACCGACATTGACTTCTCGCACCTTGCTCTGCGATTTGTATCTCCCGCCGTCCAAACACGGCCTGCCCAATGTTCTTGATGCAGAAGTCAGAGAGGCCTCGGGTGTTCTTCTGAAGCTTCTCTCGGGGCGAGGACTCGTCCTCTGAGCTCTCGCTGCACACTTCATCGAACACAAATGAGTCTGTGATTCAGGTGAAAATGTCTTGAAGTCAGTAGCATCAGTTTAATGAGCAGAACTCGCCTGAGAAAGACTAACAGCTCTGATCAGGACTGAATTAAAGAGTCTTACTCCTCAGAGGGCTTCGTGTGGAAAGAGAACACAGCGAGGCTAATCCCTGGGGCCTGCAGTTCTCATGTTGCCGGGATAAGATCTGAATCCACTCATGTATCAGTGGCATGTGAGCAGAGCATACCTGAGCTGTGGCTGTCAGTAGACGACTGGGACATGGATCGGGACATGGAACGCCGGCCGGCCTTGATGGGACGCTGGTTGAATTCCTGTTTCTGCTCAGTGTACTGGATTTGCTGTGCGTGGAAGAGAACAAATAGCTTTCACTTCGAGGCCTGGTGACAGAATAACCACCCAAAAAAATCCAGGATTCACAAGGTTGACTCTCTGTGCTCGAGCCCCACGACTCTCCTCTCACGTGTGCGACTTACCGTCCAGTGTTCCTGGTTGAAAGCTGGGCTGCTGCCACTAGAGTCCCACTTGGCCATGTTTGCTCGCAGGCTGCTCACTACGCCTCAGCTGGCTTAAGCTCCAAGTTCAGCTCCAAGAAAAAAAAGCTACAGGCTTACTGAAGGCTTATTCCCTCCTACTACAATCTCCTGCTTCTATTAAAGGCTACTTTCTCTGCTTTGGTCCTCTTTTTTTCCAGCTTTTCCACATGCATGAGCACACGCAGGCACGCCTCCAAAACGGTGCCCTCTCTGTTAAAAATATCTATTTCACTTGGGAGATTTATGTGTATCATGGATGGAAATCTCATCGCTGGGACTTTCATTTATATCCGTCATCAATGTTTACATGTCATCGCACATACCGCTTTAACTGTCAGCGTAAAAAGGGCGGTTATATAATGCCTCTCGGGGCATAATAAAATAATGTTGATGATGTCACATGATAAAAGCAGGCGGAACTGAAAATTCATATTTTGGACGCTGTAATAACCTCAATATATTCACTTGGCTGGCAAAGAAAAAGTAGGTCATGATGACATTTAAAGCCAAGATGATGTCCTGATGTTAATGAGCTCCGGATTAAATGCTGAAATCTAAAACAGTATCAAGCTATTTAAAGATGCAGTCCATAGTTTATACGGTCAGGCGGAGTAAATAACAAGAACACGACCACGGGCGAGCCACACGAGCTGTGAGTGAATAGAAAAATATATATTCAATTTGACGTAAAATGAGTTGAGTAATAGCTTTGGTGTTGACTTCTTCATAGTTGATCTGGAATGATCTGGAATGCAAGCTAGGAGTCAACCTGCCTCCACTTTTCACCTTGCTGGGTTCACTAGTTGCCAAAAGTCTGTCTATTATTGTGCTTCATAAAGCTTGTGTATTGCTGATACTCACCGCAACATCCTGCTTATCATACCCTTCACCATGGCCTGATCCCATCTTTTCTCATCATTACTTTTTTCTATGAGACATGTGAAGTTTCTTATCAAAATCATAACTTATTCTCCCCTTCATATTTTGGTCAAAAACTGTCTGCTGACATCATGCTAGTCCAGTGTTTTTCAACCTTTTTCATTGAAAAAAATCCAGAGGAACACCACCAAAGGAACCTCGGCCAAAGTGCACTTGTGCTTAAAGTCCTATAAAAAATCCCTATTCATTTGCGAAAAACTGAAGCTACTGACACTGGGTTGTTATTTTGCCATGATATTTGCAGAAACAAATTGCAGAAAATATATTTGTTTCAAATGTGTCCAGAAAGGGGTGGGCAATGTGGCAAAATATATCACGCTTTATTTATTTATTTACCAAATTTCAGTAACTGTTTAAATTTTATCACTTCTCTGTTGCATGATTTTACTGTAGTTTTGCGTTTCCAGACAAATCCTTGGCATTCTTAGCCTGAACTTGCTTCATAACAACAATTATTCTGTCTCTCTTCACATTTTGGAGCACATTTATTTTGTTGTGTATTTAGTTTTTCACCAACTTTTAAACCACAAAGCAAACTTTTACAGTCCATGTGATCTCCTCACCTTCATCAACACATTCTAATTGGCATGATTTAATGGTATCACATCGCCCACCTCAATCTCCGGACACATGAGGTGAAACTGGATCATTTTCCCACCGCACACCTGACAGTCTCCGACACCCCGGTTAAGAAAAAATGCTGTGCTAGGAGGGTATAGAGTTTAATTTGTTCAGTCTGCTTGTGTTACACCCAGCAATGAATTAGAGTAAACAAAGCTATTGTTCAGATTAAACACATAGTCACTGTTCATAGGTAATAGTTTATGACGTGGTAGTTTCATGTTTAACTTCGTTCATCATGGAACTGGAACCGATCACAGAATTAAAGCCTTTTACAAACAGCTCACTTTCGATGGTGCTGTCGCTGAAATGCCTGGTGTGAATACATTTTCTACCCTCTAAGTTAAGACTAAGTTTAATTATTAACACAATAAGACATTTAGTTGTGACCAGAAGCCACAGTTAACTGTGAAACTTAGACCAAGATGGACCAGGACAATGCTCTTATTTTGGTCTTATTTAGACATCATTGCCTTGTGTTTGATTCAAGCGCAGAGAAACGCACAGCACGCAACAGAAGATGAAATAAATATTAAACATGAATCACATTTCTCCAAAGCAGAAGCAGCACTACCTTGATGCAGATGGACTGAATGGCGTCCTGGTCCTTGGTTTTACTCATATTGATTAGCCTGTAAACTTTCTTCATGCTGGTGACTCAAACTCTCAGTGACCTGAGTGTGAAGCCTGCAGGCGGAGGATCTCAGAGTTCACACTGTGACGCTCTGTGACACGGCAGGTCCAGGTGACAGGTGGAGGGAGTGAAAGCTCAATAGAGTCTTTGTCACACTTTCACACTGAGAAAATAGCCTGATGAGATTTTCAATACGAAGAATGAGCCAAGTCATATGAGGCCAAACACGGCACAGCTTCAGGGTTCTTCCTGAATGGAGATTACATAAATGTACATGCATGGCTATACATTTATAAAAGGTCCATGTGAAGGGGGCGGATACAACAGAAAAGAGTGGTCATGTAGCGACGGAGTCATGTGAAAAATTGTATCTTTTGGACCTGGATGTAAGACAAACCACCAAATGGTAAAAATAGCTAAGACGTACGGCATATATTCTGTGTCTCAGTAAAATTATTAAGGTTAAACTTTCATTGTCAACCCTCTGTTTGATAGTATTATGGAGTTTAAAATGAACCAATTCAATGACAATAGTAAAAGCGGACCTTCTCTTCTGAGGAGGACTCAGGTTTGAGTGATAAGTGTGGTCAAACATTCAGTGATCTGAAATCATTGACAGCCTGAGTAAATGCAGATCCACGTCTCTGACATCTTAACCATACGTCTGCAGGTCGTAGGTGTTTGCTCACCATGTCGGTCTTCTGAGCTTCTGGCACAGACGCGCATGTCCCATTCTTGGACGCTTCCGTCTCCTCTTTATCCTTGCTGTGAGAAGTCCTTCTGCTCTCTGCTGCCTTCAGCATCTGCAGCAAATTTGGGCTGGATTTGGCAGTCTGGGCTCGGCTCAGACAAGAGGAGTCCTGCCCTCGGTCCTCATCCTCAACATTGGGATCTGGCCACTCTTCAGGGAGCGACAGCTTCCCCCAGGAAGCGCTCGTCTGCTCCATGTCCCCTGCCGCCGTCAAAGTGAACGAAAGTCCCAGCAATAACCTTCCCACATCCATTTGACATGTGCCCTTGTTTATTCTAAACAGAAGTGAATATAAAGTAGATAAAAGGTGGAGTGTGTGCAGGGTAAACAATGAGGGGAGCGACAAGATGAGAATGGGACTTGCGTTAATGATCTGTCCTCAGGTATGTGGACCTAACCTAAACAATAAACAGTAACAAACCCTTTAGCAAAAACAAACAAGTGCAGGTGGTTGTTGACCTACAAACAGCCATGGATGTCCTGAAACAAGATTTAATCTTTCCGCCATGACGTGGCGTCACCTTCAACCACTAGCCTGTATGCTACCGGTATTTTTATTTATTTATTTAACTCAAGCTTTCTTTATCGAATATTCAACAAAGCTCACCACAATTGTGTGGAGCGTTTTTTCCACAATAACAAACAAGTTAAGCATGAAATATATAAAATTATATAATTAAATAGATAACAAAAACAAATAAAAAATAATAATAATACACATAAAAATATGCCAGAATACAAGTGTTTGTGTCCATCTCTCCAACAAATAGTAGAACCGTCTGCCATATCTTTGTGTGTTTAGAAAATGTACCCATAGTTGTGTATTTTCTCTAATGTTAAATGTTCCATGACATTTCTCAGACATTGTTTGAAAGTTGGGGGGTGGGGATCTTTCCATTTTGACAAAGTAAGATGTCTTGCCAATAAAGTAGAAAACTTAACAACAATTATACTTGGTTTGTTAATATGTTTTCTTGCTTGTGGCCAGACACCAAAACACAGCTGTCATGACTGACAGTCTGATCTCTGTTCCTTTGACAGAAATGCAAAAATTGGCTGCCAGAGCTGCTCTAAGCGTCGGCAGGAGCAAAACGTGAAATAACGCGGCTTTTCAGCTTTTCATCGATTGTGGGGTACAATTGTAAAGAGAATTACAGAGAATCTTTTAATGTGGTGTTTTAAAAATTACTTTTGAGGTACTTCAAATGTAGCAACCTTCGTGTTCCGTCAGGTGAGTCTTCACATGTCGAGCGTGTGAATATCAGTGATCCTTCGTGTTTGGATCTAGTAAACCATAAACACAGCATGAGGGTTTCAATGAGATCAGAGTCGAGTGGGCTGGAGATATCAGGTAATGCTGGCCAGGATCTAGAGTGAAAGTAAAAGAATTTGGTTTTATATTACATCCCTCCAATCATGTTAGTTGGTATAGAAATATAAAAATAGAATAAACAAAACTCATCTGTCTGGAAATAGCCCTTGAGCAGTATGTTTGAAGACAGCCAAACTAGCTGGTTGAAAAGAGTTTATTAATCCAGTTGACCTGCCATTAATGTTAGCACGCTTTTGCTTGTTTATTATTAAACTTGCATATATATAATGAATGATTTTATGAAACCTAAAACATGAAGCCTGTGTTGGAATTCGAGGGAGGGAGTGACAAAGAATTTGTCATCGAATAAAGATGTCATTGAAGTCCTTTTAATTTAATATTGCACTTGTCAGGAATATAGCCTTTTTTTCTGTCTGCAGGAGGTGAGACAGCTCTGTGACGGGAATATACCTGGTGTCCACTAGAGGACGCAATTGTCCGACGTCCTCCAATGGATTTTTCCACCGAGTCCACTGAGAAAATATATAAATATTGAAACACATAACACGAACTTTCACAGGAAAATATCAAGACCCTTATTGTTGGAGATATATTTTATTTTCTGTTAATAAAGAATACATGAAGAGATTATTGGTGAATATCACATTTCTGCCACTGCGTCTTCCCATTGAGACAATATTTCATAAACGGGGACAAAAACACAGACTTCTACATTGCATACTTTCATCATGGACATCAGAAAATCTTGGTAATAGATTCTACAGAACATTTTAAGAGGGCAAAGATCACAACAAGTTTAAGCACTAGATCACAATAAGTTTTTATATTGTTCATTTCACAAAGAAATATATTTACATCAGTTTTACTGTCGTTGTTTTAAAGATATACCGCATGTGCAGTGGGAGTGGGCTGTGTTTCACCGCGCGGAGCGTATGTTCTTGTACTGGCACAGGAGCAGATGTTTGAAGGTGTTTTTAAAAGTAGTGTTGCAGAGAGCGTAGCAGGCCGGGTTGATGGTGCTGTTGATGTAGCAGAGCCAGTAGCCGATGGTCCAAAGTGTGTTTGGAATGCACTCGGAGCAGAAGGTGTTGATCAGGACCATCACATTGTATGGAGTCCATGTGACCACGAAGGCAACCAGGATGGCCATGATGGTGCGTGTTACTTTCTTCTCCCTGGAAGATGCTCCCTTCCTTTTCCACTTTGCCACTGCAGTCTGCTTCGTCACCTGTGGTGGAGACACACAAAAGGGATCGCTAACTTACAAGACCGTTTTTGCCCTAAGTCAGAGTATGATGTGGCCTTGCCTAAAGTGGTTGCTCATTGGTTTTCAGGCAGTTATTCTTACTAGGGAACATATCAGTATCTGTGTATCAAAGCTGTCTGGATGGAAGCAAGCATGAATGACAGAGCTGGCTGTAGATGAGGTTTCATTTTCCCACTGAAAATATTGAAAACATTGAAACGTTTTAAAACATTTATTTTGTGCTCAAAACTGGCAATATATTTTATTAGACTGTTGTCATTAAACCTAATAATTTCAATGTTACATATTACCTACAATACAATATTATTGTAGTTTGTAAACAAAACTAAGAATTGTATAACTTGATGATTATCAAACTTGATGTATGATGTTATGGAAACAATCTGTCATGGTGATGATCAAGTCATGCAACAAAGCAGTGTTAATATAATTTATTGAACTACTCATTCCTTCTTTCATTTTCTCAAGCATATTTCCATTCAAGAGACCAGGAGTCAACTTGGCCTCAAAAGTCTGGACGGGATCCAGACCATCACATGTGCTAATCTTAAAGCCCCGGGGCCAAATCCCACCCGCCAAGTCGTGGTGATTACGCCTATCAAAAATTCATCAGAAAAATATTGATGCTGGGAAAGAGTGTGAGGGTTTGCACTTGTGTTGTGAGTCAGTGGCAGACAGTTCAAGGTCACCACGGGGAAAGCTTTCGCTTAAATTCAAAGATTTCTGTTCGGCCTGCAACTTGAACTGTGTTGTGGGGTTCAGTTCGACACCCCTGCTCGACAGTCACAAATTAGAGTTAGCGTTTGAACTGTGGGAGGAAACCTGAGTTGCCGGAGTCAGTTGAGTCATCACATTATTTAGATCAACATCCACACCCAGAAGGGAAGTACTTTCTGTCAATGCAGAAGGAGATTTCAAGACCTAATATGTTCTAGACATGGGAAGTTGAATCTGTTCAGGGCAAACCAAGCCGTGGTTGTCAGGGCACAGATGCCAACATCTACTTCCTTTGAATGTGACTATCTGAGCAGTCAGCAGTGAGATAGCATATATCTAGGCAAGTACCCAGCCTGTCTTTGTCAGAAGGATCTATTTAAAAAAACAGAGAAGGAAGAATCAGGTCGTCCAGTTGGCGTCTGCTAACACCATGGAACTGGCATTTCTACGTAGTGGTTGGTGGAGAAGAGCAATTTACCTTGAACAAATTCTTGGAGACCAAACTTTGCCTATCAGCAGCCGAAGTAGTCGGGGATGGAGGCGAGGTCTCGTTTCTCTTCTCGTTCGATGCCTTCTGTGATGAGGCGGACAGCTCAGTGTCCTTGGAGGTTGAAGCATGGATGGTGTCTGCCAGTTCCTCCGCCTGCTCCGGATCCTTGCGGGGAGGACTTCCATTCTGCTGCTGCAGTGTTTGCTTCTGCTTGCCATTTGCCACCTCCTGCTTCTCTGCCGTGGCTCTGAGGCAGTTGTTCTCACATGGGTCGTCTTGACTGTGAGAAGGAACCTCTCCGGCACTGATCCCAGAGGACTTCCTGCTGTTCCTCCTCACACGACTGCGGCTGGCCTTGGAGATGCGCCAGTAGAGGTAGATCATGATGGCCACCGGCAGGTAAAACGCTGCAATGGCCGTCCCAAAAGTCACCACAGGGTTGGAGAAGAATTGGATGTAGCACTCTCCCGGAGGAACGGTCCTTACGCCCACGATGAACTGCCAGAACAAGATGGCCGGAGCCCAGAGGATGAAGGACAACACCCAGGCAGCTGCGATCATCAGTCCTGCCATTTTGGTGCTGCGGCGTGTCGGGTAGCTGAGCGGCTTGGTGACGCAGAAGTAGCGGTCAAAGCTAATGATGAGCAGGTTCATGACTGAGGCGTTGCTGACAACGTAGTCCACCGCCAACCAAAGGTCACACACCACTGGTCCCAGAGGCCAGTAGCCGATCACAATATAGACGGTGTACAGGTTCATGGAGCAGACGCCGATAATGAGGTCTGCACAGGCCAGGCTGAACAAGAAGTAGTTGTTGACGGTCTGCAGGTTCCTGTTTACCTTTGGAGAAGCAAAAGATTACAGGCCGTCAGATGCTAATCCATTTGTGGTCTGGTGCTTTCTCATTTCAATTGCATTAGCATAGCAGACCAGGACAACTCCAGCATCTGTATGTCGACGAAGAGGTGCGCGTTCCAATCCAGTCATAAATAATCCATACCTTTATGGAGAGCATGACCAAGATGTTCCCCACGACAGTGATCAGGCTGAGGGATCCGGCCACGATGGTGATGATGACGATCTCCACCGTGGAGTACAGGCTCCCGGATGAGAGGCCGCTTTGGCTGCTGTTGCCGTGCGATGGACTCGGATTCTCCATTTTGGCAGTTGTCCTCACAGACGCTTCAAGCTGGAGTCATAAAGATGAGTATCATTACAGTTGGAGGAGAACTTTGATCCCGTCAGCACAGTAACGGTCGCAGAGACAAACTCCGCAGTTGGGCCCGCTTTCAGAGCGAACCAGGTGAGCAAATAAAAAACTCCGGCAGCTGTGTGTTAAAATATAGAGCAGCGTCCCACATTTTCATATCAGGAAAACACATCACAGTCTGCAGGCAGCTTCCAGCTGGAAGGCAGGACATCTGTTCAGAAACGCCAGTGAAATTTTTAAATCTCTCTCTGATTCATTGTGAGGCTGGAAGGATACTGTAAAGCATCACTCTTCATTTATTCTCTTTTTTGTGTTTATAAATCAGAAACCCAAAAAATGAATCGTAACAATAACATTTTCCTTCAGATACTTCAGATATTTTAGTTTTGGAATCCAATTGTTTCATGAGAATATTGTCGGTGGAGACATTTAAATAATCTGAGCTGCAGCTTTGTCTAGAATAAACCAGTTTTATCCGCCTGTTTTGATCCTTGAGATTTTCTTTTAAAGTATATTGTTTCATTCTCTCATTGAATTACAAGTCTTAGCTTTGGGCAAGGCCCTTGTATTATCCATTCTAAGTTGCTTTGGATAAATCTGTCTGAAATGTATTCATTGTATCAGACAGCTACCTTTCTTTTAACCCCCCCACCCCTGTGTTGTGTTTATTTTTCATTATTGTTTACTACCGTCCCTTCTGCGCAAAAAATGCCATGAATATGGCATGCATTTTTTTTTGTCGAAGAAACAGAAATGTTTAAATGTTCTGTATTTTTCAAAGTGTGTGTTTTGTAGTGGCAGATTAACAAAGGCGTAATTTATTGGCTTAAAAATAAACATTATTCTGCTTACACTGACCAGAGTGGACAGACTGTTTCCTTTCACTTAACTGACCTGAAGTCTGAGCTGTGATGGACATCTGATCTGACAGTTCAGCCATCAGAATGTAAAGAGGATATAAATCCTCCAGTGACTTGGTTTGAATTTGAAGAGTTCCTAATCCGGGTGTGAGTGCTCGTTCAGTAATGTCAAGTTGTTTTCTTGAACCTGCATCATTTTTCGCTTCCTGCTCTCAGCGCTGTGTTTACTGCTTCCAAGAATGTTTTTTGTCCCTTCCTTTGGATGTGCTCTGTGACTCAGGAGAGCAGTGGTACCTCTGCAGTCCATTGAAATATCCTTTGTTCCACGTGCCGTCGCAAGTGTCAGAATAAATAGAAAATAATGAAGTGTCTTGCATTCATTCTAAAATTCCTGAAGTCATGAGGATGCTCCAGAGGGAGGCTCTTGGTCAGCTGATGCATCCTGATCAGGAAATCAATATCCAGATAGTCAGTGATGGTCCTGGTAAGACCCTGTAAGTGACTCCATTAGGCAGAGGCGATAACATCGTACTGTACCTGAGAGATGTTTCCTTCCTGCTCTTACAGCCTGATCAAACTTCATTAGAGCGTCGCTAACTCCATCACTTACTCATCAGAGACCACTTCTGCCTCTTTTCAGTCACAGATGAGAGAAAGCTGTGTGGGTGCGTGGCTGTTACGTGTGTCACTGGTTCATATTAGCCAAGTGTTTAATAACAGGGTCAAGTGTTGAAGTCCGTTGGAGTGTTTTTATGACAAGGACAGGAAGCTCTTGAAGTGAGGCTTGTGTGCTGCTGAACGTGGCTAGATTCTGCTTCGCATGTTGCCTGTTCTGTTGTTTTCCCTCAGATTATTGAATCACATTTCTGTGTCACGCTCTTAGTACCATTGTCAAATTAGTCTTGATCCGACGTACTAGTGTTGTAAGCTAATAGTTGTGTTATTAGAGAACATTTTTGTTCATATTTGTTTTGTTTGTCTGTTGAAATGCTTTGATTCTTTACATAAAATGTGACAAGAGGAAGGAAGTCTAGGCTACTTTGCATAGACTGCTGCCCCTGTGACTTGAAAAAAAAAATCTCAAATTGATTAATTTATTTCATTGGGGTTTTTTTTTTGACGATTTGAAAAACGTACGTTTTCCTTTAGCTTTCCTAACTTTTAACTTCCTTTAACCTTTAACTTATTTACATAAAACTTGAAGAGAGGAGGGAAGTTGACATTATTTTTTGTTCGGATTTTGCTGTGCTGTTACATGATGGGATTTCATTGTTTTCCTTTAAATAATGTGTACATTGTTCTCCTCAGCAGAGTCATGAGGGCAAGCTCCTGCCTCTTGAGGACACATACATTCAGCAACCACTCACATCTACCAGCCATTTGGAATCATCAACGAGCCTCTGTATACTTCTGAAGATATACATTTAATGTACAGTATATCTTCAGATGTACATTGTTAAAAAGAAGTTTTCTCTTAACCCATAGCTGCCTGGGAAGCAAACCACTTCTCCACTGTGCTTCCTGTGTCACTGCAAGCCCCTTTAAACTGATATGTAATTCAGTTGTGGGCATTCTGGAGTAGTCAATGCTCCTCATGTCATACATCCCAAATGTAATTCTTTATTGATTATGTAATCCTCCCCTCATTCCCCCCTTCGCCTTCTATCCCACCGTCTGCTATGATTGGCTCTGATGCCCAACTTTTGGTTAAGAATTAACCTTTGTATTATTGATTAACTGAAGGGGAATGTTTCAGATGGAAGGAAGCGGAGTGTGCCATTTAGCCACACACTGGTTATTGGTTCTAAACATGTGTGTGGTCGCATTAACAGGCTTTAAAGCTTTTCTTCTTCTGAAATTCCTGCAAAATCATTTGCGCATGAGTGAGTCAGACTCGGAGGCTGAATCCTAAATTTAGCTTTGACTCTCGACTCAACTAAATTTGTGGCAAATCAATGGCAAAAATGATCAATAAACAACAGTTGGGCCTTTTCTTCTTTGTGCATTTCCTAGAGGTTCATATTCTCTCAACACATTGAGCTTGGTTAGGTCTGTTAGTCATCTGACCGCATGCTTGATGACTTCTATAGTAAGTGGAAGGAGATGAAAGGGTCGTTTGTCTAACAATCCCTTCAGGTCATTCTCCTCTAGACGGGGCTGTAATAGTCCTGACCAACATCTGACGGTTCTTCTTCCGGAGCCACTTCTGTCATTTGGAGCAGTAAATAAAAAGCAAAAACATTTGAGCCGATAATTTCTCTTAGTTGGTTTTAAAAACACATTTTTTTGTAGCTTGCTCATAAAGATTGTTCACCAAATTTAATTCAGGGCTGTCAATGAATTAAATTAAATTAGGTGAATAAGCTTCATGAACAAGCTTAAAAAAAAAAAAAAATTGAAACCAACAAAGAGAAATTATATGTTCAACTGCTCCATATGACAAAAGTTGATGTTGGTTATGACTATTAATTGTGATAAAGTTTTAACCTATTGAAGGCCTAAATTTATTTCATCTTTTTTCCATTTCATTTGTTAAAATTAATTCTCCTTTTATGGACCAATTTCAGTCATATTCAGGCATTTTATGATCACATTTAAAATAAAAAATCAACAATGAATATCTTTCTTTAACAGAATTGTCATTCCCAGAACACTATTTTGGAAATCTCCGCCCCTTCTCTCAGTTGTGTCATAGATTCAGTCTACAGGTCATTCTTCATCCTGCTTACAGTACAGGGCTACTGGAGAGAGTCACACATGAGAGCAGTATTTCTTTGACAGGCACACAAACATGTGGACAATTAGACCCAGCAGATGCAACAGCTGCTCCGGTAATGCTCGTGCAGTATCTAGCAAGGTGAGCTCTGCAATAAAAAGCCGCCACAATTTACAGGCGGGTGTTTGCAAAGAGAGCAGCGCTGACATGAATCCTTCTCAGCAGACAGTACACAGCTGCCGTGGTAAAACATCTTAAATGATACGTGTCGCATTCAAAGCCTTGGCTGCGGTGATAAAAGCAGGTAGAAGTTGGTCGTGAGTTCGGTGTGCAGTGGGAAATTTCACATGAAGCCGAGCTGTGACCTCACACGGCGGTGCGATAGGTCAGAGTGAGCCGAGACACACAGGATCATAGGAGCATCACTACTGCAGGAGAGCCAACGTTAATGAGCAGCGGCGAGGAAGCGTAACTTGATTTCATCTTCAGCGACAACAGTATTTCAAGGGAAGTCTGCCTGCTAGAAATCAAATTTCCTTCTTCATCAAACATGCAAACCAGGCAGGGATTCCTTGGGAGCAGGGAGGCTGGGGAATCCAGACGTGGGCTGGGATGCTGGCTGAGAGCTCCGGACATGAACAGCCTGCAGGGTGCAATAAAACCTATGGAAAAAACTTTGGTTGTAAACTGATACTTCAGGTGCCTGGATGGGTTTCAGTCAATATTTCAATAAGTCAATGCTGGAATCCTGGATGTGTCTCCTTGACATGTCTGAGGGTCCCACTGTGGGATCCTATGACCCCCCTCGCACCCACCCCACTACACACACACACCATATTGATGTACATTTAGTTAAAAAAAAAAACGTAGTTAAAAATTAAGTAAAAAAAATCAGGGTGTTCTTCTTACCTTGTCCTACAAAGATGAGCAGCGGTTTTAGTCTCCATGATATTCTCACCTCTGGAGCAGAGTGAAGCAGAAAGTAGCAGGATGATGCTCCTCCTCTGACAAGAACCAGTCAGTGAGCGGGTCTGCGTCTGCATGTGTTGTAGAGCCTGACAGACAGAGGTAGGAGGGGTTGTGTGTTGTGTCCCTCAAGGTAGAGCCTCCAATTTGAATAAAGGAGAGACAAGACCGAGATTCAGGAAGAAAGGTTAGCTTCAGCACCATGGAGAGCACTGGCCTCCTCCGGGCGTCCAGACGCTTGAAAGGCTGCGTCACAAGGCGGAACGTTAAAACTATTACAAGGAGAACAAAACAGAATGTGTGGCTCTGAAAACGCACTGGCTGCAGGATGTTAACCTTTAAGACCAGGTCGACCTTTTAACCAACTGGCGATGCAGTCCGCCCCAGTTGGTGGATGACCTTACTTTGATGGAATTACTAGAAAGAAGAATGGTGCGTCGTCTGAAAGCGATATTGAAAATGAAACGAGAAGCGTGCCGTCAAGCAGGCGCATGATCCAATATGAGACAATATGAGATGATTTATGATGCTTGTCTCCTCAGGACTTGTAGCTCACTGATCACATCAACGGTGGTCGGATAATTGATTTGCTGGGAAGTGTAGTTGAACTAGAGGAGACATCTAGCGTTCTGCGCTAATCTGATAAAGGCGTAATTTTAGCTCTTTTGTGAAAACTGAAAAAATCTACCGTTCACCCCGAGGTCATGAGAGCGGCATCTATTTTTCAGCCACACAAATCGATATCAGACAGTGACTTCCCAACCGTAGCAGCATGGTGTCTTGAATATCTTGTCTCATTATGGCTTCCGGGAGTGAGAACAGTGGTGTCAGAAACAAATGCTGAACTCGGAGGTTTACTATGAATTCGGTAAGTCTGCAGAGGTCATTGCGACTATAGTCCCATCCATTCATACTGCTGCACCTGCTGCTTTGGAGGTGTTCTCCGGCTGCAGTGGGAAACACAGACTGGGTCATGGAAGGCAAGTTCTGCTCTGCGTGGTCCGATCCAACAGGACAGATGTAGTAGCTTGTGTTGTGCATGAAGGCAATGCTGTTTCCGATGTGGAGAAGCATGTTTCAGAGATAGGATGCAGAGAACGCTGATCATGCTGATCTTCTCGCACATCAGAAGGTAACCTTCAATAACAAATCCCTTTGGTATGAGGAGGAACATTTAAGAAGTTTTTCAGAAAGGTCCAAGTCTTTCATCATGACTCAGCCACCCTGAGAAGCTTAAAACACAGCCTCGGCATGTAATCCGGACACGTCCCAGACTCACTGGATCTCTTCACTAAGATGTCCGGTGCTACCTTCCCTTCGGTCGGAGGTTGAGAATGGATGGTGATTAGTGAGTGTGAAGCTGGAAGACATAATGAGAAACCTGATTTATTTGAGGTGGCTTGATCAAGGCCAGTCAGGCTTTCTCTTATTTTTTAATTCTCCGTTGGACAATTCATTTCTCTAGATTGCTAGGTGTTAAAGAGGCTTTATTCATGGTCGCTAAGTTTAAATCTGAACATATTCACGATGAGTTTTCTCTGACACTTCAGCAAAAGAGAAGTCAGAGGAAACTCATTGTGAGTTTTCTCTGACTATAAGGACCAGCTAACTAGCTAACTGGCTAACTAGCTGGACCTTTTTATTTTCCACTAAAAGGTCCAGCTTGTTATGTTGGTTAGTCCATGGAAAACGCCTCTCTTTTGTTATTCAAACTTTAGGGGCAGATTTACGAACGGCTCAGTTTATGTCCGCTAATTTGCGTGCGTGATCTAGAATTTTGCTTGTGGGTGGAATTTTGGATTGAGAAATGACAGCAATCATAGCTGTTGTGCACTGGAAAGACCCTGTTGCAATAAGCATATTACATGGAGAGACATACAGTATGTATTCTATTTTGCACTTATGAGTGACGTCTTGATTGTTTTTGTACATTTATAATCTGAAAATGTAGAAGAATTGATGATCTTGACCCTTTCAGTGCCACCATTGCTGCGCTTAAACAAACTGGATTTGAAGCCTGATGTAGTGACTGGCTTACACAAGCAGGTGGTGGACACCTGTAACTTTAATTTGAGCAACGTTGGTGGCCTTGCTTCTATCAAACAGTTTAATTGTGAAAGAATATTGTATATTGTGTTTGAATATCTCCCTTTCAGTATAGAGCTGATGGTGGTTGTAGTCACAGAGTTGGAGCATGACAGAGGGCAAGAGGGCAACAGACATACTGGAGCCGATTCTGTTCCATGTCCGGAGGCTTGGTCAAAACCCTGCAAGGGAGGTAGCAGAATTTTTTTTTTAAATGCAGAAGTATCAACAATCGTAAATAGTGAAGCATGCAGAGGTGGCGTCCATGGTCCAGCCGTAAATACGGCTACACCATTGTTGTTTGAGAGATAAGTAAGATAAACATCTGTAATTATTGTGTAATTCACTATGGCAGCCGCCTGGTGACGTAAAAAAATTACATGAGTGACTTTACTTCCAGACTTTTACTATTTACAGTATGCTTTCATCTCTTACCATTGTGAAGCTAAAGGCTTTTGATGTCAAAGTTGAATAGTTGATTGAAAGTACTCTACCCCCTAATGCGTTATGTTCTAACTAACTCAAGTCTGTACCTAATTTTATCCAGAATAAATCTAAATAAGCTCAAATTATTTCATTCACTGAAGGAAAACTAGCTAGCAACTTGAGCTGCATTAGCCCGGCAGCAACATACGCTGAACAACACACTGTCAAATGCAAACAAAACAAAATGTCAGTTTCCCAGTATCTGTGGCGTGCAGTGGTGGATGCTGGAAATGCTACATTATTATGTTTATCAGACAAACTGATTTTCCAAATGTGAATTAATGTGACACATTGATGCTTTAAAGGCTCCTTTTCCAGGATAATTGATTTATTGATTGTAAAGATTCCCAAGGAAGACAAAGATTTGGAGACTGAAATGTGACGCATTCGGTTATTCCGGCTCTTAGTGCCGGCTTTCACAAATGTGTAATTCATCAGAGCAAAGTCATGGTGTTCAGTCCACTACAGGCCATCGGCGTTGCATGCAACATCACCATGCGCAGGAACACGCTGTGAGACAGGTCGCATAAAGGTCATCATTGTTTTGTTGTATTTTGTCCTGATATGATGACAAACACTCGAGTGGGGCAAAGCTTCACAGTCTGACGCATGTAGTGTGGAATAAAAGCACCCAGCATGAGAGGAGACGGCAGTCTTCATAAAAGATTCACCGCTTCAGGCTGTGTGATCTATATTGTTGCACAACATGCTGAGTGATGAAAGCATCACCCTTTCACACCAACACTCTTTCACCATTCACTGACTCGACTCTCACCTCACACTTCATTTCTGACTACAGATTGATATAATAAATACAAACATCTCACCCTACTGGCAAAAAAAATCATTCCATATTAATGTCCGCGATCAAATCTGTCGCAGGAGGAAAGTAAACGTGAAACAATGAAGTCCTCTTTACTCTCTGACGCCTGAAGGGTTTAGACAGAAAGGAGGTCACAGCACCAAGGGTCACATACAATAACAGCCGACCGCGTAAGAGTCCTGACACGATATGTTTCAAGAAATTTACTGGTGCGTTAGCTTGGCACAAATACAGAGATGTGCGGGGAAATAGTCATGATGAGAAGAGAAGCAGGTCTGTCACTGCTAAGGTGAAGCGAATCAGACCTGCTTTGATCTAAGGGTGACATTAAAATGAAGTCCACTCTTTTTTCCTCTTGTAAAATGCAGAAAGAAAAAGAAGTGGAGGAAAGCTGAGCACAAAACTGCATTTTTAAGTTATGAATGAATAAAAAGATGTGAAATTGCCAAATTAGATTTGCTTTATTAGATTTGCTATATTAAAAAAATATGTATATTTAAGATTTAAGCGCCAGTCAACTGCTAAATGAAATCAAGAAATTCAGTCATAAGAGAAAAATAAAATCAAAATATTCAGCGTGCAATGTGCTGAAGTGGACAGCAGGTGACGCTAGTGACGGATGAATCAGGAAAGCCTTCCAAAGTGATTCCATATTTTGCCACTCAATCTTCAATATACACTTCAAACTGGATGTATGTGAGCAAGAACACCGTGAAGTTGATCTCGAACGCAAAAACATCTGTAATTTCTCCCCCAAATTCTGGTGCTCTTTACTCTACTTGTCTGGCTGGGACAGAACTACTGCTAGAACTAGATCCCCAGGCCGGTAAATGATTGCGACCTCATTCAGTCATTAATAATATTAACCCGAACAACATTAAATTGCATTATTGTCGTCATTAACAAAAGACTCCGAGACACACATTTAATGTCATCATAACTCTGGTCTGACTCAGAACAAAGACTAATCAACCGTGATAAATTATTTGCTGACACTAAGTTTTCCTCTATATTAATAATACGTACAGTCACGTTGTGTGTCGATGTTTTTTTTTTTTTCCAGTGTTCCTTTCTTGCTGTGTTAAACGGCTGAATCCACTGAAATGTGAAGATTTTGTTGCAAGTATAGTATATGTTATATATTTCAAATATTAAGTATGACTATTAAACATTTGTTGGGAGAAGCTTTCAAATAAACGCTTGTTTTCTAGAATTGAAAATAAAGACAGTAAAAATACATTATTAACATTCACATTTTAGTTGTGAAATGATAATTAATAATTAGATTAAAACCCAGTAAACCTAAAGTAAATTCATATTTTAATTTCAGCTGGCGCGATGTTTCATTTAAAGAGTGTAGAGAGAATCATTTTTTAAACAAATTTATCAGTTCCAAGGCGGTAAAACATCTGTGCTGTGATGTCTATTTTGATGTTTGTTAAATTGGATTGTGTTGAAACTGTGCTGCCATCTAGTGGCTAGATTTATAAGGCGTCAGACAACTTAACAGTACAAGTGGTCTTAGGCAAATATCGTGATTCTAAGTCATAATATATTTATGTTGAAGTTTTCAAGTGCGATCAGCGATTCAACTGGTGTGGTTGTTGTAAACAGTATTTACCCAATCGTCAGAGCAAAAATCACACTAATGCCTCTCAGACTAATATTTTGCAAAAATGCAAACGCTAAAATAACCATGCAAATTCATACTAATTGATGTGTGTCAGAACTCTATTCAAATACTCTATGACTGCTGGTCTCTCTGACTTCATCGACCTGTCAACAAACGGCAGGCTGCCAATGTTTGATGTTGCTTTACCCAAAACAAAATGTTCTGCGACTCTGAGCAGCTTGAAGTAAAGCTCAGTACAACACCGTCTCACACACACACACATGCTAATAGGTCCCTGTAGGAGTGTAGTCCTCTCCGTGGAATAGAACAAGCATCATAGTGCTGACACACCGCTCTGTCGTGACTTCATTCGCATCTGTGTTGTTGCGCTCCATCGCCATCTCTGCCTTTAATGTTGCTGAGGTGCTGCAAAAAAAAGTCTTAGCTCTAGGATTTTTCTTTACAAGATGATCAGCTTCTGAACATGAGTGTATTTTTGAAAAGTTCAAGGCTAGTTTGCATAGAACAGGGGCCATCTGCTATGAAAATATCATGCAAAGACTGGAGATGAATTCAGACCGCGACTCTGGGCTGCAGGACGGAGCCGAGCTGCAACCCAGCTTGATGAATTTGGACCTTTTCTGTGTGGATATCAGGTTGGCTTTGGCACCAAACAACCCTGGCTTGCTGGGACTATGGCCATGAGTTAATTCTTAACCATCTGGTCAACATCAACACTCCATCAAAATAGATAGAACAGATAATAAATATGCTCACTAAAATGAGGAAAAAAATTGATCTGTTTTTGGGTGTTTTGCTGTTTTCCATTTATTTATCTATTTTTGCTTTTGTTTTTAACTATTTGTGTTGCCGTTCCTTGTCACCATATTTTGTACTGCTAAAATGTGCATGAACAATCACCATAATGTTAATAGAAAAAAAAACAAAACTTCAGCCGATTGAAAGGGTGTGTTCGCTTGTGTGTGCGAGTCCTTGTATGTATACCAATTCTCAGAAACACACCTGTGGCTTAACCTTGTGGGGACCTTTTGCAAGTCCCCACAAGGTTAAGCTTTAATTTGATGTGTAAAAGTTCAGAAAAACTGGGTCATTATAAATGAATTTAAGTTTGGTTTAAGCCCTGGTTGAGGTTAGTCATTTGGTTTGGGTGGTTAGGTTTAGGGTGAGAGGCCGGGGAAAGCATTATAGCAATGAAAAGTCACACAAAACATAAAAACATGTTGTGTGAGTGTGTGTGATAGTGTCCCCAGTTTAGCAAAACATGCCTGCTTGTAAGGACATATTGCTTTGTGGGGAGATTTATGAGCGCCCCCCACAAGGTTAAACCTCCATTTGAGGATGAAAACTTCAAAATAACTGGGTCATTATAAATGGGTCATGGTCAAGGTCAGCCCCTTGTTTTGGATGGTTAGATTTAGGGTGAGAGGCTGGGGAAAGCATTGTGTCAAAGAAATGTCCCCACAAAACTAGTGTTACAAGCGTGTATATAAAGTAACATACTCAGCAAAGTATGTCAAACAATATTTGCAACTGAATACAGTTTAGAAGCAAAGAAATATTAATAATAATTTTAAATATTTTTGTCTTCCTCCCAAACTCATCTGCACTCCCACATCTCATATCATTTGCATTGCTGGATGTGGTTATGGAGCAGACCGCAGGGTGGAACCTGGATTTGCAAATGTCAGCCATCCACAGACAGGGAAGTGAAATGCAGCAGACACCTGATCACTATCACATTGTTATTAGCTCTTTGCAAAGGAGGATGCTCTGGACACAGCGCTCCGCAGACCCAGGGTGATGAATTCAGTAATGTTCGGGTGAAGTGAGTGTTTCAGAATGTCAGGCAGGCGACTTGTGCAGGATTTCCCCCACACCAAAAGCCCAAAAACAGCAGTACGCAAACAAGAGCCGTGCCAGATAAGCAGCAGACAATGTCAATATTTATTAAAGAATGCCTGAGAGAACGAACCTGCGTGTGTGTGGTCATGTTTTTATGTCGACACGAGCACTTCTTTTTTATTATTTTTACTTCTAAGTAAAGTGAATCTAAGATCTTAGAGTTTGTCCAGTACATGCATGTCATCATTACAACAAATGCATTGGTTTTACTCAAGTAAACAGCACATGCAAACACATTTGTGAAAACCCCAGTGTGTTTTCAATACAGGGCTTTTAATGCAAATGAGATATGGACCTCAAACACAAATACAAAATATTAGGATGCTCATCTAAACCATAACCTGTACCATCTGATTAAAAGGTGGCTTCACCTCAACAATTTCAATTTCGCAATGGCAGAACTAGTCGTATTATAGAAGGCCATGTCTCTCAGCAATTATTTGGGAAGTAGTGATGTGACATCTACAAGTCATGAGAGAATGGGTGTGGGTGTTTACCCAAATCAGACCATAAAACAAGCTAAGCCAGAAGACAACGTTCACCTTGGATTTATAACATAAACCATATTAGAAGTGGAATGATGAAATATGAGGACACATTTAAGCTGCACATTGTTAAGTTCCTTCATTTTTTTAATTAATATTCATTCTTTATATTTTTTAGGGAGGCAGTGGCAGGTTTGCTTGTGAGAAAACAACCAGTCAAATAGCAAACCTTGAACACATGGTGGGTCAGAACACTGACATGCTTTGGATGTGGTCTGGTTTTTCTGTGCTTTGAATTAGTAATGCATGTCCTTTTGAGCCCATTACATGTATTTAAAGAGAAAACATCACATGCCAGCCACATGAGGAGGTGACATATGCACTCTTACCAAAGAATGCATTGGGTTTCCTCAGTAAAAGGTCCATGAGGAGTGTCCTGGGAAAACCATACTATCCAGCAGTAAAACAAACCCAAGACACTGCGCACAGTGAGTCTTCTTACTGAATTGTGAAGCATCTAAAAGTATGAAAGGGTAGTATTTTCTGAGAGGCGGTTGGGCAATAATAAAATAAACATAACATTTCAATTAGCATACCTTAATTCACCTGCTGTCACTCCAATCAGTAGGGAAGATTAAATCATTTGTCAAGAAAACTCCGCATAAAATAGTGACTTTAATGATATTTGTAGAGCCCGATTGTGTTGGATCAAGTGTTGGAAACAATGTGCGATTTCCTGCTTAAGAAGGCCAGAATTGACCTTTTTAAAAGAAGCTTGTTGCTCTGTCACGCATGCGCACTTGGCAGGTATGTGAAAAGAACAGGAAGAGAACCGTGTGAGTCTCGGCCGTCTTCTCCCTTCGTTTTGGTCCCTGCGTGACACATTAGACTTATCAGCAAGGCCGCTGTCGAACACCCAGCGAGTGGACGCAGCGCTTCGGTGGCCACTGACTTGACCTCAGACGTCTGGAGCGTGAGGAGTGCCAGGCCAGGGCGTGCTCGGTGCCCAACTGTTGGACTGTCTCCTCCCTCCCCGCCCGGTGCTAGCTCGCTAGCCGCTCCAACATCGTAGCAGCGCTCGTTGAAACTTGAGTGTTGCCTATAGTTCGCAATTCCCTCGGAAGATTACTGTTTTCAGCTGAGAAGATGGGCTGCACGCTGAGCACGGACGACAAGGCCGCCCAGGAGCGGAGCAAGATGATCGACAGGAACCTTCGGGACGACGGAGAAAAGGCAGCCCGGGAGGTGAAGCTGCTGCTGCTGGGTGAGAGAAAGATGGAGGGGTCTATTTACTGGAGAGGGGCGCTCCTCTCATGGCGTAACGAAGCTCCCCAGCCTCAACTGAGTTGAACGCTTCAACTTGATACATTATTAAGTTGAACCGATCGTTCTGAACGCGATGGAGATCGCTCAATGTCAGCGTTGATTTACATTCGAGCTGTTGAATGGAATGGCGACGGTACTGCAATCAGCCCCAAAAGTTTGAGCTGTTGTTCCGATGGTACCACAGTTAAATACATGTGGGTAACACACTCCTGTTAGTAAGAGCCGCTGGTTAACGTTCGCCGTCTTTAGTCTGCAGCCACCGCCCAGTCAGCGGCGTTACATTAACCAGTAAGCAGATTTGCTGCGGCTAAGCAATTAGCTACTTAACGCTAGTTAGCTTCCCGACGCTCGCCAGGATTAGTTTGCGGGCTGAGAGTTGAACCGTGATTTCGTTTTTGCTTGTTTTCAAACCGGTATCATCGAACGAAGTGTTGAAGTTTGCTCACATGTTAATGTGTGCTGAAACTCTCCAAACACGTCTGAAGTCGCGAGGCTACACAGCCATTCATACTTCTTACCGTAGATGAGACATATTTAGACATTGTTTTGTTTAATGCGTTAAATATAGTACTGTATTAAAACCTATTGGAATAGTAGCTAACAATTGGCTGCAAAATTTCTTACAATTTACCACAGTATCAGCACAGTAAGTGTAACACATAAACATTGATTTCTGACTAAACTATAATATCTTAGTGTTGGAAAAAAAAAGATTCATTTTGTGACAATATTAAATAGCGATATTTCCCCTCAGATTCGATTTTTATTTTTTTTTTCCCCTTCCCCTTTTGACAGTGGCAAGACGCAACGCTCATATCCGTTTTAAGGAAAACACACAGTGAGTTGAGTCTCTTGCTCAACGGAACGGAGCTGCCAACAGAAGTTTAATACTCATGAGAAACTTATTTTTAAACTCCAACTATTGTCAAATGTACAGTAGACCGGAGGACTGGTTGCTGGATTCATGAAGCTGATGCTTACACTATAATAGTTGGTAGGTGGATATTGGTTCATTAATCCAGCTCCCTCGTTGTCTCTCCTGCTGCATCCGAACACGGGTCTGTGTTCACGCAGGCTTGCTATCGCTGAAACAATTTAGTGCTCACTTTTCAGAGGTATTCTCAAACCTGTTTTGTGTATTTATAAGAGTCAATAACACTCTTCATAAATACACAAATACACCCATGGTCACCACTTGGACCAAATGCCTTTTTTTTAAAATTCATTTAAAATAAATAATAATCACAGTATAAAGTGAATCGGCCCCCAAAGTCTGGACAAAAGCATAATCGGCCCAGCCCTAATGTCTACGTAGGATTATTGCATATGAATGTGACTAACTACCCTTCATTGAATAATTTCCTTCCTGAAAATGGAAGTTTAAAAAGTTGCGCTTACTGACTTTTTGGTGAGATCTTTTCTGCTCGGCCAATATAATCTAGGTTTACATCAAAGTGCATTTAAAGACGTGTCCTTTTTATCACAGTAGCTGTCTGTGTCTGCTTGAAAAGGACGGATAAGAGGTTGCATAGCAACTGCGCAGCCTGAATGACATCAATGAGAATCTGTGGAAATATTGTACACACAACAGTTCATGCATGAAAGATGACTTTTGCTTCCACGACCAACTGGTGTGTGTCTCGAAAGTAGCGCTGCAGCAACACTCACCTTATTTGAATATTGTTCACTCCATTATGTCGCACTTGAGGTTGTGCGTTTATTGTCCTATTGCATGATTTCCATATGACTTCAGCAACATTGATGTCATATATTTTCATACTTCTCTGAATCAGAGGCAAAACATTGTTCTGAAAGCCGTTTAGCGTGTCCTTTGCAAGCATCCCACGTATATAGAGGTGTTTGCATTATTGCTCTCTATTCTGCAAATGACATGCACTAGAGACAAGTGTTTTGAGTGGGCTGATTGTCTCCAATGTGGGCTATTTCTGTTCTACTCAGAAACCAAAATGATTGATTTGTTTTCAATGTACGTGCTGTATGTGATGTTAACTTAAACTAGTTAGCTCTTACGTGAATAAATATTGTCTACATCCAGCGAATGGAAACTGATCACTGATGAGCTGTTGACATTACACTTCATGATGTAATTTCCTCCTAGTCCAACATCATTTTTACCAAACTGGAACTAAAGTCAATTTTCAATTGGCTTGGTCACACTGGGGATCATATGGGTACGATGAAGTGGTGAACAGTTCTCCCCTAGAGAGCAGCGGGTCCCTGCTGAAGTGAGATAATTAAAATCTTGTGCACTCAGCTGAGAACATTGTTGTCTCAAAGGAAGTGTCTGCCTTTTGAGTCTTCCTCCTGACATTTCCTCAATTTACGCGAATCTAAATGTGCCTGTTTTGATGTCACATCCAGTCTAATATCAACATCGGTACTATCGAGTGCTTTGGTTCCAACAAGTCAATCTGATGACAGTTTCCAGCCTGGAGAGCTTTAAGCTGAGTGTAATCCCATTGACGGGAGGATCTGTTTGATTAATCCAATTGTGGCTGGAGGCGCCTTCTTTAATGCTCTGACGACAGTTAACATTTATTTTTCATTTGGAGTGCGAAATTCTGAAATGTTACTTCAAGAGAATCTGCTCCAAGCTATTGCAGTAATATGCTTGACCTAAAAACATCTTACTTTAGATGTCTGGAACCAATATCCACTTCAAAAATCACATTTTATTCATGTTGTCTGTTTTAGATATACCTACTTCAGAGTCTTTGCTTGTCACTGACATTTCTTTCCATTTGCCTTTTGTTTCAGGTGCTGGAGAGTCTGGCAAGAGTACGATTGTAAAACAAATGAAGTATGTTTTAACACTTAATTTTCCTTAATATAGATTAGAATTGTTTAATGTAATCTAGTCGTATCTGGGTTTCTTCATTGCATTACAAAAATAGTTCAGAACATTGGAATGTTGCTCTAAATGAATGAATTTAAAGGATACTTGAAGCATTCTTTAGGGTGGTTACAAGTTTGAACAACCATGTTTTGCATACTTTCTTTCTTAAAGACCCCATAATTATGTTTTTGCCTTGTCTTTCCTGTGGTACTGTGCTACAGCACACAGAAGTCTACATTCCGATCATGCCTTTGGTAACCAGTTCATACAATGTTGTTTTGTGAGGTGCCAAATCAATAGTTACTGCTCACATTTGTTTATAACATTAGCTCCTGAATATTCATGTATTCACGTTCAGCTATGCTTCAGAGCCATCATTTCTATATATATATATATATATATATATATATATATATAAAACTAAACTCTTTAGATTTTTGTTATATTTTTTAAACTACCTACTGTATATCACCTATACATTTTCTAAGTTGCATATGTTCAAACAAGTCCCTCACGTATGTAGAACTGGAGCTAAAACACTGATGTTTTGTGTTTTGGTGCTATGTTCACTGTCCAACATGTGACCATTGTTTTAGTATCACTGTTTAATCATGTGGTTGTACGAGCTTTCCTTTTTAGTGCATTTAAAACATGTTTTTAAACGTTGAATATTAACTATCAGGTTTAGAATCCTCAGCATTCTTGCATTGATCACTTGATGGGTGTGCATGTGGCTTCACGTTCCCTCTCGTGCATAGAATCATCCATGAGGCCGGTTACTCAGAGGAGGAGTGTAAGCAGTACAAGGCCGTCGTCTACAGCAACACCATCCAGTCCATCATTGCCATCATCAGGGCGATGGGTCGACTCAAGATCGACTTTGCTGATTCAGCCAGAGCGGTGAGTGAATCCACTCAGAACTGTGCATCCTGCAGGGGTGGTTGTCTGGAATGAAAGGCTCATGTGACAAACTTCCCTGCTGGCACTTCGCTTTGGTGCAGCCGGTCAAAAAGCAAAACTGAGAATCAAATCTACTGTGACCTGGGAACTGTGGTGCCTTACATGATGTACTGTGACTTCTCTGAAAGGCTTTAAAGTACTGTGACCATACATCAGTATATAATATTTTCCACTGTCTAATTGCTCTGTTGCGCTTGAGCTGACAACAAAATTGATTACCACGTGCAAATTCATCACCAGAAATTATACACTGTTCATCTGTTTCCCCCTTTTTCTCTGGCAAAAAAGCTTTTGAAACATCTTGGGGCAATATTTCCCCTTGACAGACTCGAAATGTAAGATTTAGACTTGTATGTTGCAAGAAAGGAGTTATGACAGACTAGAGTATAGGTGAGGCATTAGGACTACAAAAATACTCTTCTCACTCACTTAATATCTTCTGTTTGGCTGCTGGCAGGACGATGCCCGGCAGCTGTTTGTGTTGGCGGGCTCAGCTGAGGAGGGCTTCATGACCGGGGAACTGGCCGGGGTCATCCAGCGGCTGTGGAAGGACGGAGGAGTTCAGGCCTGCTTCAGTCGCTCCAGAGAATACCAGCTGAACGACTCTGCAGCTTAGTGAGTGAGATGAGATTAAACCATGAGTGTGAAGCTAGAAAGGGCCGTTTGAAACCCCTACGGTGGAGCGCGTTTGGTCTGCGTGACGGACGAGAAATTGCCATAATGACTAAACGATAGAATCAGTTTTTCTTTAGTTTTTTTTTAGCCGTTCTCTAACACACAGAGTTCACTAAATTGTTAGCTAATCGTAGGTGTTTCCGGATTTCATAATGACTTACTGAGGTTCCGACATTTTGCATTGTTTGTTTGATCAGTGTTAAAACTTGTGTGTCCTTCAGCAGTCGTCAAATATCTTCGTCGTGTTGTCTTAACTCCTGCTCTTGTTGACTTGGCTCCTTGTTAGTCAGCAGTAAATCAGATCTGTCATTTTACTCAAGGCCGTATTGACGACTGCAGTCTTACAAGTCTAAATGCAGTTTTGGACACTGGTGTTGCTCATCCTTGTAAAACATCACAATATTCTACATGTTTCAGCAATAACTCATTTGGTTGTTTGACCACAAGCCCCGTAGGAAGAGGGAGAGTCTCTGTAAATGGAGCAGCAACATTTTTAAGAAATGGGCAGAAAAAAAACACTTCAATACCTCCGAGTTATGGCTCCTGTTTTCCTTTATCTAATATTATTTAGTTTACCTGAAATGTGGGTGTTTATAGATAAAAAGATTCTATTCACATGATGAATATAGTAATAGGAGTTGTTTAAGTTCATTTGAATAACTCTGTTCCATCAGAATCAGAATCAGAATCAAATTTATTGCCATGGTCTACTAGGAAGGACTAGGAAAGTGCCTTGGAATAAAGTGCAACAAAAAACAAATAAAATAAATAGAATAACATTACAACAAGGCTGTTCATGAATTTAACAATCAATTTAACGGTTTAAATTTTAATTTATCATGTGCACCTCCCTATAGCTACCTGAACGACCTGGACAGGATATCTCATGGCGCCTATGTGCCGACACAGCAGGACGTGCTGAGGACCAGAGTCAAAACTACTGGCATCGTGGAAACACACTTCACTTTCAAAGACCTGCACTTCAAGTGAGAAAAATACCTTTGTTGTCCAATTGATATGTTTTTTTCCTTCTTTCAGTTGATTAGTTTTGTCATGCTGAGGTTTAAGTGGTGAAAAATCTATTTCCTTCTCTGGATGCGAATCAGTTTAATGATGTTCAATCTTTGCAGGATGTTTGACGTCGGCGGTCAGAGATCAGAGAGGAAGAAGTGGATCCATTGTTTCGAGGGCGTCACAGCCATCATCTTCTGCGTGGCCCTGAGCGACTACGACCTGGTTCTGGCCGAGGACGAAGAGATGGTTGGTTCCGCTTTTCCTTTGCTTTTTTTTCCGTCTCTGTGCTGAGGTTGTATCTGTGGGCCCTGCTGTAGAACCGGATGCACGAGAGCATGAAGCTGTTCGACTCCATCTGCAACAACAAATGGTTCACCGACACTTCCATCATCCTCTTCCTCAACAAGAAGGATCTGTTTGAAGAGAAGATCAAGAAGAGTCCGCTGACCATCTGCTACCCGGAATATGCCGGTGAGAGCCGTAACGGTTATATATAATTTAATAAATATAATATTAATAAACATTAAAGGTGTTGTCACTACTACTGTCACTTCTGTCTCACCAGCTCATTCATTTCTACTCACTGAAGACCTCTCAACTCTGGCTCACTGCAGCATTATTTCTGTTAATTGAGACTCCTCCAACCACGGAGTGAACTTGTCATTTCACTTCTCGTTTGTAGTTCTGCCGTCACTCCTCAAGTTAACGTTCCACTCGTCTCTCTGTCGCCCCCCGCAGGTTCCAACACTTACGAGGAGGCGGCGGCCTACATCCAGTGTCAGTTTGAGGACCTGAACAAGAGAAAAGACACCAAGGAAATTTACACCCACTTCACCTGTGCCACAGACACCAAGAACGTGCAGTTTGTGTTTGACGCCGTCACCGACGTCATCATCAAAAACAACCTGAAGGACTGCGGCCTTTTCTGAAGGTGACTAAGGTTACTCCTCTTGGTTATGGTTATTGTCCATGTATTTAATGTTTGTTTTCCTCCCCCAGGCCGCAACCAAGTGACTTATGTTGAGAGGATCTTCGTTCACGTGATGAGAATGTCACTTTTAACCTTTTTATTAACTTATGTTCATCTCTAAAAGTTTAAAGACGGAGTGTAGAAAAACATTTTTGTGTAAAATATTTGTACAACTGTCTGCGGGGGATTTTTTTCCTTTTTTTTAAAAATTCATCTCATTCATTTTTTTTTCTTTTTAAACAATTGGGGCCTTCACTTTTTCAATTGCTTTTCTTTGTTATTCATGCAACACATTTGTCAGTAGTCGCCTTGTTGCCTTGCATGCTTTAGTTGCTGTGTTTTGTTGATCTAGCTGTTTTCTTTGTTTCCTGGAGCCCCAAATCCATTGTTTTTTTGTTTTGTTTTTTAACTTGTCTTTCTTTTTCTTTTTGCCTCCTTGTAAAAACCAAGTTACTATAAAGACCAATTCACTCTGACATACTGTGAGAGCGTGTGGAGACTCCTCAGATGTGTGTATGCGCGATTGAAAGCTGTGCTGTAATGGAGACCAAAACCTGTGTGTGTATGTGTGTGCACACGATGTTTCACAAAGGGACTTTATTCCTCTGATTGTCATCCTCGTTCAAAGCTTTATTTTTTTAACCTCCAAAAATGTCTAATTAACGTGTGCATGTTGTCGGTGCGCGCCGACCAACCAGAGCATTCCCAAATTGACTCGCTGTAAGGAGCTTTGAACCGAGGATGTCAATGGTGGCCTTGTAGCAGACAGTTGGAGCGGGTGCGGAGTGCTGATCGAGGCCGCAATCTGTTGCTTACAAGTTACATATCCCCCCCAGACCTTGTTTCCATTGATGGGGACGTTAGTAGACTAATCTCCATGATTTTGCTAATAAAAGAGCTGCTGCGGTGAAACCGCCGCAACTTATGCAACAAATACATTCGTCTCCTGTCGTTTGTTGCTGTGAAATTATGACCGACTCCTCATCTTTAACATGTAAAGCAAACGGACCACTCTGCCATTACGTGACATATCTTGTGTGAACCATTTGACTTTTACATTCACTTTTTTTTTTTGCTTTTATATATAGATGTTTGTGTTCCCTTTTTGTTCAGTTGCTCCTTTTACTTTGTTTTTGTCTCCTTTACTGTACTTCACTTTTATCTGCGTTTTTTGTTTTTTTTTTTCTCATTTCCTGTCGGTGAGTTCTCCGCTAGCTTCGAAAGGAGATTCCTCAGTCTTCAGTCCATTCCTCAGCATATGAAGCGTCCTTCCTTTCAAATCCCTCCTTCTATCCATCCTGCACATCACACTTTACTGTCGCCAGAGCCTGCTCAAGAGCTGCGTTTGTTAGCGGTGTACCTTTCCGGTATTTCATTGGGTCGTTGAAAACGAGTGACAAATACGTTTGCCATATATCTTATCACAAAATATTAGCCTAAAGCTATCAATCTAGGATTCCATTCTTACACTGAAGGAGACGTGGCATTGTGGAAGTAAAGCGCTCCCTCTAGTGGGCAATGATCACAGCAGCAACTGATAATGGAGGGAAAATGTCCTTTGGCGTGTTAAATTTCGACGTGCTGACTCGACAGTTTTTGTTGCTTAGCTGCTAAATTCGTAATTGTTAAGTAACAAAACATATTGGAGCTTAAAATAAGAGGGTAGGCTCATCTGAGCCGCAGCCATATTTTCATTTCTGTTTGCTGTACTGGCATGAATTGAGAGCCGTCGTCCAGCGAATGTTCCAGCAGCGTAACTCCATTCCTGCTTTCGCACAATATCAAGGTATTAACGGAGACTATTTTTAGTTGTCATTGTGTGATTTAAAAGCTAACTGAAGGATGATTTGAATAATCCTCAGCGCTTCTGGAGGGAGATCAAACCAGTTTCCCTCTCATGACGGGAATGATAAGCGAAGTTGGAGCTGGAGACCAGACTGCATCTCGGTTCGTCAAGAACAGCCCAAAACCTGATTTTAAAATGTGCATTTGCAGACTATTGTTAAAATTTCTGAATTGTTTAAGAAAAAATACATCGTTTTTATTCATGTTTGTACAATTATACTGCGTTACTGTTGACATCCATTAACACAAAACTGATATGATTCGTGAGAGAACACGTCACAGGTTTATTGTTTCTCAGATTAACATCAGACAATTGCTTTGTTTGCTTGTGTTTGTTAATTCATCCTCATCCAGGGATTCTGATGTGGACTGGGTTTTCAATCTGCGTGAGTGGACTTTCAAAGTTTAGGAAAATGGGGTATTTTCCCCCAAAAGCTTGTGATACTAAGACAAAGCTGCCTTCTAAATATATTTAATATGTTCTACTCTGAATCTTTGGTGACGGAGAGAGTTAACTATGCAAAATGGCTGACAGAAAGTAACATCATTTAAGGCCCATTGCATTGTTTGCTGTGCTTTCTTTGAGCACACTGTCAAACCTGACTACAGTTTCTATTGTCCACTTCCATTGTCACTCATACAGTATTTGCACACCATGCTGCTAAATAGGCTACTCTCTCTACCAGAGAAGGACGCAGGATGTTAATCTCTCTATTTCTCCAGATTTGTACCACCATCCCTCCCTATTGGCGTCTAATAGGGTGAAGATTATTTTACATTTCAGCTAATCCACATATCAGCAGATTAGAATAAGTCTTAGTCCTGGTTCCAGAAAACAAGTTACTGTTTGCGTGCATTCAAACAGCTTAATAGAATTTCAGCTTTGGTCGAAACTTCATCGTACAGGTTAGTGTGAAGGTGACTCTCCTCAGCCTTTTGAGGAGTTTGATTTGGTTTTCTTGGTTTGGTTTTCTTGCCAAACAATGACCATACAAAGAGCAAAGTCAATGAGGGAGCCAGCGAGCTAAATCCATATAAGCTCTATTGAAATTCTCCCGCTGTGTGAGGGAGCGGTCGCCTCGTGTTATTGTGTTGTTGCCTTCTGCTGCTGGCATTGTGCGAGGATGCTGATTATGTTCCGTCCATAAAGATGTTGAAGAGTCATATTGTGTCGCAGCAGTGGGCGCACAGACTCAGTTGCCATTCACATTAAATGGGCGCTACTGTGCCTTTCTGTGATTTAAGAGTTGTCGACTGTGTTAGCAAGATGAAACGTCACCTTCACATAAACCATATTTATGGATTTATGAATTTGCTTTGAAGGGGCACATGGTGGGTTGTTGCAAATTCATTTCCAGCTTTGGGCATCCTCAGTCTTTTCACTGAACGTTCCAGTGTTTCTGCTACATGTAAAGGATTGTGGTCGCTACACACGCTGGTGAGCTGCTCAGGGTATCCCCCACCTCTCTCTGGAATCCTGGGAATATCCCAGCATAAGGGGAGTTTTCCGCTGTTTTTATCAATGTGACTATCTTTGTGAGAACCACATGATTTTGTGGATCCCATGACTTTTAAATAATCATAATAATTGGGTGTTGGTTTGGCTGGGAGTACTGGTTAAGGTTAGCCATTTGTTTTGGATGGTTAGGTTTAGGGTGAGACATGAAAGTCAATGAAATGTCCATACAAAACATAAAAAACCTGACATGTGCGTCATTCGAGCAGCACCCCACCTTCTGAAGGTAGACCATTAAGATGGACTGTCAGTGGTCTTCTCCCTCAGTCCCTGGTGACTTCCCCCTCAAGAATCGTGAAAAATATTTAGGTCAGACTACTGTTCAGTCAACTTGGCCGACCAGTGAGCAAGAATTGCAGTTGTTCTTCATATGCCAATTTGTTGCATGTATTCACACCTTTACATCTAAATCACTTCCTTAAAACAAGTGTTTTCCCTGAGGCGGCCACATTGTAAAGTTTAATTGAACATAACATTGTAAATACAAATATTGAAAATGTTTTTCATGAAGAAATCACTGTTTGCTTCACAGGAATGTTGAGCTGAAACACTATTTTAGAGGAGATCCACTCCGGAGAAAAGCAGCGATGCCCTGATGGTGCCATTACTGCTCTATTCTGTCCTCACAGTCGCTCACCTCTCATAACTCGGACCACAGAGACTGTGAAAGCTTTCGCTGCACCACATCCTGCCAAGAGATGGTCTCTGAGTGGCATGAGTCGCTTGATGTGACTCCAAATTTAGCTGCTCCGGCTCTGAGCCTTGATAGATGACTTATCTTTGTTTAAATATTCAAAAAGAAGCTCCAAATAATAAACTGCTGTGAAAGCGATATAAAAAGAAGGGCAGTGATGAGACATTCATCGTGTACCCGGAACAAAAGTCATAGTTTTGTTCTATTTTAAAGTCACAATCTTCTGTTTTCGCTGTGGAGTCTTTGCATGCAGTCAAGCCGAGGTAATATGTTACATGCTATTGATGTTTGTTAATATTAAATCCATATATATATATATATATATATATATATATATATATATATATATATATATATATATATATATATATATATATATATATATATATATATATATTTATTTATTTATTTATTTATTTATTTATTTATGCTTATGTATACATAATTATTGTGACCAACGTTTCAATTTTTATACTAATTTGTTTAGTTTTAATCATAAATTCTTTATAAAAATTAAATTAAACTGCATTTAAACTGCAGCTCTTGATTCTGCCTACAGGGGCTCAAACAAACCGAACTTCCACTGAGTTTATATAATCTCCTCATCCAGACAAGTTTTAGATTTTCCAATACTCTTTCATCGTCACGGTGCTCTTTACAAACTATGCAGTCAACGTTATCTACTGGGAATTAGTGTCAAGCACATGTACGGTTACAAAGAACTTCAGTGTGACCCAAATGTCGCAAGGCTGCAGCGGAATGACATTCAGAGCAAATCTTCTGCACTTCATGGTTTATTTACACTTTCCAAAGCACAGAGCATCAGTACCGTGGTGTTCCTTTCCTGCAGGGAGGAATACTTCCATTACACAATGTGTGTGTCAGAGACTCACGCACGCTCGGTCGAGTTGGAGGAGCGGCTCTTGACTTGTGTGATAAATTATAAATGAAACTTGAGCCACTTTGAAAAGGCCATCATTGAAAATTAATAGCAACAAAAAGATTTGTCATTCTCTGCTGGACTTGTGTCTTTGCAGGAATTATGTAACCGTGAACAACCCTGCTGAGATTTTGAAACATAGATAGAGGATGATGAATGTGGCAAGTAAAGGTCGACCCAAGACTTCTGGCGGGTACCACTGAACACGTTTGAGAATACGCAGCGCTGAATCATCTTCTATTTTTGTTGGATTGTTTTCCGAGCAAACGCTCTTCTACAGTCACAGGAAGTATTTCTTTGTACCACTTATGTTGATGCTGTAGGTATCTGCGGGGTGTTGTTCGGAGGTGATCAGATGATGAGTGCGAACTACAAATTATTCTTGCAGAATAAACGTGTCTTAATGAAGATTGAGGGGAGGAAGTTCTCAGAGAAAACAATTCAAGACTTCTGATTTCAAAAGCAGCACGTAGCATCCTCACAGACTTAGACTTACAGGTGAACCACATAAGCTGGCAGACAGTGTGAGGAGGCTTGTCTTTTATTCAGCCCACTCGACCTTTAAAATATGCCGACATCAATAGTAATTGAAAGCTCTCCAAAAACGGCGTCATCTCCAGTGCTTAAGATGTTGTGACCTACAAAGATTACAGTGTGCAAGAGTTGTTTTTGAGTTAGCGGACATCTTAAATTGATCTGACAACTTGTAAAAAAGTGGTGCTGATGAGGGGAATTGAAGATGGGAAAGTGGAGGTATGTTTGAGCGGTGGTGAAGGAGGCTGAAATGAATTACAAGGATGCTACACAAGGGAGCATCAAAGTGACTCATGTCGCTTTCTTTTTTATTTTGGCCCGCACTCTGGGCTGAGTGTCAAGTTTTGGCCTCCTGTCTTACTGAGTTTGACACAGCAGGTCTGGGGGTAAAGTAGCTCAGGGTCTTGTTCATAAGTAAGGGACGGATCAGTCAGGATAGGATGTCTGCATTCATATTCTTAGCTAATGACAAATCAAACTTTTCTTTTTCCAGTGGAATGCAGAGGCTGAGGAGCTTGGTCTTCTAGCAGAGACAATGCATGGAACTGCTACTCCTCCACTTGAAGAGAAAGCAGCGGCTGAGGCTCGGATGCCTCCCGTTATCACTGGTCAGGGGCTCCCATCCAAATGGTAGGCAGATCTGGATACTGTGTCTGGGGAGAGGGAAGTGTAGGCTTCTTTTTATTCAGGGAGAAGGGAGTCACAGTATGTGTGTAAAGGTGAATATGTGTTTGTTTTTAAAATGGCGTAGATATTGGTGTATTTCATTTTTATATCAAGTTGACAACATTGTTTTTTTTTTTACTAAGAATGTTTCTGCTTTGTTTCATTTTACTCAATCACAAACACCTTTACACATAAGTGGCAGATGGTGAGTTTGGCCTCTACTCAAAAGCTGCTTGTTTTTTTTTTTTTGTTTGTTCAAACAACCCACACGGGAAACCTGTTATCTTGTAAACAGACAATACCACTGATACCCTTTAGTTTATTAAAATTGCTGACAAAATCACATCAATATTTTCTCACACAAATCGTGCTTTTGGTGGAAAAGATTGTGAGCCAAGGCGTCCAGAGCTTCTTTTCAAATGACACCAAGATGCGTTGGGGCCAATAATTCTTTGGATAGTACTTATCATTAAGAGACCAACCAGACAGTGATGGAGACATTTTTAATACGTGGTGGGTGCGTAGTCTGATGCAGGCCATCCACCTGCCTGTAAACAATGCAAGTTGAAGGGCTTGGACATGGAGGACAGGGTCACCATTCGTGAGGTTTGTGCAAACAAATGCATTTACTTACACCTCACTTTCTGATGAAACTGTGAACCATCACCTCTGATGACTCTCAAACTGATGATATAGAGGAGGACCGGAGTGATGAGGTGAGATTCACCTGCAGTTGGAGGTCCTTCTACTCCACACAGACAAGAGCAAGTGGTGTCACCTCTTATGAAATGGGTGGCTCAGATTCACCAGCCTCTGCATGGGCTAACCACAGCAGTGTCAGCCTTATTGTAACATGTTTGTCTTCAATAGAGCATAATGAACTGAAAAAGTAATATGATGATAAAGGGGAAGAGCCAGGGACACCATTGGTGCCATCCTCAACAAGCCTTTCTAGTAGATGGACCTTCAGCATGTGATCTTCACTGGCTCAGATACCACCTCACCTCAGATATATAGCATATCATTGAGCTAAATTTAAGCCTCAATTATCTCACTATTTTTAAATAGTTCATACCTCTGTTTTTGTAAGGTCAATGTATGATGTTAGTTAACACCGTCAAATTTAGAACAGAAACTCAACTGCAAAATACAACGTATGAGAGGAAAAAACAATGTGGTTTTGGTTGGGAGGAGCCTATTTCTTGAGGGATAGAAAAAATGTTAACAAATAACTGCACTATATACATTAAAAATAGATTCTGCTCTGTGACCACATCATAAGAGCTCAAGATAAGCGACTCCCTCTAGTTGTGCGCGTGACCCCAGTTTCCGTAGGAGCGCCCCTGCAGGAGTAGTGGGATTGAAGCGCCTCCCCTTCGTCCATCTACTCCGAACCAGAACCATTCATCTCTCCCTCCTTCACGTTCCACATCCGGGTTATCCGACACTATTTGTCTCTTGTCTGTGTGTCTGACAGAGTAAAAAATCTCCGTCGCTGCCACCGAGCTGTTCCGCAGCCTACAGCCGGACTGCGGGCCCCGCAGAGCGGACACCGCCGCCGCCGAGTGTCGGTGATGACGAAGCCCAGCTGCAGCCGGTCTCTGTGAGGCAGACATGAGCCGATAGGAACCGAGTGTTTACCGGGCCACTCCGCGGTGATTAACTCGCCCTAACGATGTCTAAGAGCCTCAAGAAGAAAAACCACTGGACCAACAAAGTCCACGAAGCGGTGATAACACGCGGGAAGGACAGCGAGCTGGGGTTCGAGCTGAAGGGGGGCGCGGAGATCGGCCAGTTCCCCTACTTTGGCGAGGTAAAACAGGGGAAGGGGCTGATCCAGAGCGGCAAACTGGCCCAGGATGAGCTGCTGCTGGAAGTCAACGACATGCCAGTGGCCGGACTCACCACCCGGGACGTGCTGGCCGTCATCAAACACTGCAAAGACCCGGTCCGCTTCAAATGTGTCAAACAAGGTGAGACCAGCGGAGTTTTGGTTTGGATCGCGCGTTTGACTGCTTTGATGTGAATGTTTAAGAGTCGCCGCGGACCTCACGGGCCTGATGGCTGATCAAACGTAGTTCGGAACCATATCGTGGGTTGCGTTCAGCAGCAGGATCGCTACCAGTGGAGGTGATGATCTGCTATACGAGAGCCGCCGTCTGTTTATCTGCCACAGGCTGGAGGGGGTGTGTCCACCCGGCGAGATCATGCCACAGTCTGCGGGTTTATTTTGGTCTCAGATGGGCTCCATCCAACAACCAGGCCTAATGGATCATATGATTTTATATCATGTTGATGCTGTGCGGACAGACAGGCCCATTCTGTTGTCTGTCTGTCAGAGTGGTTGAAATTGAAAACCTCCTCAATAATGAGTTTGTTCTTCCTGTCTTCCACACCACCAAAACAATCAATCCTCATTCTGGGTATTTAGACCTCAGTGTTGGTGGTAGTTTAAAGAATCTTGATGGCAAAACAACGTCAACACGCCTCACCATAAACTGAGTGCACAGAACATTATGCTTAAAAATCTAGATAAGGTTTGACTTGATTTAAAATGAATTCTCCACTGACTGTGCAGGACCTTGGGGTTGGGAAGAACTTTGTTTGAGTAGCACTAGACCTGTATACCGTTGGTTATTTTCAAACTTTCAAAGTAGTAATTTCCTCAAAATCCGGTCATGTGTTATTTCTCTTTACTGGTATGATTGATCAAGCTCAGCACTGTGATCTGTCGCAACCTTTTGGGTTTCTGATTTGTCAATAAGGCAGGAACTGAACAAGCCAGCCATAATGACAGTCACCAGCCAACTCTTTATTCCGCTGCAGCTGAATTAAGGAGAATAAATAGGACACCTGGCCACCCTCTCAGGTTCACAGAGGTTACGACCATATAAGGACATTGAGATGCTCCAAGTCTGATAAAGAAAGCTTTGGCGCTTTGAATAGACTTTCTTTAAATCATAATATAAATCCGACTTATGAGTACACTCATATCAATCCAAAATTCCCCTTTAAAACACTTTGAGTTCTGCAATTTATTGCGCCACAATTACTGTATGCGCTTTTATATAATACCTTGTTTCACTGATGCCTGTGAGCAAGTACATATTTTACAACGAAAAATAAACAAACATCACTTTTTTAAGAAACAGTGAGAAGATTCTAAAATATTGTGATCATTTCTTTTGATGTTCCCGAGCACAGCTCTGGATTTATGGCAGCAGTTTTGACCTGTTTCTGTCATCCTGTGTAAAAGCTGACAGAATGACTATACGCTGTGAACATTGGGCAATAGCAATCATCATATACTCCAGACGGCTTTACATCAGCCCAAGTAAATGGCTCGGGGGGCGACTAGGTCCCATTTAAAAGAGCATCAGAGTTTCTGGGACACGGGCAAAAGCAAAAATAAAACACTCAAACTAGTGTTTATTTTTGGACTTCACACAGCTTGCTCAGAAAGGACGTGCCACTCAAGCTCACCCTCAATCTTTCTATGGATGGCATGAATGTGATGGACTATTGTGTGGGAGCGGCGTGGCGAGCGAGGGGTTAAATGCTAATGTTCATGAATCTGTTTCTTCCAGACGAGTCTAATCTCTTGCCTCGCTCCCGCCGGCTCTTATCCATTTAAACATGAGTCTGCTGCTGTACCTGTTTATTTAACTTTGGTCTCCCACTGGTTTCAAACTCAACCGGCGGTTTCTGAGAACACCATTGTGCTTATGACTATTACCTTTTTATTTATGGTTAATGACGGAAATGCATGGTCTGGATGTCAGTGGCTGACTCATCAGTGTAAAATTTAAAAATATCTGATGAAATCACAGTCATTTATGTGGGGGAACAGTGTGTGTTTGAGAGTCCACACCTCAAGATGATTCCTCCATAGAGTTGGACTGGTTAGACAAACTCCCATGATGCTAGAGCTGTAGTTCTCTACCCTGAGCCATTGACCAATTTTCACAAGGCACTGGAATGTAGCTGCTGCATGTGCACGCATGCTAGGTTGCTCAGTTTCTGTTATCTCATCTCAACCTCAAAGATTTGTTTCTGGGATTGAACTGTCCCATCTTTTAAAACTGAGTTTGTACCAGTTGCTTAGTATTTACCTACATATAACATAACATAGCATGTATATCTGTACTCCTCCAATATTTATCTGCCAGCATTAAGTATTCTTTGTGTAGTGTGATTACTCCCCTATAGATGGTTAATCTTTGACGATCCTTCGGCAAATCACTTTGAAGAACAAACATCTGTCCTCCATGTTCTTCTCATCGTTGAGTGAAGTGCAAAATGGCGTGTTCACACACTGATGCAGATTTACAGAAGGCCTCTGAAGATCATCGACACTGTGAAGTGTGAGAGCTGTGTGTGAACGTACGTGAGAGAGTGTGACTTGAGGTATAGGTTGGTGGAGTGCGAAGAACATACAGTATCAGCACTGTAACTTATGAAACCCTAATGCCTGAGTCTTGCTTTGTGATACATTCTATGACTACAGTAAAGTAAGTATACTGTACGTCTTTAATATTCATTAGCGAGGCAGACAAACAGTCACTATTAATTGGCACTTATCCTTTTGTCAAAAATAACTACAAAGTGAAATACAGAAATATAAATAGTAATGTCAGCTATTTTTGTGCAGTTGTTGATGTCCAGGAGACATTAAAGTCATATTTGAAGGTTAAATAAACTCCAGATCATTTTGTTTCACTGTACATGCCAATCAGTAGTTCTGTTCAAGAGGTTACATTTGTTTTTAGGCAGATGACAGCAAGCTCCTTTAACTGGCACAATAACACTCCTTTAACCTGCACAATAACACTTCATTTCTGATCTTAACATTCTCCTATTTTACTGTAACCTAAATCCACCCTAGTGTTCCCGCTCCTTTTTGAGCGCTAGGTGGTCCAACATTCCTGGTTCTGTCTGATCTTACACAGAATCCAAGATTGAGTTGCGGCTGTGCTCTGTCGCCACTTTATGTCTGATATAGCATATCGCATTGATGCCCAAACTCCATTCTCATTGCTATGTAAACAAGCTTTTAGGTGACATCTGCCTTTCCTTCTTGGTTTCAAGTGATTCATCTGAATCACTCTTTTCTGTTTTTGAGGTCGCTCATTTCATCAGTAGTTGCCATGGCAAGTCTGTCTCCATCACCAAAACCACTCTTCATCACCCTCCCTGGTCACACCTATCCTCTTCATGCTGTCATTTACCATATTCATTGTTTTTCTCCATTGCAACGTACATCGTCCAACATCGTGTTGTCACACTCGCTTCTTAAAGTGTCCTTACAATGTGAGCCTATACACCCCTTACTTTCTCTCCACATGAGCTCTCCAATTTGTTTTAATTTATTCTATATGCATGAATATATTCAAGAATTCTAAACAAGATCTTCCTCTGCATTTTTTCAGTGATAGGATGAAGACATGTTAGAAATTATTGGTTAGAAATAACTGTAACGTCTTCATTGCGAATCCAGCCCAGGATCTGTTGGCTTTGAAACAAAGAGTCCTTATAATGCATTTATACAGTACAGGCCATACGTTTGGACACGGCTTCTCATTCTGTTTTGTCTTTATTTTAATACTTTCTGCATTGTGGATACACTCTGAATACATCAGATATATGAAGCAGGATATATGGAATTATGTAGCAAAGAAAAACAAATTGAATAACTCTAAATATGTTTCATATTTTGGATGACTCAAAGTAGCCACCTTCAAACCCTTGGCCTTCATAATGAGCTTTGTATGTAGCCACCTGTTAGAAAACCTTATCAGGTGACAACGTCATGAAGCTCATCACCAGAATTCCAAGAGTGAGCAAAGTAATAAAGCAAAGGGTGGCTGTTTTTAAGAATCAAAAATCTAAAACATGTTTCCAGTAATTACACTCTCCTTTGTTTAAACCTAAATCCACTTCATGTGAAAGGCAGATTTGGGAATTCATATTTGGAATTAATGATCAAGTTGGTTCATAGATAATAGTGGTGCAAGAAAAGATGTCGCGATACTTGATTGTGCAATACTGTATCAATATTTTTGCTGAAATATTGCAGTACTTTATTGTGTGTTAGTGGCTTCTTATTGGTATATAGTGATATAGTTTATTAATATTTGCTGAACAGATACTTGCTGCATGTGTTTAATAATAACATTTTTTGTGTTGACGAATGGAGCAATTCATTCCTATGTTGGACCGTGACATTTAACTGAAAGTATAACTGAACTTGCATCATAACATTAATCTTTTTCATGCATATAATATTTAATTGCATTGTCTGCTATTCCCCCTTCCCCCTATTCCCTTGGTTTTTATTATGAATTTACAATATCGCGTTGTATCGTATCACCACTCCTGTATCGGGAAACGTATTGTATCGCAACATGCCTTCCAATACACTGCCCGAATAGATAATGTTGAGTTGTGTGTTTGAGAAGCTTCATCGATGGGTCCAGTAGCATCATCAGGAGTTCCTTTATTCCAGCCAAAGCCTGAGCCTGAGTTTTGGTCCTTTCCTTCTTATTGGTTTTCACAGTCTACACACTCATGAGGGCTTCTGCCAGTGATTTAAAGTAAAGCCAGCAGTCAGCAGATGTTGTAAAATTCCTGTGACAGTTGTATTAAGTTCTCTCATTCCAAGAGTCCTTCCAGCCTCCTTGATTGAGGGACAGATGCGGCTCGGGTATAAAAGCCAAACTTTCTCTTCTTCTTGTCGCTGTGTTGATGAAAAGCTTGAAGAATCAGTGCATAACATCCTGTCTGCTCTGCTGGTATTAATAACACCAAGAGATGAGTTCTGTCAAAAGCAGCGGATGATTTTATGGAGGCTAGAAGCTCCAGCTCAGAGGATCAAACTAAAGCTCAGCCGGCCTGTGACCAAACCTCTTGCTGGTCCGGTTAAGTGAATCAGGTCAAAGGACTGGTGCTCACGCCGGACACAGTGTGCGATGACAAAAGGGTGACAATGTTGTTGTTGTGGTTGATGAAAAAAAGTAGCATTTAAATTCCTGGTTTTGGATGCTAGTCTTGAGAAGTGCTTCAGATTACATCATCCAGAGCCAAAATGAAAGCAACTTTTGTGATGGAAAACATCGATTAGAGACAGAAACCATAAGTGGCCCAGAGGCACAGCAGTAGTCAGTTGGTTGTTTAATACAAAAGGAGGGACGAGAAAGAAAGAGAAATAAACCTGTTCAAGAGGAAGCAAGCTTAAATCTCTCTCCTTCTTGTGTGGCTTTTGAATGCATAATCCGTAACCCTGGCTGAAATAGACAGATGATTATTCTCAAGAAAAGCCTTCTTAATGAAGCTATTGCTGCCTGGTTTTCCCTGCAGACTCGGTAGTGAATCTCAACAGAACTGTAAAGATGATTTGCTTATTGTGTTTCAGGGAAGCAGAGAAACGATCCAGAAAATATGTGTCTTTAGAGTTGCGTAGCTCTTCCCTTGAACCTTGGATAAGCAGCAGGAAATGGATGGATGGATAGATAGTTAAACAGAGTGATATATCATGGAGTTAAAACTTAAAGTAGAGTACATTTGAAAGCCCATTCATCCTGGAGTCACAGTCAAATATGTTGGCTCAACACCGGCAAACACCCAGCTGCAGACCTTAGACCAGGCTAGGACTGGGTGTCAGTACATGGGACAGTGAGTTACTAACGGTAAAAAAGGTAAAAGATGATTTTGTAATTCAAAAATGAATAGGACTGTAGCCATGACAGCTCCAAACTAGTTTTCCATTTGAAAGTCCCCAAACTGCTGGTGATATTTAAACCAAAAAGTCAGCCAGCTCTCTCAGTTTTTATTTGATGCTACTTCTACAAGGCTTTCATCGTCTCCTGGTGAGACTGGTACGTCATCACAGCATGAACTATCGCTGTTATCTATGGCTTCAGGTTTATATCTGTCTCTATGAGAGTTACAATTCATGAATATTTGTTTTCATGAATGCAGAAATGATTAATAACTCCAGGAGTCGTGTCTCTGTTCAGCTGCAGTAGCATGAAAGACAGACCTTCAGAGATGAAGGCAGCAAGGACGTACAACTCTCAGCATGATCAACTGCGAAATGAGAATTGTGTGCATCACTTACAAATTCAGAGTCTGTGTTCTGTATGTCTTTGTGTGTGACTGCAACCGTAGTGTAGATTAAGCAGAGCAGCTAATCTGATGCCGTGTGATCCGAATGAGGATTACAATTGCTCACTCACAAGCTGCTGTGGCATTCTCCTGCCATTTTCTATATTATTAAATATTATATATTTATATTACAGGAACAAACACAATGTCATAATTTATTGTAATAATCATTTCTTACCATGTCCTGTTGTACCCGCCATATTTCTCTGACTCTCCTCTTCTAGCATCACTAAGTCAAAATGGGACACTGATCTTTCTGTTCAGGAATAATATGCAGTTTTGACAGATAATAATGTCACTGATGATTGGTGTTAATTTCATATCTTTCTTTGCTATCTTTATCTTTCAAGACCTGGTGGATGTTGTTCTGTTTCAGGGATGATTTGTTGAGCCGTTGTATATTTACGGTGCTGGGAGTGAAGTGATCTAGATGCGATATCGCAGCTGTAAGCGACATTATGTTATATATTGTAAGAATAAATCTTGATGTTCGCTTGTTTTATTGCAACTGTAGTTGTTGATTGTGACCAGAAGGGGTCAGTGCGGGTCAATTAGAGGACAGAAGCGGCTTTGACGAGAGTTAATTTCGAGGCAAGAAGTGCCAGTTTCCTCCATCAGATTAATATTATCCTGCCACCAAAGGTGTTATTGTTGTTTGCTTCAAGTCACGAACCTGAATAATTTTGTGATTGTCTTCTTTGACAGCCAGTTTTGTAATTTCATGGGACGTTTGGGTCGAGTGTTCAGTGTCGTACTAGTATTGTTTAATTCTTAGATAGTCTTTAAATATTTGTGTATTTATATGACTTCTTAAAATGAAAGTACTTGAAGTTAGTGTAGATCAATTTCTCCAAATCATGTTTCACTTAATCTTATTATAGTAAAAAGAATAAAACTACTACAATAAAATTGCTACTGTGGGACGACCTATTTCAGGAACTGTGTCCTGTGTCCTTATTCAAAGTCAATGCAAAGCGTCACATGAGCCTGGGCCCTTGATTAATGGTCTGCAGTCCTGACCCCACCACCTGACATGTCCAAAACACACACCCCAAATCACTGCCTCCTGTCCTCTGCCCCATTTCCTGCATGAAACTCTAGACGCATGCAAGCAAGAAAAATAATGCATAATTGTGTGAAAAAGAAAATGCAATGTTAAATTAGCCCAATGAGAATTTAAAAAATAAGATCAATTTATGTTTTGGCATGGTTGGCCTATGATACTAGTAGAATAAAATAACAAATTATAAATGATGGAAAAACTAATTTAAAGGTGAAAGTAATACAAGGATCTCAGTGATCTACTTGTCATTTATGTCCAAATTTTTTTTTATCTTTATCCTAGGATGAAGAGGGAAGGTCCATCAACTGTGCTGTTCTTACACTACATTGATGTGGAACTCACTCACAAGCGAGATGAAAAACTTAGTAATGTGATGCTGAAACTTCAAGTCTGCTCTCTAGAAGGGAACTGACTCAAAAGATTCGAGAGAAATTAGCCACTTTTATACTTAAAATAATAAATATTCCTTGCTGTGCTCCATCCAGTGTTGCTGCAGCTTAACGTTAAAGAGTGCCAGTCTTTTATTCGGATCGCCCTTCACTCTGTTTATTGATACATCACGTACTTGTGTAACGTAGCATCCGACCTGATGGCGTAAGATGGCCAAATGCTTGAAATTACATCACCTGTGCTTTAAAAAGAATTTCAAACTGTAGTCATGACTTCAAGTGAAGTTATTATTCTGATGTAAGTCGACAGGTCAGGCTCAGGAGACTGTCAGTCAGGTAATTAAAGAGCTGCGTCGCTGTGCTGATGATGAATCTGCAGCTGCCGGGAAGAGCTCGTGAGCCGCTTCCTTTTCGCCTTGTTAGGTGGTAAATTACAGCCATCTCTTCTAGCTATCCTCCACCGGCTGGGTGTTATGTTCCTGTTGATGCTAGCAGTCGTAATGAGAGAACAGAAAAGAGCAGTGAGGTCAGGATTCATTTCGGTTTGGATTAAGCAGCATGGAAGCCCTTAATCTCAGCAGATAGGCTTTATTAGACTATCAGAGCTGCTTGATGAGGCGTTAGAGAGGATTGTGATGAGAGGGTGGCCTCCAAATGATTACTTTTTATATTGATCAGGGACTACCACACGTGGTTTTTACCCCCTGGAATATTGACCACTGCTCCCTCACACCAGTGGCTTCCTTAATACCTTTCCGCTTCTCTTCCTTTTCTTCCCCATTATTGGCCCTGTCATCCTGCTGAGACCATGAAGTACTCAGGCTCCACACATCATTGAACTTACACATCTTTACTTTCTTTCTCTATCTTTTCCTCTTGGCGTTTTTTTTATGATTCTTTGTCAAATGCCTCCTGCTTGTTTCGGCTGATAGAGTGTGATGAGACACGCTTCGGCTAGAGAGGGCCATCAGAGTGATAAACACCTCCCTATAGATACATTTAAAAGCAGGAGCCGCAACTACACACGTTTAAAACCGTCAGCTCATCGACGCACACAGCCGAGGAAGCGGCAGAGTTCAGGAATAGAAGTGTTGGCAATTTGGACAGCATCCTTCCTTCAATCATATACTCTGTTTATTGTTTTTGGCTTGTTCCTCATCTAATGACTCAGAGGTTGTAAATGTGTCTCTGGCCTTTATTATAGTGCTTAGAAGAAATACTTGAAGCAACAACATCATTAGGACTCGTCCAAGATGAGGAAGATCAATAGGAAGGCCTGAAGGGGGGAGGCCATGTCATTTAATATTAATAATGGATCCTGCTGTCTGCTGTAATAATAACATTAGAACTAGAAGCAAATGGTGCTACAACACTTAACTGATATGCTATACATGAAGACAAGTGATACGCTCATTTATTTAAATGTATATTTAAGCGTGAATACTATTGAAATCATCTGCCATGGGATTCAAATATAACTATAAACCTTTGATAATGAAGGCTTGGAAAGGTGTCTTTCGTTACTGTTCTATTCTATGAACTGGTCTCTGTCGTTCTCCAGCTACTCATGATGCTATTAGATCATATGACAATTAACTAACATCTGCAGCATATTGTGGCACCAATACTACTAAAAGCTAAAACTTCCACTGTGCTGGACGTCAGTGAACCACTACACTGTGTCAGAATACTCACTTTTGGGTTCCACCTGACTCACAAGATGAGGTCAGTTTCTGTATGTTATAGTAACACAGATTTGTTCAGTGGTCTGTGTGTATCCAGCCACACACACAAACATACAGCTTTGCTGCAGCTAAAGTAAGCGGATACACCATCTAAACACCATCTAGACTGATGCAATTTTTCGAGTTTAATAAACTCAGAAACTTGACAAAATCACACAACAGCCATGCAAACGTTGGGAAATTTGGTGAATGGACTGTGACATTGCAAGGTGAAAGCCAATGCTGATAAATGCCAATGTCCTAGGTCAGGGTTAAATACAGAACTGTTGTGGTCTGAACAAACACAGTACTTGCTGACCACTCCAGCGTCGTCACCGTGAATGAATCAAGCTTCCTTCTACATGCATTTCTCTTATATCTGTGTTAATGAATGGTAACAATGGCTCCTCATTTGGGTCATACTGACCACTGCATACTGCACTAGGAAAACCACACAAGTACAGTAATAAAACTGGGACCTGTATAGTCTAAAAAAGGTGTTCATAACGTTGTGACTAATTCTGTAAATATCAGTGGATCAGCTCCCATTCTTACTGGCTCACATCCACCTTTGTGTTGTGCAGAAAAAGACTTCAAATCCATCAATACATCCAAAAATACAGTGGAAATAGATGGCAAGATTTGTTGGGAGATTGTGTATCCTCTGATGAGAAGACTTTGCTTCACCAGTGTGATGCTGGCAAGGTTCAACTAGAGGTGTCAGAGGTGAGACGGATCATGTGTGATGTTCAGCTGCTCGGGCAGAATTTGGATGAGGAGGCAAACAAAGATCTTTTCCTTTGTAACTCAGTGTTCGATATTCTGACTCCCGTCTTGCGTTTTCGTATCGCGCAGTTGCCTGACTGACCTCTTGTGGGAGTACGAGAAATCTATCGATCACCAAGCCTTGCTCACAATTTGGCTCTCCATGACAACCGCTTTGGAAGTCGCCACTTCACCTCAGTCGTCCTCCCCGAGCGACCTGAGCTTTTGCTCCCGTCCTAGCTTTTGACTGCTGTGTCGCTGTTTACTGTCTGTGTGAGAAGGTGATAAGTGGAGTGTTTACTGTAGCTGTTGTATTTTGGAGAGCATTTCAGGTCAATCGTTGCTGCAGGTAGGTGTCAAAATGCAAATATTCTGCGTGAAGAGAAGCATATAACGCGATTTCACACTGCACCTTTGTGCTCTTTAGTTCTCCTCTTTTTCTTTAGTGTGTGCTCTCCTTGCATGCCTGTATTTGGTCCACAAGCCAGACACTTTTGTGTTGTGCAGTCTAACTTTGTGAATAGACAAAAACTAAGAATCGATCCTGCTTGATGTGCGTGGCTTCCTTGGACCCTCTGGGACAGTGGGCATGTCTGTGCTAATTCTATCTTTTTAAATCATAATCATGAAGCGAAAAAGCTCCAGTTGGTTTCCCCGTATGTGTTTCTCTTTAAAGAGAAGTGACGGGGTCCATAAAGAGGTTGAGTCATAATAATTTCGAAGTCACAATAATTTAAAAAAATCTGTAAAAGCTAACAAGGCCTGATGGTTAAGTCATTTTTATTTAAATTCAAGATGAATTCCAATTACTGAAACAGGACATTGTATCTAAAAACCCATACTGAAGGGGTCTGACAGATTAGAGATTTTGGCCACCCAAAACAAAACAAATGTAGTTTTTTCAAAGTCTGAAAGATGTCAGTTATCTTAGATGAGGACATGTTTAATGCAGATGCTGCTCTGACTGTCGTTTTAAACTGCTTGGTGTAGTTTGGTTGAAGATATCTCCTGTCATCATGACGCAATCCTTGTTTCTCACATGCATTCTGTCTTTTCTTTTACAGTTTGAGTTCTATATTTTACTTTGATCACAGTGTAAATGTTTGCGAAACATGCAGTATTTACTTCAAAAGATTTGGCGGAAATTAAACCGCATAATCCATAACCTTCCTGTGAGCCCGGGATGGGTCCCCTGAAACTCTCAAAGGAACCCGCTTGCATTTGAGAGATTTACAGTTCAAACATTTTTTTTGTAATGAAATTCCAAAAGGATGCATGATGAAAATATGCAAAACCAAGAACTGTTGTTCACCATGAACAATATTGTAAATGAGCCTTTCATTTAAACGTCGGCAAAGAAACCATCATGAAGGAAAATACCTAGAAGCAGTTTGGTTGAAATGGAATGAAATAATTATTGGCAACAGGTATAATATTCTCCATTTGAACCCAGTGCCAAGTGTATACATTCTGAATTCATTTCCTTTTTGGAAACATTGCCATGCCATCACAGGATTATTTGTGCAGATAAACACATTTTTCTATCGATCTGAGGAGTAACAATGCAAAGGCAGTGAGGATTGTAGATGGCTGGCTGTTGTGAGGGAGTCGTTTTCATGGTAATTATTCCGGCCTCCGGCTACACGCTGTTCTCAATGTTGTTGACACATAACCATGAGTGAAAGGTGTTGAAGTGCAACCTTGACCAGCTGAGGGTCATTCAGGGCAGCATCAACAATTCAATTAGAGACCCGGCCAATGTATTGAATGTGCTGATTCGTTGCTTCGGTGTCTTGCTATTTTCACAAATGCCAACCGCTGGAATAATTTAGCTGGAATGCATTTCAAGCTGCGAGTAAAGGATTTGATCAGTGGCATTGTTTGGGATCTGATTTCAAAAGCATCAAAGAAATGTTCTTAAAAGTGATTTATTTCTTCGAAAGTGTTGCCAGTGCATTTTGCGATATTTTTAGTTAGTTCCGATGCTCTAAAGCAGCTGCATCCCAACACCATTATTATAAAATAATAGCCCACAATGATTTTCAACATGAACACAAATAATATTATATGACCGGCTCACTCACACTTGTACAACGTTGTGAGTCTTTTTTTTTTGTTTGCGGCGGGTTAGTAATGAAAGAACAGATCTGATCATGTGAAAAAGCAGTTGAGGGTGAAATCAATCTCAGTTGTGCTCCAGTTAAATGAGAGAAAGAGATTCAAAATCCTTAGAGGAGAAAGAAAGAGTATTGGCCTGGCTGCTCAGTGAGCCGCGGCGCCGGTCTGTGATGGAGTTCGTCTGAGAGTTACTTGTTGCCTCTTTCAAAGTTATTGCATTAAATGAAGTATGCACCATTTTTCGACTGCATAACAAAGCGATGACCTGCCACATGATTTCAGAGCTGAAAGCGTTGTGTGGTTGGGTGTAAAATACAAGTTACGATTGCTTAATATTTGAGGCAAATTTACAAGAAGGGTTTAGCTGAAGAAGTGTCATGAATGTTAATGCGTTGGATTAATGGATGACAAAAGAAATGAATCATCTCAGTACCTATATTGAACCAGTGTTGTGGCACAATTGCTAGCATCAACAATATAAATATTCTGTGGGTTCATCATCATCACAAAATACATAAATAAATAGCTTGTTTATGGGAAAAAAAGATTCATCCAATTAGTTTCTTTACCAAGTGGTTTAATGGAAATGTTTCTAGCTTTTACTTGTTAACATGTTATAATCACACACCATTGAGGCAGTTTGACATTTTACTATAATGGCGCTTTAGAACTTCCCCTTTTTATCCATAAAATGAAATATTATCTTTCAATATTTTTGTCTGAAGTCGTGTGAATATGTGACAACTTTTCATCTGGAGATTCTGAAAATTGTGTTCCATTATTTTTTTTCTGTAGGAGTGTGAATGCACATTGTGGCGTTTGCGTCATCTCATTGAATTTTACCATCAAGCATTTCATCTCTTAACACTCTGAAACGGAGCAGATGCAAATTTGATGTGACAAGCTCAAAGTGGTTGCTCTAACAGAATAAAAGGGCATAACTGTGTCCCACTTATAATTTAAACTACATCAATAAAGTAGCTCTAGTTTGTATGGATATGAATGGAGAATCTACAGCTGTGTAAACTAATCTGCTCCATTTGTGTTGCTAGGCAACTAAGAACCAAGATTATGCTGTGTGTGGTATCCACTAGTATGTTGAAGTGTTGGAGTCAATTGAAAGACAGCATGTGTTCATTAGGACGGGGGTAGATTAGCTGCATTATAGCAGGAGGCAGTGCTGGTTTCCAACATGTAAATTATTCTGTTTTGGCAACTTTTTCTTCAGGCAAATGACTTGATGGGGAGGAGGTGATGTGACCTGCATTTGCTGACGCAAAGCTCCAGTGATCTGCAGCACAACTGATTGCTGTCTGCCTTGATAAGTTTGTGATTGATGGCCTGTGCCGTCCTTTTCCCTGAGGAGCTATACATTTTGGAAATCAATTCATTTCGGTCATTTCCGCAGTCGCACTAAGCTCTACCTTTGCAAAAATGCTGACTAATAGACTGCTAATATTATGTTGACTTCAATAGTAGATTGTACTAATAGAGCTGCTATGTTTCCATATAGGATGTAAATAAAGTGGGGTGGAGAGAATTGGCAGTAAAAAAGAATCTGATTTATTGTAGACAGGTAAAAAATAAAATACATATTGATCAGGGGAGAAAAGGAGTGGAAAAATAATATGTGACATCAGGAATATTACATCCCCCATGTATTCTCTATTGATATCGAACAGATCATTTTAACCTTTATGGACTGTTATACAGAACCAGAGTGGGGATCGGATGCCCACACAAAGAGAAATCACACCAACTCCCACAGAAGGGACGCAGGTGGTGTGTGTATTCCAGTCTGTTGATATTCCTGAAAACTGGCATCTTTCCTCAGACAACAAGGTCAAACAGACAGATCACCCTGCAGACCAAGAGGCGATAACTTAAGCACAAATAATGACCGACTGAGGGCACAAATTACGACTCTAATTCAGTCATATGACTTCATTCCTCCCCCCTTTTGTCTTTCATTTCTCTCCATTCTGTCCTCACGTCATCAGACTGTAATACCCGCTGTGAATGATAGGCGTCGCTTTAGGATCGTAAATGAGCTCTAACCAATCGGCAGCCGGCTTGTTCGGAGCCCGGCTTCCCACTGGCACGTCTTTCTCCTGTCTTTTCGACTGATGATCGTCCGTTTCTCCCCGTCTCATCGCGTCCTCCCTTCCCCGTCGGTGTCATCCTCTCTGGGATTAAAATGGGACGCGGCCGGCAGCTGCATACTTGAGCTGCGGTGAGGACGGAGAGGAACAGAAGGAAGATGTGCAGTGGTTGGTTACGAGGCTAGAGGACGCCAAGGAGGAGGACAGGGTGTCTGTGGATGTGTGTACCTGTGGAGAGGAGAAGCGTTTTGCACAACATCTGGAGCAGCTGCCCATCAGGTGCCTGGCCTGGAATGCTGATCTTTTGGGTCTCTTTATAGCAATGTGTCTTTGTCTGCTTGACAACAATGTCTGCGCGTGATTACTGTTTAAGAGGAGGGGAACCCATCTCAGTGTGAACACTGCGGCACTCTTCACGTTCACCGTCCTGAAAATGCTTTCTGTTGCATCCCTTCCTCTCTTTCTCTCGCGTGAGTCTTGGCAAATGCCATCAGTCGGCGTCTGTGTGATGTTATTCAGCAGGACCTCCTCTGTTTCCTGTGGAATGCTGGGTGACAGGTAGATGCTGCATTGATCCCCACCGGAAGTAAAAAAGGCTGCCAAGTTAATTTGGTATGAGGTCGCAGGCGTACGCATGAGTGGGAAGACATGTTTGTCATTTGTAAATGCACTGCATGTAACCTCATCCCTCCCACCGTCGGATGTGAGAGTCTTGCATACCAAATGTTGTGTGCAGAATTGCTTCTCCTCCTCATCATGGTGGGGTTCTTTAGTTTGGGATTTAGGCAGAAGGAAACCAATCACGAGCAGCGTGGCTGTCACGCAGACATCTTCATGTGTTCTCTTAAAGGCTGATCATTGTATTTGGTGATGTTTCAGTTCAGTGACTCAACCAGGCAGCGACCGATTCAGAAGATGATGTGGCGCAAGCTTCTGTCCTCTGTAGGCCTTTGTCAGCCAACCTGCTGACATTGCAATTATGAATCCCAAGGGGATCATTGGATACACAGTTACCATGATATCTGTGTGTGTCTGTGTCAGCATATCTGGTCATAGCTTCAGGTGCTCGCTTTGGTGTGAGGACCGAAACTGTGGTTGTGGTTTTTGGAGGCAAACGCTGTGAAAGGTGGGTTACGGAGAACCGAACTGCAATAACAGAAATGTGCATCAGCATTGACATCAACATAATTTATCTAAAAGATTCATTGGAGTGTGAAAAAAACATGTCAATTTGAGTGTTGTGTCACACAATCATCAATCACTTTAGAAACAAGGAGAAACCTGCAGTTGCTCTTATATTGAACATGCTTGACCTAGGGGAGAAAAGGCAGTCATAATGATACGTTTAAAAACTGTTGTTGTCATGACAAAAGTGGTTTAAATTGAAGAAGATAAATTCATAGGTTGTAGGGAGATGAATGCCAGCAAACGCACAGGATTCAACTCTATCTACATGAGAACTGCCTCTACTGACTGACCTATATTTTGCAGGTGGAAGAAAAAAGTGTTTCATTGTCTTATGAAAGTAAATCTTCAGTGTCAATATGAACCTTGCACCTGACTCCTGTCTCTCCTGCCTCTTATGTTGTGTTTAGGGGGGGTGGTTGACAAAGACTTGCGACACTACCTCAACCTGCGCTTCTCCAAAGGCTCAGTGGACCACGACCACCAGCAGATCATCAGAGACAACCTCTACCTCCGCACTGTTCCCTGTGAGTCACTTCCCTGCCTCTCTATCTCTCACCTTTTCTCAGATTTATCATTTCTTGTTGCGTGGTCTTGCTCAGCCTGTACCCCCACTTTCTTCCCTCACAGCTCTGTTTCCCTATTTTATATCTGTTTGAGTTTTTCCTTCCTGCCCTCAGGATGTTGCCCTTGTGTTTCTTCATCACACAAGCTCTTTCTCTCTCCCTGCCTATCATTTCGCCTATTTCCCTCCGTGGTCCGGCTACTGAGCTCTCAGCCCGGGGTTTCCAAGGCAACCACCCTCTTGTCTCGAGGCTTGCAATGCAGTGACGCCCTACCCCCTTTAGCTAGACATACAGAGATGTACAGAGATGACACCGTACCTCAGCGGGATGCCAGGTTTATGTTTTGGTCTGAGCTGGAGGTTTAGCGTCTTGCTCGCTGAACCAAGGAGGCTGTGTTTTTATTTGTGTTTCGGAGTCGTGTTGGAGGAAGATGTGATTGCAGTGATTGACAGTGTGCGGACACCACCCCCAACAGCTCTGCCTGCCGTCAGTAAAATGAGCAGGTTGTGAATCAGCCTCTCTGGTGATTGAAGCTGCTGTGATGCATGACTCTGCAGACTGAACAAATTATTCCTTTTATGAAGCGCGTGCTGCAGACTCCTTTGTTTTCAGGTTTATTTGAGGCAGACTGTGTTTCTTAATTGCCTTAGTCATGTTGTTAGGCGCCTGTTTTTGCAAGAAGTGCAATTTTTAAAAGACCAACTATGCAAACAGAAACTCTTTAAGCTCTTTAGCATTTGAGTCATGCAAGTCACTGAGCCTTGTCTCTGTGTGTTGGTAACTTTTTCCATGTAAATGTGTTAACATCCCTGTCTCTTGTACTTTCTCCTCACCTATTCTGTACTCCCTAATCACATGAGCTCCTTCCTCAGAAACATGCATCACTCACTGCAGACATCTCTAGTAAGATTTTAAAACTTGCCTCAGATTATTAATCTTATTTTCAGGTTCATTAGTTGACTAATCTTGTCGATTATTTGTCTTCCCTGGCCGATATAGTCAGGATAGCTAGAGTCAATTTCCCAGACTAATTCCCCTCTCATTTATTTCCACCCCATTAACTGTTTTCTGAAATGAATTTCAAGTACTTTAATCTTGAATTTAACATTTATGAACATACTTCTAGGCCATATACTGTATGCTTCAGCTACTATATCTAGGCTGGTTATAGCTATCTGATTTCATTGTGACCTTCAAGCAAAAGTATCTTAACACTAGGACGATCGTTTCAATGATCAGCACTTTGCTGTGTTGGAAGCGGCGGTGAGATTATCATTTCTATTAATCTTAAAGCAAGATGAATTTGTCTTGGTGCAACCGTCACATATTACAGATAACATTTAAACAGTGTCATGAGATGTTCGCCACAACGGAAAATATTCGGTACGTTGCCATTTTAATGTACATTTTCTTGGTATAAATGCGGTGAAAAAGCTCAACTTCCTCACACTGAGTCATAGTGCCTCTTCTGGCTATAGCAAATGAAGCAAGTGATTGAGTAACAGCTATATTTCCTTGACGATTTTAATCCTCGGTGTCTTTGTTAAACAGCGTTCTGACAGTCTGTCTGTTATCAAGCACAGTTCCTGGTCCTCATCTGAAGCTTCAAGCTACACACTCATGACTTTCTCTCTTAGTGAACCCCCCTGGGGAATACCATGGTGTTCCTGAACCAGCTGAGAGATACAATCAGTCCTCCCATGTCATGGGTATACTATTCAAACTGGCACTTTAATGGGCTTCATCAGGAAAGTTAACGAGTGATGAATAATGAAAGGAGAATGAAAGCTGAATCTAAAAATGGATTAAAGGAGGAGAACAGTTCCTGTAATGACCGCAGTAGTTTCTTAACAGAAGACCAGGGCTTAACATGAAAATTATGCATAACTAATAAAGCATGTTGGATAATAAATCCCCATGCAAATCTCAAAAATGAGTTTAAATCAACCCAGCTGATGTGCCGGTGACGGACAAATGGATTGCAGCAGCTGAGAGAGTCACTGACACGGTGATGATGAATCCTCCGGGGCTTGGATCTCCATCTTGTGTCCCGTGTTGTGGCAAATCAGTCCCGGATGAGGTTTGTCATTGTTCGAGGCGGAAAATTATCAGATGAGATCCTGAGATAAATCAAAGCATGGTTACCAAGAGATAACTGTCAAAATAGCAGCAAACACGCTTCTTTGTATGGACCTTGGTAAACAGCAAAGTCAATCTGCGGCACATTCTTGAAGTGCAATCAGATATCAGAAATTACAGCACTGAACAAGCTCAGAACAAAAGAGGATTTTTGACCGCGGTGAATGAAAGAAGTGAGACTCAAAAGCTATCCACAAGTCAAGCTTCAAATACGTACTGCCTTGTAGATTTAAAGCCAGTAATCATAAACATCACACGACTTATTGCTTACTTTTTCATCTCTGCGGCTTTAAAATTCTATTTTCATTGGCTCATTTTCTGGTGTTTTCACACTGCTATCAGGTGTCCTATGATGGGTACATGCCACTGTGCTCTCTTTGGAGTTTGAATTTGAAGTGGGCGACTAACAACAGGTCCAACTGTGTGTGTATTTTTGGAATGGGATGTGAACTGTGTTGCGCTCATATTAGAACCATAATACAACATGGTGAACCTTGATGTCTTATGTGCTGCTTTAACTAAAAGTCACATGTTCTCCTGAAAACCATATGACTCGGACTTTCATGAATAATGTTTAAAAATGAGCCACATCATCAGTAGTGATCGTTTTTATTTTGTTGTAGCAGTTCCATGAAACAGAATTGACCCTGTTGTGACTCATGGAACGGATAATATGCACAAATTTATTTTTTAAATAAATCACTTCATCCTGTCTCTCAGTTCAGCTTGTGAAGCCATTTGTAATTTAAAAAAAATCACAGTGAATTTTTGACTGTTAAACCATTCAATTTAAAGATATTAGCTTAAGAACCAATTTTCTCCATGCAGCGCAGCCTCATCGCCTGCACTTCTAAGCGTGTTGGATTGGTTAGCATTGCTAATGTAGCATGACGCCCTCTACCATCCCATGTTCTTTGTTGGTTCTGCACCCCAGGGTTGGTGGTAAATCCTGGTGGGAAGTGTCCGTCTGATCTACTGTCCTCTGTTAGTTTCCGTTGTACATTACTGTAAGCTGTGTTGGTTTCAGCCTGCTCTACTCTATTCTAGTTTTCAGTGTGATAATAGTAGCTATCTTTTCTTGTAGTGGGGGACAAATGACCCTACTTTTTGCTCTGAAGTGGCCCTTTTGTGTGTCAAGCAATGGGATTATTAACACCTTTGGTTCGCTGTTTTTTAGATGATAGGTAGCATTATAAGCATATCTGTAATTGATGCATGGTATAATCAGACTCGGGAATATTGTCGTCCTGCTAACAAGCTACAGTAGCTCAGAGAAAGATCCCCTCACAGTTGGGTCACAAGCCGCAGACTTTTTAAGGTTCCCAAGTTAACCAATATGGACAGTGTACATCTCTCACTCAAGCACCGAGAATAAAGAATACAAGTTACCTTATTATAAAGCACAACAAACAAAACAAACAGCACAAAGTTATGTGACATACTGAGTTTATGGTTGTAGTGCACTTGCACAATGAGGTCAGGATGGCGCAGTCTCTGATGGAATTGCGACGGCCATGACCGACCAACCTCTAAAATGATGATGATGATAAGTTATTGATGCCTAGCATAGTTGGGAGTGAAAGTGTGGACTGCACGACCAGCTGAAAACGTGTTCTGTTGCTTGTTGTGCTGCCTTGATGAGCAGTTTTGGTAGTGAGATGTTTGACTTCTGCCCCCATAATTTCTATATAAATCTGTGGTTCTGCAATGCCACCATCTGCTGTTGCGCAAAGCAGTCTGGATAAATGAATCGATACAACAAACCCTATCGGCAGAGTGAGCCTTCTCTCGATTTTTGTGTTTTAATTCGAACCCTCTTTGACTTGTTCTTGTTGCCCTCTGGTCTACAGTGTTTTCTTGAGCGCTGACTGACAGGCAGGCTGCTGAAGGAACCGAGACTGGCTCAGATTCAACACTGCAGGTCCCTCAGCACTTTAGTTGTAGCTGGGGTGAACTGTGGTTTCATGACCAAGTTTCAATTAAATCCTCTCACTTTCCGAATGACATTCATTCTGTGTGATGTGTGTGCGCTGCGATGTTGGCGCTTTAATTAAATGTCGATCATTTAACAAAGCTGATAATAGAAGATTAGAATAGAAGAAGTTCCAACGCCAAGCGCCCTGCAGGGCGGCTTTGAATCAGAATATCTGGGTTTTCTCACATGTGATATAACTGTGGTTTACCAATCTCCTCTTGACCTAATTTCATTTCAATTTAGCCTGAAAATCTTCACTTACAGTGGTGCAGCCCGTTCTGTTCAATCACAGCAGGGTCCAGAACCAACTGCAGCTTGTGTCTTGTGGAGAGTTTATCGTATGTTTTGGACCTCTAAAAACTCAGTGTTCTCTCCAAGTCTGCAGTCTGACTAGGCTGTCAGTGCGAGTCAGTCAGGCTGACAAGCAGACGCCACTCTGCATCACAACACGCTGTCACTGCAGGACGCAGGGGGCGTGGTATCGCTCCATTGTGTGTGAGCACGCCTGTGTGTGTGTTTGTTTAATTGTGAGTCTCCTGTGCTGACTGGCACACGGGTTGGTTCTTTTATCCCAGTGGTTTCCGACTTACTACTATAGTCTTTTGTTGACTATATGTCATATAGGACATGCAATATTTTGTTTTTGTTTTTAACGTCAACAGGGAGAGTATTGGAGACTGATGTAGAACTTGAGATACGTTCAAAAGAATCTAGGACACATCCCAGTCCAGTGTATCTCTCTGTATTGTCTCGCAAACGATGAAAAAGACTAGCTGATTGTCAAGCTTGTGCTCTGTACAGTACATTATTATTGTGTTCATCACAATTTTATTTTGTGGTGAAATTTTGGGTGACACAATAAGTGACAACAACACTGTGCCGAAGTACTCTAAGATGTTTGTAGCTTTGCATCATAATTGGCAGAAAGTGTGAGCAGCTACGTGGATAAATCAAGAGCCTGCTAGCTATTGGTTTATATAGAAGATTTTTTTGAAATCCCCATGGTAGTCGAGGCAGGGAGCAGTTGTTCTCAAAGCGGCCGCCTTAACTCAAAGCGCTGCGGGAAACACGCATATGTTCATCTATAATCATAAAATGATGTGTCTTGGACACATACCTCTGCAATGTTTTTATATGTACGGGCGGACGTTAAATAATTACATGACAGATGCGTGTGTGAAGTCACCTGGGGCCGAGACTCCACGTATTTGGAATTATTGACATGACACATAAAGGATGAGCATTTTCAACCTTTAAAACAACACATTTCTGTCTGTACTTTCAATGCCTTTAGATTCCAAATGGTGAAAATCAGTCTACTTACTTTTTAGTGCAGGGGTGGCCAACCAGTCAGAGGCTAAGAGCCACATTGTTTTACTTTGTTGCTGAAAAGAGCCACATCCTACAAATATGTAAGGACAATGAATAACAGGTGAAACACATGCCATACGTTTAGTTTAGGGAATGACAAAGTTTGGTGAAGAGCTGCATGAAACTGCAAGTTATCATGCATGCAAGTTATCATCGTATTTAGCAATATGTAAATATCCAATTTAGTCTATATCAAAATACAGCTTTGTTTTAATGCAATGTAATATTTTTGCTTTGGGACAGGGGCAGCATCTTAAGTAGAGAGGCCCAGACTTTTCTCTCCCTGGAAACCTCCATGAGCTCTTCAAGGCTGAATACAGTGGCATCGACCGGGTCATTCCAGGGTCAGATGAAATGAGAGGCACATCATGTTTCCCTGCTGAAATGGTTAATTTACAAGAGATATTTCAGTAAATTTAGATAATCTGATCAATTGCAAGTTGAGGAGTCACATGATTGTAGGCCTGCTCTCTTGATGGAAATAATGAGAAAATACTGCCACATTTTTACCTCATCACTTAAGTATTAATTACTCATCTACCTGCAGTTGATGAATATAAACTCTCATTTTAGGTGACAAGTGTATTCTCTTGACTCCATGATTATGCCGGGAAAGGAAGTTCAGAAGGATAGTCTTCATCCCAAGTGTCAATTTGTATAATTTAGTTCCTCATGCTGCCTCCTGCATGTAAAGAATGCAAATTGCTTTAAATGAGTTGAGAGGAAAGTGGGCCAGGGGAGTGGGCTGACCTGTAAAACAAGAGGGAGGGTGGGGGAGTTTGGTACACAGTGAAAATGATGCATGTGGAGTGTGGACACAAGCGAAGAGCTCTGGTGAGGAGATGGAAGCAGATCGGCGGGGGAGCCGAAGAATGTGGAGAAAAGATTGGAAACAACAGAAGCAGCTGATGGGCTTCAGGAGAGGCGGGGAGGGTGGACATGCAGAGGTGAGGGGCGCCGAGGCCGATATTGAGGGAGGCTCGTAAGTCTTTCCCGGGAGAATCATATCTTCTTCTGCGCTCTGCTCAGAGGAATCAGTAAAAGGCTCTATAAATAGCAGCAAGAGTGAGCAGCACGTTTCTCCACTCAGATGGCCTATAAATACATGCAGCTTCTGTCACTTTGCATCTGCTGCTCTGGAATTACGCAGCCCTGCAGCTTCACTGCCCAGGCTGAGAGACCACCTCTGGAGACTAGCTGGAGAGGATGAAGATGTTCCTTAAGATGCTGTGGATGATAAAATTAGCCAGGACAGATAGAGGAGCTAGCAAATGATGGCCATCCTGATAACGTGGGTCTGACCTCCTCCTAGATCATCGTTGGCTGCTTACATTGTGAAACTCACTTTATGTTGTAGTTTTTTTCAGTAACACATATTTTAAAGGTCATGGATTTATTATTATTATTACTTAATTTATATCTTTCCTTTTCTAATAGAATATAAACATCACAGTGGAAAAGGGTGTTACACATATTTTACATTTCTACTGCCATCCATCTTTTCGGTAACCATCTGCACCCACAGCTTTGCAGACCCGTCCGGTGAGCAGTACAGTTTTAATCATGGTGAATCTTCTGTTTAAGAAGAGTGAATAAAGTTTAAGTCAAGTGAGGACGCCTTTGCTGACTGGAGTGCTTTGATGCAAGCGTTGTCTTGCATATAAATCGTGGTCTTTTTTTCCGTACCACCACTTAATCAAGGTGTCCTCTAAAGCTGGCAGTAGTTCTGCGAGTGGATTTTAAGTCCACTGCCAACCTGATAACGTCCAACACGAGCTCATCTTGAGTGATACCGACCCATTCCAGCTTGTCCCTTTAGATAATTCTTACTTCATGAATCCATACAATTTCGGGGCACATTTTTTCAACTTTTGTGTCTGTGTCTGAGCCTCTTGACCCTTTGCAACAAAACATTTAATAGCTCTGTGATCATGACCTAACTATTCCATGTGTCAGCCCTTTGGAATATTCCTGTCTTCTCAGAATCAGCCAATTTTTTTCAGCCCCTTTTGTCCTAATGAAATGATCATCCTAATATCGAAGCACACATTCATAAGCAGTGTTGATCATTGTGCACTGCAACCTCCCTCTGAATGTCCAATTATGATACATCAACAGATGACGTGTTCATATATTCATAGGTCTATTAATCTGGTGAACTGTCAGTAGGTTTCACTCATCTATTTGGGAACGTTTCCACGTCACTCCGAGACATGTTTGTTTTATCCACTCACACTTACTCTGGCAGCTCGCAGGCATTTCAACAGTTTTTCACATCGAAAACTGACGACACCCACAGCGCCAGCGTGACGTGTCAGGCTCCCAAATTTGATGAGCTGGAAATGAGGAGGAATTGTTTTTGAAGTGCATTTGTCTTGACACTAATGTTGAAGTCGTGATGAAGATGTATTGCCGCACTACAACAACAGTTTGGCTGTGAAGTGCTACTTCAATGTATGTTTTTCTCAAGTGTGACATTGGTTATTCTGTTTGTGTGTTTTTATTTGATCGGCTCAGCTGATGAATAATGTGTTACATGTGCAGCGGAAGCTGTGCTGGCCTGTATATGTGTGAGCGAGTGGGATGGAGACATACATCGCTCTCCTGGGACTCTCTCCGTAAAGGGGTGATTTGCCTGCTGGCTTCTAGCTAAAGAACCAGCTGACACGCTTTGATGTGGTTCTCTGCTCCCTGCAGTTTGATTGGCGTGCTGGATTAATGTAGTGCACACATGAAAGCATCTGTAAACCAGCGTTTTATGAAATGAAATGGCAAATATTGAAGCTAGTTAATTAATTAGTCAGTGTGCCAATCACACCTTAGGTTTCTTTGTGAACAGTCGTCAGCTCACGTATGTTACACTCCTCAAAATGGTGATGACTGGAACAAGTTAATTGGGTCTGGGTTTGCATAATTGTGTTGTATTGTATTATAATTTCATATATTTAAACGTATATTTTATATAGGGGCTGAATGAAAAAAGGTGTATTATTATTATTAATAATAATATTTCAAGTAGTAGTAGTTGTAGTAGTGGTACTAGTAGGTGTGAAACAGCATTCCATACAACAAAGCGCATATATCTCAGTTACTGATTTCTAAGTATTATTTCCAAGGAAGTTTGTAGTCTTCATGTTATTCACTGGTGAAATCATAGGCCATGGGTCAAGGGTGTGTTGGAAGCCTTCAGTTCTATTCCAAGGGGTGCTGGGTGAAGATCCATTCGTCTGGCACAGTTCATCGTAGGCCAAGTGTAAGGGGGTTGTCATATTCTCCATTGGGTCTCTGATCCTTCCTTCCAATCATGGCGACGGCCTTCTTCATCGGGCCTCTGTTCTCTGCAGTCCTTTTGCTTCCCCCCCATGGACGCCACTCTGACAAAGATTATGCTGGTGACTATGTAAGAGTCTCCTGAGAAGGACCTCGACTGCCTTCAGAAGAACAGTCTGAGTAGTCAGTCTGGCTTGAAATCTCAAGTGTACACTGTGAAAAGGAACAGTGGCCCCAGTATTTCTCGCTATCACCCGTCAGAGCAGACGGTGGTCTCTGTGCTCGATAGTTTATTGGCGTCGTAACAAGCTACGGTGCAACTCTATCAAGAAAGGATTCTTATTTAAGCCCTCTGACGAGAATGTGGCCAGTTACGTTTCTCGAAACAAGGGTTTTGAAAAGTCAGTCGATACTGAAGCGTTTAGCGCCTGTCGTGTTTATTTGCACCGGCTCTGATGAGGAGTTAAGTGAGGTTGGCCTTGTTGTCACCTTAGAAGACAATGGCGCTCACTGTATAGCGCACTCACTACACACTGCCGTGCACACGCTGAATGAAACACAGTGTGTGTGTGTCACCACGACCCGCGCCGCCCTCCTGTGGCTGTCAGCTCTGCAGACTAATAAAGGTGCTTTTCAGCATCTCGGGGCTGATCTGCATCACTACAGGAGACACCACAGTACACTGGCAATTTCTCAATGTCACTCCTGCACCAATGACGTCCAACAATGACCCACTGAGCAACAAATTCGTCTCTCCATCACACACAACGCCTGACAGACACATCATGGGAGAAACTGAGGAACTAATGAAGACATCTTTTTAATCAACTCCTTCATGTTTTTCGGGAGTTGGCTGATTCCTTTCGAGGGAGGATTGTTCAGCTACACAAGTAGAAGGGCAAGAGATGGATATTTTACCTTATTTCCAGATTGAAGAAAACCAGGATTCAGGAGAATCTGACTGACTTTCAATGAATGATTGTCATATTTATACTTATACTAATTGAGGCATAGTTGTGTCATGTCCAGCCCCATTTTAGCTCTTGTGTTTTGCCTTGTTTGGCATGTATTTCCACTTACTGTATGTTTACTGGACTTTCAAACATTCATAAATGATCAATAAAGGATGCTACGGCGTAATTTTAAATTAAAATCTAATTCAAGTTAGTGCCACAATCACTTCGGTTATGAAGAAGAATAAGATAAATGTTAATGGTTTCTCCCTCCGTTTTTCTTAACACACAGAAAATGTGCCTCGGTTTTTTTTGCAGATGATGTACTTACACCCCTGCAGCTAGCCGACAGCTTTGCAGAAGGTTTTAATATTTACAAAGTGTCCAACATCAAAAACCGTTAGCAGCACCTTCTGGGAGCGAGATGTGGAGTCATGCCAGCGTGAGCAGGCTGGTTTAGTCTAGCTGCTTCAGTCTCATGTTGAACAACGGATACATTCCACTGACACCAGACTAGAGGAAGAGCGCCCCCCTCTGATTTGAATCCAAACCCAAAAACCATTCAGCTGTGAGTGACGGCTCACATGAGGCTCGGGGAGATGCATCTTCTGGTTTGTCTTGACAGGAACATTTTTACTCCGTTGTTTGCTTTATATTTGCCTCACCTCTGCGGCGATTCTGTTTTTCTACCGGCCCATGTTTCACACCACAATGGTTTTCAACAGACGCCTCGGGGAGGATGAGGCGGTTGAGCTTACTTGTAGAACTTCTCAGCCAAAAAGTGGTGTCTGAATGCTTTCACGGATGGTGGGGATCCCATCATTTGCTAAATGGGGAAAAAAATCTGTGGCATTTTTAACACAAAACCTGTGCTAACATGTGCTTCAAGCAGCTGGTCCAACTATCCTCATGGAATCTCACGCAAATACAACAGATTGTAATGGAAATATTTTGGGATCTAAAGAGCATTGTGTTTCATTTTAAGTAACTTCTCTCTGCATCGATGGGCAGTGTCCATGTTCTGAGGTTATTCTTCGTGATCCAATCATTTATATCTGTGGTCTAATACAATTTCGCTCTAATATGAGTATGAGATTTTTAATTTTTTAATTGTCTGTATGTTTAGATAAATTAAAAATGTTTTGCATTTTTAATTTAACTAACAAACTAGAAGTGCACTGGGTCAGCCACATCCACACTGTGATTTTTCACCCGATGTTTTGCCATCCTCTGGTTTTATCTACATAATTCGAGTGCATAACTCGGCCCTGGTGTATATATAAGTCAGACCAATACTTTCTCACTCCCATAGTGTCATATACTGTTGGGAAAGTTGTCATTTGCGTCCTATACTGATGGAAAACAATAGAAAAATATAACAGTCACCCTCCGCAGCCTGTGGACAATGGCTAATTCTAAGCAAGTTATTCTTTTTGAGAAACCTCTACACGGCTCCGCCACTGCACTGCTTCCTGAATCGGTGGAAATTGGTGCTTAGCACATTAACCCTGACATTTTCACCGAGTTATGTCTGTTCTACAGTTATTCACTTCAACGAACAAACAAACAGAGCCCAAATACGTATCCTCTGCCATCACGGGTCTGGCAACAGATTATATTATGCTTATTCTCTGGCAGTTTTTATAAACTGACCAATTGTTGTCACATCACCCATTATCACAGAGGTTACAGCATATTTTGTTAACTTTAAATATTCTATTGCTTTTTTAAACATGCATTTCCTTCCCCACAGCTCTCGGCTGCCTCCACCAAGAATATAAACCCAAACTGTAAAAGTCACTGTGTGCACTACTGCGATGTCATCCACCCATATCTTTAAAAACCCATCGTCTTAAAACCCTCCGTAATCACTCTGTGGTGGCCGAGTGAAAGCTCAGTGTGGTGAAACTGTAGCTGTAATTGATTGATGAAGTGTGAAGCAGTGAGAAGCACAGACCAGCAGTTCTGTGAACCTACCGGACCTCAGACTCTGTCGCCGGTGAAAAGGCTGCACATGCAAAACGCTCCTCCGTCATTTCTGGCTGAAGCATTATTTTGGTGCAGCTTGTTACCATGGCGAGGCTGTCGAGTTAGCAGACACTGCTGTCACTGTGTTACCATGTTGCATCTGTAGCGGTGGCTTTGTAGTGTAAATAGTTTGTGCGTGCTTGCCTGTGTATGTGTGTCGACCTGCTGTCTCACTTCACATCTGCCAGCCAAACAGAGATTGGGGGGTTTGGGGGGAACGTTGAAAGTGAAAGGAATGAGAGAGTGAGAGACAAAGCTTGAGGGGGAGACAAAAGAAGGCAGGTTGATAAAGAGGAAGGGGATTATAAAGCGGACAGGCTGTTATGTGGAGAGAGAGAGAAAAGCAACTGAGGAATAAGTGGATTAAAGAGTGCAGGGGTAAATTGGAAGGGAAGGAAGAAAAGAGGGAGGACAATGAAAAACACTATTCGGGAAGACGTTCCAAATCCAAATTCGACAGTAAATAAATCCTACATCAACAAATTTTGAGTAAAAAGCAGCTCTCTCATGCAAGTATGGGCAGTAGTTTGCTGCTTAACTGAGGCTTAAGTCTGAAGGTAGATCTTTCTATCTGCCTGTGCAAAACTCTCTTGCACAGGCACAATACCAACAGTTAGGAACTGTATAACAACCGTTATCATTCTGTGATTTCTGTCTGAACGCAAACAGATCTACACGAGAGTTTTAAAACAAACTGTCAGGCTTCTTTGTAATGTGGAAGGAAACTAGGAAAACCACACCTCACACAAGACAGCAGGAGTCTGTGAAAGTTATCATTGGTATTGATGGTTCTGCCCGCCAGCCTCAAGCATAAAATAAACAAGTCCGATGGTCAATATTTCAGTTTCATTTTTCCTCATCACCATGTTTATCAGTAACAGTTTGCTTTTGCACAACCGGACTCGTCGCTTCCATGTGCATGACGTCGCTGCAGCACTTTCAGTTGTCAAAACCAATTAGAAAATGAAAATACTCTGTCAATTGGAAAACTAATCAGATGGCTGTTGCCATAATAAAGGGAGGCAGAGGCTGCGGCCAAGTTAAGTGCATTAATTCATGTTGTCTTTTTCTTCAGTGAAGCCAACATCTACACAGTTTGTGTCAAATCATTCTTTTGTTTATTGTTACTCTCTAACGGGAGGCAATGCTGGTGACTTATGTGTGAGCCTTTGTCACTTCACATCCCTATATCATCATCATATATTTACCTCAGTATGTTCTAACAAGCCTACTGGCTGCCCCTTAAAAATAGCAAGCAACTACTCATATGATCCGTCAAACTCTATCACTCACTGAACACAGTCATGGGTCAAATAAAATGTGTGTTTATTGAAGTTTAATGTCTGTTTATAAATTCACCCGCAGTCATGTCATAGCAGCATGTTTCAGTATAGAATTTTTCTTGAGTGCTACATGAGATATTTTTATGCTATATAAAAATATTTTCCACAAACACCAAGAATACTTCCACAAGCATTTCCAGGTGATAATACCTCAATCTCTACTTGCCTAACCGTCACCTTCTCATGTAAGTCTCTCCTCTCTCCTCAACCACTGATGTCACTGTTCCTCCAGCAGCTCAGAGGCTACTTAACACTCTCCGTATCTGAATCCATCACTGCCGGGTACACAGGTGTGAGTGCAGTCTGTGTTTGGCAACATGTGTGCTTGTAACTCTAAAAGCTGGTGATGTGCCCACTGTGCCAGCAGTAATCCCATCATCGAGCGGATCACAACTCAGCACGACACCGCAAATCCTCAGCACCACAGGTGGAAGCGTGTGGACCAGAAGCTCTCACACATACCCACTTGAGTCGATTATGACCAGGACTCCTACCAATTCTAAGATGATGTGGTCTTAAATGTGTATACCACTGATGCTGAATCCAAACTAAACTGAAGCTTAGTCATTTACCTACAATGTGTTATTACTCAACACCAGGTATTTTTAAATCCAGTGCTTCTTTAGAGTAAGCTATCCACCTTCTTCTACAGGAATTAAATCTTTGCGAGACTAAAGAATGAAACTTATGGTGACTCTTTACACTGACCACAATCTTTTCAAGGTCTAAATAAGGCAATACTTACTTAAGAGACTATTATACTGTACTGGTTAGGATCACAGCTTATACAAATCCTACTAAGAATTGTGTTAAAACAAGATCAGAATCACGATGACATTTCAACTGTAGACTTCGAACAAACTCTCAGTAGGAAACAAAGAAAGACATCTCACTTTGCTCATTTTTTGTGTTGGGTTTTGTTTCAGAACACATCTAACTCATGAAGAAATTGTTTCACATATTTATGGTGTCCTTAGGCAATATCGATATGTTTTCTCAGGTTCAGTTACATTTGTCATCTAGAGTTGGCAACAGCTCATTTTGTCTTCCCCAGTTAACTGTCACCTCACAAGAAATACATAGCCTGAAAGGAACATTACATCATACACATTGTGCCACATTGCAGGCAAGTCACGGCCAGCCGACTTCCTCTGAACGCCAGTATTGATCTCCAAGATCAGAATGAAATTATTCTGCTGCCTACACCAGAGTGGACTGAGCCTTCTGGAATACTGATGGCCTTCGTCTCAGAGACATCTTGGATGTGAGCTAGAAATAGCAAGTGCCTAATGTGGCTTGGCAATGAGCTGATAACAAAACTTTCCTCCTTACGTTTACACATTCAAGCGGCCATTAAGCACACCGGCTGTCTCGCGCTCTCACGTAAGCTTATTGTAGTTCCGCTTTGTCTGCAGCAAGTCAATACATTTAGCAAGGCATATTTTCTAAATGAGTGAAGCCTCCAATAAAATCCATTCACTCTGCCTTTCGCTGCAGTTTGTTCCATTTCTTTAACCATCCTTCACCTAATCCTTATTGTGAGTCCTCGTATAGCCTCAGGGATTAAGAAGGAGGGGCGAGGATGACAAACATTTTGCTCATATATGGTAGAATATGGCAGCAAGGTGGTTAAACGTTAGTGCTGCCTCTCAGGAATATGGTTGGAATCTAACTTTACCTGCATGATTTTCCTTGAGATGCTCGCCTCTGACAGTTCAGTAACATAAAGAAGTGTATGACGAGTCAAATATGAAAATCTGTTTTATAGAAATATTTTATTCTATTCATCACCTACTTCTGATTTACTTAATCCACCTAAGAAGCAATTATGTTTTTGCTGGTGTTGGTTTGTTTCTTAGTGAAAAGCATAACACAAAATGTTGAGAATGAAGGGTAGGTCAGAGATGGGATTTTAGAGGTGTTGAGTAGCTCCATGTGCGAGTTTTTGTCACCCACTTGAATTGCGTCTCACCTCTCTGCTCATGGCCCTGTTCCATTTGGTACTAGCCAAGAAAATGAACTGTTGACTTTATAAGACGCAGAAGAACATCACTAAAGTAAATCAATTTTCATTTGACTGTGGTCACAAAATGTGTAGAGGGAGCCATTTTCTTTTGCTTCTGCTCATAAAAAGTTATGATTTTCAATTTCAATGGTGAGAATCCCACATTCCTTGTCATGATCACATGAAGCGGTGTAAGGTGGGCAGCCAAATTGAGGAGCTTTGTTTTGATATTTTCTTCTCTGTGAAAGTAGCATAATGTGTCAACTGCGTGGGTCTAACACGTTTTTTGAAACCCGTAGTAGAAGCCTTGTTACCGAACCTGCAGGACTCCATCACCGTAGGTAAACAAACTTTCACAAACTTCTCAGAATTAATGTGAATCTGAGCAGGTGACAAGATCAGTGAAGATACAGTTACTGTCAATCCACCCACAAAACAGCTTTTCACTATATGCAGTCCTCCAGTTTCATCCCTCCCATTTTCACAGTAAATGTTGAAATATAATGGTAATCTTCAAGCTGAAAGAAAAAGGAATCAACACGAGTGGTTGTCTTTTATCGCTCCAGTGCCCTTCACCCTGCACGGCACAGCGGAGCGACAACGTTTAACATCAACACATCAATCGACTCAACGCGGCAACATACAGGGCTCAATTATGCAACACACACACACACACCCTGCTAAGAACACACCCTGACAACCCACAGTCGCGACTACATATCACAGAAAACCAATGTTACTTCTGAAACTGTCTACATTTCCTCTCCCATAGCCACGTGCACACATTTTGCAGGGGGCGATGCTCAGGCCAGAGAACCCAAAGACATTATCGTCTCATATTTTGCTTCATCACTAAAATATTTAACTTTCGTATGACTGTCACATGACTTGGCCAGGGTATAGTGGTCAGAACGTCAAGGCCAGTTATTGTGCTTTTTAAAGCAACCAAACAATTGAAACTGATCATAATGATGCGTATCAGAAATGGCTGAGTAGATTGTTCGAACGCTGTTTTTACCTGTCTGATGCTGCAGGTCGGTGGAGCCAATTGAATGCTCCTTTGAGCGACATGAGAACGCGTGGGTGGGCGGTGGCGCGGGTTGGGATCGCTCCGCCACGGGGGTAATAATTATCACATGCATTCTCACACAAATGCCCGGTCTGATATCAAAATACTGTGGCCATTCATTTACTGTTTGAATTGGCTCTCTCAGTAAAGCACACTTGGGCCGTTCACTTCCCATATTTATCAGTCTTGACCAGCAGTCAGACCTTGACTGCGCCTCCTTACTTGCCTTGTTGGAACCCCCCGTGAAGACTGTATTACCGACTTGCACGCTACATATAAAATACTCTTCTTGGCATGAGCAAAGCAGAAACATCTTAGGTGCTGATGTTTTTTTGCGACACAGACGGCAGAGACAGGTTGCAGGGATGATGATTCCCGGGAGCCTTGAGCCCCAACGTTGTTTACTATTGATTGGATGTCGTGCTTTTACTAATAAAGGATAAAACTGGCTGCACGCCCAAAAACGTCTTTGCATTGCAAGCTGCCAACCTCTCGAAGGTGACACCGAGTACAACTGAGATTTATTACCACAGCATAGAGAAACTCTGGGGCTGGCACTTTAACTGGCACAGACATCCTCAGCTGGTGAGGAGTGAAGGTAGGAGTTATTACGCAAAAACAAGGAAAATCCATTTTGAACTGAAGCTGAAATAGCTGATATGCAGAAGTTACTCTGCTTGTGTCAGACGATAAGAGGACAGAGAAAGGCCTTTGCTAAATTATAGAGTTGCAGTGGATGATTGGCTCACTGCTCTCTTCATCCCCAGATGTGTTAACGTGTGTTTATATACACATGAGATATGTTTGTATAATTGGAAAGGGAGTCACAGGGAGGCAGCGCAGAAAATCCACGCTAAAAATAAACCTCCGATGGAATGATAATCATAATAAAGGAAGGGGGAGAGGGTTAGATGATTAATGGTTTACACTTTGTGCTTTGATATTTTTATTTCCCTGTGAGAGTCTCTGATGCAAAACACAGCGCTTGTGATGGAACAGCAAACCTTTATAGCAGTGAGGGGAGACTATAATGCAGAGCTCACATTTGTTTCTCTCTCATGTTTGTTCCTCAAACATCAGCTTGTCTGCACTTGGTCCGTTTAAATCGTACTCCAGGGTAGGACAACGATCTTCAGCCCGACAGAAAACACCAAATGTCGATGCGAGATTTTACTTTCTCGATTCAATGGCCAGAACACTGGGCTCAATGATGCAGTCACGGCCCCTCTCTGAGCATTGCCCCGGCCCTCACCTTCTAAATATACTATCTTATATGTCACTGTCAGTCCTCCTCGGTTCATGAACTATGGCAGAGGATGACAGAGAACAAACGGTACGCACTCAGAGGAGCACGCCTGCAAAATTTATTTACAACCAGTGTATCAGTGAGACATGCCTGCCTTTCCACATGCAACTCCAACCACCTTCCGGTCATCTTTATCACTCACCAATCCTGCCAGGAAAACTTTGTCTCCCAAGCCGAATATTCATGACCTGGCTCAGAAGTAGGTGGCTCATATGAAGCAAAAATATTGCCCGTTGGAGCTGTTACTTTTCCTCCGAAGAGCAACAGCTGCATCTTGCGAAAACATTTGAACATATTGGGCACCCACCCATCCATCTGTCCAGTCTTTGCCGCCGCAGACCTGTTGTGCACCAACCCATCAGTAGATTAGCTCCAGCCTTCCCTTCCTTGTGTCACTGACAGCACAATATCCAAGAACACTAGGTGGAGAGTTGTATTCCTGTGCCTGGTCAACAAAATACAATTGTAATGCAGATTAAGGGATTTTATGGAAGATGGCAAAGGGAAAGAGCGACTCTTATGGTTTGCTTTATGATAAAATTAGCCCTAAATAATTGAGGAAATATCCCCCCTTCAAATCAAAGCTTTATTTGTTCCTGTTTTGTTTCTGGGTTTAAGAGTTTAATCTCTTCTTTTCTTTCTGCTTTGTGGCTGTTGTGCTGTTAATCTGATTTGTGATTGTTATGGCAGCTAATTAAATTTCATCTTTATTTAAAGTCCCCTCTCTCCCTCATGTATGAACATAGTTCGTAGTCAATAATGAAGAGCATTAAAGTTCCATGCTATTTTCTTTCTACTTTCCATACCTGCCCACACAAACGGCACAACCAGCTGACAATTCAGAAATGTAGAGATGCCAGTTGTACTTCTGGCCTCGAATGGGCAGATCAATCTGTCCTGGCCCTCGAATGTATGTGCCCGAAGTCTGGGAAAATCTCTGAAATTGAATCTCCTCCTCGTTGCTGGGCCAATAATTGGTTTCAGGCAGGATCAATGGAAAGCAGGAATCTGCAGCGGCGGACATGGCTGGGCCTCAGCTGAAAAGTCCTCTTGGCAGAGGAACAAATACAGAACCTCATTAAAATCAAAACTCCTGTCACTGCCTTCACACAGTCCAGCCGTTGCACCAATAGAGATCTCCAGGGTGTTCGAGTCTGAAGGTTTTAATTGCTGAATGGTAATTTACTTCCTCTATGATTCCTTTTTTTTCCACAATCTGATAATCCTATGAGTGCTGATAGCTGGAAATGACTGTGGACTTCCATGTTGAAGCTGTTTACAGTGTCAGTCAGTTTCTGCTTCCTTCTTTCCTCTTCATCCGTCTGCCACTGTCACAGAAATACACAACTGCGTGAATGGATTTGGCAATCACATGTGATGACTCCTTGCTCAGCCTCTTCTATTCCACTTCCACTTCCTTTCGTACACTTCTTTGCCTCTTGCTGGCTCTTCCTGCCTTTTCATCTCGAGTGTCCCGTTTGGCTCTTGTGACCTCTCCGTCTCTGGCTTTCTTCAGGTACGACCAGGCAGCCAAAGGAAGGGGAGGTGCCAGGGGTCGACTACAACTTTGTGAGTGTGGAGCGGTTTATGGAATTGGAGCAAAGTGGAGCCTTACTAGAGAGTGGAACTTATGAAGGTAAGTGCTGGGACCAGTTCCAGTTGCAGTTAACGTTCCTAAAATTTGACTACCTTTTGCCAAGATCTGGGCCATGGTCTCCTGATCAAGCCTGATGAAGTGCTAAAATAAGGGGACCAGCTGTCACCCTAAAAGAGACATCTTGTTACCCTTAGTACTGATGTCTTTACTGTGTGTTTACTATGTGTTTGTGTTGCTGGAAAGAGTCTCGCAAAGCATCTTTACTTGGATATAACACCTCTGCTGCACATAAAACAACTAGACGGAGAGAAAAAGAAGCTGCCACAACAAACAAGGCCGTGGAGAGTATCTAGAAATATTTTTAGCATCAGTAGTTACTGAGCCTCTCAATCAGACTTGTTGGTTTTTATCCAGTACAGTTGCAGCGTCTCATCTGAAAAGAAAGACTTTCGCGGATATCAAAAGACCTCATAATGTTTGTTTTTATCATCTAGTGCCAGTGCTGTCGTTGTATAAGTAACAACATACCGGAAAACAGTTTTGTCAACTTGTAAAGAAATCTATGTCTTCCGTGCATTTTTGTGTGCACACCCACGCCAGACAAGTGAAAGATATTACTTAATATCCTGTGGATAAATATTCAAGTTCTTCTTCATAATTTGAGTTATTTTATCCGAAGTGTGACACAGATTTGGGTATACAGACTGAATACACCATTAGTGAGACAGCGTCTGCAATGTCTCTATTTTTGGTCTTATTTATTTAGTCAACCAAAATAAAGACAAAATGTTTCTTTCTGATTTGTGTAGGAACAGGGGGAGGGTGTGATGGTCTGTCGCGCTCACACGCTCCACATTCATACATTGTTGTTAGGTCAGGTCTATATCATGAATAAATGTGATCATATGAATTGGATTTAACTGAATTATGAGAAAATGCACATTAAGGTCTTGACTCGATGAGCATGCTAAGCATCGTAAGTAAGGGAAAACTTTTTCACTTTGCTTAAAACAGAGCATGAGAGAATGAATAATTATTATAATTTATTATTAATAAATCAATCAACTTATATCATTGGTCAAGCACTTAGTTATTTCCTGTTTATTTATGTTACTTGAATCTTAGGAATGTTGGGACCTGGTGTCCTTTTTTGTGTTTGGAAGTCCATTCGCAGTGATGTCATGTGTATTGTCTCTGGAATTATTTTCACCAGCAATGCTATATACTCTCCTAAACATTGCTTTGGGGAATATATGCAGTATGATGACTAAAGCTTGCTATTTGTGCTCATACTGGACTCTTTGTCGTGCTCTGTTCATTGGCCAGTTGAGATCTATTTTCTCTTTCCAAATGATTCTTCATTGCTGTTGTACGCATTTCATTGCCAAATGCCACCATCTCCAATTCATTTTGTGAGGCTCATCATTGAGCTTCCTACAGCCACCCACTGACATGATCGATGATTTAGCTGTGCTTTAACTAAAATGCATTTTTGGCCCATTATGGCGTTGCACCTAATGGTCTCCCATAGCAAGCTCATTTACTTTGGCGCACTGTTTCCTGTGATCTCTGCCTTAATCCAATGAACGTGTGATCAATTGCCAACAACAACTCATCATCATTAGACAAACTCTTCAAAGTTAAGTCCAGTCTTTATATTGCAGCGATCTCATCTTAATGTGCAGTTGAACTGACAGCCTATAAAGCCTGATATTATAGCCTAAGTGTAACGCTCATGACTTACTCATATTCAAAAAACTGAATTGGACCTGCCTGATAAATCAAGGCTGTAATTTATTTCATACAGGATTTGTTACCTTAAACTTCCATTGGATTCAGAATATAAGTATTCATCTAGTTGTATATTTTTATTCACTCCAGCCTGAATTGAAGAAGCACCAGACTCCAAAACTACTTGAGATCTACAAGCCTCATAGATATAGTACTTCAACTAAGGAGCTATGATCAGCAGGTACTTGTGATATAATAAAACTGCTAGTAGGAGTCAAAGCTGTCTATTTGTGGGCATAATTAATGAACACCAATGTGAGCTAATTAAGTCTGAGGTAGGCGTCTTTGTGTTGATGATGTGGAAACGTACACCGTATAGTAGTCCAGCCTCACAATTAGAAAGGTCTCTGCTGTGGTCTTCTTCCACAATTAATGACTTTAACTTGTCTGTGAGTGGTCGTCTGTCTGCACCATGTCTCCGTGGAACTGCTTCCCTGCCTCTCGCACGATGGGACTGGGATCGGCTCCTCATAACAGGCTAATTTTTTTTGTGGGTTTTGAACTGTTTTGCACGAGCCCAAAAAGACAGTGCACCTTTATTTGGGTGTCATCGTTTTTTCCTTTCTAAATTGTGAGTCACGTCTTCTTCTTAAAGGACTTGGAGAGACTGCAATCTGTTGTGTCATATCCTCCAAGATACTTAGAGAGCCGGTGTATACTCACAAACACTACCCATATGTGTTATGGGATTAGTTTGATCTTGAGCAAGACACTTCAAAGCAGTGAAGGATCCAGTGACCAAGCTGACGCAGTGTGTTTGAAAATATTTCTCTCCGTGTTGTTTTTGAGCTTTTGAAGATAGCCAGCTTTGCAGGTTTATTCTTTGTTGTTGACTGCGTGTGTACACATTTATCATGAATTCTCTTTGTCTTATAATGGGCAGCAGGGTAAGTGTGCTTACTGGTGAAATTCTGGCGACGATAAAGCCAGTCCTAATATCAGTCCGCCTCCCGCTGGCATGAAAGTAAACGGATATCTGTCGACACTTGAGTGCTGATCCTCCTTTTTGTGATTTTTGAGCCTCCCAGCTCAGCAGTAGGTTTGGAACCATTGCCCAATTCATCTTTTGTGATGCCTCTTTGTCTACCCTAATTACTGTTTGAGGCGAGGTAAAACACCACGTCTTATTAATTTGCAATATTCATCTTAGATTTAAAAAAAAACCCAGAGAGTCTTGGCATTATTTCACACACTTTTGACTAAGATTAGTCTGGAAGCTGATATGCAAATTCCAGCCTTCTAAACAGTGTCACATTATATTTAGATGTGTATTACAGAATAATAGTGTGCTGATAGTACTGTTATACAAGTAAATTACCCAAAGGACCTTCATGTATTTTTCCTTTCAACTTCCTCAGCAGCAGTGGGTGTGTAGTGTTGAAGGAGGGTCACTGCTATTTTCGTGTCTCACCTCCGCCAATGCGGCTTGTTCACAATAGATGCAGATGTGGTGATGCTAGTTGGTGTCTTGTCCTTTTATGGGTATCATTTCAGGTTCTATTTTTAGAAGACAAGGGCAGCACTCACCGACTAATTGAAATAAAAACCAAGGCGCTGTTTATTGCTTTGCTTGAAGTTTAGTGCCGCCTCCTCTAAAACACCAGGTACTCATTTCCAAATTTAGGACAATACATTTCTTTCTTGTCATGTGTTCTTTACAGACATTTTTCACATGAAGGTGCACTTTTATAGCAAGACATAATGGACATGCGCATGACAGAGATGGTTTAAGGATAGATTGCTTCAATAAAAGAATTTGATTAAAAAAGGTGCTTTATTGCTACATCCTTTTCAGATACAAGCTATTCAGTTGTCATTTTCAACATTCCAACTAAGACACGCAATGCTCAAGGCCAGCTGTGTGGTCCCGTGTGATCTTCAGAACAATCATTGTCTCGTCGATGATCATCAATCAATACAGTGTCGTCAATACAGTCTTCGAAAAATCAATGGAACAACCTACAAAATAGCTCTTTTATATCCCTTTGTGTGTACATATGATAGAAATCAATGTTTATTTCCTCATTCCCTCACAACATTGTGAATCAATATCAACACTCTGCTCCTGCCCTTTTCATCTCTTAGGAGCTAAACTTCACAAATTGTTAGTTGAGAGCACAAATGTGACGGTCGTCTTTTTTTGGGGGGGGTGATGATTATTTTTTTGTTTTTTAAATCAGGCACTAAAGTCACTGTTTTTTATGAATTACACGAACCTATTAAATAAAAATAACACTGAACAACATTACAAAGAAAACATTCCTTTTTTTAAAGCAAAATAAATGACAAATAAGCAATACAAAAGGCAAAGTGCTTAATATGACATAAATAACTTTTATTCCCTTTTCAATGAACAGATTAAACCGATTAAACGGCTCCTCGTCCAAACAAACTCCATGAGCATTGGTTTTGCCTGCGGTTTGCTTCAGTTAGCTTTCATTTGTTAGCCTCTTGGTAGTGCTTGAATTTGGTGCAGTGATTCGATGCAAAGTCACAGAAGATTTTCTGGAGAAATGCCTGTTTTGTTGTGTCATTTTTACATTGTGATGTTATTTTTTTTATAAGTAATTATAAATAGCATCTTATTATAAAAATGTTCAGTCCTCTTGTCTTGCACTTTTTAGGCTTGAATTTAAACCACATTCATACATTGTCCTACCTCTAATATTAATGTGCTCTCTGACCTCAGACAACTTCTACGGCACACCCAAACCTCCAGCCGAGCCTTCCCCAGCCGCTCCTCCTCTGAATGTGAGTGAGGCTCTGCTACCTGGAGCCCGGCCCAGCGCCCAGGGCAAGAGGAAGAGGAACCAGTCCGTAAGCAACATGGAGCAGCGTGCCAGTCTGGAGCCGCCTGAGGAGGAGGAAGAGGAGAGCCCGGTTGTCAATGGCAACGGGGTGGCCATCACACCAGGTAGCGTACGATCGAGAACCCTGTTTACCACTGACAATGCTGTTGTCTTCACAAGGGCCACAAAGAGAATTTACAACATCATATTTTGTTGAGGAAATTAATCTGGTTGGATGCGGCGCTGCGTCCCTGGGGTTCTCCCTTCTCATCTCCCTGTTTTAATGAGCAAAACAAGCCAGACGCCATATGTATTGCTACAGTACATTTTATTTTACCTTTCGATTTCAGTTCCATACCTGCAGTTTATATAACCAGCTTGAAGTCTGACCGTAACTGTACCCAGACCAGACATTTTGATAGACTCACCGCCTTCACCGACTGCGGGCAAGGATAACCTGCAGTCACAGAACCCTCAAGGACACGTTTATGTCCCGACTTTCATCACTGTTCTGAGTTTTATTTTGGCTTCAGCTCGTGTCGTTCTGTCCCTGTATTCCTCAGTCTGTCCTTCTGTCTCTGCGCTCCTGCCACTGGCCTTTGTCCTTGTTTCTATTTATACATCAAACCACCCCTCCACCATGGCTCCCTCTCTTCCTCCTCTGTCTTCTGACCTCTGCAGACAATTCTGTGGTGTCCCTTGACTTTCAACTTGATTTATCACCTGCGATGATAGCACTTCAGTCAGATATAGTTTTTATAGTTTATAGTTTTTGTGCATTTGTTTAATGTTGAAAGAATCTTTTTGTTAATGAAAAAGTTAAGTCTTTAGTCACTAATAGTTTAGACAAGCATGTGTTTGTAAAAATAAGATCAGAATCAGCTTTATTGCCAATGTCAGTGAGGATCCCACCAACTTGTGAACAATAAATAAAAAAATTAAATTACATAAAAAATAATGATTTAAATAAATAAATACCTGAAAATCAACTAAATAAGTATATGAAAATACACAATAATAATAGAAGTAAGCAATAAATAAATAAACCACAAATAACTAGGGATGTTCACAATTCATCAGTCTGACGGCCGAGGGGAAAAAGCTGTTCTTGTCACGGTAGGTTGCCAGATGGAGATGGAGGTGGGACTCAAAAACGCAGATACACACATTGACCAAGACCTTAGGAAGCATCACTGTTGAACTTGAAAGGGTCAGTAGCCAGCCACATCGTGATGGTAGAACAGTGCCAAATACTCCCCAGATCATGTTCTTGGAAAAAAAAAGACGGACTTGGAGGATAAATGAAATTCAGTGAAAACCCCTGAGGTAGAAAAAAATGATGCTGAAGGAAAACTCTGATTTCGCAGAGTCCAAGAAGGAGCTTTTTAGAATGTGAGGATGGCAGATGGATAGTGCCTGGCCTCAGGTGGCAATGAACAATTTAGTCTCAGCTGTGATGAACTTATCTCTATGTTGGAAGCGTTCGGCCCTCCAGTACTGGTTTTTGGCTCATGCCATTGTCTGTTTCTTTTTTTCTAGAAAAGAAAAACTATTTTGATTCCAAATGAAAGATAAACCACTGTTTTATATCCCAAAACCTTCTGAAGAAACTTGCCATGACAGATCAGTATTATTTCTTTTGACACCTCCTCGTCCTCTGACTTCACCACCAGTTCTCCCTCGTCACGCTGAAAATTCTTTTCTTGTGTTTCTGACTCAGACTCTGACCCCTGAAGTCGCTGTGTGTCCTGGTTTCTTTGCTTCTGACATCTCCGTGTTGAATCCTCCTCATGCTCATTGTCCACAGACCCCAACTCTGCGTCTCTCTCCCGGGGGTTCATAGCTCCGCTGTGACTCTGACTCATCATGCATGGCGTGTACTGTTCATCCAGGTCTGCGTGTCTCTGTGTTTGCCGTTTGTGGCCAATGAGAATCAGACTGTCGTTGTATAGAGAAAAAAAAATGAAATAGTAACAACTGTGTGTGTGTTTCTGCTCCACAGAATCTAGTGAACATGAGGATAAGAGCACTGATGCCTCTGGGGAGGTCGCTGTTGAAGCCTCCTGTCAGGCCACAGCTTCAGCAGAGGCACCCACCGAGGGAGAGGAAGCTTCAAAATCCCCCTCTAAATCCCCTGCCAAAGTTCCAGATGTAGACGAAGAGGAGTTGGGTCCACTGCCCGACAACTGGGAGATGGCGTACACAGAGAAGGGCGAGGTCTACTTTATTGAGTAAGGAACACAGCAGGTCACATACTAATCGATCCAAGGCCCTTTTTCTAAAATACATATAGAATTGCAGGGGAATCTAAATCAAGTTTTATTTTCGGGAACCTGGCTGAGTGATCATTCACGAGCCAAGCAAGACACCATTAAGCCTTGGAGCTGACCCAAATATATTTTTAGCATTAACATTGTGCAGCGGGACGTTTCCTGACATTTCCATTTATTTCTCTGGAAGTCTTAAATGCACCTATATAGCAAAGCTGACATATTTACCGAGTCACTACTTAAGATGTCTGGAATCCAGTGCGGACCCTAATAAAATTTAACATCTAGTTGTAGACTATATATTTGCCGAAGAACAAGGAAACCTTAAATAAATCTCAGCGAGCTGCAGCTGAAATGGATCTCTGCAGAATAAATGAAGATTTAGTAAGTTAGAGCTAGTGGAGGCCTTTTCACATATTTTACCATTAGTTCCACCCCTGCATTTTTATCAAGTGTCTGCTCTCTTTGTTTTATCAGTCACAACACGAAAACGACATCGTGGTTGGACCCTCGACTCGCTAAGAAAGCAAAACCTCCAGAAGAATGTCGGGAAGATGGTGAGTTATGATGCTTCATTGGCATCTCTGACACGCTTGTTTGTTCATTCCTCTGTGAATCAATTTTATCGTATCTAAAGCTTCCCGATGAGTCACACGGACGAGAACACGACACGGTTTTATCCTTTGTCCTTTTAGTCTGCATTGACACTAACCGAGCAGCGGCTTCAGATTAAATAATCTACTTATTCATATGTGTATTCACTGCATATTGGCCACATTATTATTACCATTATTAGGTATTGACTAGTGTTAAGACGTACTAGATTTTACCCTGGAATAGTCCCTGAAAGTTCACTCTAAACAATACCACCACTACCAAGCATTAACCTTAATAAAGTAAGTAGTTTATCAGCAGTTGTGTTCCCTAATCTAGAGTGTTTCCCAAAATAGCATGTGACTCAGTGATATGTGTTATATATGCAAAATGGCAGGACCTACATTCTTAGTAAATGTTTTAAATTGTAAAAAATAAGACATAAATATGAAAAAAATATAATAGAATACTATATATATATATATATATATATATATATATATATATATATATATATATATATATATGATGTTTGTGTATATATATATATATATATATATATATATATATATATATATATATATATATATACACAAACATCATAAAACATCATGAGATCTGAATGTGTGACTACTAGCTCTATTCCAAAAATGTTTTCACCGAACTAAACTCCTAGCGCCATGTGGGGTTGATCGGACAGATGACTGAGCACAGATTAGTCGAGAGCAGTTGATGAGTTTTGAGAAAGAAATTTGGTGTTTGCTGCCTTGTGTTACAGATTATTACATGTGATGTGGACATATTAACACCTGAAAGTCATTTGTTTGAAAAGATAAACACTTAAGCAAAGCATAGAGGAAAGTTCTTGGCCTGCAATGAGTAGTTGGTTAATCCATTAGTTGCCAACTGCTCAGGCTCCGGGAGCCTCGGGAGAATAAACTATATAAACCATATTTTGAGCTAGTAAAAATGTAAAGTTTAATGCAGCACTTATATACGTGTACGCACCACAAGTGGTCACCATTTACAGTACGACACTACTATCAGACGAGTTGTGTGTTCATCACACCATACACTTCATATAAGTTGACCAATTGTGAAAATAGTTGGGGACTGGTCGACTTTTAGAATAATTGATAGCTGCAGCCCGAGTCAGGAAACATGAATTAATATGATCAAATCAAATTCATCAAAAAATGATGAAAACATTCTTTCAAGATATTAATTATGATTTATTAATAAGAGAAATATTGAGGGGCGATAGGTTGTTGTTCTTTGAATAAAAAATACAAATGGGATCGAGGAAAAGAAGATCAAAATTAAGGGATTAAAAAAATCGTAATATGGTTGAACCTGTGAAACGTCTTAAATGTATTAAGATTGGCATATGTATTTTAAAAAACATGATAGGAAATCGGAAACTAGATTTTGAATGTGCAGAGCCCTTGTATCCGGTCTGAATTTGGCCCTGTTTTTCAGTTATTTATTCTATTGGGGTGCAAGGTAGAGACATGAGCCATCAGGTTACAGAGGCGCATTATGAGTGGAATAAAAGAATAAACTGCCCCCATCAACAGAGATGTTGACTTGCTGAATGCGTGAGTGTTGAGTTTGTTTTTCGGTGGTGGAGCCTTTTTTTAATCAATTTGTCCCCTTCTGTCATCCTGGATGTTATATGTGACCGCAGCACGCATACGACCTTGAGGCGGGAATCATTGCTTAGTGATATTTTGAGCAGCGGCCTGTAAATCAACACGTGTTGGTGTTGCTCACTGATGTGTCTCTGCTGAGTACATAGAGACTGGCAGGAGGTGCAGCTGAAACAAGATTCATGTGTTGCTGTGGTTCGTGTAGCGATAAACACACGGCTGCATCGCTGTTCTCCATCCTCATGTTGTGTGTCTCAACGACAATTGTGATGTAGCTGATGTGGGGGCTCAGCGTGTGATATATGAAGTTGATGAAAAGATGTGCTGTCCCACACTTGTGACGTGAGTCACTGGTGACAGATTTAAATCGATCACTCTGCTCTCTTCATTTTCTTTCCTACTCTTCTCCTCCCTCCCTTCAAGTCTCCTCCACTCTTTTTCCCGCTCTGTAGCACCTTGAGGTCCTGTTCCTCCCCGTCCTACTCTCCACTCTGGGTGACCAGACTGTGAGGGGAATTCTAATAATTCCTAGGCTCCACACACACACACACAATGGTCACTTCTTAAACCGATGATTGTTTCTTTTTACTTAGTGTAGCAGTGTTTTCACGCCAACTTTCTGTCAAGTTAAATGCTTCAAGATATGTTTTGTTTTAATGTTCCAACTGTGGTTTTTAGCTCCATCCAAATTCTTATTTTTCACTGTGTTCATTGACTTTTAAAGGACTCAAGGGTTGTTCATGTCATGTCAACCTGTTACCTTCTTGTCAGAAAAACGACCTCAGGAGTTGTGATCTTTTAACACACTCAGGGCCTGATTTGTGTTTGTGTATACTGTGTAATATCAAGACGGCATCCAATGGTTTCATCATCATTCTAGGACCAACACAGAGGGAGGCGCTGCACTAGATTTCTCTCTCTCTATTTCGGTGTTTTGATGCCACTGTGCCGACGTTTTAGTGAGGATGGATTAATGGAAAACATCTGTTTTAAATGCGATGCCAATAATACTTCAAAAATATTATGATCAGGTCAGAAGGGTTTCTTATCTATAACGTTTTTGTGTTTATTTCTGGGGTTTTTTTTGTGGGCTTTTTAGATTTTCCAATAGCTGCAAATATATAATTTGCAGTTGTTTAATTAAACATTAAATATATTAAGTTATATGCTATTGCTATTGTTTTGGAATGTTAGCCTATTGTATATTATGATGGACGTGTCCATAATGTATCTTTGTTGCCTTGTGCAGTTTACCAGTCTAATGCTTTCCTATCCTTGGCAAATTTGTTGGAATGTGATGGCCTCTTTTTTTTATTTCGAGTACTAATTTTTTTGTTGGGGTTTGGTCCAGACAATTGTGAAACACTGATTTTCAAACTGAGGTTTATCGTACCTTTGGCCGAAAATACAACTCTCTTGGAGGTGATCCTAGAATTTGGCACACCTTTTTATTGGAGCTTTCCTCCAATCTTTCTTGGCAGAATAATTCCAACTCAGCCTCGCTGGATGTGCTCGGTCGGAGCCAAGTCATTTTACATTCTCCCTCTGATGGGTTCCCATTCGACTCTGGCCGGGCCATTTCAGGACTCTCAAAGTTTTCCTCAAGTTAGTGTGAATGTTTTGGGCTTGCACTCTTGTCAAAGGTAAAAAGCTTAGCTCCAGTTGAGTTCTCCCCAAAAAGTTCTTGCTGATATTCCCATTGCAGGCAAAACTCCTGCCACTGAACTTGACTGCAGGGTGGATATTAATGAGATGGCTTTCAATAGCCTCTGTCCTCAACACATAAAAATGGAGCTCTTAGTAAAGTAGTTCTCTCTTCAGTTGTTGTGTTTATAATTACTATAATCTCCATTCAAGCGTCCAGTCTGCTTTGTGATTATCCCTGTCTCCTCACTCCACCTGGAGTGTAAATATGATATGATATACTGTTGTATAAAATGATATGCAGCCTAAACCGTCTCCAGAGTCGACGATTTAGAGAAAAGCAGACACTTGAATCTCAGTCTTTAGTATTTGTTATTTTCCCTGCATTGTGGAGGAGATTAGCGTGTGTCTATTTTCGGTCATATTGAGCAATCTTTGACATGTTTAATCCAAGCCAGTTGCTTTTGCCAAGATCCTCGATGACACATCACATCCTCTCACAGCACCTTTGAAGCGATGTCTTCCAGGTTGAGATGCCAGGAAACATTATTTTTATTCACTTTGAACAGGGCAGCCTCTGTGTGGACAACAGAAGGGAAATACAGCAGCCGTCAGCCAACTCCCTGACTCATCCCCCGTCACGTGTTAGCCAAACATCCCTGCAGTACAGCTGTAACAACGAGCCTCTTTTTGCCATCTGCCAAATTAGCATTTTCATTCATATTATGTTTTTGGCATATGCTTGGGTGCAGTGATGCAAGAGCGGTGTACAGTGTGCAGATTTGGCGGAATGATTCTCCTTCAAGGGTTGAATTATCATTTCTTATTTCTGCCCTGCTCTGTTTACCGCCAGCGCCCGTATGTGGCCGTATGTTTTTGCTAAGTTCAAAGACTGTCATTTCAAATCCGACTCAGATTTTTAGTCCGGCCAGAACTTTCTTACGTAACCCTAGCTCATCTTTCTCACTCAGAGGAGTGGGGAGCAAAAGCGCTTTAAATCACAGCTTCGAACTCTCAGCCCAGGCTAATGGTTTGTTAAAAGCCTGCCTTTGAGGAGAATGTTGAAACATGTGAAAGACAGAAGGTGATGGTGAGCAGTGGGATGTTTAGCCTCAATCAAGACTTCAGACACTTGCATGGGACTGTCAAAAAGTGATAGAACCTTGCTTAAATGTTACCTCGTACTTGCGTCATTATTTCTCTTCACCTCCGGACTGGGACCTTCTCTGTCTGCGTCACTTTTGTTATTCTGTTTCTGGCTGTCTCATTCTTGCTCTCTTCTTCTCTCGGGTCCACAACGCCTCACCCGCCGAGTGTGAAGTGGATCACAAGTTGTGAGAAGAAAAGCAAAACAGAAGGATGCCGATTTGTACAGCTGGAGGACTATTTAGGGAGTGGAAAGTGAAACTAATATCATGAATTTATTCTGACAAAACTGGAGGCAGACATGCTGCCAATTTTAGGGACAATTTCTTTCCATATTTATGAAGAAAGCAAAATAAACGCCCTATCTGGGCTGGCAGTTTTGTCTTCTGTCAGGAAGAACATCTGTTTGTATTTAGCTGGGGAACTGTAGAAATACATTCAAACCTATACTCGATCCCAACACAAACATAAGTGAAAATATCTTTAGCTGTAATGTTGTCGCTTAATAACACAACAAATACAGGTGGCTGACATGAAGTTCTCATTCACAGTCATCCACTGCTACTATAGAGGCGACTGTTGCATTTTATCGGTTAGACTTTAAAAATGGACGGGTAATTATGTTGTTTGAATTGAACATGTTTAGCATGAAGTGAAGCTCATGGTTTACTGTACACAATTTTCCTGTTAAAGCCATTTAATTTAACTAATAACGTGAACATGATGGAAGAATGGCAGTGTCCGTAATGACATTGTTTGTCCATGCATGCAAATTAAGCAATTCTTAAGAGTTTCTGCCTCAACTTGGGAGTATTTCTAATCTTCCTTCAACGGGGAGGTAGCACTTGAAACCACTTAAATGTGTAATTTTAAAAGTGGATGTGGCACTGATGATGACTGATTAAGAGTTCAAGCAAATGTGCGTGTTTACTTGCTGTCATCCCTCGACACGTCATTGATATTTTGAGCATTACCTCATGTGCTTTCCATCCTCTGAAGAGTGGCTGCATCTTGCTCATACGAAGCAGATTTCTTTTCAGTTTGTGATGCATTGGATCACTTGCGCTGTTCCAGCTTTGACATTTAGAAAGAAATCTGTTTAATCACAGCTGAATGGTCAGTTTCTTTGGCTTGGTGCAGAGATGTTGAAACTGAATTTCTTAAAACAATCCTCCATCCCTTTGTGTAATGTAGATACACAACTGTAGTGATTGTGCAGCATGTTTTATTATTGCAATGTGCCGAAATCATGAACTGAAGTCATTTCAGTTTTTCCTCTCTAAAGCCTTTGAACTATTTCCTTTCCGCGTTGTCATATATTAATGATCATCTGAGGCCTGGCAGTGTTGAGGATGGCAGAGGAGGATAGAAATGTATGTGCAAATCAGTGGCCTAGATCTCAGAAAAGAGTCAGTCAAATTCTATGACTGTGGTTTAAACATTTCATGCATGTAAGCAGTCACTATTTCAAATGCCATAAAGTTGGTTCATTGGGCATTTCTGCCTGAAAGAATTGTGTTGCTTCCTTCATTATTAGAGTGTGGAAAAAGAAGTAAGATGCAGGCAGACACAGGCAGTTTAGAATCGTTTTGCTTCCATTCTTGTGATTTTCTTTACCACTCGCTTTTTCTTTGGCTCTCTTTAGTGCCTCCAAGTAAAATATTCTACATCTACTTTCCTATTTAACATATAACCTTAGTTTACTTCCCTACACACACACACACATATAGACTCAAGAATGCAAACACACACACACTGCTTTTTCCAGCCCTCAGCTCATACTGTGGAAAAAAAGAGACTTCGACTGGTGGTTTCCATGGAAACTGTATCCCTTTTCACTTTCGGGGAGGGCAACGCCAAGTGCAGGAGTTAGGCCGACATTTAAGGTGGCTCATCAGCAGGCTGAGTGGTAATTTAAGGTGGTATGAAGTGTGAAAGCATGTGATATTAGCAGCTGGAGGACGCAAGGGGTTGTTTGAGGTGGTGGGAGTATCATTGACATGGTGGGCGAAGATTAGAGCTGAGTAATGATAATTGCTTCTCTCTGTCTCACACACAGATTTCACCTTAGGCACCTCAGTCAGCAACACTCAACTTGCCACATTAGTGAAATTGACATCAATCAAAAAAATGAGAGATTTTGAAGGTTTAGTAAGAGAGTGGTTGCTATTTACAGTGTGTAAATGTTAAATATGTCCTGTGCGGCCACTGTCCTCACCAATTTTATGAAGAAGAGTTTTATTCATTACAGCACTGGGTGTTGACAAAGCACACACAACTTGTGTTGCGATGAAAGACACCAAACTCAGTTTCCTTCATCATGCATTAGGACGTGAAAAAGTATATGAAAAATGGGAAGTGGAGTCCAAAGGCTCAATCTTAAGTGCCAGGAAGTAACAGACATCTGCCATGACCATGGTAACAGAAAAAACATTTCATCACAAATCCTGTGTCCTTCTCAACTCTATTTATTCAGAGCTTTTCATCCTGGTGCATTCGCATAAACATTAGCCAGTTCTTAAGTAAGTCAAATCTGTATGTAATTTACACCTAAACATTAGCTTGTTCTTGATCACATCAAAATGAGAATGCAATTTTCCACTGAAGACAACACCTGGTATCAGACCATCTCTGCTGGTCCAGTCACCTTCCTGCATGTCCTTGTCAGAGCCCATCCACCTCTTCCTCACGCCTTCTTTTCAGACCTAATGCCTCTTATTGTTTTCCAATACACACTCTTCAACTCTTCGGGTTGAGTTGGTGATTACTGACATCTAAGTGTGTGGTTTAGTCGTGTCGTCAACTTGGCTATGTCTCAAGTAGTGTGTTTTTGTATCCTAGTTAAAGAGAAATATTTCTGGAGAAAGGCCTCCAATATTCAGAGCCAGTATCTGGACTGCCTTCATCATGATAATGAAAAAAAGCTTCACAAAACAAAGGTTGACTCAGTGTTCCTGATGAAAGCAGCGAGCACGTGTCCTGAAAACATTGTGCATTTGCTCGTTCTCAGTTCTTTCCGCCATTGGAGAGGTACATTGTGTGGCAGATAAAATGTGAGTGGTCAATAAAACCAGCATCAGCGGATCAATTCAAAAGAAATAGAAAGCGTTAGAGACAAACAGAGCGGAGCTTTAACGGCTGATGCAACTGTGTAGTCGTGTGTCGTTTCAGCTACAGACGAAAGTGCCGTCTGTTTAATCGAAGAGCAGGTTGGGAGATGCTGTGACACCTCAGATTCATGTCGTCGCACCTCAGTAGTTCCATTTGTTGTCTTATTCTGCTCTCAGCATAAACTGACTTCATTTCCCTTGTGTGTGTTTTTCCTCCTCTTTTTAGAGCTTCCCTATGGCTGGGAGAAGATAGATGACCCCATCTATGGCAGCTACTATGTAGAGTAAGTGTCCCTGTTGACTCGGTTAAACCTCCCGCTCGCTAGTAAAACAGGAAATGCAATTCTGTGGTTTACAGCGCCTTCTGGTGAATTATGAATGACCAAATCTTCATGTCTTGTTTATGGCTGTCTGCTCATTTCACAGTGAAACTGTGGTCGGCTGTAATTAAAAGAATGTAAAATGGAAAGTGCATTTACTGCTGCAACATTTCTGACGTTATTCTGTGAGTGTTTGGGAATAAAAGTTTTAAAAGCAATTTTAGGATGTGATGCAACGAGCTCACATCTGCGCCTGATGTTACGTCAAAGTAGCGAGGATGTTTCCGAGAGACACATTATCTACTTTGTAAAAGTCAAGCAAACCATTAGACTGTCAATGCGCTGTCGTGGCATCATTCTTTCAAGTTTTTCAGTTTCCCTTTTTTTTGTGTTACAGCCATATAAATCGCAGGACTCAGTTTGAGAATCCGGTCCTGGAGGCAAAAAGGCGCTTGGAGCAGCAGAGACAGATCCAGAGCCAGGGACTCTCTGCACTCCCGCTCCCCACCATTTACAGAGGTGAACCTCCCATGTCAAGCTTTTCTTACTCTTTTCGGGAGCATAGTGAGTGAGATAAATGTATTTCAAAGCTGAGGTTATAACATCATCTATCGTGGTGGGATTCTGTACCAAATTCAATGAGACATTTAATCATTTTACACCTTGCGTCACTGCTATTGTCATTTATTGTCATGAAGACTCACGTAGCCAGGGAAGTATTCTGGCCAGAGCAAGATGCTTCCATTGTAGAGACACAGAAAGACCTGTTGATGGGGGCACGTGGGAAAGATTTATGAGAGCTTCAAGGGGGGTTATATAAGGTTCAAAGTGGATAACTATAATCAAAAGAATGTGTGGTTTCCACCATTTATGGGGTTCTGGAAATAATCCTGATGACCCCAATAGTAATTGGAGAATTAATGCATATTTATTTAATGTTGAATGCAGACAGTTAACACTGGCATTCCGTCACGAGACGTCAAGCCATATGCAGGGAAACAGACAAATAACAAAATGATGTCCTAATGAAGAGAGACAGTTCAGCCAGGTGGATGAAAATACAGTTGAAAATGAAATATCAGCGAAATTCTGATCTTATCTTAATTAGATCCGCATGGCAGCCTGTAGTTCAGTTCCTTACAATCAAAATGTGTCTGGGGACTTGGAAAAAACTTTGCAAAAAATGTCTTGTCCAACCCGCCAACCTCTTGACAGGTTGAAACTTTAGCTGTATCAGAACTTGGTGTCCTCAGAGTGTGATTCTCTCACTGCTTGACCTGCTGCAGACTCTCTTGACTGGCTTGCCAGCTCATTACAGACGATAAGAAAATCCATTGTATGTGTCAAATAATCACAAAGAACATGCTGAATCTGTTGTCAGTGGAACTCCTTCCCTCTGAGGAAAGCTAGATGAAATAAACAGTTACACTAACTTTCGAAAAAAAAACAGCTGAAACTAGCCTCCAAGGAGCTTCAGCCTTGTGCCTCTGTGATGAACCGGCCGAAGCGGTGGTGCTAGACAGGACGGTTGCACAAATGGACGAGTTAGCAGCACGGCGAGACAGAGAACATCTTTGTCCTCGGGGCTTGAGTGGGTAGATCTAGGCACACTCACAAGCATGTACCAGACCCGCGCAGGATGTGATGCTTCATATGAGGAGTAATATCCTACGTGTCCAAGTCTGCTCATCAGCATTTGTGCACACATGGTTGCTGTACATTGCAGACTCGGAAGAAATGTGCAGAAGGTTAATAGAGCATCTAGAACTAGAAGCCTGCCTGATATGTTCAAATTTGCACATGTGACTTGGAAGAGAAACCTCCTTCGGAGGTGGTTTGTTCCAAGACCAGCGTGGAATATAATTTATTCCTGATGGAGGTTCAACTGTGGAATTTAAATCCTTCAAAGAAGGCTGCACTACAATAAGTATCTGAACTGTGTTCTACTTGTTTGGATACTATCTTTTCAAATACATCCATTACAGCAAAGGGAAGTGTTATTACACTTGCTGGTTTGCATTAGCACCGGACCATGTCTCCCACTCAAGTCCTATTTGTTTAAAAAAAAAAAAAACCCACGGGGCTTCGCATTTGGTACGTGCTGACACTGACCTCTTGACCTCTTCTTAATATCCTTGTCTTTCATCCAAATACAAAAGATGCTCAGAGGCTTGTTTCACTACAGACTGACTGAGTGCTGTCTGAAATCAAATACAGGGTGATAAATGAATCTGCATGTCAACCGTGTTCCTGCAGAGAAACCGCTGTTTACCAGGGACCCGACCCAGCTGAAGGGCAACTTCCTGTCGACGGCCCTGCAGAAGAGCAACATGGGGTTTGGCTTCACCATTATTGGAGGTGACGAGCCCGACGAGTTCCTGCAGGTGAAGAGTGTCATACCGGAAGGACCGGCGGCTCAAGACGGCAAGATGGACACAGGTAATTGCGCACTCGGCGACAAATGTGCCAGCCGCGTGATAAATTCCACTTCAGTCTTTGACAAGCTCTCAGCAATGTCGCCTCTAATAATGCAGTGATGGAATGTTAGGAGCCATAATTGACTGTTTCACTCAAGGAGAGCAGCCTGGAGGAAGTGATGTAGGACAATAAAAACAGACCTCAACAGGTCAGTTACGTACGAGGGCCTGTGAAATCCAGCGACTCTATTCATAGTTTTTATTGATGGTGACATCATTATGAATAATATTTAAATTTCCCGGTTGGTGCAAACAATATAAAAGGACGAGCTAAAGTTTGACATACTGAGGAAATCACTCCAAAACCGAAGGGACAATATTGCAATAACCATAAGTGATCAAGTTGATCATATATAAACCAGAGGTGTGCAATCACATTTCCCAATGAGCCACGTTACATACTGTGACCATTGTGAAGAGCCATCGAGCCTGAAGATCTGAAGAAAAACTCTTGAGTTTAACTTAAATATTATGACTATAGTGTTATAAAACAAGGAGTAAATTGAAAAAAAGTATAATTACGCATGTTGTTTCATTTTAGAAAATGATTCACTATATATATCATGAAAGCTCATCTTGTTTTTTGAGGTACAAGAAATGTTGTTGAATTAGATTCCTTTTAGGAACAATTAACAAGCTGTTACTAGTTGTGGGGGAAGGAAACAGAAGAGGAACCTAAAAAAAAAAAAAAAAAAATAGCTAATAATTCATTTTTGGAATTTAAATAGCAATGGATAGGGAAATAGTGCACTTCATTTTGTTGTTTTGGTCTGACTTTGTGGCGGACAAGACACTTTGCCAATGTCTGGTGTGAACAAATACATTAGGAATTATTTTTGCAAATGTCAAGCGTTACAAATTGAGAGCGTCAGAATGAACACTATTTACCAGTCTGTATTTTCATGAGCATAAATATATCATTCATGAAAAATTAAATATTGTAGTTAAGAAGAAGAGAGAACCAAACTGAAATAAATTCTATTTCACATATTAAAATAAAATATTCAATGATATACCCATGCTATTTAGTAATAATAATGATAATATAATAATAATAAGAATAATAATAATAACCCACGAATAATATTATAAATCAAAGCCTTAAAATTACATTTTCAGTAATTAATGATGAACTGTACATTTTTAAAATATGCTTTCTGTTCTTGGATATTGGGTGGAAATATTGAAGAAAAACAATATTAGTATGTGGACAGAAATTTTAGTTTATAGAGAAGTAGAAAATGAACACCTTTTCAATATTAAGAGAAAAAACATTAGTAAAAAGTAATATAAACACCCCGACAATTTAATAAATATAATCTTCAATTTGTGGGACGATATGATGAAACAGAAGTGTTGATTCAAGATGAAGGACATGAAAGTAGCCATGTGACGAAGTGAATGTTGGATACTATTTTGTCTTGTTCTATTTCCACTTTGTGCTTGTGGGACCTGGATCAGAGCTGAATATGTATTTTCATGATTCTGACTGCAGCAAGTGGCTGTGATGAGGTAATTTCGGGTCGCTGCCTTCTGACAACATAAGCCGTCTGCTCTTTAATAATTCAGAGACGCTTAAAACCCAGTTTCAATCATTTTCTTTCCACACAATAGTCTTGAAAGATAATTATGCATCGTTTGAGGCACAATTTTTGTCAGAGAGCGCGATTATGAACAGCAACCAATATTTCCTTTGGATATAACTTTTCCTTTGATGGCTTGTCAGCGTTACGAAATATCCTCCGCTCTTTAGTACTGCGTTCTCTTTAAAACATGCTGGTGGTTCTGTGCGTCGGCTGTATGGATTAAACTTCATGATGGTTCGAAATGAAAGGATCTGATTTGAGTGGCAATAACTGTGTGCAGCCACGCCGACAACAGCCTCATTAGAAGATTCATCTCTCTGGTTACAGCCACAGGTTCACACTCTAATCCTCATGAATTGACCCCATAGGTGTTTTTGCTTTGATTCATTCGGCTGAACCCCAAACAACAACACCAGTAGTTTGGGATATTGTCTCATGAATTTTCTATGCTGGCTTTCTGTTCGCACAAGAACAACTTTTTAATCTCGCCTCTGTCTCTGTACCTCTGATCCTCCCTGAAGCAGGAGAAGATGGTGACTCGGCTGCTCCGCCCCCTTCCTAAAATGCGTTTTTTCTTGAATCGTTTTGTAAGACTTTTTATGAATACAGACAATTCGCAGAAGTCCTGACCAGATACCCGACACCCCCACTGGCTTCTCTTGAGGCAGCAGTAAAAGCCAGCAGCATTTTGATCAGGAACCTGTATGGAGTCTCCTCGTCTTCATCCACCTCTATGTCTTACTCGCCGCCCTTCTCTTCGTCCTGTTCTTTGCCCCTGACATGTTCCATGCCAAAACGGCTCACACACCATCACGCACGTCCGCTTGCACTCAGTGATCCTCCAAGGCTCAGATTAACTGCTTGTTTGAGCTCTGCAGCATCTCAGGGACGGCCGTGCATGTCACATGCATATACGTATGTGCACCCACTCTGGGGATCGCGTGTGTGTGCAAGTGACATGGTGCCTCAAGAGGTGTGAAATAGAGGATTTAAGGCAGCTGCATTTGTCAGGGGACTGTGACTATAATGCTAAAATCCATAGCTTCCCTCGTGTTCAGACGACATCGGCGCTGACAGAGGATCTGCTGCAGCATTAGTCAGTCGTTCCACCTCTTTGGTGTCAGTAGTGGAGGAACTTTGATCAGCCAACAGGCAGGTGTGAGTCGTCTTAAAAGGAACTAAGTATAGGTGATCTACTTGACACATACCCGTTGAGGATAGTAAACTGTACAGCTGGGGTGTCATTTGCCCCTTACATACTCATGGGAAACTATTAAATGTGCATATATTTAATCGGAAAAATATCTATCAGGATATTGTAGCTCATACAAGGGTCGTCTCAGGTCACAAATGTCCAGGTTAAGTTCTGTGTTGACAAGATCGCACGTCTGTCTTCTGCAAATGGATTTATAAAAATATATAGAAAAAAAGATTAAAAAATATATAAGTTTTAAGGTAATTTATCTTGTTTTAAGTGTGAATTTCTTGTGTTTGACTTTTCACAAAAATCTTAAATCAAGACACTAAATCTAAATATGAGGTGAATAGCTAATTAAATATATTTGGATATATATTCTCTACCCTTGTCTTATCAAAACTGAATCTTGTTTTAAGATTGATTGTTCATTATAGCTCTTGTTGAACTACAGCCATATCACAGCTCATCATTTATTTCGCCTGTTTTACACTCTAACCAAAATCACCTTAAAACTGGATATTTTCATATAATTCTTCTATGTTATTCTTATTTTGGGGTTGTCAACACGGGATGCAGGATTTTTGGGAAGAATTTTACGCTAATTTCTAGATATGCCATTCTTAATTAAAGAAATCTTGTGAAATTTTCTTGCTGCATGTATAGATAATTGTACTTGTTTCAAGTACATATACATCTCAGAATTAATGTTTTTATCTTGTTTTTAAGCCATAATAACTGTTGACATAACCACAATTAAAGCCTACTTTATATTCCTTATTATTATTCCTTATTCTTTATTTTTTATTTTTCTAAATGCTTTTCATAAAAACAGAGTAGAAAAACAGGAACATTACAATATTTCTCCCAAAATGGGTGGTAGACCAAAGAAACCAGGTGATTCTGTAGTAATATATTTTGCAAACAATATATTAGACTGTAATATATACACTACTATAAAAATGAATGACAACAATAACAGGAGAAAAAAAGAGAAAGGAGCAACAAACTTTGAGCTTGTTGCTTTGACCAGCCCAGGATTGCTGCTTCTGGATCTGGTTCTATGTTGCATCTGAAAATGTCAGAGTGGATATGAGTTTCTGTGACTTTATTGAAGGTTAATTCTGTTTAACTTTAACCGGAATTGTTTTGTGTATTGACGCCTCCGCCTGTGAGGTTTATTTCAGGTAAAGCCCCCTGAAAATATCATCACACAGAACATTTGTTAGAAGCATCTCTGTGTCAAGAGAACAAACGGAGATGACCAACACACCTGTGATAACTTCATGTGGTGATATAATGACAGCAGATTGTCTTTTGTCTGGGTTGACATTTAAGTTTCTGCGGACGCCAGACATCGATCTCCTTCTGTCTACAGTCCCATGTTTGCCCCTCCCCAACCCTTCGCTCTCTTTGAGATGGTGTGTATTTGTGTTGCAGCAGTGGATTGACATTTAGAACATCAGACGGTGACGAGATGTTTGATTTGCAGCGAGAAGCTCAGAGATCACGGCCATGACTGAGGCGTCTTCTGTGTCCTTCTTTTCAGGAGATGTTATCGTCTATATCAATGACATCTGCGTGCTTGGCACCACGCACGCCGACGTGGTCAAGCTCTTCCAGTCGGTCCCAATTGGGCAAAGTGTGACCCTGGTTCTGTGTAGAGGCTACCCGCTCCCTTTTGACCCAGAGGATCCCAACGCAGCGTCGAACACGTCCATGACGCCCATCGGGCTGGAACACCGGTCACTGGTTGTAAACGGGCGTGGAACCTACGACCCCTACCTGGAGTATCTGTCGCTAAGCTCCCAGCTGCCTGCTCAAGCTCTGGCCCAAGCCGGCGCTTCACACCCGGGGGACACACATCTGGACGGCTCCTCTCTCCCTCCCACCACCCCGGGCTCTTCTTCTGCCCTCACGCCTCATGATGACAATGTGTCTATGGCCTCATCGGGGACCGCTGGGGTCAGTGGTGCAGCGGCCCAGGCGGCAGAACTGCTGACCGTCACCATGGTGAAAGGATCCGAGGGTTTTGGATTCACGATTGCTGATAGTCCCACTGGACAAAGAGTCAAGCAGGTACTGTTTCAGTCTGTATCCCCAATAATCCTCATTATAGAGGCTCATAATCTTTACTGGTTTATTTGGCAAATGGCTGTGATTTCAAGTGTGAAATTCAAGCCGTCAGCTGAGTTTCCATATGGAGCCTGAGGCCAAGTTGAAACAGTAGGTCAAACAAAATTTAATTAGTTCACCGCAGCAAGTACAAAGATTGAGATAACAAAGACTTTTTAATTCACTTACATGCTGGTGGATGTGTAGAAACTTCTTTACGGAGATGACGTTCCACACTGTCTTTGAAACAATCACAGCCACCACACTTGGAGCTGCGTAGCTCACACCTTTGGTTTCACTGGGTTTTCCTGGTTTACCTCTTCAGCCTGTTTACCAGGTTCTTAGAGGTCGCTCCTCTGACCTCAACCGTCCCCTGTGCCTTCCAGAGGGTCTGCTCCAGGGAAACCCCTGCAGGTTCCAGGCTCTCCACCCCCCTGTCCTGGCTGTCAAAGAGACTGATATTTTCCAGGCTGGCCCTTGTGTTGCCCCTCGATCCTCTGCTCGCTGGGTACTGCCAGCTCCATCTGAGCTGCCTGCTTAAATGGATACCACAGTATCTGGCTGAAGGCTGGTGATCTGGCAATCTGGTTCAGAGACTTGAGTTGCCAGGGTCATATCCAGGTCCATCTGCCAGTACTTGTTCCAGGTCTGCTGATCTCCTAGTGCAGGAGTTCTCAGTCAGTCTCCGTCATTAAAGCTTTATTGGTGTTGCTACAGAGGGACTTGTTCTGAAACCCCCTCTATCATTTCCTAACAAACATTCATTGTCCACTTCTTGTGGCCGAAGTGAAGTATCGTCTTTCATTCACAGCTGTTCAGTTATTGCATGCCAGCAGTATTCAGCCCTAATATTTACCAACATTTGCAGGTGCTGGAGCCTGGCTCACAGGCAGCAGCAGGGCTCATAGAGGGAGACTTGATCCTGGAGGTGAACCAGCAACCTGTAGCTGCAGCCGGGCACGGACGTGTGGTGGAGATGCTCAAAGAGTGTCCTGTTGGAGCGGAGGCCACGCTGCTCATACAGAGAGCAGCCACAGGTGAGAGATGGACTTCAGATACTACCGTTGCTAACTCCTGCTAACATGGTGCTAAGTATCCTGTTTCCACTGCTACTACAAGCTCTACTTTCTGTACACACCTACCTCAACACTGAGCGAAGAACTGGATAAACAGTTTTCAGGTGTTAAGTATTAGAATTCTTTCAGTTGAACAGCCCAGCATTACTGTTGTAGCCAAGCTGGGTGTCATAATTCTCTTCCTTCTCCGCTGAACTGCCACACATATTTCAAAGATCACACCAGCGCTCACAGAGTTTCGGGTTGTGGCGCTTCATTTCCTTCACCACCAACTTGACATTTAAACATTTATCTGCTCCGACAGACTGTGTATTTAGATTTGCGCTGGTTTTGGTTGGCATCGTAATGAGCTGCTCTGCAGCGCCTTTAATTCTCTGCATATGTTCAGCTTCAGAAAAAGGCTAACGGGAGGTCACATGCCCCCCGGTCTCTGAGAATAAATCAAAATGGAAGTGCAGAAGCACATTGTGAGGAAGTTTCAAGTGCCAGAACAATCGAGGGCTGCAACCTCAAAGGAAATGAAGTGGCTCGCTGAATCACTTCTTTCTTGACTCTCTTCAGGTTTTCTAGTCTTGAGTCTCAAGATTTTTTTCAAAATGTTCAAACAGTCAAGCGTTACTTGAACTTGAACTTTCAAGGTTCATTACTGAACCTTTAACTCCAATAGACAACAGAATGTGTTCCATTGATGAGAAAAATGGAGACCAATATTGAGAATCGTTTTGTCTTGTGTCCTAAAGATTCTAGAATTAAGTCATCAGGTTAACTAATTTTGTGTAATTGGAAACATGTCAGCAGTTATCGACTCGGCATGTAGAAATGCTGAGGTGGTGGTTTGCTTGTTTAAAACCTGTTGTTTGATCATTACTGACCAGGCGATTATCAGTGATCTGTTATCTGGTCTATGTGTATGGTGGGGAGGTTTGTTTGCTGAAACATTCAGTTCTGTCTCTTTGGAAAGGCAAATCCCTTTTTTAACTTCCAATCCATCTTGGAGTAAATTTATTCAAGACAGAAGTCATTATACTGTAACTAAGGTGCTGTTATTCTGTAAGATCCTTGTCCACAATTGGTGTCCACAACTGTGTTTAGAGAGGACCAAGTGATTTGGCTTGGAGAAATGGCCGTCATCCCTGAGGTAAACTAATATCTCAGGTTCATTCTAAACACGACAAATAAAAACACAGGAACACATCATTTTTGTGTGTCAAAACACACAAAATGTTCCTGTTTTAGTTTTCATTTGACTTAACATGCAGACTTGTGGCTGCAAAACGTGCAGCAGGTCAAATGTTGCTGCTGCATTATAACTCAGAGCCAGTGTCCGACCCCTGGTGGTAGACTATTGAAACTGCATTATGAGAGTCACCCGAGAATACACACCGAAGTGAGCAGTAATAGAGCAGTAGCACATAGATGAAACTGTCTTCGTAATTCTTAACTGGATGTGACAAATAACTGCCCGCCCCCAATGATGCCGTGGACTCACCAGCCTCCATCATAAACCCCACAGGGACTCAGATCCTGACACATCAGGAACATTTCTGACTCTCTGCAGGCGGTGAAATGAACAAGGTCCTTTGCTGTGACTCAGATGTGCAGAATGTCACAGACGCTGCGGCGTATTGGAGCTCAGGACGCAGCGACACTGTAGAAAAGGCAACTCTTGTTCTGTGATTTGGGATGCGGAACGGAGAGCAGCGGCGTGTATCAGACGAGGTGTTAGACTTCTGTGTGTTAGTGTCTGCCTGCTTCTCCTCAGAGTGGGCATCCAGCCAGAGTTCCACTGAGCTCTAACCGTGTTCACGGCTCGGGCTCCTGACAGCTCAGGTTGACGGTGAGCCAACCACAGTCCAGAAACCTTGAGTTCCCCCAATGAGGACGCGGCTCATAGATGTGAAAAAGGTTGCCGGGATTCGCAGGCCAATCAGGCGTGTTGCAGAGAGCCATCCAGAACTCAGCAGGCTAGTCTGCGAGGTCGCCCTGCCAGACTGGCTGACCACTGACTCGTGAGGGGAGCCACGTGCAGCCTTCCACCACTCATACATTTGTGAATCATCAGCATTCATATGGCTGCGCTGCAGTTCCGGCACATATGCCACTGAATTGTATTAGCATTTAAATGAAGCCTCTGTGAGGCTTTAATACGAGTGGACAATCGCCTCCCAGCTCCTGCTAATTTCCTTCACTGGGTCATTAAGAGATGTTTCCTGTGAAAGACTTATTAGGAATCCTAAAGGCTTCCCTCAAGGCCTGTAGTCCCCACAGATTTGGGTTATTAGCAGCAGCCTTTCCCTCTGAGACCCTTCTCTGCTGGTGAGTCCTTCAGCACCACGGACAGCTCCTCTGAACTTCAGTCCGCTTGTCATGACCGCATCACCTGAGGCATTTTTCTCTCCTGTTCTCGCTGCAAAATCCTCAGGCGAACTTCACATTTTAAACTATTCATAACAGCAGCCTTTGAGGACATTTACCTTTCATTTGGCATGATATTCCATTTAGCGGTGTTGTCACATCTTCGCCCTGCATTGGTGTGTTTTAACACATGCAGTGTCAAATTTACACCCGCACAATGTGGAATAAGAAGAATCAGATCAATGTCGCTTCAAACATGCAATTTATTTTCGTCATTACATTAATCTCAATTAATTGCAGTTTAATGGTATAAGAATATTTGCCACAAGAAGCCACATTTTACTAATAATTACTGAATAATTAAACAACAATATATTGTTTATTTTGCATCACTTTGACAATAGCACAATAAATCACGATGGTGGCTGTATTCAAGTTTTTATATCATGTTATTTAAACTAGCTCTTTTAACGTCTTGAAAATATTTGTGTACGAAGAATTTCAAGTACATGAATAAGTCACTTCACAGCTGGTGGGAGTGGGCTTCGCTAGCTGGGGGCAGTGGTGAAGACTCACATAGACAATAGGGCTGAACCTGTGCAGAGACACATAAGGAGCCTGTGGAGGTGTGAATAAGAGTCTTGGCTTCTGACCCAAAGAAAAGGTCATGAACAAAGGCTTCGCACTTCATGCTGAGAGGTTTGTGAAGCCGTTCTTTCAACCTTGATCATGATTTCAGTGTTTTTTTCTGATGTATGTGATAACAATCAGGACAAACACTGCAGTCACCCCGGCCCCATGTTGCTGGGGGAGCCTCCGGGCCTCCCTGTGACTGAAGCCATTGAATTCCCTTCCGTGCTTCTGCTGCCGTTTCTCGGCTTTCGGACACATTAATTGTTGAAGTGAGTGGCAAAGCTCTGACGTGGGCTAAGGCAGATGCTATTTACAGCACTTGTGGGCAACAGTTGCGAGTGTGTCGAGGTGAGTTGCTGACTCTCATGTTTCCTGTCCTCTTGTTTGTATGTATTTGGGGCGTGAGCCCCTCTGCCCCCCACTGCTGGGGGGAGCAGAATCCATGTTGAGTGCCGAACCTTGTGTCTAAATGCAGATAAAACACGACACTGTGTGTGTGGAAGTGTACGCGTTACACAATCTGCGGCAGCTAATGATGTAATTATGTTGAAACATCTGTAACAACCAAACATGCTTTGGCTGTGAGCGGCTTAATGAAAACCAAACAGTAATATATGGTCGCGGAGAGTTGTATCATTCTAATGCGCTGCTTTCTCATCCTCAGGCCACATCTCCCCGTGGAAAGCCTCCAAACAGGTAATGTGCTCGAAGCCGCTCAGTTGTGTGTGTGTGTGAGACAAAAGTGGAGCACGTGTGCGTCGCAGATGAGTTTGTTGAAGCAGAGAGGGGAGACGGTGGCGTGTTTGTCACAGTGACTGTACAGCCTCTGAGGTGTTTTGGGATTGATTGTGAAATGAGCCGGTTTGTCCCGAACCTGCTCCCGCTGCGGTTCAGCCCAGGACAGATGGAGGCGGCGCTGCTGGAGTCGAGCCGCACCTGTTACTGCCTCTTTCATCAGCTGGCAGCCTGTTCAGTGATAGGACTCTTGTGATGGAGAGGCGCCGTCCCCTCCAGGAGTATTAAGGACGGACCCCGGCGGTTGATCAATCTTAATTAGCGCCATGAAGTGCTCCGCTCATCAGTCAAGTATCAGTCACATGTGCGGTGATCGACACACGAGCTGCGGCAGGGTGAAGGGAGGTGGCTGACGCTGGACCAGGAAAGGCTCGACTCAGGCTGCCAGTAACCTTAAAAGAACTTGTACAAGACAAGCTGTTGTGCTCTGTCTTTCATTCATGTTGTGATGGAGAATGAGTCATGTTGTCAAGTGAGTCAAGTGGTGCATCGGAAATGTACAGTGTGTTCATATTAATCTTCTGTCCTCAGTTACCAGAGCAGTGGGACCCCCACGGAAGCCCTCAGGCAAACCTGACCGGCCCAGTCCTGCCTCCCGGTACACCGTTCCCCAACCAGCCGCAGCTCCGAACTTCAGTACCGGACTCCACTGAAGGTTTCGACCTGAACAAACCAGACCCCTACGATCTGTACGAGAAGTCCAGGGCGCTCTACGAAAGCCGACGTGAGTGTTTCGACTGCGCTTTGGCAGCTCCTGGTACCAGGCCTTTAACGTCACTTGTCCTCCTCTCAGGTCCCGACTACGAAGAGGTTGAGGTTCACCTTCTGAGGGAGAAGACCGGTTTCGGCTTCCGCATCCTGGGTGGAGACGAGGCCGTGCAGGCTGTGAGTCCGGACGCCCGTGACAAGGCTCGTATGGGACGGGCTGGACCTCACATTGATACAACCCCACACACTGAGGCACACACAGTCCTTGGGTTTTTCTTGGGCGGGTGCTGGTTCTAATCTCTACAGCATGAAGCTCTATTTTGAGTTACATTCAGACTGCTGTTTAGTTTGTTGTAGCCCAACACAGCTGGAATTCAATCATTTATTTGACACATTTCTTTCCCTGCTGTCTGTTTTAGTTCAGTATCTTTACATCTTCACTCCAGAATGAAGGGTTTGTTTGAACCGTGACAGTGATATGGTGGTAATTACAGTGGTGTTCACCTTCAGTAAAGGGAAATCCTGTCATGTTCCCACCTGTCAGTGGTGTTTAGATGAATAGTGAACGTGAGCAGGGATGAGTAGTGGATGCACCTCCATCATCAGGCCCAGACTCACAGACACAGTCCTGTAAACGCTCACTACCTCCGCTAGCCTGTCTGAATGTCATGAAAGATAAAGACCGGAACAGGCAAATGGACAGGAACGCGAAGGAGGCTTCGCGATGCTGCTAACGTTCACTGTTTTCCAACAGATTGTTATCGGCGCCATCATAGAGAACACTCCGGCCGAGCGGGACGGCCGCCTCAAACCCGGGGACGAGCTCATTTCTGTGGATAAGAATGTGGTTGCTGGGAAGCCACACAAATATGTGATCGACTTGATGCACGCTGCAGCTCGCAACGGTCAGGTCAGCCTGACCGTGAGGAGGAGAGTGCAGATGCCAGGTGAGAAGGTTTGCCTGGGCCGTGTTGAAAGTAAAGGTGACAGGTCGCACACCTCAGGACACGGTTACACAACACCTGAAATGTCAAACTGACATTCACACACCAACTGTCTTCGAGCCAGAAAAGTAAACATCCGAAGCGCCTCTCTCTGACTGTGGCTTCATTCCTCCAGGAGAACCATGTCCCGTCAACGGTCGCAGCCCCAGCTCAGTGTCGACCCAGCACAGCTCCCCTCGCAGCGACGCAGCCTCGGCCCTGGGCCCTCAAGTGGTGGCAGTCCCTTCTGCCGCCTCCCAACACGAAGGATCCGCCCTGCAAACCAGCGACGTGGTCATCCACCGCAAGGAGAACGAGGGATTCGGCTTCGTCATCATCAGCTCTCTGAACCGACCCGAGAACGTCACCGTCATCAGTGAGTTGCTCATCACCAGAGCCCTCGGGGTCGGCTTCACCTGCTTCTGCTCTGCACCTCCACTCCAAACATCGCTCACACTCTGCTGTCTGAGGATATAAACCTTCTTTGTAACTCACTCTTAAACAGGGGTTCTTAACCTTGTTGATCTCAGTGCCCACCTTTCCCAGAACAAAAAGGACCCGGGGCCCATCCAAGTAATAGAACTGATCCATTACTCTTGATATCATCTGTGATCAACAACCATATTTAATCTACTTACAATGTCAATGTCAACAAACCAACATTGTGAAATGACGTGAAACCATGTGATCATCGCCAGAGATATTTATTATTATTATTTATTTGTCATCGAAAAGTCCAAGCAGCAGCAGAACCAGGTGCAAGTCATAATCAAATTTACTGAAGATAAAAAGGAAAAAGCTAAAATTGAAAAACTGAATACAATTATGAGTAAATATAATAAAAAGCATGTCTAAATATCATTAAATAAGAATAATACATTTTATTTGAACTCCAAAGAAAAAATAAATAAATAACAAATAAAAACAATAAAACTTTTAGCGGCCCTCCAGCGGGTGCTCGCGGCCCATCCATTGGCCCTGGCCCATGGCAAAGAATCACTGCTCTAAAAGACACTGGGAGACCAACGTTCCTGCAGTCATTTTACCCAATGAAATGAAAACCTTTTACTTCAGTAGCCAGTTTTCCATCTTCCAAAATAAAGATATAAACCACTTTTATGTCCCCAGTCTGAGTTTGCTGCTGTCAAACCCTCTAATGGGCCAGACTTTCAGCTCAGCTTTTTATTTCAGTGCATTACTGCTCTATTTTCCTGCATGAATAGAAGGCAACAAATCTAGAATATCTATCTATTTTAGGTGGGGTTTTTTTCATTGGTTTAGAAGCCTTTAAATTCTCAGTAAAGTAGCAGGTCAACGGTGAATTTCTGCTGAACATCCTTCCTCCAAATTGGTTCTGACAACTGTGGTGGCACTGTGTCTCCAGCTGTGCCCCATAAAATAGGACGCATCATCGAGGGCAGCCCTGCGGACCGATGCGGGAAGCTGAAGGTGGGCGATCGGATCCTGGCGGTGAACGGCCAGTCCATCATCAGCATGCCGCACGCCGACATCGTGAAGCTGATCAAAGACGCTGGCCTGACCGTCACTCTGCACATCATCCCGGAGGAGGGCAAGTTTCTGCCTGGGAAAAGTCTCCCGCTGTGGTCCTCAGTCAGCCGCTGGGTTTCATGTCCCTGTCCTTCTCTTAGGTTCTCAGTCGGGGCCCGGTTCAGAGAAGCAGAGCCCCATGACCCAGAAACACAGCCCACAGCCCAGCCCCGCCACTCAGCCGGGCCAAGGGGGCGTCCACCCCGGTCAGGTGACCCTGCAGCCTGGTCATGTGACCGCTCAGACTGGGCAGGGACCTGTACAGTCACCAGCTCAAATAAGCCAAAGTGTGGCTGGTCCTGGGTCAGCAGCCACACAGCCTGTCCCACCAGGAACTCAGCAGAGTCCGGTGACTCAGTCTGGCCTCCCTGCTCACCTTTTCCTCCATGATGGCAGGTAGGCTTGTGTTGAGTACACAGATCCAAATGGAATCGTTTTTTTGTCGTCCGACACATTTGTATCTGTCGTCATTTTTGGTTTTGATGCCGAAAGGGTATGTCGCTGTTTTCTTGCATTTATCGTGAATGCTTTCTTTGCGTCTGCCATTTTTATTATTTTACCGCCGCGTTTTTCTGTGCGCTACCCCTCCTAGTGGTTTCCGCAGCTCCAAAGGGAATCGCCTGCTATTACTTTTCTCGGACCCAGGTGCCAGAATTCTTGAGATATTCAAGGTTTTGTGACCAATTTTTCCTGTTGAAATTGAATGGGAAGAGGATTCAACACTTCAGAAATTTGCCTTTACTTCAAGAGGGAGCGTTGCTGTGGTGACAGAGCTGCTGAGTAGGGGAAAGGTCACAGGCTGCACAAACTGCAGACACACACAGCTTGACCATCTTTTGAGCTAGAGACGCTGTTCAAAGCTTAAAACATGCACTGGCCTCTACTGATAGCATCGTGGTCATGCACAGTGCATTCACGAACTGTTTATTCATCAGCAGCATCTAGTCTTTTTTATATTCTATAAGAGATTCGGGAGGTTCGGGATGTGATTTGATGTGTGGTTGTGTATATGTCCGTTTGTAGTTTTTCACCAAAAAATCTGTGTCCACGGCTACGGCATGAGAAATAAAGACATCTGTGGAACACTGGTCAGTACCTCAAGCCAATCTGAACCGGAGCAAAACTTAGGGAGCAGTTAAACCATGTGACTTGGAAAATACATTATTAAGTCAGTCCAATCCAGTCTTTACTTAAAACAGCTCTGGAAGGTTTTGTATCCGTTTATGAAGAGTCATAAAAGATGCCTTTCATGCTCGCTGGTCTCAGCGCCAGTGAGTCACCTGTTACCTTGAGCAGCTTCCGTCTCAGTTGCTGCTCTGCCAGACTCCCGTCGACTCGGCTGAGTGGAACACCACATAGCTCTTACGGAGTCTCTGAATAATTAACCAGCAGGTATGACTTCAGTAATGCGGCGGCCCGGCACTCTGTCAAAACTGTGAACGTGTGAGCGCACGCCTGGATGGATGTGTTCATGTGAGGCGCAGCGGCTCTCACAGTCCATCACTGATTCCCACTCTGAGACCTCCGTGAAAGTTTCACCGCAGTCAGTGATATTTCCGTCCGCGTTACAGTCGGCTGCAGCGCATGTGACTGGCTTCCTGGCTCATGTTGGACTGAAGTATTTCTTTCATGGGCTGTTACTGAGGAAGAAATGGGGTGATAAATGAGGACAAGGGAAGCGTGTGCTAGTGATGGGTCCTGCAACATCGATGCACCGAGCTCAAAGAGCAATCCCTGCGTTGGTGTGCGTACCGCTTAAAGACAATCACATTACTGTATCGACTCGGCAAAAATGTGCCAAACTGTGTTTATAAGGAAGTGCTGAAACAATCTGATCTCACGCTTCCTTATGAATGTCTTTGTGGATTATCAAGCAGCTCCAAGGGAAACGCAAGTTGTCTGCCGTGTGCGCTGTCGTTATTTATTTCAGTCTTTACCCAGTTTGTCACAGATTTTCGACTTGTCTTGTTCCATTCTAATTCAAAGTAATTTCCTTTAGAAAACTGAAAAACATTGCAAAAACTTTTTTTTTGTTAAAAAATTGTAAAAACAAAAGTCCACAAGCATCGTCAGTTTTTCATGTTTTTCACATTATGATTCATTAGTTCAAGATATGGAATAATAATGAATGTAAAAACTTCATTTATATTATATACAGAAAGTCTTCAAATCAGCCTCATGTCGGTTGCCTGCAGGGGTTTTAATGTCCAGCAGGTGTCAGTATTCAGTGACACAGCATCAGCACAGTGTGTCATTGTGTCGAAAGGCTTTATGATGCCTCATTTAGCCATCACTAGCGTGTGCTCCGTTCCTGAGGCCGACTCACTTCCCCTCTCTCTGACGCTGTCGCTCTTCTCTCCTCACAGGTCAGAGGTAAAAGCCAGACAGGATGTCAAACCTGATTTCCGTCATCCTCCGTTCACTGATTACAGGCAACCACCCGTCGACTACAGACACCCACCAGTGACCGACTATCGACAGCCCCCGACGCTGGACTACAGACACCCGCCCGGCCTGCTGGACTTCCGACAACATGCAGCAGCGGCGGCGGCGGCACAGTTCCCTCTAGGGATCACTGCAGACTTCAGGCCACAGGTACGGAGAAAAACAACCACTTGTAGCGCTGACCTCTGACCCCACGTCTCTAAAACCGTGGTTACATTTGGATGGACGTACCTCGTATCTCCCACAGGACTACGACTACTTCACAGTGGAGCTGGAGAAAAGTTCCAAAGGTTTTGGTTTTAGCATCCGCGGAGGCCGAGAGTACAAGATGGACCTGTTTGTCTTACGGCTGGCAGAGGACGGTCCGGCTGTACGGAACGGGAGGATGAGGGTGAGCCGGCTGAGATGGACACACTGTTCCTGCTACCCTCTTCTGTCTATCTTCTGGGTTCATGAAAATAAAGCCATAAAGGACCGTCATCTCCAATTTCCAACCCGCAGACACTTTAAATATATTGAAACGAGTACTAAGAAATGAGTCCCGGAGGAGCAGAAACGGCTGTTCTTTAACTGCTTTATTCTCCTTCGTGAACCCTGAAGAAAAGGTCGTTTCAGTTTAGAGTGGCGATGACTTGAGTGAGTCTCCTCCTGAGGAGAGTCAACTTTTGTTCATGAGCAAATATGAGCCGACAGGAAACTGACCTGTGTGTGTGTGTGTGGCGCAGGTGGGCGATCAGATCATAGAGATCAATGGGGACAGCACTCGGGAGATGACTCATGCCCGGGCCATTGAACTCATCAAGGCGGGCGGGCGGCGGGTCAGGCTGCTTCTGAAAAGAGGAACGGGCCAGGTGCCCGAGTACGGTGGGTTCTGCCACGCTCTCCCGCACTCCTGTGTCTCTCTCATTAACTCATTAACTGTATTAATCTCTCTGCATTTACTTCTGACACTGGCTTCATCTGCTCAAGTTTTCTGTCAACGTCCTCTCCCGAAGTGTAATGATGGTATAGGCTCTTTACTTGCCTTCCCTCAGGAATGGTACCTTCCAACCTCTCCATGTGCATGAAAGGTGACACACTAAGCTCCCCCTATTTCTTCCTAATGGGCCACTCTAAAGACACGGTTCGTGAAAACTGCATGTCTCTGTCTCTCCTCATACTTCTGTGAAAGTGAGAGTGGTTGTGAGTCTGTGCACGTGCCACTAACATCTGAACAGTAGCGACATTACGAGTCAAATATTTACACGTGGAATTACACCACAGTGTCCAACACCACATCAGTATCTGGTAAAATAGCGACTCCTCCTCCTGACATGTTCCTTGGATACATGTTGTCATGTTACCACAATGTAATTACACTACAGCATGTGATATAATAATGTAATGTTGCAGCATGACCACAAACCCCAGTTGGTCAGTTACGTACTATTATTGTTACTATGATAATAACTATCTATGCCCAGTTATACTGCAGCATTACTGCCACACATATTAGCATTGCACGGTGCCTTACTGCGTTATCTAGTAGACTAGACCAGCGCTCCACTTCCCACACACTCACAGAGAAGAAGCTGCTCATATGCGCAACTTCCAGCTGTTTTAAACCTGATGCGCCTCTAACTTGACCACACACTTTGACCACAAAACAATGGAGGGAGGGATCCTTGTAAGACCCACGACGCCAAAGACTGCCTGCACCGCAGCGCTAATAGAGCTAACGGCTAAACTTTATTGATACTCATTCACTGTCAAAGTTTGCTGTGTGGTTTAAATGTTGGCGAAAACTAAATACGCAACAAAATAAATGTGCTCCAAAATGTGATGAGAGAAAGAATAATTGTTTTTATGAAGCAAAGAATGCTCAGGGTTTTACTGGAAACTCTAAACTACAATAAAATCATGCAAAAGAGAAGTGATCAGATCGAAACAGTTATTTAAAGTAAATACATGAATAAATCATGATATACTTTGCCATGTTGCCCACCTTTTTCTGGACACATTTGAAACAAATACATTTTCTGCAATTTGTTTCTGCAAATATCATGGCAAAATAACAACCGAGTGTCAGTAGCTGGAGTTTTTCACTAATGAATAGGGATTTTCTATAGGACTTTAAGCACAAGTGCACTTTGGCCGAGGTTCCTCTGCATTTTTTCAATGAACCAAGTGTGCTGTGGCTAGATAAAGGTTGAAAAACACTGGTCTGGACAGTCTCGTCCGTTCAGGGTAACATTTCACGTCTGCGACGTCCCTCTGTCAGACGGCTGCAGAGTTTATCGACACCAAAGAAGTGCGGTTTCAGCGGCTCCAGTGAAAACATTGATCAGTGTGCAGTGGAGAGTGTAATGTGGTGTGTACTGGTGGCACATTTGCATGCTGGCATCACTCACTGCGGAGGTTCTCCACTGTGCGTCTGCATGTGCATGCTGGGACGTGAGTCTCTTCTTCCATCCGCCCTCCTCAACCTCTCTCCCCTCTCCTCCAACAGACTGTGGCGGCCACTGGGATTCCTTTTCTACAATCCACTCTGCCCTGCAGGAAGTGACCCTTGACACCCACCCAAATGCATTCCCTCCATCCCATCAAGCCTCAGCCCTCGACTCCTCCTTTCATCAGCTCCCTCTAGAGGCCACAGTGTGCATGACTGACAAGGCTCCACAGCTCTCAGACCACAGCTCCTTTAAGGGGGCCAAAGGTGGCAGGTCCACCCAGCAGCAGGGGGTCATGGTGGACCCCGGTCCTGGAGACAGACAGCTGTGTAAGCTGCCTGTTCTGGGTAAGTCTGCGGAGAGAATGCTGCGGGAGAGCGGCTCCCCGCGCTGTGAGAGGAAGACGGCCAATCGCTGGGACGTGAACGGAGTGTCTGCTGGTGGCGGCGGCGGGGACGGTCACCTCCAGGAGAGACTACCGCCCAGGAGTCTGCTCCCAAGAGAAGAGCAACGTGCCGGTGGCCTCGGCTGCCCTTCCACAACAGAGACCCCCCCTGCGAGGAGCGCAGCCGTCTCCCCCGGACCCTGGAACATCCCGGGGGCTGATAAACTCCCCGGCACCCTGCGCTCCTGGACCTCCACGGTCAGCAGGTAGAAGGAATCTTCGCCTGTGGATCATCTGCATCCCTCACTCTGTCATCGGAAACCACACTTTCTGAGTCACACGGCAAAACACAGGACCACTGCACCCACCACCTTAACGGGCTCCACTGCTGCTCGCACGCTCACCCTCTCACATCCGTTTCCCCCTCTCTGATGTTCTGCTGAGGGTTATTGACGGAGCTTGGTGGACCTTACCTTTGCTCCACTCCCTCCGAGGACGGCATCTTGAGCGCACGGCTCAGTGTTTGGGACAGAAGTGGACACATGTCATATACTGTCTTTGTAAAGATGTGAAAATAGTGTACATTGGTTCCACTCTGATGCAGACGCTGGTGTTTGAGTCGTTGTTATAAACACACTTTCTTCATGGCCTCGACGACATATCAATAAGACTGCGTTACCCGGGACCTCTGAGCAAGGCAGCGGTCCCGTGCATGGATATAAACCTGTGTGTGTGTGTGTGAGAGCGGATTTCATTTCACAGCTGGAGGAAAATATTTTTTACAAGTGGAACTGTTGTCTTAGCAAGAAACACTTCCGAGTTACCAACCTCGCTGTCATTGTGGAAAAAATATATATATTACTCTGTATTCATTTAACGCTTAACCAGAAAAAAAAACTCACCTGTTTTGTCCCCTCCCCCCCAGTTTATGCCTTTTACTGTGCTAAGTGTACCACATCACTGTGGGAGAGGGGCATCGGTGTTACGGTGGGGCCGAGTGCCTTACTCAAACTAATGCAGAGCTGTTGCTGTTCACTTTGGGAGTTGAATGCAAAACCAGTATAACTGACCTGACACACACACACGCACACACATATCAGCAACTGTCGTGGAGCCGCTTTTCTTTGCAGCGACGGTCGGCTCGATGCACTAAAGCTTCTCTGTGTCAGTGACTGCCCTCGTCTCCTGCGACCAAATGTAGCCGCTGGCGCGACCCACTGGTTGCCGCGCAGCAGATCAGTCATCATCACTTTGCTTTTTATTACCGAGCATGTCTTCATGGAGCAGAGGAGCAGGACCACTTTGTTTTGACTGCGTTCATGAGGACGGCGTCTCAACCCCCCGGATCACATGACGCAAGTAGAAAGTCGATACAGGATTTCGATTCCATTTGGAGAGTCAGTGAAGTTTGCAGTTTCCCACGTCTCTTGAGCTTGGGTGCATCCATGTTTTCTTGTACGTGCTCAGTCATTCTCATGGAGTTCGGGACCAGAAATGGAAAACAGTGGGCGGAGACGAAGCCGTGGACGTAATGTTAGCGACGCTAGTCGCTAAATCCGGTCGCGTGAAAACTCGCCACTGGGCTGCAGACGCGTGCACACAGGAGGAAGAAGAGCTGTCCCCACCCCGCCTGTTGTGAGTGACTTTTGTAAACAATAAAAAAAAAAATTGCTTTATCAGACCATGTAAAGGACGGCACGATGAAAACTCCCATCGAGATCAAGTGTACGTGTGTAGTGTTCATTGTGTACTATTCACCCTGTACAGCTGTATTCCTACAAATATGGTTTACTGTATCATTGATACTGTAGTTTCAAAGACGTGAACAACTATTTTTATGAAATGCAACAGTGCTGATATATTACATTTTGCTAAAAAACAAAAACCTTGTTTACTGAAAGATATTCTGAAATACTGTCAAATAAACTCTTGACATGGTGTAAAACCCCGCACGCTCTTTTGGTCGGCGTGGACAAAAACCCACTTTATTTCCAGCAGTTGGTCAGAGGCACATTTGTGAGACAGGGACCCAGTTTGTAGCAAAATGACGGGAGGCGAGTTCAACAATCCTGACGTGGATACGCTTACACGCCCGAGCGCTCGCTAATGAAGAATTAACTTAACCCGACCTGTTAATCTTCCTGATGCAGCTTCCACAGACAGAATCCTGAAACTGTTCTGCTTCAGTCCTCTCGACCCTGAGCTCAAGTTTGTCATCCAGGAATGCATTAAAAACCTTCAAAATACTCACTTCAGCCCAGCCTCACTGCTCTAGCAGCAGCTGTCTGCCTATGTCTAGCGGCTCGCTCAAGTTTTCACAGGGGCTTGAAGGTTCACTCTGCTCATGTGTCTTCATGGGATCCTCCTGTAAGTGCAGCAGCAGACCAAAACATTAGAAGAAAAACTCAGCAGGGTTCATGACAAGTGGCGCCAAATGAGGCGTAAACGACAAAACTGCGTTTTAATATTTGAAAACACAGTCACAAATGCGTAAAAACTGCCTAATTTAAACAAAAAATTAATGAGGAACTAAATATGCAAAACTCTTCTGATTGTTGATCCACAGACTATTAAAACATCAAGGAAAGGTTACTTAAATCAGAGACATCATGATGCCTTCAAGTATCCATGAGTAACATATGGAGGCATATGCTTCTTCATATAAAACTGTGTTTTACAGGAACACATCCAAAATAAGAGATACGAGCTTCATGGGATTTTCCACTTCTGCATATCATATAGAAACACTTTTAGTTTCTCAAAAGACAGAGTTTGCTCACCGTCAGTGGCTTGTAAGCTCCAACTTGGAAGCGGCAGCAGAAGACATCGACCAGGAAGCCGACCATGCCGTGCAGCATTCCTGCACCAGAGTTTCCCTTTAGTCAGAGCGTCATGTGTCGAACCATACGTTTCATAATACAGTAGCTACAGCCAGTAAAACAATCACATGTAGTGGTAGTTATCTTTTTGCTTAAAGTAACAAATAAAGTTAACTTCAAGTGCTATTACAATTGTATTATTGTATTATTAATATTAGTAGTAGTATTTATTTAAGACTCATACTGCGATATTCGAGTCGTTGACAAACTCCTTTTGTCTTCTTCCGTTTTAAAAATTTCCACAGTAAAATCATTTGCAATTGCGGTGACCCCTGGTGGTGAGCCGTAGGCAATATAAATTTAGAATGTTGCAATAATAATAGACAATTTAATGCATTTTATAGTATTTCAATGGTTTATTTTGACATTAACTATGTTTCATTATTATTCAGTATGATCGTTTCATATGAAGTTAATATGCTAAACCTTATAGATGAGATTAGACGGCCTTTATGAGTCCCACAGTGGGGAAATTCAATTGTGTATTCTCTCCAAATACATGATAACCAAGGGTCATTAAGAAAGTGATGGATTTAAAAAAAAAAAAATTTCAGAGTTGCTTTGGATAAAAGACTTTACGATACGGTTTTGAGTCTCACGCCTTAGGCAAAGTCATACAAGCAGAAAAAGCTCCACACGATTGGTTTTCACGAGGATTATCCCTGTTGTCCGAGTGGAACAGTGTGTGGTTTTGTTCAGCAGTGTTTGACGTCCGTATTAATCCACAATCCAATATCCCAAACATTTCAGAAAATCAGTTCTCTGCGCCGCGAGCAAGAAGCTGTTCTGGACTTGATCCACTGTGATAAATCCACTCGGGGCCTCGGCAACATGGTGGTTCGTGATGCAGTTTAGGAACAGACTCTATTAATAACTTATTTATGAGTCGCTTTTAGCAGTTAGTTGCAGTTTTCTTGTCTAAAATCTGACAGTGGGGAGCGAAAACAAACTGGTCATGAAATGAGGTCCACACACATCATCAATGTTTGATGGGAATAATAATGTGGGAGAGTCCTGACACTGAAAATTCATGTTCAAAAACAACCCTGGGTTCTTTTCAAGATAGTTAAGCTTCTGCTGCGTGAGTTCAGTCACGACAATACCACAGTGGATCCATTAGGATCGCACCCGCTTTACTGACCTCCCCCTTGGGTTTCACAGATTAAAGTCCATCCCAGTGTGAGTGTCCCACCTGTGGTGGAGAAGATGCCTCCGATGATGCCACACAGTCGCACCAGAAACTGCCAGAGAGGCATGTGCTGCTCAGTGACTTTCACCATCAGTGAGCTGATGTCGTACTTCATGAAGATGCCGGAGACTCCGTGGCTGCCGGCAGCGTGGTTAATGGCACGTTCCTGCAGGCAGGACATGCTCTTCAGAACCCAAGTGACCTGTAGTGCGGAGAGACGGCGGGACCTACCCGCTCGGTGACGGAGTACTGATGTGTGTCTGCGGAGACCTTGTAGGTGTTGAGTTTTGTGGGGACGATGGTGATGAAGTACTGGAACATGTGGTTCGCTGGAGAGGAAGACTATGTTAGGAGTGGCGTTCACAGGACGACGGAAGCATCAGAACTCACCATCGGAAGAGATTTTCTCGGTGCCGTCCAGGGTGCTGATGATGCCGGGTATCGCCTCTCCGAATGACAAATGGTCGATCCGATGAGAAAAGTTGAAAGCTGCCGGACAAAATGGCGACATGAAGACGCTCCTATAGAGGCACGTGACACGGCGGCGTGCGTGAACTCACAGTCATGGCTTATGAGGGCGGCGAGATGTGCGTGTCCTCGAGGGTGGGGGATGGACCTGTGTGAGCACGGACAGAAAACTCAACACACGCACACAGCCAGCTTCAGGAAACCTGAACACGTACTTTCCCACCGTGATGTGGAAGTTTCCCGCCACCTTGTTCACATACAGGTGTCCATGTATCCTGCAGGAGGTGAGGTCAGACATGCCGTCGTCACTGGAGGAGGCAGACACCTGTGTCAGCACTTGCACAGTCATGTGATCCAAACTGATATGGCGATTCATCACCGCTGAGATGGAATAGGAGCTTGTCCTTTTATGGCAGCTTTGAAGAACACGTCCTGCAGCGCGTGCTCCACCCGCAGACGGTCCTGGATGTGCAGGAGTGTCCTGGCAGGTGGGTGAAGAAGAACACACGATGATGATGATGATGATCGTGGTGGTGGTATAATTTGTTCAGGCAATATATCATACAATTATATTTGCTCAAACAACGAACGAACACACCTGTGCCATAGTCTTTGTTCCGGTGAAAGCTCGAAGTTAACCTAAAGAAACAAGCAGAATCAGCACGGCGACACATCCACCTCAGTACAAACACAAGTATTTTACTGGTTCATATTTCAGGCCATCAGACGCGATCATGGTTTCTGCAAGATCCAGAACATCAGCACCAATATCTGCAGACAAACCGACACTGTGTGAAGAGAACTCATCACCTTTAATGCTTTAAATAAGCCACTCACATTGACATTTCATGGCCACGGTGATGTCGATATTTATTCTCATTTTACTGCAAAGAAGTGCACATAGTGTTCAGATAAAAAAATACGCATCATCAAAAAATAAGAAGAAGAAAATGAAAATAAAAAACCATGATGTGTCCTTTTACCTGGAAAAGTCTTTGTCCACCTCATATTCATACTTCATCCACGTCGCTCTGTAGACAAAGAACTCCAGGAAGGCCAGAACAGCGATGAGGGTGAAAGCAACCAGAGACACTAGAGAGTGGTCAATACGAGACAGTCAGCGGAGAGATGAAAGAAAACTGTTCTCTGGATTTGGTAACTGCTTGTGATCGTCACCGACAGCTTGAATAGAAAACATAATCGCCACACATTAGTGTTTACATTTGTTTAAAAAATTTGAAGAGACGTATTAGTCTTATCAGCCATCAAAACATTAAACATTAGCTAAACACAAATGGGCAAATCATGGTGAATAACAATGTAAGTAAAACATGCATATATATAAACAGCTGTGAGACAGTAAGGTCTGATATAGTTTTTACCCAGATTTTGTGAATTTCTGATCCCACTTCTGCAAACTTGCTGACTGGCTTTACTCTTGATCAACTTCACTTTTTCCATTCCTTTCCCCGGGTTGCCACATAGATGATGGACATAGTTACTGTCCTTTGAAGCTAATAAGAATGTGTGGAACTGCCACCTTTCTGTCTGCTGCTTGTCTTTTTGTCCCTCTCACCACAGCAGGTCTCGCTACTGGCACATGAAGCTCCTTCCACTCTGGCCAGTGTCTCACGCCTGTCAGTTAACACCACCCAAACCACCGTGGGTACCATCCCTTCATCGCCTCCTTTATTTCAGTTGCCCTTCATCTCTGGAGGCAGACTCAGTCACTGCCACGGAAAAAATAGTAAACGAATAATTGTATTTACCAGTCTCTTACGAGACTTTTTTTGTTTTCATTAAGACATTTCAATTACTATTTAATAAACTGATTTTCCTGCGACACTGAAGACAAATAGAGATATATATAAAGAGTCAAATACATAATAAATAAACGTATAAAAGAAGCACATACCGTATTTCAACAGAATAACGCACCATTCATTTGACTATATGTTTAAAACGTAACGTCAAAAAATAATTTCTATGCGAAACATTTTTTCCCTGAGACTGAGCCGTCAACTTCCGTAAGCTGGGAATGCACATCGAGGACTAACCTGTCCCGCCGGTGGCCGTGGACTCCACGTAACTCTCCGGAACTTTTGGAAAAGCGTCCAGTTCTTTGACCAGAGTCAGAGCTTTCTTTTTAGTCAGCCGCCTCATAACTGCAGCACAATTGCTCTCGTTCAACCCAAAGCTTCGTTCAACTTTGTTTCCACCGTTTGCAAAAACCTTTAAAAAGCATTAGAAAAAAACCGCCGCCAAGTACCTACGCCTACATTTAATTTCTGCCTCCGTGTTCGGGTTTTATTTCCAGGCAGAACATTTGAACGTCATACACGACCCGTCTCCTGTTTTGTGTATGACGTACACATCGGTGAACTTTGACCCCTCGTCGGGACAAAAACAGTGAACATTTTTAACGAGCGCCTCCCTGTGGTCAACAACGGTACAGCAACATCGCGTCATACAGCAGTTTGTGTGGAGTCAAAATTCAACAATAATTTACTATTTTATGGATTTATTTATTGAAATGTGCAGTCAAAACAACATGAGAATGTGCATCCTGCTCAAGGAGTGTATGATGGGTACAACTGTGAGAATGAATTGAAATATTAAAACACATATATTGCCTGTGTAAACACACAGTTACAAGTAATGGCACTTGGCTTTTGTTTCTTACCTGAAAGGGCACCATGATACAGATGACTGGCATGGGTCACAAGTGACCTCTGACAAGTATTCATTCTTCTTTCTATCCTTTTAATTACTTTCTCCTTCCTAGTTCAATAAGAGAGAGATGAAGCTCCGATGAAGCTCAGTAACTGTCCTTGAAAATATTTTCTGACATTTTGAGCAGAGACTGTTCAAACAAGTCCATGGCGTTTCTTTTTGTTTATTACAAAAACGTTTATTTATGATCAGGATGTTGAATCCTGCAATATTTCCACATGTAAAACAAACACATATTAAAAGAAATAGCCTTATTGTATTTCACCAGTAAAACAAAACCCCTCACACTGAGGATCAAATTAAAAGAAACATCGATGCTTCAACCTCAGAATGGCATAACACTCATTCCAGGCGAATAGTGACGAACCGTCCAGAGTGCAGCAAGGGTCACTACTTTGTAAATGCGTGCAAATCACTGCTGACAGTAACTTTGGGCTACACACTAGGTGTCAAAACATTGCATCCATTTATGCTCACAACATACCGACTGCCAACAAAGATTCTGAATCCTGTCCCAGGTAACATCACTCGTACTCGTCGTATTCATAGAGAAATCAATAAAATCCAAAACGTGACAACACACTTCAGACCCATTCAAAAAAAGCTTACTCCGCACAAACAGAGTCAGGGCCCTCATCCTGCAGGACAGCTGTGTCCGCAGCGTCTGAGGTGGGTGTGTCCACAGGCTCCTGAGACAGTTCATCGGAGCATCTGCTCACGGCAGGTGAGACCACATCTGGACTCGTATCACAAGATTCCGTACTCTGCTCTGAAGTGACTGTTGTTGTAGTCGTAGCAATACTAGGAGGAACTAGGTCAAACTCATCATCATCATCCTCCAGGATGGGTGACTCATGGATGTCTGCCAAAATTAAAAGCAAACTTTAAGTCCAGCAAAATCTTTCTGATGGTTGACATCAGAAACCTCACAAAAATACTTACTGCTGAAGGCATCAGGGTACTGTTTACCAATCTTCCCTTTCAGTGTTCTGGGGAGACATAAGACAGAAGGTTTTGGTGGCGTCGACGTGTCTTTTTTTTTACCACTCATAATGGTGCAGTACCTGATCCTCCTGAATATGCTGTCCAGGTCTTTCTTCATCTCAACAAGGGTGCGGGTGTGGAGCAGGAAACGCTCGTTCATTTGCTGCAATCGCACGTTTGACAGTCCGTTGAAATTGATGAGCATTTCGTTTGTTTTCTCAAAACGATCCAGCCTGGCAGAAGAATGAAAACACAGTCTGTCATCTGGCAATGTTCAGAGTTTCACAGAACGTTTTTTACTAGCGCTTCTGCATCCTCACTGTGCTTGGACAAGAGGATCACACACCACTGCGTACATTGATTCACCAGTTTGACAGTCAGATTTAAACATGTATATTATAATAGGAAACACAACAGCATCAATTCTGCTGCAGACAGGAAGCTGCCAGTATGAATTATGCACTTTGCACAGTATGTTGAAGACACACACCATCATTTGGACCTGGACTATTAACCAACACCTTTAGCGCGTGCATCCCACAAATGAAATCTGAGTCAAATAAAAGCATTTGCATTGATTGTTACAATGATGTTGATTTTCTTCTGTATATCATTCTTCTATATGAATCTGAATTATACCTAAATTATACCTCAAAAACAAAGCAAGATCTTTGACCCAAGAAAGTAATCTAAAAACTACTTAGTGGTCACTTCATGTTTGAGTAGCAACTTCATATGAAGGGTGATAAATAGCTCCTCACATGTGTCTCTGCGCCTGGATGATGGCATTGACGTCTTCAGAGTTGACCATGCTCAGCATGCGGTTACAGAACACACCCGAGGCAGTGGGCTCCACCATGATGATGCGCTAGATGGGCTGTAAAGATGAGGTTGTTCAGAACACAATCTAAAGACATTTACTCAAAGCGATCAGATCTACTACTGTTCAAAGTGTCCTGATGCACTGGTCGTCTCCTTTACATTCACATCTGATCAAAAGTAAAATAAAACTGTTAGCTGTCACTAGCTGAGATCCATATCTGCATCTCGGACATTTTCGGCAAGACATGTTGGTTGGTAACGGATTGTATAAAAGATTCCATTACACAAGGCTTTATTAAGCAACTAAAAATCTACATATTAGAACACAAAGAGGGAGGAATCAGAAAACAGTTGCATTATTTACTTCGTCCACGATTAGCAACCCATCGCTCCCGTGCGCTTTCAAAACAATGGAAGGAAATATACGCACATAACTCACCACAGTCTGCAGTCAGAAGGTTCTCGGAAGGACACCAAACAGGTTCGTGAAAAAATGCAACTACTGCCACACAAATATCTCCTGACAACACCGGGAAATGAAGGAAAATACAGCACATACGCCTTTGAGTTGACTTCTAGTCATGTGATCACAACTTCCGGTCATGTGATTATTATTATTTTTTTAAATATGCCCTCCCCTTTTTTCTGCGTAAAACGATTTAACGCATCTGTTGGTGAAATACTAACATAACAACAAAAGCTGAATTAAACTAATTTCTTTCAAAGCATTTCTGTAAGGTGGATATTAATAAACTGTAGTTATTTACATCGTATGTAAGAAACATTAATATGATCATGAGTATGTATTAATAACAAAGTGTTAGTCAGTAACTGAAAGTGAACAGAATAACATAACATCATTTTGACTAGTACAATGTATAACATTTATATCTATGACACGGACCACACATTAATAAGAAGGACCATTCAAATTTAAGATTATAATCACCACAGATATTATTATTATTATATTATTACAATAATTAGAGGTCAACTACTGATGTATATTGTTTAGCATTTGGGGAAGTAACTCTTTCTGATTATTTCCAAACTCTTTGAACAAGAGGTGGTGTAGTGAGTTTAATTATTTATGGGAGGGTTCTTCAGGGATGGTGTATGACCGAGATTGGTTATGTAATCTACATCTGCAGTCCTCGGGCATGAGTGTCCTTAATAAAGGACATTCAATGATGCAATACATGAATATTTTATTGAATATCACAGATATAAACGTAACACGTAGAAGAGTCATGTTTGCAGCATCATATTGATGCATAGAAAAAATGTATCACACCTGTAATACCATTCCATAGTCAGGCATTTTGATGTATATATATATATATATATATATATATATATATATATATATATATATATATATATACATACATACATATATATATAATAAATAAGACTGATGCAACTTCAGTTAAAGGTGTTATCATTTATAACCAGTGCAAAAATATGTATATACAGTTCAGAGATTAAAGTCAGAATTCTCCCTTTAAAGTGAAAATCACTGGCCCTAATCCTCTTCCATAAATTCATCCCCTGTACTAGCATGTTTTTTTATTTTTTCTGTTCGGTTTCCTTTGACAGTTATTGTTAAATTTTCTGACCCAAATAGATTATAGTTTCATTTTTCTCAACTCACAAACAGTAGATATCACACACTGAAGACAAATGTAAAATTCACAAAAGTACTTTTATTAATGGAACAGTAAAAAAAAAATGTACATGATGTATAAAAAATACAAAAACAGCTTTGTCTAACTGGTAAGCAAAGTAAATGCATAGCGACGTTTCATGCAAGTCTACAGTTTGGTTTCCTACGAGTCTTGGAAAAGATCTACGCTACCGGCGGAAAGAGAAGAAGGTACAGTTGGTTGCAATCATCAGTCATTTCAGTCTACAATTCTAAAAACAACGGCAGAGAATAAGTTAGGCTGCACACAACTCAAGTGATGAATGAATAAATAAATATTTAACAGCACTTCACAAATATTGACAACCAATGATTCAAAGTTGATTTCTGACGCACGGAACCTGCTTTGACTTCAGACGGAGAGGATTCATAGTGTTACATTTCTAAGCAGGGGCGCAGTGATACAAATAAATATGAATTAAATAAATAATGGAACCCACATTAGAGCCAAGTGACTCGCCCACCCCACTATGTACATAACGCACCCATTGGACCCGAAAACAACAAGACACAAATGAATATAAGTGTTGCTTGCGACAAACAAACCTGGGACAAGCAGAAACTTGCACTGAGCGCATGATATCAGGTGAATTTCAATGTGCTTTGGCGTTCGTTTGATAATAAAATCATGATAGACTATATATCACAACACATTTGTGGTATATAAGAGGCATTGGCGTATCATTTAAGCAAGTATAAAGATTTGTTTTTACTATATACTGACCGGGAGTGATGATTATTACTGATGTCAATATTGCTGAGTGACCATAGACCGATTGTATGTTTCACTGTCATATTTTGTGGTATTAATATGCAAAGACATTTTTATTCTTTTTATTTTTACATATAAAAATAAGTTAAAAGCTCCTAAAAAAACGGATCCAAAAAAATAAAAGTACAATTTAACAGTTTGTATAAGGCCATGCAATTTAGTAAGACCCATGCATCAGATCACTTTTTATTGGATGAGTGGACTTGCCATTCATGCGAAAAATGCACTACGTGTCGCTGAGGCCACAATGAATAGAGCTACCGTCCCTTTTTATCCCTTATTTCCAAATCCAGAATTAACACTAGCGCTGTCTGTAACACATTATTAAGGCTGGTGTATTTGCTGTTGAAGCTGTGAATAGGCCTTTTTAAGAAGGGGATCCATTTATATATATACACACACACACAGATGCAACATCGGTCTACGAACACAAACTAAAACACAGGAGCTCTTGTACTCTGTCGCTGCAGAGCTTCATTCTCTCCCCAGATTCAGACATAAATACCCTCAAAACAGAAGCGCTATATAGTATTAGAGTAATAGTGATATTATATTCTTAAATAAAATCCACCATGTTGATGTTTTACCTGTGAAAACGTGAAGTTATTGCGTAGCACCTTGTTTTGTGTCAGTGCAGATGTTTAAGTGTTGTAAATTTAAATAACTCCAGCATATTATTCCAGCATTCAACCAAAATTATTACAGCTGATGGTCCTCCATCTAAACATCTAAACAGTAAGAGTATTTGTAACACATAGGGCCCCTTTGTAAAGGTTTATAGCACCAGTCGTAGCTTTGAATTTGTAGGAAAAAAAAAGCTATATCCATGTATTGCTACTGATTGAAGTTACCAAAATTCAAAATAAAATAGGCAATAAAACGCAACTTAAATGCATTTTAATGCATAGTTATTTTATCATATGCTCCTTTATTTTAATGTAATTATTTAAATTAAATAACTATTGTGTATTAGTGTCATATTTAGAGTCAGTTGTACTAGCATGATCAATAGTGAACAGCTAAACTGACATTGAAAAGATTTAGCAGCCTTAACAAAGAGACCCCTTGAGTACTGAATATAGCAGAAGACCTTATAATGCTGCCATGTGAGAAATAGGAACAAAAAAAAAAAAACACTTCCAGCATCATCCCAAACTTCTTCATGATTGAAGGCCATAAGAGGCAACATCTGTTTTTTTTTAAGTGCCGTAGAGTAAACAGATTCAGGAAAGACTTCACCACACCTCCTCCTCCGCCATCACTCTGCTCGCACCTGTTGTCATGGTAACACAAAGTTGGGGAGTCTCGGCCTGCGGCATGTAAGTGGACGTCTGCTCGGCCGTCTCCTGGATCTTCTCCTGGTTCTCCTCCGCGTCTTCTTCCTCGTCTTCGTCCTCCTCGTCTTCGTCGTCCTCGTGCTGCTGTTGCTGCTGTTGCTCCTGCTGCTGCTGCTGCTGTTGCTTCTTACGGCAGCAGGGTTTGAATAAGTGTGGGTCAATGAGCACCTCCCCAAAACGGCCTTTATAGATGATTCCACAGCAAACTTTCTGCCTGGAGAAGGCAGAGACATAAGAGTTCAACATCAGGATCATCATCATTCTGCAGGAAAATTCATGAGGTGTTTCCACTACTGTGGTGACAGTTACAGTTTGCTGCTTTGAAAAACATATTACTGACATGTGAATTCAGAGTTTTGATGGTGTTCAAGTCCCATGTTTAAACCCAAACAGTGTTGTGTCCGGAGGGAATGGGAAAGCGAATACCAACCTCTTCCAGTAGGTGAGGTCCAGAAAGGAGAAGACGGGTGTGCGGCTGGATCCACGGCTGAGCTCTGTGTCAGAACCGTCATCGGACAGGTTGCTGTAGCTGGGCGACTGAGCTGGAGACGCACTGGAGGTGGTGCTGTGGGCGTCAGAGTCTGGAGAGCCGAGATGGAAGGTTACAAATCCAGTGAATGCGACTGATCAGAATGTGTAAAGAGCTTACTAATTCTCTTCAGCTCCCTCTGCAGGCGGCTGATCTGGCTTGGACGGGCCTTCTTGGAGATGGTCTTTAGCTTCTTGGGTCTAGAGGTGATCTTCAGACTGGGACCTCCCCTGGCATCCACCACCTACAGCAAAGAATTCAGATGAATCTCTGCCACTGAGTCCCTTTTTGCGTTCTATATTCCAGACTGAGTTGTTACTGTTGTTTTATAAATCAGAGGAGATCTGATTTGTTTACTAGTCTCCTGCTTAACTGACCAATGCAAACAGTTTTCACATTTATTTTAACTTAAGATGATTCCAGTAGCATTAGACAGCGTTATTAGATGTACACATACATGGTTCCAATTCTTCTTGGTTCCCACTGGTAGTTTTTTCCACCTCTTCACCAGCAGAACGCAGGCGTTGCAGATGTCTCCAGACCGTGTTTCACTCAGACTGCAACACATGACGCGGAAACAATTTTTCAACAACAATTTCACAAACGTGTTCAAAGTGGTCTCCGCGTCTTCCTCTCTTTCTCACCCAAAACAGCTGCGGAAGTCTTTTTCGTAGCGTTTACTGTCAGTGAACCGAGAGCTGGACGACTTTGCGCGGCAGATGCAGCATCCATCCAAACTCCTGTACATTTTCGGCTTGTGGAAGCCAAACATCTGCGTGGAAAACAGCAACAATCAGTCTCGTGCGTGCTCGCCATCTGACCTACATATACGCGCGCGACAACTGGGTTTTATTGAACCGCTTCAGACTCACAAAACACGGGGTGCTTCGGCGCGATCAAAACATTGGGTCGGGGAGATTTTTGGTTGAAACATGTCTGTCTGTGACCCACATGAGTGGAAGTAGGTCAACAGACAGCGTGTCAGACAGATCATGTCGCCACGCTGCTGCGCTCACACGATCCACGCTCAAACGCATCCCACTCATATGTGGCGCAGCGGAGAGCGTGGAGGGTCTGCGGGAGTTGCGGCGGACTGCACGCGGCCGTTTTCAGGAAAAGCACGTTTTCATCTGAAAGTCTACGGCAAAGTGCTTTTTCGGCCATGCGATACGCTTTGAGCAGAGGAACTACGGTGTATGTTGCTAGGCAAAATGTGATCAGCACACAGCACATGTGGAGCCGAACTGCGGCAAAAACTGCGAGCCGCGCCCCCCAGACTGGGTTTTTTTTGCCATCAATCCTCGGGGTCTTCTGACAGTGCGGTGCCACAGAGAGCCGACACAGCAGGGGGAAAACGCAGAGCACTCACTCGGACTGCTATTGTAGAGACGTTTCGCCTGAACGCAGGATTGAAAGTAGAGTATTATTATTTAAAATAGCATTGATCCTGTTGGACTGATTGGGTTTGACCGTGCATTTGTGTACGAGCTCAAATAATAATTGAAATTTGGGGAGTATAATCCGCGCCACTAAGTAGTTTCGTTTAAAAAAATAAATAAATAATAATAATAATAATAAAATCACATCATCCATAAGCACAGAAAAATTACTGAAACAGAAATGATACAATTTTAAAACTACAATAAAACAAATAATCAAAAATACAGACGTTATTGTAATATTTATTATGATGTAGTATTGAAATCACAGCGACAGCTTGTCTAATATTTAGTGCTGTTATTTTAATGTTAATGTTATTTTATGTTAATTCGATTAATTACGCCGCAATTTAACGCGTTAAAAAATGTAACGCAATTAATTATGAGTATCAACGGTTCTTCATTTTTGCCTCATTTAGAGGCGTGTTATACTTCTATTATTCATTCTTCAATTGCAATATTGAGTTTAAGTGCCTATTTGAGACAGCCTTTATTTTATGATTTATTATTTATTTTATTTCAGAATTTTATATATTTAACTGAATCGCTGTATTTGTAATGCTTTTTTGAAAACAGCCTTATTTTATTTATTTAACTGAATCGCTGTATTTGTATTACATTTTTGAAGACAGCTTTATTTTATTTATTTAACTGTTTTGCTGTATTTGTTTTGCATTTTTGAATAATGCACCTGGCCTAACTGGTTTGCGGATGTGCTTGACCTTTACTTTTGGATTTCATTCATGAAGCACAGTTCACCAATAAAAAATTGGATTTCAAATCTTCTCTTCTTACTGTATTCAATTGATTAGTCATGCACTACAATTTCTTAATATCCTAGGACTCAAATTCTTTATCAGGAGACCTTTAGCAGATATGACATAAAAATGTGATTAATTCGTTTAATAAATTACAAAATTCTGTAATTAATTCGATTTTTTTTTTTTATCGACTGACCGCACCACTCATATTTGATGCAGGAGGCATGGCTGTGATATCATAACAACTAAGAATGCATACAAATAGACTGACATCATTTCAAGAATGTAGAACTTTGAACTGCCCATACAATAATAATCTTTCACCTTTATGATCTGCTAGTGTAAAGAAAAAGAACAGTCCTTTAACCACGGTGTCCTTATTTCAATGAAAAGATTTGTCATTTAAAAAAAAAAAAGTAAACTCGCGTTGATCTATTTTTGACTCAGAGTTCGTCCTCTGTCGCCACGAGACGATCTCTGCAGCAGAATACAGTACGTGACGCAACTCAACATGGCAACACACTTCAAAGGCGGAGGCAGTGGAGGAGGTGTGATGCGATTTGCTAGCAAAAAAACCGCTTATACCAGATCGAAAACTGCAAAAAAGCCACCTAAAAGCAACCAGAGTATGTCTTAAAAACAACTCCAGTCACTTTAGCCGAACAAAAGAGTGTTTGCAGCAGCTTTTTATCGAGAGAAAGTGTGAGTCTCCCCAGTGTCACCGCCCACTCCAGCAGCGGGAAGCATGGCTCGCCACACGACCTGCTCACTGCGCACCCATTTTATCACGGCGTCCTCTGGCGCACCGCTGCACGACTTTGTATTTCACCGTTTCCACCAGTCATCCATGTCCACAGACAGAGTGCATCCACGTTGTTCAAGTCTCTCCCGCGCGCAGGGAAAGGCGATTTTCCACCAGCGTGTAATTTGATCTTTACTCTTTGTTACTCCGGAGCCGCGACACGGCCACAGACTGGACATGTGCACCAAGTTAGCCGCCGCCAAAGTGGCTGTTTGTGTGATCTCAAAACGTCGGACTGCTTCTCCGACCCCTTCGATCGAGCGTGCTGCGGCGTGATGAGCTGTAGTAGTGAGTGTTCGCTGTTTGTTGACAGCGGCCACATGCTCAGACGCATCTGGGCTCCGGGTGGGCGTGAGACCTCCAACTTGCTTATTTAGCAGCCGCAGCGCTAACGCGTGTCCACACACACACGCGCGCACACACACTCCTCCAGGACATTACTGGACACGTTCACCGCTTATTTTACCGCACGATTAGACGATTGTTTCCCCAAGATGCACCGTATCTACAACCAAAACTACAATCCTCCAAACCACTTTGTCTTGTTGCACTTTGTCTACGTTTTCAGTCGGTTAAAGGCGACTTGTCTGCAAGGAAACGAAACACCAACTCGCCGCTTGGAAAACGCGTGTCTACAAACGTACTTCAACTCGATAAAAGCCTGGGATGGTTACAAAGCTCGACCTTTAACGTGAGCCGTGAAACGGTTTACCTTGGTGTTGTTGTGGAAGTAGATGAGGAGGAGAACTCGGGAGATGAAGCCGCATCAGTAAAACCGCTCTCTTGTTGATGTCTGCTGCTGGACGGGACTGGAGAGTTGTGGCGACGGTGCGCATGCGCGGCCCCCACACCTCCAGGTCGGAGTAGGCGCAGGCTTTTTTTTCTTTTTCTTCAATCAAGGTATTTACATAAATGACGTCTGACGTCACCGTGCGTCTGCGCTCCACTGGCCATATAAGGAGGGGAAGGCTGCGCGGGAACAGGGGGCTCGGCCGCGGTTGCTATGGCACATTGGAGAATGTAAGCAGAGGGGCGTGGCCTCCTCTTTTACTACTGATCGCCAGATGGCCCGTCTGGAGCTTTTTAGGGGGCTCGACGTCTAGAGGGGACATGGGCTTTGTTGACTTCACTTGCGTGACAGAGGGGGGGACACGATTAGTTAAGACTAACACGATCACAAAGAGCAACAGCCAGAAGCCTCCAACACGCTCATTTAAACGTCTCCACATTTAGTACTTCACTCGCATTAATGGCATTTTAGATCAAAGTATCAGATCACTGTAGACTCCTCGGTCTCCAGTTTGTTTCCGTCACTATCTGGTTTCACAGAATGAGAGCAGACGTGCAATTACATCTATCAAAAATAACCAGATTCACACATGTTAATGATTTAAATAATAATTTTAATCTTTGACAGCACATACCATAAATAACAGTTCGTTATTGCCTTCTCTAACTGTTAGTTAACTTGGTCGTGGTGGTGATTTTGTAGTGCTTGTAGGACAGTGCAGGACAGCAAAAATCTTAATTCAACCATGAAAAAAAAAACATCACGCAGTCTATGTTGCATATGAATATTTCAGAGAGGAACAGCGCAGAATCTTAAATATAGTCGAGTCCATTCTCGACGAAAACAAGGTACTTTTTTTTTTTTAACAGAAGATAATGCCACAAATTCATAACACCACCTATGTTTGAACTATGAAGCAGAAATATGTACAATGGTTCCCACTAGTTAACATGACACAATTGGGTACTATTTTGGTTTCTTGAATCACCAACACACTTCAGTGCAAATGAAAGGTGAATGAGACAGGAGGGAGTCTATCCAAATGTTACACAGCTTAAGAGATCCATATTAACTTATGATAGAGAACACTACATTTTATATCAACCATTGGATACATACAGTTGAATAAATTCAGAGGAGAGCTGCAAAACATTTGGCCATGCATGTGACTAGATTAAAATTGAAGTGCGAGCAATAAAACAGGAGGTTGTACTGTAAGAGTCAGGTACGGTAACTGATATCAGAAGCCAAAGTATCGGATGCAGATGTGCAATAATGACTTCCTATCTGCAACCAAGCAGAGTTTCACAGTGTAAACACTCGAATCAGATCAGTTCCTGAAGTCCGTTTCCATCCGAGAACAAGGCAATATGATTGGAGCCGGAGTCGTCCATGGCCTTCCAGTGACTTCTTCCAGTTCGTTGCTCATCTCCAGTCACGTTTCTCAGTGTCTCTTGTTTTCAGGAGGCAACACCTCGCAGTGGCAGTCCATTTGGGTCAGAGTTCCACGCCTTTAACAAGTGCAGTCTCCAGTGTGACGGTGAACTCGTTGAGCGTGTGAAGGATGCGTGAGAGGGAGTGAACTGCGGCACGGTCCCGCAGCAGAGCCCCCTCCTCGTACGTCCGTGCTGTCAGAGAACACTCAGCCAGGAGGGGGAGCCATTGAGAGAGCAGGCGGTCCCTGAGAGGAAGAGAGGTCAGTGATGTACAACACAACAACATACTCTGAAGGTTAAGAAACGTACCTCACTCCCAAGCAGACAAACAGCTGAAACTTCCCCTCCTTCCCTATGTTGCGGGGACATGCATTGATGGAGTTGACGTAATGACACAGCAACTGGCAAGGAGGATTCTTCATAAGTTCTGCTCCATGTAGGTCCCCAATTTGTTCAGCCGTTTCCACGGAAACCACAGCCTTTTCTGCAGGATAAATTGAGGAGGCCGTTTATAGTGAAACTGTACAATTTGTACAACTTTCAAAGACAATATAACAGTTTTACTCACCTACAAAATCCCAGACAAACACGTTTCTTTGGAACAGCCGGTTGGGCTTCAACCCATGGAGGAGGAACTTCTCCAGAGACAGGACCAGACCTCCTTCACCACATAACAAGACTGTCAGGTTTCCCCTCTGAGGAGAAAAAAACTATGCTTGTAAATCATCCTACAACAAAATAATTGACAATGTGAAGTTCATAGATCAACAGAAGAAAGTAAGAGTTGTGTTTGTGAGCTCGGGTATGAACAGGACGGTGCTAACAAATAACTGTGACTGGCCTCCTTTCTCAGTTCAGAATTTCATCATGTTGCTTTTTCAATTGCCATTCTAAATAGTCAAGACCCCTTCATCCATCACGCATCAATGGTCCATTCACTGTCCACCACCGGCACCTTGAACTAAGTTGTGTCTCAAGTATTGCAAAACACTGTCCTAAAACTGGCCTCGCTGAGGGGACAGATGGGAAGACAGTTTGCTAAATGCCGTCCCTTTAGTTGCATTATAAAGACGAGGATAACCCCGGGCAGGGGTTTGAACAGTGGCGCTTGTGTAGCCGCTTTGTTCCGTGAAAAGTGATCCATCAAGAGAAAGAGACTGTTGACAGAGAAGCTGTAAATGAGGCCCGGGCAGCAGAAGCGGGACAGCAAACTTTTGTGAGGACATAACCAAACCACACACATCCCTCAAGAGATACTGTATGTCACCGTCTAATATATCCATGTTTTTCATAATGTCTACCTCCTGCTCAGGTTTGTGGAAGTGCTTCACAAGGTTGTTTGCCGCCTCCCTCATATCTTCATGGACTTCCCCGGACAACACACCTGACAGAAGACAAACGGGTGAGGAATTCATCATGGAAAAGTGACACCAGGTTAGATCCGTTTCTGCCACAAGGTCTCCCAACAAGTGGGTTATCTATTGTGCAGAAGAATGTGTTCTTTGTCTGTACGTACGACTCCGGTTGCTAAGGGAGCCCAGCACGGCGCGGACACTCTGAGAAGGTGAGGTCAACTCTGGAGGCGTTCCTGTCCATCTTCCAGCATCCTCCTCCCCACCAGGGGAAACAAGCTGACCGATTAGCACTCGCTCCAAACTGCCATCACCCACGCCTTTGCCGAGCCAACGTCCACATGGGAACCTGCCAGGAAGGTGCCCACGTTTAAATCGCTGTTCATGACTAGAGCTAGTTTGGCTCATCTGCTAGTGGCGAGATGCAACACCAGAATGGAAACAGCATGACTACTGCTCTTCAGCTGTTTTCTGGAAGAATCTAAAAGCTGCACAGTTTAAAGATAGAGACGACAGTCTTACTTATAGGTGTGTCCAGTGATCTCATTGTAGACCATCACACAGTCGATCAGACATTTAGCCAGAAGCCCAGAGTTTTCCTGCCCCAGCTGCAGGGTACTCAGCCGCCCAAGATTTGTACACTGAAAGAAGACAATGAACAGAATAGAGGTGAGCTGTTAATCACTTCATGACCTGGTATCAGGCAACGTGTAGATTAGAGCCGTCAATATTTGAACTTTACGAAATGTTTCACATCTGACTTTTTCAGCAGATGATGGAGCTCTGCCTTGATTTTCCTTCACCTTCCTTCACCTCTAGTCCAGAGCTTTGGGCAGTGACAGGAACACCGATGCAGATACAAATATGAGTCTCGTGGACATTTCTTTCGTAAGGTGAGGTGAGGTGGCCCGGGGGGCAAACCCAGAACAAATGATGTTTCTCAGTTGACCCATTACAGTCCATGTGGAGTGGGATATTGGCCTTTTTGCTAAGTCTGCTGCCCCCTCGACTCAAGTATATGAAACAACAGGGATGCATTCATCTTATTCCTGTGCAACTTTTCAAAAAGTTGAATAGTAATTGTTAACAGAAATACAAGTCATAGCGCTTCCCAACAAAGGCAGAAAACACACTCTATTTTACGTTTCAATCGGCTTAAATCAATAAAATCCAAGCAGCAACTGTGACGGGTTTGATTCATAAACTAGGTGTGTGTACCAACCTGAAAGAAAATCTCCTGTGTATTTTTAGGGATGTGTTTAACGCCCGAATCCCCCATGTCTCCTGACACACACACCCAAGGGTTCACTGTTGCCATTGCTATGCTCAGCTTCTTCATGGGTATTATCACAATGCGGTAGGGAATACCTGCAGAGACAAGTGAAATCCTCTCAGTGTTTGAGCAGAGATTGAAATATCTTCAGACACACAAAATACAAATGTTCCAGACTGAATAAAAGTACTGAAGAACTGTAGTATCATTTGGAGCACCAATGACTCACTGATGGAGGAGAAGGTTCTGGTGAAACACAGGTAGTCCACAGTGTTGAGCGACAGCAGGTGGAATAAAAACTGCTCACGTTCTTCCTCGCAGAGCAGGAATGCATGGGGTTTATAGAGTTGCCTGTGAGACAGAGACACAGAGGACTGTTCCAACTCCATTGGCTTGACTGACCTGGCAGAAAGTTTGACTCACTGACCTGAGCAGTTCCTGGTTTGTGAGCAGCTCTTTGAGGTGCTGTGAAAGCATCTTCTTCTCCAGGGCCAGTGAGATCCAGGCATGAGCCTGTCCCACCTCTGACAGGCCCTCACTCATGGTCTGGATGAACCTGACATGAAGAAAAAAATCTTTACTAACACTGAATAACTTAGTGGGATTTAGAAGCGCTCTACCTCATATCTTTAATGAGAGATCCACGGAGGAGGAAGGCGCCCTCATCTGGCGTCCCTGGCTCAGGCCCTAAACACATATAGCAGTAAAGTAATATCAGTAAAGCAGAACTTTCTAAACTGTTATCAGATTCAATTGGGGTCAGAAAGTGTTTTCACCTGGAGACTCAGGTGGCAGCTCAACCTTCACCTGAGCGGCTTGGTAGTGAAGCAGATGCGACCAGAGTGCAGACTTGCCCTGTTCAGAACAAACACAGTCATGTATTGCAGCGGTTTTCAACCGGGGTGTCGGAGACTGTCAGGTGTGCCTCATTTGTCCAGAGATAGAGGTGGGCGATATGATGACATTAAATCATGACATTCTTTCTATCCATTATACTGTAGAGCTCCAGTGTGTTGATGCGCTGATCTGTCCGTCAGTCAAAGCAGCGCTGCTGAGGTGCGCGGCGCTCCTCTTCCCACACACTCACAGTGAAGAACTTCCAGCTGTTTTTAAAGCTGATGCGCCTCTTATTTGACCACAGAACCATGGAGGCAGTGATCCTCGTCGGACCCACATCACCAAAAACTGTCTGCACCACAGAACTAACGGCTAACGTGACAGCTCACTTCAAAACTTTGTTGATACTCATGGACTGTCAAAGTTTCCTTTGTGGTTTAATTGTGAAAAACTAAATGCACAACAAAATAAATGTGCTCCAAAATGTGAAGAGAGAAAGAACAATTGTTGTTATGAAGCAAGTTCAGGCAAAGAATGCTAAGGATTTGTCTGGAAACTCAAAACTACAATAAAATCATGCAAAAGAGAAGTGATAAAATCAAAACAGTTATTTAAAGTAAATAAATAAATCATGATATATTTTACCCATTGTATATGATATATTGCCCACCCCTTTCTGGATTTGAAACAGATACATTTTCTGCAATTTGTTTCTGCAGATAGCCTGGCAAAAGTGTCAGTAGCTACAGTTTTTCACAAATGAATAGGGATTTTCTGTAGGACTTTAAGCACAAGTGCACTTTGGCCAAGGTTTCTTTGGTGGTGAGCCAAGGGTGCCGTGGCTAGAAAAAGGTTGAAAAACACTGATGTGTGACACTATACAGTGTGTATTTGACTGTTGATTGATGGCTGTGAATATTGTGTTTCAGGTGTGTTAGTGGGTCATGTGAGCAGGTCTGACCTGCTTCAGCTGCAGCCCATGGCCCCAGGTTCTCTCCAGTAGGTCACACAGACCGTAGATGAGTGTGCTTTCCTGCAGGCCGGTGATGTTGGCTTCTCCCTGACCTGGTTCCACACTCTCCTTCCCCATCCTTTCCATCAGCATCCTTTTGGTCTACATAGCACAAGGATGTTAAGAAATGACAAAGCATTTTTTTAAGGAAAACCAGTGGCAGCAGGCGCCCGTACCTTGAGGCGACACTCATTCAGCAGCCCATGAACAAAGTCCCGGTGAGTCTGCGCGACCACTTGAGGCGACGGGTCAAGCAGCTTCATCTGACGGAGGTTCTTCCTCGCCAGTGCATGCTTCTGTTTAATGGACCAGTTTGGGAGTCAGTATAAAGTGGAGTGTTTAATTGTATGTTTTGACTCTACCTGTCTCTGATCACTCTCTGCTCCTGTGGACTCAGCTGACATCAACATTTTGGGATCAGTTCTGCGTGATGCTGTGACACGGCTTGACCTCCTGTTAAAATAACACACGATCACTTCGAAATCTTGCATGAAAAATGTACCAGAATATTTACACAACTAAAGCAGAAAGTAGAGGCTCCAAAATAAATCCAGGCCACAAGTGACTCAGCTCTGAAGATGCAGTTCACTTGAGCGGATTCCAACAAATTCTGAGCAGTGAGTCAGTTGGTCAGAGCATGTTTGGTTATCACAGTCACTTTTATTTCAAGCATTTGAAGGAGTTTGTAATCAGGTCAGTGGGAGGGGATTAGCTGTGTTCATCTCCAAATATCTGAAGTAACCCAGCATAAACAGCAACTCTAATTCACGTAGAATTTAAAGGGAAGCTCAGCGATAAGATGGGGACTGACATATGATGGGAGATGATATGATGCTGTTCATTTCCCTAGTTTTCACAGGGATTAAACACATTTCTCTTTCCTACACAAACAAGAGCAAAGCTGAGCGACAATGTGAAACACTTCCATCACATAACATCTCACTTGTTAGTGTTCTGTCCTTGAACGAGCACGTCAGCCTGCAGCTTCGGGAAGTATCCCGGCTGGTGACGACCTTGGCCGATCTTCATGTCCAGCAGGTGAGGATGGATGGCGGTGTGGTCGGCCTTCAGCAGTCTGTGCTCGATGGCTTGAGCTGCAGAGGCGAATGCGAGACGTGAACACAACACCGGCAGAAAACCAAGGAATGAGACAAGAAAAGATCCATGCACAGAACAGTTTCTATTGAGACGCGTTCAATCTCATCCTCCTGCTTTGATGATGGGCTGGATTACACTGCGGCAATGTTGGCAATGAAAGTGGCAGTTGACAGTCTGCTACACATATCCCCCGTGAAAATCCTCTTTAAATTATTTAAAATTGAGTGAGAATGTTCTGCAGCATAATCGCTATTTAAATCCAGACAGACGGACAGATGGCAGCAGAAGCTGGCCTTGACGTCCAAGCATCACACCCACATTCCTTTCAACCGCCCGCCTTCTTATACACAGTACACACACTTGAATTGTGGTTGAACCGAGGGCTTTGCTGTGGAATATTCCAAGCAAGCACATATTTACAATTTAAAGAAGTTAGAAATGATAAAAGATTTTCATCCAAATCAGAACAAAAATTGCAACATAGGTGTCAATAATTTCTTGCATATTACTGAGAAAACAGTGGAAAGCGGTTTCAGCAACTTAATCATCATGAATGCAGACAGATGGCAACAGAAGCTGGCAAAATCCCAGTGGCACCAGCCTCAGTTCATCACTCAACACGTGTGCTGGAACGTCTAATTTTAGGGAGTGGGAGCATGGTGTGTTCAAGAAAATTGAATGGTCAGTATAACCAAGGTCACTTAGCACTAGGTGAAAGATCATTCTTAAAGAGTGAGTGAGAATATGCATTCATTTTCTAGCTTCTGTCACATATGGCTCAAGTCCATCCTGCATACATGGGGGGAGGGAGGGGAACCCCCACTATCTAGATACTCACTGGCTCAATAGTACAGACGACCCTGGTTTGTTTATGGGCAGCCTAAGAAAAATGGACACGAAAAAAGTTGTCTCAAGCTGGATTCAAACCAACAACCTTCTTGCTGAGAGACCAATACCGAGAGAAAAGAGCAAGAAATTTGCTAAATGGTGGCGAAGATGAGAGAGTTCAAATTGAATATTTTACATGAACTCCAGCAAACCAAAGAAAGAATGATGAAGAACCAGGGAATTTCATTTAGAGGCTAGTCTCTAATAAAAAAGTGCTTTATACCCTATGGGCTGCTTCTCCCTGTATGTGTGGGAAGGTTTGGAGGATATTGTCCTTTGCTAAATTTGTTTAGTATTTCACGATTTTATTTCAGGAGCTGTGTGTATTAAAACCTCTAGAGCAGCACCCAAAACACTACAAGCACTACAATGTATCTAAAGCTAATTCATTTTCCTATATCTTATACTCTGTCGAGGTCACAGGTGAAAATACATTTCAAACGTTAAAACAGTCACCTGACTCAGAGAGCATGGTGCATTTCTTGTAGTTGCTTCTGCCAGAATCATCCTCCTCCGCTTCGTACAGCCGTTCTCTCTCCAGGCGGCTGTCGAAAAGCTGCTGCATGGGCTCTCTGTCGGCCCAGCGAGCGATCACCTTCCCGTCAACAAAAGAAGAGAACATGGAGGTCTCCAGGAACCGCGACAAGAAGAGCAAGTGGGCAGCCGGCTGCGCTGACAGGAAGGAGCCCTGGAGCAGTCAAAAATGAGACGGTTAGCTACTAACTAAACTATTGATGTTTAAGCTTCAATTACCTTGTCGAAGTTGAAGGTCCCTTCTCGGTTGCTCAGCCAGGAGTCTAAATCCAGAGCGCTGTGAATCACAAAGTCCTCGTACCTGCCGAACATGGCAGCAAAGCGACCGGCAAACACCTCCCTCAGCTGGATGTTCAACTTGGCAGCCCGAAGGTTGCCCTCCTCTTCCAGGACGTGTCCCGACGTCTTCTCTCCAGCCGGCGTCTTCCCGCCACACCTGCGAGCTAAAGCCTGCAGCCTCTCCAGCACGGCCAACTCCTCGCCGCCCAGGTTCCCGTTCCTTCGATCCTCCATCAAATCCTCCAGGACCAGGCTGTTTAGCGGAGGTGGTGCAATGTCAGACTTGGTGACCTCGCCTCCGGTTGGAGGGATCCCAAAACATAACAGGATCTCGCTCAGTTCTTGGATCAACTCTGTCTTGTCTGGAAACATTGGCAGACCCTCCGGAGCCTCCACACAGTGGTTGTCAATATCCACAAGACACAGGTTGGCCTGCAACCGATTCAACAGAGAGAAAAACACCACTCCATGTCACATAATAGGTTTATCAAATCCCAAATCTTGTTTGTTAAAATCCTCACAGCACTACCGAAACATCCAATTAAGATCTGAGACAAAGATTCTCCTTCTTTCTATTAGCCTGTGATGAAATCAGCATGCGCAGGATTATCTTAGGAATTACTGTTATCAGCAAAAGTAGAAAATTCAGCCACAGTTTTATCATTGCATTAGTGCAACCCAGGAAAACTGCTGAGCAAATGCTGCTCAAATGTATCAGCAGCAGCAGCACGACCTTCAACAGCGACCCCAGTCTGTCAGTTTGAATCCGCAGGGGACTATTGGAGATGAACAGAGTAGGGTTCTGCAGCCTGCTCAGCTTTCAACATGGAAATTTCCTGCATCGCAACTCTGCGTTCACTTGGATTCGAGCAAGAAGAAACCTTTAAAATGCAGAGCAGAAGCTTAAGCAACAGAGCTCCAGAGACAGATGTAGAATCTTGCTGTAAAGGTCAGTTGTTTTCAGTCTTCGCAACTTAAACATGACCTGCGACATGATAAAAAGAAATCCCACCCACAGCAAGTCCAAACTGTTGAACCCCTGAAAACAACAATTTACTAAACTTCTGTTTGTATTCCAGATAATGAGTTGCAGAATTCAATACCAGCCAATTCCAATACTAGCTCAAAATATGAGCCCGAATTATGACAACAGTCCTTCCAAGCCATCTGTCTTTCAGCTTTTTTTAAAGGTGTTTACAAACAAAAGATCAGACATTCATAATCACTGCCACAAAAGGAGATCTTCTCCTTTGTCCCGGTCCTGGCGCTCCCAGAATCAGAATTTAACAACACAAGACATGGTGCTACGAGAGCTCACCACACCTCTAACAATTACAATAGAGTCATAAAAGAAAAACAATTATATTTAGAAGCAACATAGCAATGAAAAATAAGTTGAGACAGACAATGTTATTTTTAGAAATGTAGACTAGAAAGTAAAATAGTGACGTGGTAACTTAAAAAATACCACTTTGAAAACCTGTTGTACTTAGAGAGACTTGAAAAAAAGAAAAAAAAACATTCTGTCAAGACAACTCATTTGGAAAATTCCACAGCATCTTCAAAAAGAATAAGGCATTCCTCATTTGCATTAGTTAATAATCTAGTCCTATTATACTCCCTGTTAAATAACCACGAAGCTACTTTCATCTTTCTGGGGCAGGGATGCTTCAAAGAAGCCTCAGAGACATTCAAGCAGAATAAAATGATCCTGAATATGGGATTAAATTTGAGAGAGGAGCCGATCTGGGGTAATGCAGTGACGCGGTATGACAGGCGGGAGGAGGGAAAATCATGCATGTAAAACCCAGGAGTGAGACAAAGGATCTTTGAATTAATCACAGTTTGGGGTCGCCCCGCATTTATAATAATATTAGGACTAGTTTTATGGACTCCTACCTCATGTGGTAAATGCAGAGCAGACCTCTGAGAGCCGTCTCTGCGCTGAATACCTATAAAAAATGGCACGGGGGCTTCCAGGAGGTGGTGAAGAGGGGCAGAGATGATCGGTAGGTAGATGTGTTGCCATTGAAAAGGGAACAGCAGGGTGGTGACCCCCTCTGCCACAGTCATCAAACGCTGGTAGTCTGTGTGAGTGATATTCATTTCAGTGTAAACGTCTGCAGTAAAATGAAATTCAGTTTGAACAGAAGAGCACTCACCATGAGAGCAGAGCAGGATCTGTGTCTCCAGAAGAGCACAGGTGAGTAGCTGGACCATATTGTCCACACCGAGCAGAGAGAAGGCTTCTCCAAGAGGGAACTCCCCAAGCGGGAGCTCCCCTGGTCCAGGTCGCTGGCACAAAATAGGTCCCTGAACACCATGAAACCTCAATGACCGTCCAGGTGGAGGCAAGGGCACCTCGTACAGGATGTTGTGGATGTAGCTCTCCAGAGGAAGGGGTGGGGCAGACTGCGACGTCACAGCCTGATGGAGCTGAGACAAAAACTCCCGAGCAGCTTGAAGAAACGGCAGGGGAGTGAGGAGACAGAGGGCTTTGGACACGAAGAGCGTGTCATGCGTGGGGTCAAAGGTGCTTGCACACCCCAGGCAGGCGGAACCCACAGACTCAGCATCCGACTCGTCCAGGCTGCTCGCAAGCGAGTCCATGCTGGAGGTCGAGGGTGAGGAGGCCGAAGAAGCAGAGGAGGAGGAGGACGGCGAGGAGGAGGAGGCAGAGGAGGAGTGATGTTCCACATGGTGCATCTGGCAGAGAGTCCGCATGGCTGTGATGATCTGAGGACTGGTCACCTCCTCGTAGTAGGTGTGGACAAAGCCGTACGAGCGGCTTCCGTCGTCAAATCCAACAGTGAAGGAGTGAAACTTTGAGTCCAGACTGTCAGCTTGAGTGCGGAAGGAGAGGCCCCTCGGCATGCAGAGCTGAGGATATCAAATAAAAACATGTGATGGAAGTTTGTGTTATGCACCTTGATTCTGTGTCATAAAAAGTTTCTTATACAGGTATGAAACACTATTGCACCTTCAAAATAAAGATATCTTTGGTGGAATAGCGCTCTATAACAGTACATCATCAGAAATCCAATCTTACCATATTGACAGCATCTTTATTGAACGGGTTTCTCTCGGTGTTTTCAGGGTAATGCACCAAAACGCTCGACTTGAAGGACCGTCGGATGGGGCTCTGTTCAAACCCCTCACCTGCGTCACACAGAGAAGAGCGCAGCGATGTTAGTGCTGAGGAAACACTGGAGAAACATGAGGTGTCACAAAATGACACAGGCAGTTGCTGGGATTCATGACGAAGCATAGTCAGTCATTGACCTTGTCTGGCACGCGTGCTGTCGCCACGCTGCAGCAGAAATCACCCCAAAATGTTATGTAACCAGAGCTCTGCTGGACAGGCAGTAAAACATCCTGGACGCTGCAGTGTATAAATACAAGTCAGACTTCCTCTCAAACCAATGTTTCATTTGGTGGAATACGCGCTCAAGAAATCAAATCTATGCATGACTTATTGATGCAAACTAAAACACTCATACATGATTAAAAGCTGATATATGTAGGATTTTACATCCTGGCAACCAGCTCTGCCAGCCTCAGAGTGCTGCCTCAGCGTCCCGCTACAGTGTGAAGAGTGGTGGTCAAAACCATGCTCGGGATTTAATGCGCAATTAATCGACCGACAGAATCGGATACAAGTCAAGAGCGTTTATTTATTATCGTCCTCCCCTGCAAAGTCCCACAGCACAAACACAGCAGGTGCAGCAACGAAAGATACCGACACCTAAGGCAAACAGTGCGATGCCTAGAGAGCAAACAACGGAGAGCTGCAGACGTGTGAAGATGTTGGTGAGAGACTCAAAAAGAGAGGACTAAAATAGCAAGAAGACTTGAGGGGGGGAAACGGTTCGGATGAAGAGCTGAAGGGTTGATGAGGATTCCCAGTTGCTATGGAGGCCATTTCTGCAGAGCGAAAGATATGCAGTATTTTTCAAGGCATAAATTTAGGTTGGATACAAGCTGCTGTGTATTTCCTCTTCTGTAAACATCCCTTGTGTTTCACAGGTCATAATTTAAAAAGTCAAAAAGTTTCTAGTTATCAGGATCATACAAAAGAGGATTAGTTCTTCTCAGTTAATTCTGAGAATAAAGTCACTCTAACTTAAAAGTGAGAATTCTGACTTGAATCTCAGAACTTGTGGAGAACTTTAAAGTCAGAATTCTGAGATTCAAGTCAGAATTGTGCCAATTTTTTTTTCTTCACTGGCCCTAATGCTCTTCCGGAGGATCAGGAGGTAAAAGAAGTGTTGGCAAAACAAAAAAACGATCATCGCAGTCGTGCCTGATGTGCTCCTCCTCAATGATCCACCATCCATAAAACAGGAGCACTTCACCACGGCTGAGGGACCAGCAATTTAGGCGCTCGTCCGTCAAGTCATCACGAGTAGATGAGGACAGAGGGAGCCGGATTAAAACCGCAGCAATTATCAACTTGAGTGATGCTATTCTTCCACGGTTCACACGCTTTTAATTATGGCGGCACAGAAGAGCAGAAGATGATTCACGTCAACAAAAAGAATCAGTTATTCCCAGGTCCACCTGCTAGTGGGATTCATGAAGATCCAGTTATTTTCAGCACCAGTGTATCAAAAACCCACGTCCTCTAAACCTTGACACACACACGTTAAATTAGTTACTTATGCACTATAATATTTACTTTGCACTGTTGTTTTTATACTGTTGTTTTTTAGTTAATTATTATTACTATAGTGTGCATCTTGTAATGCACACTTCTTTTCTATTGGCTGCAGGGACACAAAGAATTTCACCATGCGTTGTACCGCGTATAACTGTGTGTAAACCTCTTGACAAGCCTTTGGACACGGCTGAACTTTAGCCGAATAAAACTAGAAAAAATGAACCTTCGCCAACAATAAGGATTTAGGATTGCTCTTTCTGAAATGATGTTAAGGGCATAAAATAACAGGCCACTTAGAGTTGTCCATTAGTGGAGGGGGGGAAAAACAACAGTGATCGCTGCGCATGTCAACACAGTCTCTTCAGCCTTGGCTGATGTCATCCCCCCGTGACCATCATCTGTCCTGAAGCCTCGGCCTTTCTGCTTTCCAACAGACAACGTCATGAGAAATTAATCAGGCTGCAGGACACACAGTGGCGTCCATTGAGAGGCCAACAAGAGCAGATTGTGTCTCCGTTGGTATTCACTAATTGCACGGGCATCAACAGAGAAACTAAATCCAGCACCAAAAAAAAAACACAAATAGATCATGAAACAGCTTGACTGTATCTTGAGGGAGAAGACAAATGGGAAAAATCCCTTGAAAGGAGCAGAGCTGGCCGCTGCAGCAGCTATAAGATGACCTGCTGTTACATAAGCAGATTGGTAGAAACACAACCCAGCAGCGGTGGCACTCTGCAGGGAGCCGGCTATTAAAGTCCACCCTGGTCACTTAGTAATCCAGCGCTTGTAACGCAGCAGGATAATGTCCATCGCTTCGGCATGTGACGCCGAGCAGCGCATAAATCCATTTCCCAGTCAGTTAAGGCACCATTGTTTGAAGGGAGCCACTGCTTCTCCCTCAGGTCCCGTGCTACCTTTAACACAACTGTCTCAGACACACAGCAAGGGCGCGACTACAACTGGAAGTGGAATTTTAAAAAAATATATGTTTTCAGTAAATGAAAGGGATGCAGAAGTAAACAGCCTTGCAGCATCACTAAGGCTCCATTACCGTAGCAACCACCACATCCACCAACACAACAGCATGATCGTCACCTCGGCTGCCTCCGGCCTTTAATGACGAAAAGGATGGATGATTTTCCATTTCAAAGCAGTCAGAAGATGTGATTTCACATTGACAAAGACTTCCACTAAACTCAAGAATAACAGTGTGGATCTTGGCCTTTTATGTTAAACAATTTCAGACACTGTAATATTGTGAGGGTATATAGATAATTAAAAAAAATTAACAATTCAAAAATACAAATCAAATCATTTAATCACAGAATTCTAAAGTTTTATATATGCAGCAATAACCTTTGAGAAAAAAAATCTTAAATGTCAATGTTAATCTAGCGATTTTTGGACTGTTGTAATATTTATAAGCGTCATGCTATGCCATGTCAACAACAGAGAAATCTTAAAATGGAAGGCAGCTAACATGCTAATTTGACTTTTGATGGCGTTCTCCGTTACACCGCAGGCTGGCGGTTTGTTGACAATCACTAAAGACAGCGGGAATTATCAGTCGCCTACCTGCTCCAGGATCCAGCTCCAGGCCCGTCTCTGTGTCCACTCCACACACCACGAAATAGTGGGCGAAGCGGCAGGAAGCCGAGCCCGTGGCCGCGGTTCCGTTCATCGTCGACGCGTTTGCGGTCAAGAGAGCTGCGCGGGCTTCTTACTCGGGGCGCTGGGGAAGCATATCGAGTGAGGATTACTCAGGAACGACGAGCTTTCTCGTCCTGTTCGGATCCTACGCGGCGCTCGGTGGTGCACTCGCTGATCCCACAGGCGGTGATGAAGCACCGGATGACACGACTATGGTCATCGCGTTCGCTGGCGGTGGGAGGAGGAGGAGGGAGACAAAGGCATGAACGCACCATCACCAATAGAAGAACAGATTCGTTTTCAAGGGTGTTGTCAGAGTAAATCATCACCATCTACGTCAAAACAACAAAAGGGTAAATACGCAAATATGCTTCCCTATATATATATATATATATATATATATATATATATATATATATATATATATATATATATATATATATATATATATATACTCTTTTTTTCACATCAATTGGCATTCAAAGATGAGGATCAGTGCCTCTAAAAATGGCACTTGTGGGAAGTAAAATAAAATTAAACTATATAATCAGAAAGTTAAAAAATGTAATAAGCTTTGGCCCAATGAAGTGAAATCGATCCAGGCGTAGCATAACAGGCTCAATTAAGCTGTGTTGATTTTAAAAATATATATAAGAGCACTGGGATATTAAGTATCCTAAATAAAACTTAGGAAATTTGGCACAGTTTAATTCATTGTCTTCACATTAGATAAGCTTTTTCAGTCCCACAGTGGGGAAATTCATCTTGAAGGATACTGTTCTTATCTTCTGTTTTAGACACATCTAATGTGTCTCACAGTTGATGTTTAAGTGGTAAACTAAAGTGAGAAACCATAGTCATATATGGAAGTAATTTATTTCAACATTGGTAACACACTCATCAGTCAGTATTGTACAATCCGAAATGGTACTTTTCCGGTAAACCTTACTGCCTGAGGAATTATACGATTTGGCTTTAACAACATCTGGGTCCAACAATGATCATGTGCATCAATTCTTGTTCAGTAAAAGAAGCTTAAAACAAAATCATAAACGCCATAACTGATCATGCAAATTACAGGTGGGAGATTGCTAACATTCAACCCCATTTTTGAAATAGCTTGCAGCAGTCAGCAGGAGAACACGGCACCAGTCCTGCAGGTAAAAGTTTCACTTTCGGTCAGTGCAAATTAAAGCATCACATTATGACAAAAGAAAAAAGTTCATCAGATTCCCATGAGTAGTCTCTACTTTTATAAACATTTTAGTTTGGAACTCCCTTCAAAGTCTCCTTGGAGGGTCTGCAGGTGTTAAGAATCCTGAACAAACTCTTGAGCATGGAATCACTGCACAACCGGGATTGTCTATCATGCAGTCAAGTCTTTAAAAAATAAAAATATAATAAATACAAAAATGTATATATCAGCTGTGTCAGAATTTCTCAGCAGAAAAACACTTTCAACGTTCATTTTAAGGCATGCTAAGGTGTGCAGCAGCAAACCTGAACACTTTCAACCACTATTCAGTCACTGTAATATACAAAATGAAATCATTTCTGAAAAAAATATCCAATATCCTGATGATGCATTTGAGATTTTATGAAACAAAAAACCTACTAAAGTACAATACAGTGTTTATTTAAAATAGTTGGCAGTGGCATTGGCTTATGTCTTTGTGTAAACCTTTTATGGAATCTACATCCATATTCCTAATGATATAATGAAACTTTATTTCAGCAGAAAAAGTGTGTTGGATTATATATATATATATTTATGGATAGATGAGCAGGTAAATTGAGATATTTTATGAGTGTGGACATGTATATGAATATATGTAAACTGGGAACCTGATGAGTTAACATTTCTGAGAACTAGAATTTGGCAAACTGAATGAAAGCAAAAACTCTACGTCAAGATTCGAGCCACCTGATTCTGAATGTCTTTATCGGGATGCGAAAGCAACTTGATTAGTCTGCTATGAAGCTCCGAGGAGTCGTCCAACATGACACGAAAGACAGAATCCTGCTTCTGCCTCAGCTCCTCAGCCACCTGGGCAGAAGGGGTCCAGGCTTTCAGGTTCCCAACAAATGACAGGAGCCTCGAAAGCACAGCAGGCGCAGTGTTCAAGTCAAACAACAGCAAAACAGAGGCTGGGGCCTAGTGCAGGAAAAAGGGAAAGGTAACATTACTAACATTGTTGTCACAGATCTTTCCACAGCTCAGTCAGTGACTGCCGTGAGAAGAAAATGAATACCGTAATTTCTGGACTATAGAGCGCACTGGAGTGTGAGCTGCACCTACTAAATCTAAGAAGGAAAATTGATCTTGTTCATACATAAGCCGCACCGGTCTATAAGCTGCAGGTCTGTGGTTCACCTGGTTTAAAAACACTTTTCAAAATTAGTTTTGAAAATGGGGTCCAGCATCGAGAGTGAGGATATAGTGGAAACAAGCTGCGTATACGCAGCGTCTTGATTGATTCACGCTGCTCTCACAATAAGTTGAACACAGTGAGAAACATTACTGACGATCAAGAAGGTTTTAAGTACAGATCCAGACATAAGAGATTATCAATGAATAGTCTGGTGATCTTCCAGTCCCGGACCGCTGCGCTGCGCTCCTCCACAGCACCGGTCTCCTGCAGCTCCCTGCTGCACACCTCAGTGTTCAGGGAGTTTACAAAGTTGTTTTTAAACGCTGTTGTCCTCCCAGGCAGCGATCAGACCCTTTACTGGCCGGCATTTATTATATTTGTGTGGAGTCGCGTTGTACACGTAGTTTTTGGCATCATCATCTCGGGCTTTTGGGCCAAACGCACATTGTCTCAAGACAAAGCACATTAAAGCGCCCAAAATGTGCTGTTATCGCCCACGGGCCCAAAGTCCTGACACCACAGTGAGTCTCAGTGGCTGCTTCTTGATTCCAGACAGAGCATTTTGAGTACTTTAAGGGTAAATAAAAAGCCTCTGATTTAATCTGATTTCAGCCTGTAAAAATCCATATATTAGCCGTGCTGTTGAAATGCTGAAAAAAGTAGAGGCTTATAGTCCGCAAATTACAGTATGTGCCATTTAAAACACTAGGTCATTTAAAGCTTTATTGTCACCACTCACAATTCCCTCTTCCTAGCCACGTCAGCCAGTTCTGAGGGGTGCCAGCCTCACCATTTGGTTTATGAAGCAGTGACTATCAACTTTAATAGGCAGATTACTTCATTTAGTGAAGTAATCACCTGTTTCCCCAACTGTGAATGTAAATTAACACCTTGAAAAACTTTTTCAAGGTGTTAATTTGAGAGGAAATGATCTTACCTGGGCCTGAACAATGTCATCCATCATGTCTGGATTTGAGGACAAATTCACCAACAGTCTCAAAGACTGGATCTGAAAGACAAGCAGGCTTATGATACTCCTCGACAAAGTAGACTACTTAAGAAGCTTTAAGAGGAATCACCTGTAATGTCTCATTGCTCACAACAAGCAGAGAGAGCAGAAGCGTTATTGATTCTTTCAGCAGATGCTGGTGGTCAACAGTGACCGCTAGGTTTGTCAGAAGTCTCAGAGCACTGAGCTGAAGATCCGAATTCACAGGCGAGGTTTCGATCAACTCAAGCACTTGTGACACATAGATCTGCAAAGTAAAGTGACACTGCAAAGTGAGGTGAAATAGGAACTACAACAATACATGTGGGATATATGCGCACCTTAATGCACTCCTGGTTCGGGATGTTCATGCATAAATTATTTAGTGCGTTTAAACACTGCACTCGAACCTCCGCAGCAGGGTCAGACAGGAAACTGGCTATAATGGGGATGCCTTCAAAATCTCGAATTAGATTCTGTGGAGTCAAGAGTTAAAAAGATCTGGTTATCAAAAAACTCAAGGGTTTGAAATCTGAAATTCTGTTGGTTTATGGATACATTTGAAAGAGGTGGTTAATGTAAAACACATTCGTGTACAAACGTACCTGATTTACAGTGAAAGCAGCAGCATTCCCTAACGTCAAGAGAATTTGACATCTCTGCTGTGCACTGCTGCTTGTCTGCAGACACGCAAGTAACATTTTCAGGTGCTGTGGTTCCAGGTTTCCAGTCGCTTGATGGATAACTTGACCTGGGGATCAACAAACATGGTGTAAGTATGACGACTGCAAAACAAAAACCAGGGGGAAAAAAGATTTGACAACTGGTCTGGGCTCACACTTGCAGTTTATAACAAATTGGGGGAAACTCCTGGCTCTGTGCTCCGTAGTAAACTTGGCTGATCTAGCAGAAAGTCGCTGAGAGTTATGGCTTCACCTGATTCAACATCAACGTTCTCCTTGGCAACAGGTCGACGACAAACTACATCCAATCCGGATACTTTGGCCATCAGGCTGCCTGGCTGAACGGTTGCATCGCTTGACTGGCTGCTAAGTTCAGCACTGGTCACATCTTTCTTACTTTTCTTAAAACGTCCTCCACTCAAGAGCTTGTATATTCCGTAGGAGGCTCCAGCGCCAGCTACTATACCGAGCACCGCCTTCATGTTACCGAGCTTTGCAGCGACACTACCGTCACCCATGCTGTTGCTGTTTCGTCAGCTAATGTTTTAGCCCGCTTCGGCTGACCACCAGATACCTTCGCAGCTATTACAGAAAAAAAGGAAAACTGCTAAACGAAAGCAGCACCGTGACTACTCGATGATCTAAAACGGGACAGGCGCTTCATTGTCGAGACGAAACAAGTTGCCCCGCTAATGTCAACAATCGACTTCTGGTTTAGTGCTCCAGCTCAAAGTGGCCGACGAAACCTATTCCGGTGTAACAAGATAGTTCATTTTTAAGTTAAAATGAACTATCTGGTTACATTGGTTACATTTATAAAATCTAACCAATGCGTTTGTGTATATAACTGAGATGCAAACAAAAACATGGCATATAATAGTGTAGTACTTGTTCTATTTTATATTATCTCTTATGTACAATCACATGCGTTCAGTGCGTTTCATGGAAAAGGCTTTAACTGTCCAACATTCGAATGCAGTGTGGCCAGCGGTCAACATGTTACCAGGCAACGATAAATGCTCACTTACCTGATGACCACTTATTTTATAATAAGAATCGTTATATTGAATGTGAGAGTGAAACTACAAACAATGGAAGGCTATTTCCGCTTTAGACACACTTTGGACTTCAAACTTTAGATGATGGGGACATGGGGTTTTCGAAGTACGACCTACTTGACATGGTTGAAACCGTAAAAAAAAAAAAAAAAATAGAAAAGCACTCAGAGGGAGCATACATCTGACAAATAACCAAAAAATACATTTTTTAGTGCTGTCATTTTAACGCGTTAATTCGATTAATTAATTACGCCGCAAATTAATGCATTAAAAAATGTAACTCAATTAATTATGAGTATCAACGGATCTTCATTTTGCCTCATTTAGAGGCGTCTTATACTTCTATTATTCATTTTTGAATTGCTATATTGAGCAATTATATTATTTTACTATTTATTTTATTTATTTAACTGAATCGCTGTATTTGTATTACATTTTTGATGACAGCTTTATTTTATGTATTTCACTGTATTCTTGTATTTGTTTTGCATTTTTGAATAATGCACCTGGCCTAACCGGTTTGCGCGGATGTGCTTGACCTTTACTTTTGGATTTCACTTATGAAGCACAGTTCACCAATAAAAATTTGGATTTCAAATCTTCTCTTCTTACTGTATTCAACTGATTAGTCATGCACTACAATTTTTTTATATCCTAGAACTCAAATTCTTTATCATGAGACCTTTAGCAGATATGACATAAAAATGTGATTAATTTGATTGATTAATTACAAAATCCTGTAATTAGATTATTTTTCTAATCGACTGACATACATTGGCTAAGATGTGAAATTAAATTAAGTGATGCAAGAGACATATTTTGAATGTATCTGCTGTGATAGAAAAAAGAGCGTTAGTGATTTTCATTTCAAACATATAGTACTTAACAATACACAATTTATTTTCAAACCAGACGACATGCATTGCAACCATTGTCCTGCCACCAGCAAATAAGTGATACAAATGATACTGATTAAATGATCTTTACTGATGAATGAAAATGTACTGCTCTGGTGTAGAACATGGGAAACACTGCAGCATGGACCTAAAACATTTTGAGCATTTCCTCATACAGCCACTGGGGGGTGCTCTTACCCAGTAGTTGTGTTTTACACTTTCCTTACAACTTTCCTTTTATATGTTTACTGCAATGTCTTTACGAACGATTTTCTTTAAAAGGACTTCATGTTTAATTTTTCTGTAGCACACAACAGTGGGAATCCAAATCCAAGAATGACATCTAGTCATTCGTCTAGCAACATTAGCAAAACAAGAATTCAATGCATCACTGCAGTGAGAATAAAGGTGAGGGCGCCATGAACTCTGAGTAATTTAATAGAATCTTTAAATGAATGTTATTATAAATGGTTACCTCATGCTATAAAATCCCAAAGCACCCAGTGCTGACTTAGCAGTTAATACTTGACTCCCTTCAGGAAAACAGTTCGCTGTTAAAATGAGCACCGAGTTTGCAAAATATGAAAATGGAGTTAGGCTTTTATGATCAGCTGAGGTTTCACCATAATAAGATTTATCCCAAATGTCATTCCAACAAACACGTGTATCCCAGTACAGTGGTTTTGATGTCAGAGTTTGGCTGCAAAATGCAGCTCATATGTGGGAATTATTGTTTGCTAAAATCAAAACCCGCCGACTTGCCATTTAAGGGTGTGGTCCATGTTTAGTTGGATCTATTTTCCACGTACATTGACAAAAATGGAACTTGGCTCAACTTCTACTGCTGGACAGGACATGCCAAAAGTTTTCTCAGAAACATCAGCACGGGAAAACTTGCAAACTCTCCCACAGCATGTCTGGTGTCTGCCAACAGAAAGTTGGGGAGGACAGTGGACTCTGTCATGCTAGGAGAAATTAAACATTTGACCCTTGATTGTTACAGTAAAATGTGATTCCTCAGCTTGTTATAACTGGCCTCGTTTCTTCGAAGGACAGAATCAAAAAGTCAAATCCATGTTTCATTTTTACACAAACTGAAGGAGCTGACCATTATTTTCCACAGTGCCCTGTTCCATGCACCGCAGAGAAATGTTTTATGGATTCTTCACATCTTTTAAAATGTCAAATGGTTGGATATAAAATCAATGCGGTCGATGACTGTTTAAACTGCATAGGCTCAACTTTTTGAGCTTCAAATTCCACTTCCAATAGGGCTTTAAAAAACATTTGAATTCATATTAAAGGTACAAGGTTTGAATCCAGCTGAGGACCTTTCCGGGCGGAAATCATGCGTTTTCCCTGTGCCTGCGTGGGTTTTCTCTTGGTACTCCGATTTCCTCAGACAGTCCAAAGACATGTTGACAAGGTTAATTGAAGACCGCTATTGCCCTAAGGAAGGGTGAACGGTGTGTGCCCTGCGATGGACTGGCAACCTGTCCAGGTTGTATTCCTACCTGATCCTTCCTTGTGGGGACCAATTGTTGACTAAACGCCTCATTGTAAGGACCTTTGAGGCAACCATTTGGCTGTACCCCACAAATCCAAGCCTCAATTTGAGGATGAAGACGTCAAAATAACTTGGTTATTAGAATTAGGTTCAAGTTTGGTTCAGAGCCCTGGTTAGTGTTACCTTTTGTTTTGGATGGTTAGGTTTAGAGTGAGAGGCTGGGAAAAGTATTATGTCAATGAGCGCTCCCCACAAAGATAGAGATACAAACGTGTGTGGGTGGAATGGTTGGATTGTTTTATCTAATCTTGTGAGGACAAACATAAAAACACCTCCATTTGGCTGATAGTTAGGACCACACAATGCCTAACTAGAAATATACAAGTGACTCAAGTGTTGCATGTTAAGACCAACCTGGATGTGTGGGAACAAAGAAGCAGATAAAATATTGAAGAGGTTATTCGACCTGGGTAAAAGAAAGTTCTGCCTTTGCTGCATTAATGATGAGCTGTGCTGCTGCTGAACACAACAGGAGTCACTCTGCCATGGATCTGCATTAAAAGATGGAGGAAAAAGGAAGTGATCCTGAATGTGGTGGTACAGCAATATAGACATGTTTTCTGGTGGCTTTTGACATCCAGATCATCCATACTTCTATGTCACTTTCAGCTTTAACTGCCAGAAGCAGGAAGGAAATCAGAGCTATGTGGTGGGATGTGGTGAGGATGAGAAGAGTCAAGGACCGAAGAAAGGTGGGAAACTCTAGGAATGTTTTGACAAGTTTGGTTTTCCAGGAATGTAATTAGCGAACTTCTTTGTTTGGTGTCACGTTGCTTCTCACAACATCATTTCTAAACAGACAACCTGGCCTAATTCAAATACCTTTTGGATTGAGTTAAAAGTTTGAGCGAGCGACTGAGATATCTGACTGGGGCGTTTTCTGTGTTACAGAAGTTGGAAAAGACTCAAGAGCGACGAGAATGTGAAGGATTCTCCACACTTCCCAGCAATATTTTACTCAAGGTTCTTCAAAATATATTCCTGACTCCTTTACAGCTGCGATCACTTCTCGTTTTTGATCTTCCTCAAGCGGCGTATAATTCACTTCTATCGGCCATAAATATGCTTTTAGTGTCCTTGAGTTGGGTTGTCTAATTATGGTCAAAAAGCAGCAGCCGGTGAGCATTGATGACTGAGACGTCTTTTTTAAAGCTCTTATGTAATCTACGAAATCATTCCATGCCAGTCACTTAACACAAATTAAGTAGTGAGGGTTCTTGTTTATTTTGGCCTGGCGTCGTTCTTTTGCCTGGCAAAGCCAAGGTAGCTGCCTAATGACTGTTTCCACTGCTCCCAGATAAATAACAAGGCTAATGTAACATGACTATGTTTGGAGAAAGAAAGGGCCGTTTCAACAGTGACACAAGGGTTTCTTGCACTTCTTGTTATGTATGTCTAATGTTGCTGTTAGCGACTCACAGCAGTAATAATTCTACAGTGAGCAGTGATAGCTAACTGAATAGCTCCTTGCAAACTTGTTCTTGGGGCAAAAAAAGCAAATTTCCTCATTGTGAGAAATATAATAATATATAATCTAAACAAAGATGGAGGCTAATGCTATTGCGATATTGTTGTCTGTCTGTTTTACATCAGGTATGGTGGTTTAAGATAATGCTAACATGCAGATGAAACGTTTTAAGCGACACAATGAGCTTCATGTGCTTGTGGTTACCACTTATTATTACGAATTCAACTCCAACCATCTGTCTGATTTGTGAGTTTAAAAGAAGAAGAAAGGCTGCAGCAAGCAGTCCTTTTATGAGGTGAGAGCCTTGTAGGCAATGTTGTAAAATTGGAAGACAAGTCGTTCGCTGTGATGTGGGCTCACATTCATTACGATAATTCTGTTAAGAGTTAAGTATGTAGTCGCTTCCATGACTGGTGGATCCTTGTTTTCTCTCCAGATCTTCCGGTGTCTATGCTTCGATGACTGGCTCGCATGTGCGGAGGTTTGTTGCTCGTGGCAGTGTGTTGTCCAGGCAAGCTCACTTTGGAGTCAGGTCAGTGTTTATATTCTTGCCAATTTTTCCACATTAATATTGACTTAACCATGTGTCTGTGTTAGATCGACTTCTCCACAAGCAGAGAGCAAGTTTCAGACCGTACGGTGAAGTGGGTTCTGCAGACTTACGCCCTGTTTGTGGTCCATCTCAGTGTGCGTGGATGTACGTCCTTATCAATGGACAGTTTGAACTTCATCAGTGAGTAATCCTCATTGAAATGAGGTACAGGAAACACACAGATTTCCAAACAATGGTTATTGGCTTTTATACTTAGTAAACATCTTTGACAAACATAGGACACAATGACAGGATACTCTACATCTGATACAGATCATTTAGTATTAGTAACAAGAGAAAAACGAGGGAGTCAAAAGATGCTGAAGTTCAAAACAGTTGGATGAGCTCATACTTCCGTGGCATCTTCAAGTGGCTGGGTTCTAGTTCCTCCTGTTCTCCCTGCAGCTCCTGAGGTGTGTTCCACGGCTCAGAGTCTGTCTGGCTGCTCTCTGGTGGACTAGGTTGTCGGTCTTGGGGACAATCTCGGTTGTAAGAGTTGACGTAGAGCTCCACACGTTCTCCCACATGTTCAATCGGCGAGCGACACCGCAGACCAGAGTGTCTCACCCCAGGATGCAGACGCAGCCAGTAGACCATGTAGTGAATGCTGATGAGAGAGTTGGGGGTTTAGATCAGCGTGATCGCGCTTAAACCCGATACACATCTCCAATGATATCAGCGCAATGGACTCAACAACCAAGTTGCATCATCTCTATCTGGCAACTTCTCTGAGCAATCGTCTGCTCCCTGACTAAGCAGTGAGCAGACATTTATATCGTAAGATAATAAACAGAACAGAACCAAATTGAAATGATGTCACTTAGTCGTCGGAGAAACAACAAGGCTGAGGAACGATCAATGTCAAGCTTGCAATGTTCTGTCTCTAGGGAGTTACTGAAGGATACCAAAAGGCTGGTTTCATCTCAAAACATTTTGGTTTAACACATTCCGTGGCGCTGTTTTATCTGTAAAATAAAACTAAAAGGGAGGAAGTCAGCCTGTTCTTCACCACTGACAATGACTCCAGACACTTTTTTCCTGAATCTAAAATACCTTACCTGTAGTCACACACCCAAGGGTTCCCCTCGAGTGTCAGCTGTGACAGGAAGTACAGGTCTTCCAGAACCCCGTGCTGGATAAAGTGAAGGTTGTTGTTAGACAGATCCAGCTCGCGGAGGTGCAGGAGGCCAAACAAAGAAGCTGGAAAATGAAAACAACGTACATTAATACTTCACGTAACAGGCGAGGGAAATCCATGCAGTCTTTCCCAGCAGTGTCGACTCGTGTGATAAAAATAGGACCAAATGTGTTTACGCACAGACAGAAAACAAGGATCGAGTCAATGTCATAATTGGAACCAGAAGTAAGAGGAAGTCATTTCTCTAAACACTATAGACTTTGTGGTACCAGTTTCCAGACGCTCCATGCTGTTGCTGCTCAGGTTCAGTGTTTTCAAGCTTTTGGCTCCCTGAAAGTCTCTGGGTTTTAGGTGGCTGATCTTGTTGTTGGACAAGTCGATGTGGACGGCCTCAGCTGGGATTCCCGTTGGAACTTCAGTCAGGCCTTCAGAAACAAGAGAAACGGCTTGATCATAGTCTTCATAAACCTGTCTGTCTGTCTGTCTGTCTATCTATCTATCTATCTATCTATCTGTCTGTCTGTCTGTCTGTCTGTCTGTCTGTCTGTCTGTCTGTCTGTCTGTCTGTCTGTCTGTCTATCTATTTATCTATTTATCTATCTATCTATCTGTCTGTCCGACTGTCTATCTATCTTTTGTTCCCCTGAAAAATCTAGAAAAAGTTCCATTTAGATCAAAATAGTCTGTCGTGTGGCCAGTGTTGCATAACATGTGGACATGTTGTCTGTAGAGTTCCTCTAAACATTGTGCCCAGCGTAGTTTGCAATTTATCGAGGTGATTTATGGAAACGCCTGCTGGCTGTAAACTCACCTCGGTTCCTGCAGTCCATGCGTACTTGCGGGAAGAGATAAGTGTGGCAGGATGTGGTGGCATCAGGTTTGGATCGAAAAGGAACGGGCTGTGCTGGGCCTGTCGCAGATGTTTGGTTGGTGGCTGAACCGCTTGTCGCATTCTCCTGCCTGCAAAGCAAATCTGGATCGATCTGTTTCAACTTCCGTCCTTTAAGCACCAGGGGCTCGTCGCACCTAAAGGAGAAACACGTTTGTCATCCACTGATGTTTGGGTTTTCTGTGACTTAAAGAGTCTGACCGAGCATGGTTCCCTAGATATCGATTGCTTGGTACTTGTAGGGTACGGATGAAGCCGTCCATTGTGCAGAGACACGTCCAGGGGTTGTCGTGCAGGCGCATGTATCTTAAGTTGAGCAACGGGAGAAAGGTCTCCTCGGTCAGTGTGGTCAGACGATTGTGCTGCAGTAGCAGTGTTGTCAGGTGTTTCAGACCCTGGAAAGCTCCTTCTTCCACTAAAAAGATTTGGTTCTGTTGCAAGTCCAGACTGATTAAAGCCTCGTACCCTGAGAAGGCATTGTCACGCAGGGCTTTTATCCGGTTTCGGGCTAGAAGGAGATGCTTTGGTTCTTTGGACCAAACCTGTGCAGCAGGGATGGAGGTAAGGTGATGTTCCTGACAGTCCACAAAGAAACCTCCTGACTCTGTGGATTCTGTGCAGTCAGGCGCAAGACGTCTTGCAGAGCTGGACCTGCTGTGACGCCCTTGAGTTCGAACCCTGGGATGGAAAAAGCACACTGATGAAAACAGTAAAAGAATGTTGAGTAAGCCCTTACCTGTCCCGGGTGAGTTTGTGCCTCGCTCCCTTGAGGCCGCGGCCTTTACCGGGTTTCTTCAGCTCACTGAGTGGAACCATAAGCAGCAGCAGCAGCGAGACAAAGAGCAGCAAGGGGGTCGATCGCATCCTGGGGCCTTTGAGATAGTGTTTATGGTAAGGTGAAGAAACTCTCTTTAAAGGACACTACTACGATTTTAGAAGAAACAGCTGCTCCTGGTCCTGTGGAAAAAGTGAGAGGTCGCACATTATGTAAGAGATAGGCGACGTGTACTGCAGCACCGCGTGTGTGTCCTCTTAATATTTACAACGCCTGAGTTTTACCCATTTACTGCTCTTTTTGACAAAATACATCTGCCATTTCACAGTCTCAGGGCAAGAATGATCAATCTGACACTAAATCTGCTCATCTATCAATGTACTGTATGTGTTTATGAGTGAGATTTTTGTGGGGGACTGAGAATGTCTTTCACACATCGAAAAAAAAAAAAAAACGTGATAGTTTCCCATTGTAGTGCTCGACACCTTCCTCATGTGTGTTTTGTCTGTTCAGGTTACTGTCGGAATCTCCAGGAGCTGAACATGTCAGGGTGTAGCCACGCCACAGTAGGTGAAAGTATTGTGTTGATGAATCTGAAATCCTCACCAAATTACTCACGCCCCTATACATTAACAATGCCTTCAGATATGCTGTAGTTTCCTTATTCCATGTGTTTATTCCTGAGTTCTTGAACTGTTATGCAACTTCTGGTGAACCAGGAAGGGGCTTTGTGTGTGGAGGTGTTCTGAGGAGGTGAGCTCCTTGATATGCCAGAGTCTTGTAGTCGAGCCTTCCTATGGTTTGGTCGCAGAACCAGATTAGATCAGATTACAATAGGATAGATTAGAAATAGCTCTATATCTTATATATGCAAGTACCTGAATTGAATGGAAGATGTTTAGAATAGATTAAATCTGCCCAATGATCAGATATCCTGGTCTGAGCTGAAAAAACTAGTGGTCCTCTTTGGAGATATTCAAGTTCACAGTTACACTTTGGATATGTGTAATAGTAACATATTATCGTGTAATTACTCATCATAAAGTACTGATTGCTGTATATTTTTCTGTATATTTTGGGCACTGAAAGTTTACACTAAACACCACCATAAGTACTTGTTATTAACAATAAATAAGATTGTAATTATCTTATTATTACTTAATATGATGCCCAAGATAAAGTGTTACCATTATCGCTTATGATATAAGTTTTCAGGTAATTCAGACACCTCGTGCAAACTATCTAGTGGCCTTCACACAGTGCAGAAAATGGAGCTGACGTCTGGATGAAAGAAAATAGACTTTTTAACATGTAGCATACTGTAGTGTTGTAGTGCAGACATGTTACACAGACAAGCAGACAATATTGGCCTCCCTGTGAGGGTTTGGCTATTCAAACAATGTTTTCTCAGAGGAAAGCTAAACATTATTTTGCAAGAGTTTAATGTCCCTTATTTCTGTTGAGGAAATGTCTTCACCTAATAGCGAAATAGGTCAAAGATAAGATGATGGTTTTCCATTTGTTAGGATGACTTAAAAACACAGGGTCATGGATCAGGGCTGTCACTCTCTGTCATGCCAGAATGTTAAATGCGGTCGAACAAAATTTCTGCGGCAGGGACTACTCTTTCTGTATGTACAGGTCAAAACTACAAGAAATGTCAGCCTTAGTTATTGTATCTATAATATTTTTTTTCCTTTGTGGAGCCGTCCAGATGAGTCACTACATTTTTGCTGGCTAGAAAACAGGCAGACCTTGGTGGAGCACTATGTAGACATCCTTTGGGGTGATTTTAAAGCATTTAATGGCTTAATTTAATTTTACTTCTTTCATTTTCTTTATTTACTTAAATAACGCACAGGCCACAGGACATAACTTGGCGGGGTAATTTGGCCCCCGGGACTTAAGTTGCCTTGTTAAAGGACTAGCAACTATCTTGTTTCAGAAGGTTCTCTGCTGAATTCTAGATGAACTCTTCCTCATAACTCATACATATCCATTTGGGTTCACCGTCCCTGCCTTAGACTCGCAGAGGAGCTGGCCTCTTATTGACATCCAGCCAAAGTAAAATGAAGAGACCCGGAGGGACGTCAGAAACAATAACCCTGCAGAATCAAATGTGATCTAAAAAAAAGTGAAGCTCAAAGCTTTCACTTGAGAAAAGCCATTTTTATTCCCCTTCAATAGTCAAACAACAAAGGAGAACAAGACGTTGTGAATCAGCAATGTGCCTCAGCTCTGATAAGCAGTCAGAATATTTTTCTTCCTCTCAAACAACACTGGTTTAGATAAATAGCAGGCAGTCAAGGTCACTGTAAGAATACAGTTTTTCTTCTGCTGTTCTCGCTCCACAGCTTATCCAGAGACAAAGAGGGAGAGCTCAGTGAGATGGGAGGTGACAATGTCTGTGTTATATAGAGCACTACTGTCATCCAAACAAAAAAAAAATCTTCATGTATTAAAATGAATGTCTCATCGAAATGAAGGAGACAAGAGATTTCTCAAAGTAACCATGACAGTCTGAAGCACTATTCTGATTCAATTTCATCATTGAATTAACATACTGCACTGACTGGAGTCGGGTTTTGTTCTTTGTTTTCTAGGACTTCATGATTCGTAAAATCATCAAGGGCTGCCCATGGCTGCTCTACCTGAACATTTCTGGAACAAGTGTTACAAATAAAACCATTCAAGAACTATCCAGGTAACACTGAGCTGTGTCCCTCTTATCCCTCACGCTTTAGCGATTTAGTAAGGTTCCCCCAAGAGTTCCAGTTATATAATTTCCCTTTTTTTTCCTGAAGCCTTTGTTGGGTCTATTTCAAGTTGGCGCTTGTCATGATTTATTGGAACAGATGTGGAACTTGTAACAAAAATCCTTGGCTTGAGATGTTGCAGGACTTCTTGCTGGCAGCTTCCAAAATTTTAATGCTAATTTATCCGTTTTTGGGAGCCTTATCAGAGCGAGCTGCGACTCATGAAGTATGTTTTGGTTTGAACTGCAAACAGAACCTGCCTGAACCTCCTGTACCTCAGCCTGGCCTGCTGCTGCACATTCTCAGACGAAGCTTTCATTTACCTGAACACAGAAAAAGGCTTCCCCAATCTCATCCACCTCAACCTCTCAGGCTGTATTCAGGTCAGTAAATCAGGTCCGTATGAGGAGAGAAAAAAAAAAAAAGTAAATCCAATGGGTCCTCCTGCAGCACGTGTCTGCTGCTGGCTCTGGCAGCCAGTCTGTGCACTCCTTCAGGTCTGTGTGAGAGTGAACAAAGATCTGAACAAGAAGGAGGGTTGTGGGCAGCAGTGGCCTTGAAGAAGGTGGGGCTTTTCAATCAACTACGGCCCACCCACTCTCATGGTGCAGACTCCATAACATGACACACATGTGCTGCGACTCACCACCAGGAACTCCGGGTCGTCTCTGGACGTATGGTTTCACTTTGAGGAACCCAGAGAGTTGCATGAGGGAAAGTCACATTCCAGTATTGACACACATTTCTCTCCGTTCCTAGATGACAGTGAGCGGGTTCAAATGTGTCTCGGCAAGATGCCCGGCGCTCAAGGAGATTGTTCTGGACGACATGCCCACATTGTCAAACAGCTGCATCCAGGTGTGTAGCACAATGAACTCAGAGATCTTAAGAAACCTCCTGCCATCACATACTTTTTTTAGAGAAAAAAATATTTATATCAGTGTCCCACTGGTCAATCACACATGAATATTACACTCTATTTACTCTGTGATGCCACATCACAAAAGTCAGGGGTTCGTCGGGGGAAGAGCAGGAGAGCAGAGCAGAGCTGGCTGGTGTTGGCGAGGATCCTGTCAACCTCCGATGATGGATGGAGGAGGAATGACTACCTTTCTCTGTGCATGTCGAGGCTCGCTCTTGCCTTAGCATCACGGAGACCGACCTGTTTACGTTGTCGTCAGTAAAGCCAAGTGGAAAATGCATGTTCGGCATCACAACCTGCTGATTTCAACATCAAGCTGTCCATCATCAGTGAGCAAAGACCCAAGACCAGGAGGAGACTGTTGGTCAGAGTGCAGATGTTATCACCTGACCTAAACATACCAGACAAACCTCCCAAAATACAGTCACACCTTCTGTGGATACTCACCCTGGTTTCTTATCTTAGATCACCAAACTTTTTTTGCGTCTTTCAGTTAAGGGTTTATCTTTTACTATAGTGCCCTTAAAAAACACCTACATCAGATAGTTTAGTGACTACTAGACAAAAACAATAGATGACACACAAATAGTGAACCAATTACATTTCATAACGCTTTATTTGTTATGTTCAAAACGCAGAGCGGAGCCCAAGTGCAGTAATGCAAGAGTCACAGGAGGCAGACAGCAGGTCAAATACAATGATTTAATATTACAACACAAAAGTCACAACAACCGGGAGGAATAAACAGAAAACAAAATTCAAAACATCACAGAATCAGGAAGAGTCCACAATGGAATACATCTAACAAAAAGCGGGAGAAACAAATGCCAGCAGAGTCTGTAAAAAGAGAGAACAAACACAATGAACAATAAAACACAAAATATACTACCGTGGTCGTCAAAACAAACGCACGAGCTAGGAGAAGCAATAACAAGGTGAAAACCAGGAAGCCACCCGGAGCAGATAGACAAAGGCAAAACGCAAAACTCAGAGCAGTAGGGTTTAGACAGGGTGAATAAAGCTAAATCAACGGACGAATAAATGCACGATGGTTAGAGAGCAAGCGAGGAGAGCCAATTCGATCAAGTCGGTCTGGCACACGTTGCTGGAGTCCAGGTGTTCTTATACTGAATGGTACTACTGAAAGTAGGGAGACACGAAACAAAATAAAAGCGGATTATGGCATCATTTGCACATAAAATACAAGGCAGTTGTGCAGTTCAAGGAGAAAAGACAACCATAACATTTTGCCACACTTTGCTTGCTATTAAATATAGTGTATCGTTTTTCTCTTCTTCATCTGGATTTTTTCAAATCTTTATCCCCAAATCTCCCCCAGGACCACCATGCTTGGAATTTCCTCATGGTTGTCTTCATCTCGCCATTACGCCAAAGCATAACAAAGTGCACAAGATGTTGGTCAATCCACTTTTGAGTGTTCGTTGCTATGTTGAACTCCAGTCAATGTTGCATCACCTGACAGCTTCTGACCAATGGAGTGAGTGATAAATACAGTCAAAGATGATCTGTGTTTGGGGAGAAGAAGACTGCGAAGTGATCCTTATTAACGTTGTGTCCACATGTGGCTTGGATTTGAGCATTGTCAGCAGAAAGTCCCTCCTGATGTTTTCAATGTTATACATGTTTCTGAGCTTTATTAATGGTTCTCTGCTCCATGTTTCCACGGCAGGCACTAGCCAGCACACGCCGCTGTCTCGCTGCCATCTCTCTGTTGGGGTCTTCTCATCTCTCTGACGATGGCGTCATCGCTGTTGCAAACGCTTCCAAACTGAAGAGGTTCACTATTCAGGGTGAGGTCACCGTGAAGGAACATATGAAACCCCAATGCTGCGGCCAGTTATTGGTTCAATATCATTATGGATGCCTTTTTAGGGAACTACCAAATATCAGATGTCGGCTGGAAGACTCTGTGCGTTGCTTCACCGGAGCTCTGCAGACTTCACGCAGCGGAATGTCCCAGGATGACCGACGCCAGCCTCAAGTCCGTGGCCGCCCTTAAGAATCTGCAATACCTGGACGTCTCTTACTGTCACAAGTGTGTTGCAATTTCTACGATGACATTCTTGCTTTTCTGAGCGATGATTCTTCTAAATGTCTCACTGCTGCAGTTTGAGTGACCAAGGGATCAGTCACCTGGCTGATGGTTCTTCGGCTTCCAAACTTAAAGAGCTGAATGTGAGTCACTGCGGTGTGATCACGGATGAGGGTGTCAGGAGGATTGCTCAAAGGTACTTCCGCACTCATCATGTTACCGTCTCCTCTGCTGCATCATGAGTCAAGTCTTTCATCAGGCTTGTCGAGCTCCGACGTCTCAACCTGAGCTACTGTGACAGGCTGAGTGACGCGGCTCTGGCAGGACTGAGTGGAAGTTCTCTCCACTCTCTGGATGTCAGTGGCTGCAACATTCACGATCAGGTAGTTTGTTTATGTTATCTTATCTGTTCATGAAGAAGCTCTGCGCTGATGACTTCAGAGCTTGGTTTCCAGGGACTGGCTGCTCTGGAGAAAATCCCCATAAAGACTCTGATCCTCGCCGATTGCATCAACATCACAGACGATGGCATTGAGGTATAAACAGATGTGTAAATTCCACACACGGTCACATATGGAAGTGTTTGCGGTCTGATATTACCTCTCATTACTGCTGATTGAAGTCAGCAGAGGGCAGGTCGTGCTCCAGCATGGCTTCGAATCAAACAAAATGTTCGTCCGCAGTCTTCTCCAAGTGTGATGTCAAGTGTCCAACAAAACTGAAGAGAAGAGAAAATTATAACTAAATTAAAATGATAAACAGCTGTATCTATGTGACTATTTTGGTCAACACTGTCAGTGACTTAACTGAAACACTTAAGGGATTTTCATAGGTCTTAGTCAGGGACTACAGGAAGTGGGAAATTAGAAAGTTATTTTTGTTCTGCTCCCAGGATCTCATACATGTGGGTCAAAAGCGGGGCCCGCCGGAGCAAATCCAGCCCGACAGAGCTACAGTGTGTTGATGCACTGATCTGTCGCTCCTCTTCCCACACTCTCACAGCGAAAAAAGCCGCTCACATGCGCATCTTCCAGCTGTTTTTAAACCTGATGCGCCTCTAACTTGACCACACACTTTCACCACAGAACCATGGAGGTAGGGATCCTTGTCCGACCTGCGATGCCAAAGACTGTCTGCACCGCAGCGATAACAGAGCTAACGGCTAACGTGACGTCTCACTTCAAAACTTTATTGATACTCATAGACTGTTTGCTTTTTGGTTTAAAAGTTGGAGAAAAAAGAAATGCACAACAAAATAAATGTGCTTCAGAATGTGAAGAGAGAAAGAATCATTGTTTTTATGAAGCAAGTTCAGGCAAAGAATGCTAAGGATTTGTCTGGAAACTCAAAACTACAATAAAATCATGCAAAAGAGATGTGATAAAATCGAAACTGTCATTTAAATTAAGTAAATATATCATGATACATTTTGCCATATTGCCCTCCCCTTTCTGCACACATTTGAAACAAATACATTTTCTGCAATTTGTTTCTGCAAATAGCATGGCCAAATAACAACCAAGTGTCAGTAGCTACAGTTTTTCACAAATTAATAGGGATTTTCTATAGGACTTTAAGCACAAGTGCACTTTGACCGAGGTTCCTTTGGTGGTGAGCCAGGGATTTTGTCAATGAACCAAGGGTGCCATGGCTTGAAAAAGGTTGAAAAACACCGATTTGGACAGTGGCAACACAAAAGCGGGGAGATGTTCACAGCGGATGGCTTCAGGGAAAAAACGGTGTAGTGAGTCAGAGTCGGTGGTTGTTGATGGTTTTGGATTTCCCACAGAGAAGCTAAATGCTAAAAGTACCTCCCAATAACTAAAGTGTAGACTCAAACTTACATATTTACAATTATTTGGGTGTTCAACCTTACACCACACACCCCAGCAGTGAAGCTAATACCTATCTAAGCACTCAGAGAGCGCAAACCTCTGCCAAGCAATTAGTTCAGCTCACACGTGAAAATGAAACTGATCTGAAGTGTTCCCATGTGACTGCCGACATCTGAGTTAAACTAGGGACTTATAGATCTTCAGGCTTGCAAAAACATGGCCTCCTATAACATTCCATCAGTGCTGCGCTTGAAGGATTAATTTGCTTTTTAAAGACCTAAAATGCAGCTGTCGGTTGACTCTGCTGAGGACTTGTTTTTGTCTCGAATGTTTTTGTGTTGAGTCCAGGTGCTTTGCCAACATGTGAGACATCTGGAGCATGTGGATGTGTCTCACTGTACGTCCCTGTCTGACACCTCCGTCAGAGCTTTGTCGTTTTATTGCCCCGGTCTGGTGGCGCTGCGGGTGTCAGGATGCCTGAAGGTGATGAGCACACACAAATGATGTACTATACAACTTAAACAAGATGGTTTTAATGACCTCATGGAACCTTATATCCTGACTCACTGTATTTGTTCACCTTCAAAGAGAACTCAACCTAAGTACTAACACATGGATGACTTTGAATGTAAATCCTGAATTCCAGCTGACAGACATGGCTGTGCAGTATCTCACAAGTGGAGCTCAGTACGTGCGAGAGTTGGACGTGAGCGGCTGCGTTCTCCTCACAAGCAGATCTGTGCGACTCTTGCTGAAGATCTGTCCTCCGCTGAGCTCCGTCACCATGACCTGCTGCTCCGGCATCTCCGGGTGGGGAGCACATGTGGAAATTGAGATTCTGCTGGAGTGCATTTACTGAGAGAATGTGTGTTCGTATTTAGGTTTTCAGCATCACAGTTGAAGCCACATGTGCAGCATTGGCAGCACAGCAGTGACGATCCAACCCCGTCCTTTTGATCTGGATCCAGACGAGACGACTCATTTCTGACTTTGTTGCTGCACTACACATGCTCACACATTGTCCTTGTGAGGCTGAGGAAAGACAACTTCCTCTGCGGCACATTATAAAGCTTGCTCCAAAGCTAGCAAAGCTAAACTATTGAGGGTTTTCACTTTGTGTCTCTTTGGTGTGGAAGCCAGAGAACTTCTGCTCTACTCCACACAGGTCAGGTCTAGACTGGGCTTCAAATGTTGACGCCCACTGAGAGGTGTCAAACAGATTTGGCCTGCCGTGACTGGCTGAAGCCGCTGAACCCATTATTTGGCCTGACTTTGGGACCCACCATCACCCCTGAATGAGAAGGTGTGATCCAAACTGATGACAAAACATATCTCTATCAAAAATATAATAAGTTCATTTTGAAGCGGGTGTGCATCCATACAAATATAACTTTAATTTTAGATCAATTTAATGTCTTTTTTTGCCCACAGGAATAGACCCAATAACCACAGAGAAGAAGACCCACTTTTTGGTTTCAGTGGTTTAAAGTCTCATAACACAGAAAAAAGACCTTTACTTTACATTTTTGTTGAAAAAACATGTTTATTGTTGATGTATCTTGCAGTAAAACTCTGGACAATGAATCAGTTGATGTAATAATAATGAAATGAAAACTCTGAATAAATAAAGCAAACATTTAAATAGATCAATTTGATTTCCAACTGAGCCAAGATGTTGCTTCCAATCATCTTCCCAGTTTTAGCGAGTCAAACCAGCTTTGTGTCTTCAGCCTGACAGGACCTCGGTCGGCCTCAGCCTTAACTCTCTGCTCCACTGGACCCTCAGAGTTCAGAACGCCTGGAGGGGTCACAGGAGACGTGTTGTATCTGAACCTGCTGGACGGTTTAAAAGCGAGATCATTTCTGTTACCCGTGACTGAAGCTTGGCCTTCAGACGTCTTGTTCTGGGCTCCCTGCAGAACCATCTCCGGACTCACATCCACCAACAAACCCCGCAGCTCCACTGCTGCTCTCAGCGATGACGGCACTCGCACACACACGGCTCCTGCAGCCAGAGATGAAAGACTGTTAACAGACGCTGTGAGACTAAAGGGTTCATATCGATCTTCAGACCTTGTTGGCTGTGCAGCTCAGCGCTGGCACCTTCTCCCACGTACACGTCGATGTCTCCACTGCGAGAGGAAACCTTCAGCAAACTATTCGAACCATCTGCAAGTGAAAAATTTTTTTTTTTTTCTGACCGTGATGGATTCCATATGTCGCGTTACGCAATCATTATTTTGTTTACCTATAACAGTGTCTCCAGACTCATTCTTCACAGAAGTACTTCCTGTTGATCCACGAAAGCATATGACAGCCCAGAAGACATAAATCTGTTAGACTTTATCCTGAAATATAAAGTCTGGATTCATTACAGCTGCTGCAATGTTGGGCTACTTTCTGAAACATGATACGTTGATTTCACAGAAACAAACAAGAGAAAACAGATTGAATTACATAACGCGACTGAGGGGGAAGCAGCAAATACTAATAAATATTACAAAAAAAGAAAAAGATTATATGATCAATTCAGTCAGTCATTTGTTATTATTGCTGCTTGGAGAAAACCCACTCAGCAGGAATCAAACCTGCATCCTTCTTACTGGGAGGCTGCATCAATAACCACTGCTGCCCTGCGTATAATGTAATAACTTCCAGATAACTGATGATGAAAGCAGAAAATCTACGCGAGTGTTTTGCTTCAAAAACACAGTCCTGATTATTTTCTAGATTTTATGACATTTACCATAAGAAGACAAATCAAAACCACATTTCCCTTCAAGTCTGACTCAGAGATTCCTGACGGTCTCGGGTTTTATGCAGCTGAGTAAGCGACCACAGAGCCTCCACACGATCCTCATGACCTAATGCAGATGCAGATAACAGACCATTGTGTTTGTTTGAAGACTGGATCCTGCATGCACTACCTCTGCTCTCTAAGCAGGTTATTATTTGCCGTAACTACCGTGGACAAGACCAAGTTCCACTCTTCCCGAGGATGAGGAGACACAGCTGGACTCGGCATAGATGGCTTTCACTTTCAGAGGTCCGTGGTCAGTGCACACATTCATCGTGGTGCCCTGTAGTTTCTTCACCTCCACCGCCTGAAGAAGAGTCTGATAAAACATCACTGAACCATCAGGCTGGTGCTGCCCTCTGCTGTTTGAAACACTTACACCGTCTCCACTTGTTCTGATGTCCACATTTCCATGGATCGTCCCGTGACCGGTGACGTTCCCACCGCTGGAGTGGACCTCCACTTGATGACCCTATGATGACCCAAACATTATATATATATATATATATATATATATACACACACACACTCTGTTAGAATGCTGAACAAACAATAACTAATAAAAGCTGTTATGATAACGGGTAGAAAATCCCAGACTGCAAACTCTGATGGCGAGAGATTCCCACGCCAGACAGACAATGTACAACCCAAATGTCTGAATGAATAATAATAAGGACATGCTCAGTTAAAAACATTTGATTGACCCCCAGTGTCAACCCACCGACCTTGATAGACTTCAACAGACAGTCTCATCTCTCCATAAAATGTACAACCCAAATGTCTCCTCACACCGCAACATAAATAAAAAAGAAAATCCGCCTGTGACATGCTCGGTTACAAATGGGGTCAGAAGTGGGATGACAACATTTGATCAACCAACAGTAGTTCCCAGTGTCAACATACCAACCTTGATAGACTTCAACAGACAGTCTCCTCTCTCCAGCCGAATTGTACACACATCACACTCCATGTTCTTCACCTGCACGTTCCCGTTTCCCATTGTGGTGATCAACAGACCTGGGGGAGCCATCAGGGATCAAATATTTCTCAATACTCTCGTCAATTTCACAGGGCTACACTTGAGAAACTCACTACTCTTGACAGGAGCAGCCAACTCCAGCACCACGCTGCTGTCCAGCTCTGCAGCCGAGATGAGCAGCTGCTGACTTTGATGGTTGTAATTCACATGGAAAAGATCCGGCTCAGAACCGTGAACCGTGATTTCAGCGCGGTTGGCTTCAGGAACAGCGTGAAGGTCGAGTGGACGGACGGAGATGCTGCAGCCGACATGAGCCTGGACCCTGGTGAATGGACTCACCTCCAGCGTCCACTTCTTCACGTCCTTTTGGTGCTCATGGGACCTCAGACTGGCTGAGGTCCAGAGACAGCGCGGCGCGCGAGCAGCCGGAAGTCGGAGGAGATACGTACATCCCCGTTGAGCTACCGACCTCCACAACATTTTAAAAACAGCCCGACGCGTAGTGGCAGAAGTGTCATTGAGTTCCTCAACAGAGAAAGAAGCATGTAGCCGCTTCAGTATAACAACGCCATTACTGTCAGGACACTTCCGGTCTCAGCTTTCAAAATAATTGAATTGGTTGTTTATAGTGTAATGAAAGACATAGAATTGAAGGCGGTTTTGTAGCTCTTTTTTTTTATCATGAACTCAATATCAAGACTTAACAATATAAATTTACCATGCATGATTATTGAATAGTGATAGTTTAACACATAGTTAAACATAAACATTGTACGACTCGCCGTATTTCTCTTAAGCGACACCTCGTCTTTAAATGCCAAGGTTTTCTTGTTCTTCGAGCTACTTGGTGTCATGATGAACGCCAACTTTACTGAACAGTCGCTTTTATTCCACAGGCAATGACAACGACGTTATTTCGACTGCAGCCTTCAACACGGTCAACTTGACACAAATGGTCTTGTATAAATAAAACCACGCCCCCGAACTTCAGCTGGCGAATGAGAGCGAAAAGTTTGCGAAAGGCATTCTGGGAACTGGAGTCCCCAACATTTCTACTCTTCTTACTATCTAGAAACTATTAATTCCAATATATTTGGATTGTGTGACCGATATAGCTAGAACAGCGACAATTGTGTGAACAAAACAAATGTAATTGTCACATTAACATCAGCGACAGTTGAAAAGCCATCAAAGGTAAACTGTATATATTTTTCCATTTTTTTTCCTGGTAGTAGTTTTTTATTTGAAAATTATGCAAATAAGGAATTGTCATTTTTATAAGTCTCAGTGGAAAACATTAAACATGCAGAACTATTTTCAACCAGAAGGCGGAAACCTTGCAGTAGTAAATAAGCATCGGACTATTTAGCTTATGAAGAGGCAACCTGTTTATATTACATAAGATTAAGAAATAAGACTTTATTTGTCCAACAGTGGGGAAATTCGACAGCAGCAACAGAAAAGGCGTAAAAGACATTAATCCTCATCTTAATCTGTTACACCTGAGAGTAACCATGAAGCTCATACATAATCCACGTATAAATGGTGTTCTTAGACATTTTTAAAGATAATACTCCAAATTATCAATGAAAAAGTTTACTTTTATTGCAATTGCATGAAACCGATGTATTTGAAGGAAATGGCATTCGTTATGTTGGCTTACTGGTCAAGTGAATTAAGAATCCTTTTTTCAGTTTAAGAATAAAAAAGGTTTCTAGTGAATACAGAAGCCCAGGTTATGGCCTTGTTTTTGCCGGTATTCAAGAGATATTTGGGCAAATCAATGCAGTACATATTTGGTAATACCATAATATACCAAAACACTTTAGCAATACTTCAAATCATATCACAGATGAACCGCCATACCAAACTAATGCCGGAATTTCTATGTCAAGGCTTAACATTTTTAAAGACACTCATTATAAATTAATCATTAACATTGCAAATATCAAAATAAATAAAGGCAACATAAACAATTCAAACCATTCGGATGAGCCTGAAACTTTACTTTTAGAATTTGTCATCACGTGTTTTTAAGTGCACATAAATAACCTGTTTTTCTTCTTTGATTAAGGTCTGCAGGAGAAAACCAAAGCGATGGATGAAACTCAAGCAAAGAGTCTTGCTGCCACAGCCTCCCACCCCAACAAAAGAATCCAAGTAATGTAGAGTCCATTTACATGGCGAAGTCTTTCGGTCGGGTCATCATCCTCACTCGTTTAAAAGACTGTCTGTCGTTCGTGGGATAGAACTCATTTAAAATGCTGTGCCACGTCCCCCAGAATATCCCGTCTCGCACCCCCTTGTACTTCCCCACATAATATCTCCCATTGAGGTTTGCTGCCATGCAGGCATTGAACCACCAACCAGAGCTGTAGTAGGCCCCGCAGTTGCCTGATAGGTAGCGGTCATAATCTCTGTCTGGAGTGGTGAAGGCCTGATTGTTGTGGTTGTAACGGTCAGTGGAGCGAAGCGCATCACCTGCAGTTCCTGAGTAATCGCCAACTGTCAGTCTGAATCTCATCCGCTCACTCGCCACACTGAACTGCTGGTACTCCGCATGACCTTTCACCCCTTCGAAATCCTCCAGCTCCACACGCAGGACCATGTCCCTGTCGCGGGTCAGCCAGTGGATCAGGTTGTTGCCCAACCAAAACTCTCCCGAACGCAGCTCTCCAAATCCAGACTTGTACTCGGCCCAGGTCCGGTTGAAGTTGACGCTGCCGTCCTGACGCTGCTGCAGGATGGTCCATCCTCCACCTGCCGCATCCATGTCGCACAGAACGTGGAAGCTTCTGCTGCGGAGATCAGGGGTCACTAGGTACACCCCACTTTTCCTTTTTCCTCTCAGCAGATGGTCAGAGCAGTCTCTTCTAGCTGCGGGAACTTCACATCAAGGGGAAAGAAATCATTACATGTTTTGTTCAAAATAAACAGTCATTAGATTCACAGCTGAAAACACCATTCCACTGCTAAAGCAGCCATGAAATGAGTTTGGGGAGTTCTCCTGTGTGGCAGCTGTTATCTCCCATCATAAAAGACTCAAGCGCAACCACCTGCTCAAAATTGTGCTTGTGTTTTCCCCAGGGAAGAAGGGAAGGGGAAAGATTAATGGGTGGCTGGGCTTCAAGAGCTGCTCTGTGTGGTCCAGTCTGACAAGTGTGGCTCAATGCCGAAATAGTGATCTGATGTGAGGGAATGCTGACTAAGTCTACATACACTGGGTTAAAAGTAACATTATAATTATTATATTTTAATAATAATAATAATAATAATTATTATTATTATTAGTAGTAGTAGTAGTAGTAGTAGTAGCAGTAGTAGTAGTAGTAGTAGTAGTGTAGTTAAATTCATTTAAATGATTTAGATAATTAAAATAACAATTAATTTTCCATGGCTATTTAATGAGTATAATTCATATGAAACAAATATAAATACATTGAAATTGAAATTAACACAATTATATTAACAGCTACATAGTTAGAACCTGACATTTTCCATTTCAAATTGGTCAGAGTGACAAACCTTTTCCACAAAATCTTTGTTGTTTTTTTTTGTCACCATCTGTGATCTTTGTAGAGTAAATGTTTCCCTGCATCACAGTTATAAATCTTTTCCTGGGTCTCTTAATAAAGATGTTGTGTAAAAGGAGCCTGCATGCACAGAGTGAGTCTCTTGCCTTTAGATGGTATCACAACTTTCCTGTCCTCTCTGTGATCTTTTGGAAACCTGCCCGCTGGTCCTTCACGTGGACTCTGGCTGTTGTTGAGGAAAGCAGCCACCTGGTTGATTTTCACCCGCAGTTCACGGGTTCTCGGAGTAGAAGGCACTGCCGCTGGGATCTTGGGTTCAAAGGTCGACAGTGTTGTTGTCCTGATGGGGTTTCTGAGTGAGGAGATAGTTTGGGCTTCGGGGGATGTTTTCATTACTCCCTGAGCTGTTTCTTCTTCACTTTGGTAAATCTTCGCCTCTGAACTCGGCTCGACACCAGGAACTGAATGATTAGGGATTTGGTGAATCCCACGGTGGATTTTGTTTGGTCTTGTTGTCTCAGAGATGGATGAAGGTGGAGCGGTTGTTTGTGACGTCATGGCGGACGAGATCCTGCTGTTTGGGCTTTCACTTGAGTCCTTTTGAGTCACAAAGTCAATCTGCGTCTGAGGTCTGGATGTGAAAGGAACGGCCCTGCTTATCTGGCCCAGGTCTGCTTCAGGTTTCGGAGCTGTCTTATGCTCGACTGGTCTCCCAGCAGGTGTTAATTCTGGCCCTAGCGTTGGTCTCCCTTCAGTGGGTTTACTAGCTTCAGAACCAGCCACCTGACCAGGCACAGATGTGGTCTTGACTTCAAATCTGTGGTGTGTCATATTTGCCTCAAAATTCTCGTCTGGTTTGGGCTTCACATGCAGGTTCTGATTCTCTTCCTTTTCATCACTCCTCTGGCCAGATTTTGGGTTGGGCCGTGTGCTATTAGAACCAGGAATGTTGTTTTGATCAAGAGTTGTGTTGTTTGATTCAGATTGTTTAAGGTCTGCGCGATCAGAGTAAACCCAATCGGTTCCAGTGTCAGCTGGCGATTTTGAGTTTGGCTTCTGGTTTGAGTTCTTCATGAAATTATAGAATTCTGTTCTGTTGTTTGAGGCAACTTGCTCACGTTCAGGTTTAAATCTGGGCGGTAGACTCGGTTCTCTCTTTGGCCCTTTCGTCCTCTCCTCATTATTCGGGCGGAAAATGGCTGTGTGAAATTTTGTGGAAGGATTTGTTGTCGTAGTTCGGCTGATTTCATTTTCAGTATAAGAGCTAGTAGACTGGCCTGTTGTGACTTCCATCCCTGCTTTAGAGGAGCTTGTTATTTCTCCTCCATGTGTAAAATCTCTCATAAATGGCGAAGTGGATCTGGAAGCAGGACTGGATGGAAGAGATGATGCTATAGTCGCAGTTTGGTCCAAAACTGTGGAGTATTTCCTTTGAGTCGGGCCGATGGCAGAGGGAGTTGTGGGACTGATCGAAACAAAATCTGTCCTCTCAATTGCTCTGCTGGACGTTAATTCTCCATCACTTTCTCTCTCCGTCCAACCGTGAAGCGTCTTTTCGTCTCCCGTCTTAATCCGTCCGCTGTACGGGTCCAGTTCTTTTATAGGTTTCCCTGCGTGTCCATTGCTTTCAGCCGTTTCTGGTTTCTCATTACTTGGCTCCCCCTTTGAACTTTTTCCCATTTCCTCTGTCTTCTCAGCACCATCCGACTTCGCTCCCTTATTCATGTGCACATTCTTATCATCTGGCATCTTCATTTGATCAAAGGTGCTGTCTTTTTCTTCATAGGGCCCGACGAGGTCAATAGTAGAACTGTTTTGCGTCTTTACCTTCTCTTCTGTCTTAGTATCAGCACTTAAATCCAAATCCTCTTTGTCTGCTTCCTGTTTGTCAAGATTCATTGCTCTTTCCAATTTCTCTTGTCTTTTATTTCCATCAACAGCAGGTGGCTTTGTTTGTTCCCATTTGTCTTCAGGTTTTATTTTCTCTCCTGGACGTTCCGGCTTCATATCTTCTTTCTCCAGTGCCACTAAACCCAATCTGTCTCTTTCTCTGACTTCTTTCAAGCTCTCTCTTGCCTTTTCTTCAGTTATTGTTCCCTTCTCTGCCTCCTCTTCGAATATTTTACCTCGGTCTGTCCCACATCCTCGGCCATTCTCTGTCCGGTCGCTGTCATCTTTACTTCCACACTCCTTCCCACTTGAGTTACAGTCCACACACATTTTCCGAAGCTCATCCACATTGTCCTTCAGGTTCTGTAAGTCCTTCAGTATCTCCTCCAACTCTATGAGCTGGTTTGGCAGATGCACGGTCAACGGAGGAATATCAAATCTGTACGGACACGTGGTCTGGTCCTGGCCATGCCTGCAAATCCCCTCAGGTGTCAAAGTAGCAGTGCACGGTCTGGAACTGTCCTCCTCCAGGTGCACTGTTACTCCAGAGTCCGCCGACATCCAAAAAAGACTCATGAGGACCAGTGGAGTGAACGGTGCTGTTAAAACCATTGTGTCCGGTGAGTGTGCAGTGAAAGAAAGTGAGGAAGGGAGTGTAAAGTAGACCCATCCTTGCCTTGAGAGGAAGAGGAGGAGGCAGGATGAAGAGGTGGGTGGGTCTAAGTATGAGGGTCCTGGAAGGAAGGTATGAAAATATTTTGAGTTATTGGCAAAAGTATTAAATGTCGGCAGTATTCCAAGAAAGGTCGACACAGAGTGAGACGTTCCAATAGGTCACAGGTCAAACTCAAGGCCCGGGGGCCTAATGCGGTCTGGTACATTATCTTATGTGGCCTACAAGAGGCTTTAATACATATAGTTGGCCCAGATTGAGATTCCACAGTCGTTCTAAGTGCACCCAAAACTAGATAGTGAGGAGAGTTGTTTGCCTACCAACAACTTTTGTGAGGTCAGACATGAATCTGACATCCGAAAACCGAAAAATTTATTCCACTGGAAGGGACTGTGATGGTAGAAGAGATGTGCTTGAAGAAAACCAGAGGTTGAAAAAATACATCTTCATAAAACAGGAAAGTAGTGAGTTGAGATTGCATTTTTCAGTTGCCAGTCAAGAGCTTAGTGCTCTGGATCTACTGCAGCGTGGGGGGATTTGTTGAGAACAGCATTGTGAGTTCACCAGCAGGTACAGTTTCAAGGATGGGGTGCAATAAAAATGTGGATACGTCTTCCTAGGGATTTGGAAAATAGCCACCTGAATGGATTGTGAGCTCCATCCCCTGGTCCAAAGAGTGTCTCATTTAAAAAGAAAAAACAAACTAAAAACACTTTTTTTCAACCTGTAGAGAAAGGTCAAGTTACTTGTGGCATCAAAACATATCAATTTCATTTGTTTGTTTTTTTACTCTGGGGTGATAACATCAGTCAAACGACATTAACATGATGGACAGAACTTCCCTTGAATTCAAAGTTCGACATTAGACCGCAATGTCACTTGTAATTAGTTGTTTTGTTCATTCAACCAATGATGCATGAGTCTGACCTCACCGCTCAACGCCACAGGGAGAGACCTCTGACCACTGCCTGGGGGAGAATGGAGGTCTTATCTATGTTCATGCAGTACCAACACCTTTGACGTTAACAGCAGCACCAGAGGTTTCACACTTTTTTCACTGATATTTTTTCTCAAACTGTTTAAATTCTATGAGTAAAAATGTGAGCACTTCAGGGTTTTAAAACATTCGAATAAACCCATTGGGGAATTCCGCTCTTGCAGAGGAGACTTCTCAGCTGTTGTCACTAATGACTAAGGAAACCATTTGTCTGACAAAAACAATATGAGAATAAGTTATGAAACTGCAGGGCATGTTGCTATGGTTTTATTGAGTTGAGTTTTTCTACATTCCTATGTGATATAGGCTTCTATTAAAGTTCACTTTACATTTACCCCCTTTTTTATCAGCTCTGCGGTGTGTTAAGGCAGATAGCGCTGGGATTTACTGGAACGCTTATCTTTGATGCTTCAGGATGTTCACAGGATGGTGAGGGAAAAAAATAGTGTTTATACAAGTTAGAGACTTCTGTTCCATTACTGTATCAGCATGATCTCTTTCCCAATACAGCTGCTGTCATAATCGTTTTGTGGTGTTATCATCGGGAGAGTTCTGCAAATCATTAAGTGTGCAACGCGCATGAAAAATAGAGGCAAAACAGGGACTTCCAACTGCAAGTGGCCGCAGGTGTGGTGGAAAAATATCTCGCACGACAGTCCCATAATGCACTACAACAGTTAAAGAGTTCCATCACGTGGATGAAAAGCTAGATCTATGTATAAGGTGTGATCGATCGACTAATATTAAACAACTGTCAGGTGGGGTGCAGTCAGGTATTAATTAAAAGAGGGTCTGGTATAAAAACCTGGATTTCCAGCCTAGTTTGGGAATGTCTTGGGATCCCTCAGTCCAACTGGGACAGAAGCAAGCAACCCACTAAAAGTCTAGAAAGTAGCCACTACATTGAAATTGAAAAACAGAAAACAGAAGAATGAAATCATGCCAGGCGGCATAATATGAACAAAATAATATGAGTTTAATTCGTCTTTTAATTGCTGCTTTTAATCGCTGAAACTGCATCGAAATGGAAGTGTAGCTTGTGTATGTTGCCGTCTTCTTATTCTCACCACAGTCTGCCCAGTCTTTGAGGAGAGGTTTCGATATTGGTACATCACTCCTTGACATGAGAAATGTTAATGAACTTGCCACCCTGCAGGGGGCAGCAACCCCTCCGATGAGACGCAGTGTTCTCCAGTGACTGGGCTACAAAGCCGAGAGGTTTCTCAACACTTGGGTTAGGTAATGGTGGCCCTTCCTTCTCCAGTCATCAGGGATGTAGGAGATGAAGACAGAATGTGTTAATAATTTTCTGCTTCAGATTCAAACATCTCGTTCTTGACCACACTTCTCAGAATGCATGCAGACTTTGTCTTCCCGAAAAGCCATGTGTTCCAGCAGCGGCCAATAAGTCTTACTATTCCACAGATGCCCTGACTCTTTATCCATTTAAGGCCTTTCTTCATGAGTGTGCCCTCCTATAGGAGACAGTGTTTTGAATTCTCTCGGTGAGTTGTCTCAGAGCAATCGCTGCCCAGGATCATATAAACACTGAGCTCAACAAACACCGGAACCTTCAGAACCAGCTCCTTTGGCAGACGGCTTCACCAGCATCCACTTCGGGCAGAGGAGCCTCTGTAGCTGTCTGTTTTGTGCATAAGAGATCAGTTTCCAGTCGAACTGCACTGAACTCGACATCTGCAGTTGTGCCACTCTCCCGCTGCCTGTCTTCATTGGGGAGTTTTAATTGAGTTGCCAAAATGTGAAGTAGAAAACCTCCACTGCTGTAGTGCTTCAATCAAAGTGCATGAAGCTACTTTCTTTTTAGTAACTGACATAGACTTTCTTCTTGTGAGCCCTTCGCCTTCGGTCACTTGACTTCACATCTGTTCCAAATTCCTTGGAGAGCAGCATCACCAGATAGCTCTGAGTCATCCTCTTTACTAGCCTCTAGCTTTAACTCTATTAAGAGAGAAAGATGAGCACGAGGGGTTAAGGTGGGAACTGACCAAAAGAGTTGTTTTCCTCCAACCATCCAGGTCACTGGTATGATCTTACATAACTTCTAAGCAAGTGGGGAAGTCCGAGTGCAATTTTCCAGCTGTGACTTTTCTGATAATAGTCATAATGAGACAAAACGCTGATGGGTTTGATGAAGTGCACTTAAAATACCCCGGTGTGTTGATACAACTCCTTTCCTCTGCCAATGCTACAATAATATTTAGAGCACACTCGCAGCTGTTGGAGCTGAAGACATCAGTAACATTTTGCCCATCAGGAAAAAGACAAATGTGGGGTGGGGATGGCAACTCAGTTGGATATGAGGGGGAAAATCATATCTATTCCGGGTGCGGCAGTTGACTTATCCACACCTTGAACTATCTGTAAATCAAGATATGTTTATAATGTACAGCAAGATAACGTTACATTTTATGGAAGTGAAAGAGATTTAAGCCCAATTTCACTCAAAGAATAAGAGAATTGACTCAATTTCTGTGTGTTAACATACTTGACAAGAGCAAAATGTAATGGATCAAAATGTGGGCTGTAAAATGAAAGTGACTCATAAATTAGCTCGCTTGTGTATCCAAAAAGTATTTTCAGTCTGAGCCTCGAATGTGTTTACAATCTGCCTCTTTCTGCAAAAGATGCCAGAGTTCCAAAGAGCAGATGTCTTTCTGAAGTAAACAGTGATCGGGGATGAATCAGACTGGACTGGGATTTGTTTTTTAATTGTTCCTCGAGTGAGAGGGCGCGATAGAGGAAACACTGGAAGTGCTTGAAATAATCCGATGAAGAAATGTTAAGTTTCCACCATCGTGCGTGAATCGGTGATCGAACTTGTCACAACAAACACGCTCTTAAAAAATATTTATGTCTCTAAAATGAGATTTAACATAACACCGATGACACCGAATGATAAATGCAGTTCATGTTGTTTATGTAATAAAGGCGCTAAGAGCTGATGATAATGTTTTTGTGATTTGACTGCCATCTAGTGGTATTGTATGTGGCTACGTTGCATTGCGTCTTTGAAAAATTAAACTAGTGATATTTATTGAAGAAGACACGCCTCGAAGAAGTGATTAGAAAATGGAGGGAAGTCTTGTATTTAATAAATAAATACATAAATTACTGTAGAAAAAATACAATTAAATACATTATGATGAGTTAAAAATGAATACCGTAAAATAAAATAAAAACAACAATCCACAGAAAATTTGATGAAACTCTCATATTTTTAATAAAGAAGTGTATATGTGAATTGCTACAGAGATGAAAAGTCATTTCACTTTCAAAGTTGCTTCCACACCAAGTGACAGAGTTTTGAATCACTGAGCATTTTATTTATTTTTAAAAGTTCAATACAATTTTAAATAAAAGTTCATCTGACCTGCGGGGTTGCTTAGAGTCCCGCCGTACGTCTTACGTAACACCACAAGCCCCGCCTCCAAACTGCTTCTGACGCACCAGTTACGTCTGACCGTAAAAAATAGAAACTTCCAAGATGGCCGAGTCCGTGGACTCCATGCATTTCGCAGCAAACAGCAAAACAAATTCCCCCAAACCCTTGATAGCTAAACGTCCACCAGAGAGTCGACCGCAGTCTTCCAGCGATATTTACCCGCCAACCCCGAAGAAAGTTCGTTTAGAGGAGAAGAGCCTGAAGCACAGGACGCTCAATGGAGAGGAAAAACACAACGGGAAGCAGAGTTGTGTGAGCCCAGCGAAATGGAGTTTCGGCCCGGCCAAGGCAAGCCACTCCATCGCCACCGCGGCGGTGCCGTCCGCTCCCGCTCGGAAGATCTTTAAGATAAGCAACTTCCTCGCCTCACCACCCAAAGTCAAGAAGGCGAGAGAAAAGCGTCACAAGGAGAAGCAGAAGAGCAGCGAAGCGCAGCACGGTGCCTCCGCGGCTGTGGAGAGAGTGAGCCCAGCTAGCTGCCATACAAAGACGGAGAACGGTGACGTGAAAGCACCGAGGAGAGGTGGGTCCCCGCGGCCACACTGCACACCAGCCCACGCCAGACACGAAATGTAACTCGCCCGTCAAGCTAAATTATACCAAAAATGATTTTGGCAACATTACGTAATAATATGTGCCGTAGGCCCCAATATTTATTAGGCCCAGATGGTCGCGCAAACACGTGGAAATGTTGGTAGGTTTGTGTCTGCACGGATGTAGATTTCACTTTTCTCTCTCCCACTTTGTAGATGAACGTGTTAAAAATAAGGATAAAGAAAAGAAAAAGGACAAGAATAAAGAGTGGAAAAATCACAAATTGCCTCCCGAACATGACATGTCAAGAGAAAACGGTGAAGTGTTTTCTCCACGCAAAGGTAAATATAAAATGTTCACAAGTGGTTTCATGCCGTCCTTATGTATTATTCTTTCTCGATCCAACATGATTTTAAATTGAATGTACAATGATTTATTTCCGTGTTTGAAATTAAAAGATTTTGATGCCACTTTTTTTCCCCTCAACTGCGGTTCCCAGCCATGGTCCAATAACAAGGATGTTAAAAAGCTATCGCTGTGGTGAACCACATTGCCATCCATGTACATTTTTTTAACATTTTGCTTTTAATCACAGAGTCCAAGGAGAAACTCAAAGCCACTTCGGAGGAAGACCTGCTTCTGAAGAAACTCAAGAAGAAAAAGAAAAAGAAGCACAAAGATGGCGAGCGTACGAAAGAGAGACACAACCGACCTAAGATGTATCACCGCTCTTGCCAGACCGTTTGTTCTGGAGTGTCTTTGGGTCTGCCAGATTTAATCGGTCGCATCAATGGAAACAACAACAACAGCAGCATCAGCACCGGAGCATTTCTTCACAACACACTGATGCAACACCAACAAGATCCTTCTATCACTGCTCCTACTTCCATCCCTTCCCTTGTCAGAGACAGACTGAGCTACGGCTCACCACTTCACTGTTCGCCAGCACCTGGAATACCTGGTCTGGAGTTTGGCCATCTGATTCACATTGAGCAGCAGGCGAATGGAGGCGCATCAGTGGCCCACGCTTATAGCGAGCAGCTCGCCTGTCTTCCTCCTGCGGAGATGCAGCGGTTTGCTCAGGAATTTGTGACTTTGTCATTTAGCGAGGACGAATCCCAGGCTGCATGTTTTGTAATGGGAATCATCCATGGAGCTGCGTCCTACCTCCCAGATTTCCTGGACTACTTCTCGTACAAGTTTCCAAACGCACCCGTGAAGATGGAGGTGCTAGGGAAGAAGGATATAGAGACAACAACAATGATCAACTTTCACTCTCAGGTAAAACCTGCACTGCCTTGTGTATTTTTGTGTTTGCGTCTTCATGCATAAACACTTGACACAAACTTTTTGCTTGCCTAAGAACTGCTGGTAAATTGTAAATACTACATCTTAGAGTAGATACAACTCTCATAAAACAAACACATGCTGTGGTGCTACAACACAGATGAGGGACAATAATAATAATAATAATAGTGTTGCCTTAAAAAACTTTGATAATTGCAATGTTCGCTAAAATGGTTAGAACTGAATGCTCAAGTGACAACTTCACTTTATTTTTCTCTAACTTTGAGTCAGTCCTTCAGTCTCACCTTGTCACTTCTGCATTTGTCTTTATTGAAACGTGCCTCTGATTATTGAAGAGGAACCAATCTATCATTTTCAGTGTCTTCTAAAATAATATAAGACATCGAAGGAACATATGTTTGCACAAAACATTATAATTTAAAATTATTTACATTAGAAAATGTGCATAAGGCCCGCCCATCGTAAGCGCTTAGTTTCCAGGCAGCTGAAGTCTTGTTCGCCCCAGCCACGGCTACTTTGCTGTGATTGGTTGGGAGGAAACCGTCAGCGAGCAGCTGCTGTCAAACAGAAGCATCTCCCTGCACTCTTGAACACCATATAAACGGCACACTTGAAAGTTAAAATCTCTCACAGCCTAAGCCGCACGTCCTCATCACTCCATGCAAGCTGACATGCGCCGTCCTGTCCATGCACTTGATGATGAAAATCAGCGTAGCTCCTGCTTTCGTTGACCGCAGGACGGTGACGCCACCAGACTCAAAGTAAAGGTATAACTGTGAGCAAGGGAGGAGAATGCAGCGTTAATGACAGAGTCTGTCTCCAAAATGAATAAAGACTGCTTTTGAGTTTAATACTGGTTAGAATGAGACTTTGCTCTGTTCTGTCTGTCACACGCTGTGGTGATGTCAGGCACATTGCTCGAAGTCAGAGATAATGTCACCTTTGGGAGAGAGTGTTTTTCATGAGCTCTCATAACAGGTGTTGTAAAGATCATAACAATGTTAAATGCTGAACTAACATGAGTCATACATTAGGTTACATTTATGATCTGATGCAAACTGGACTAGTCTCTGCCACAGCTCGGTGCAGTACGGAGGTGGAGGTTCAGAGCTGTGACGTAGCAGTGGACTTCTCGAAGTCTTGTTCGCCGAGATTTCGGACGGAAGGGAACTGTATAAAGCAAAACTGGAGCGTCATCATGACTAGACTTACTGCATCATGGAGGGGAGGACTTCAACATTTGAAAGAAATGCATGAGTCAGGAAAGTTGGATTTTAACATTAGTTACTCTTTTGCAGAAGCTGTTGAAAACCCTTTACCTTAAGTCATATGCAGAGACTTCCATGATCGCTCACAAGTTCACTTTTGATACTGTCATCTAGTAGTGGCACTTATTCTGAGAACAAGATTAGTCAGCAGCTCATAAATGGCTGTAATTTGAGTAAGCGTTTATTATTAATGTCTATGACGAGGCTAAATCATAATTTCAGATGTGCCTCAATAATGTCTGATTGCTTAAGGAGCTTGAAAGGTTCTCTGTCCTCCACCGGTATTATTAACATGCTGTAATATTGACAACTGTATTGTTGTCTTTGTTTTTGCGAAAAGCTCTTCACAACATGGTAAAGCAATTGTCACTGGTTCCTCCTTAGCTGGAAATACTGTAGTTAACACTGCATATAAGCAACATATCTGTGTTGTACTGGAAATTAACTTTGTAAAAACATAAGATTCCAGCAATGTTAAGCAATTATTATTATTTAATTTATTCTCAGTGTATTTTACTTCAGTATTTGTAAGTGCCAAACTCCAAAATTAAGAGAACTTGTATTGAGAAACAAGGCATCTGCATCATATTAACTTTGTAAAGTATTTGTTGAAGTCTTGAAAAGGACAAACACAGTAGCGCCAAAACCTTTTTTTCTTTTTCATGTTTTGTTTGTGTTATTTTGTTAGACGAAGGTGGTTGCTGCTGTCGCACGGTTGGGCGGCTTTGGTAGCCAAGCAGCGTACATTTGACTTTCACACAATGTCAGAGCCACGGCTGCTTACATGACGTTTCTGTTGCGGCTAGCTTTTCTGAGAATGAGTGCTGTAGTTCCCTCTGTTGGCCAGCAGTTCTAGGTTTATTTAGAAATGTGTGCTTTCCTCGATCAGTCACCCCTTACAAAACACTAACTGTAATTCTTCCTTTCCAAAATGTCACACTTCAAATGGACTCTCTCTGTGGTCCTTTACATTGGGATTTGAGGTATTCCTGTAGGTCATTTATGTGCATCGCTCACTAAACTTTTGGTTGGGTTTAGACTGGCCCGTGTTTGTTGGTCTCAAGATTATCGACAGTCAGATCTCGCATGTGGAGACACTCTTCCTTTGATCTAACACAGAACACACAAGGCAACATCTTGACTGTGTGAGTCTCACACAGTTACTTTTACATTTGACGATGGTACAGCTATAGTGGATCGTTTTAATGAAGTCTTTTAAAGGGGTTGTGACCTGTCCAGAATGCCTCCCCCTTGATGTCAACTGCACATGGCTGCGGCCCCCCTCCACTCCAGCTTTTAAATTATAAGGAGAGGAAACAAACATGTGAACGTCTCTGAACACTGGTGGTCATATGAAGGTTGTTTTTTTTTTCCCCTCACTCCTCTGGCGTTGGTTCTTCTTCTCGAAATCCTAAACCTTTCATTTGCTCCCTCTGCGCCTCAACAGGGGTCACCTTGCTGGCTTTGTATTGTGACGTTCATTATTGTGCATTTAGTATCTTTGCCTGTGCAGAGCGAAGGTTGTCTAAATGGTGTTAAGTTTTCCTGGAGAGTCTTAGCAGCAGGATGTTGCCTTCATTTGAATCTTGCATCTGCAGGTTAAATAGTTTTGGCTGCTGACTATAAATGCTGCATGAATTTGTCTTGACAGATATTTAGATCATCACTGAGTCAATGGTATTCTAACTTCTCCACTACACCATTACAAAGATTTTCAATACATTTTAGCATTGTATTAAAAAAAAAAAAAAGCTTATAGAGGCTCAGGCTTTCTTCTGCCAAATTATTCACACAGACTGAAGACAGATGGGGAGAAAAAAATGTGCTAAACGGACAAAAGTGTTTTTAATAATCTTGATCTGGACTTCATGTACTTGGGTAGAATCCGCATTTGAAATCGCGGCTGGTAAGACTGAAGTTACTGGAATGTTTTGAATTTGTAGTAGGAGGAGCAGCCGGCTACGGCAGCAGCAAGTGGGCGAAGTGGATTGTGTGCACATCTGAAGCCATATTTTGGTTTAATTTCTAACTTGCCCTGAACCTCATAGTAGATGATTAGATCCTGGTATTTGAGCTGTTACATCGCTAATTTAGATGTGCTGTAAATCTTCTTTGACCACATCCGTAAGTTGGCTGTAAACCCAGATTAGTCGAATGGTTACAGGTGGAGCAAACCTAAAATTATTCTGTCCAGGGACCTCTCACTGGGCAGGAAATCTTAGCGAGATCTGGCCCAGGCTGGCGGTCCAAACGCTGCTTTGTAATCAGATCCGACTCGTGCTCATGTGGTCTGCAACACACGCAGATGGACTTTTCCTTCTCTGGCTGTTCTCAATAAAACCAGGCTGGAGTGGAACTGTCAGGGTGATTTCACAGTTTAGTTGGTTAAAAGTTTCATTTTCTCCTGTAATTTTGAAAAATAAATCTACTGGAAAGTGTCTTGAAATCTACAGCTGGTCAGCTGCCACGTTTCCCCACAGTTAAGTGTTGAAATTATGAGCTGAGTTTGATGTTGATTGTTTGTGAGTGACTTGTTTTCCAGGCTTTCCTCCTTCAATTGTCGATTAAGTGTCAGAAAACTGTCACTTGTCTTCATCAAACCCTTCTAAGAAAACAAATCATTAGTGTATCACAGAATCGTGTATCATTATTCTTGCTGCAATATTTTCTGTACTCTCTCCGTGTGCTCTGTGCAAGTATGAAAGTATTGAAAACACCCGTACATGGGCAGTTGTAGGTCGCACCTCTATGTCTAGCTGTATAGTGACTCACACAACTTGAAGTTTTTGTTAAACCTTTGGTGTCAATAGTTAGCTGTTTTAGCTGGTCTCTTGCAAACACTGTTATTGACTTATAACATAGATTTCTCTCATCTTGCTGAGTCTGTTTTAACACTGCCACACACCAGAAACCTCAGGAATTGGAATACATAAGAGACAGCCACAGTCTGTCCGTATCCAATTAGCTTTACCCTGGACATGTGACCCTCTTTTTTCCCCCGGGTATGGCATGTCTACTTTTGCATTTATTTTAATATGAGATGATAAAGCTATCTGTGTGTGGAGTCACACATCTAGAAAAATTGATTTTCTTCAAGTAGATAACTTGTCAGACATAATCGTTCAAACGTTTATTAATGAGTTGATTCATTGATCCAACAATAAATATTGTGCCTTGAAACCATTTCTATTCTGCTACAGTAAATGATTAAGAATGGTATTCACTGAAATTTCTGGATTAAGCCTTACTAGGAGCTCTACGATCAACCTACACTGCGCTCATACATGAGCGGTAACCACAGCCTGAACTGCCTTAACTGTGCAGCGCTGTGGGAAGGTTCTGTAACTCACTGATACACACTGAATAGGAGCCCGTTTGAGAATATTGGTGGGACAAAAAAAACAGTATTGCGGTAATCATATATTAATACATAAACTGGACAGTTCAAGCTCTCATCCTGCTGGTTTGTTGAAGTGTCTACTATTCATCAACGTGACATCTCCATCTCTGCTGCGAACCAACAACTAAACATAGCAGTGTGGAGAGTCTGGAGGACTTTTGTTTGATCGTATTCTTGATATTTTAAACTCTCAAGTATACGTTCGTAGTTACTGAGACTCTAAGTCAGTGTTGGTTCGTAGATTGAAGTATTTTCTGGTGCGGTCGTCTGACTTGGAAGATCAGTGATCAACTTCTCATTATTATAAATGTAACTAAACTAGTGTAATGTCTTTCGTGTATTATTCATCATCGATGACTGTGAAGTCAGTTCAGCGCCTCAACACTCACATATACAGTACACCACTACTCAAGTGTTGAAGCCCGTTCTTAATAAACACTGCACCATTATTGTGTTGTGAGTTAAATGTAACTCAAAATATATATAGATGAAATGATCTGTGACGCAAAGTCATGCTTTGATGTTGGGGACAGATTTTAGTAATGCAGGTAATGAAACAGAGAAATGTTTGTTTACTGTTTGTACCAGTTTGTTTTACAAACCTGTCAAGACCAGTTCTTCTGAATTTACATCATTCGGCGTGGGTGCACATGCTTTTTCTTTCTATCAGGGAGAGTCGTTGGCATAGAAATTTCGTCTTATTCACGGGAAGATTTTTGGGCTTGAATGCAGCCAGTCCTATTGACTTCGGAGTTGAGATTCCTCAGGGATTGAGCTGTGGGCCACTGCTGTTTCACTTAAACTGCACAATTCTATCAAGGGTCACTCTTGTGACCCTTGTGTGTGTAAACATATGACGGTCTAGTCATGATGGATCCAGTTCCCTCAGATCCGCAGCTACTGTATTTCCTGTAGAGTTAATGAGCAAGTCTCGCTGAACTCGTCTCACTTGGATTCATGCTTTATCAGTTTCTCGGGTTATTGCAACTGCTTCTAGCTCTTGTATATACGGTTGCAAATGGTTTTATTGTTCTCAGTCTTTCCTCAAAAGTGGTCGCCTGATTGAAATCCTGCTCACTGGAGCAGAAGACGATATCATTACTCCGCCTGCGCGCTCCTGCAGTACAGTATTGCTGGGTTACAAAATGCGAGCAGGCTTGAATTCTGAAACGCAATTAATATTCATGAGCTGTTCCGCGCGTCAGACCTGCTTGCTCAAGTCTATTGGAGTGAAGCGGACACTTTGATGTTGACATTTGTTCACTTCTGCCTCCCAGTCAGCGGGACATGCGCTGCTACACCGTGACGGCAGAGATCTAAGTGTGCCCTTAGTTTAGGCCTGTCCATCAATGATTCATATCCATTTTGAGTTATAGTTTAATGTGTCAATGTGGTCATTTTAAGGTGTGTATGTTGATGCTTAAGTTTTGTCAACACCTCCAGGCACTAGTGTTGAAATAATGCTTGTTTTCTCTCAACACAAACTGCTAAATTGAAGATGAATGTTCATAGATGTGCCACTTCATTCTGGGGAATAGGTAGGTTTGAGAGAAGAGGAAGCAGAGGACAGGGTGAGATGGAGGAAGATGATCCACTGTGGCCACCCCTGAAGGGAGAAGCCGAAAGAAGAAGAACAAATGCTTGGACTTCTTAGAAGTTGTTTTTGGGGGCGACTGCATCACATTTAGGTGTTGGTGTTTGAAAATATAATGCTCCATTTGTATTAGTTGAGGTACTTTATTTAGATGCCACATATCTCAGGAATATGCACAAGTGCCAGCAGCAGTCCCTTCCTCAGGAAGCCAGCTGAGCTAGAAAAGCCGTGGTGTGTGGCTTCCTCTTACCAAAAATGAGCCTTGATTTGCAGGTTACACAGTTGCACTTTAGTAGTTAAGTCACTCTCTGAATGTTCAACATCTGCTGTTCATCCCTATCAAGAAACCATGCACGCAGTATTTCATCCTTTTCACATCGACATTTTTATTTTCAAGCACTTGTCCGGAAGTGAAACAGCACGAACCATGACTGCACAAGGAAGCAGCAAAGAAGAGGCACAGAGTAGAGGACAGAATACAAAAATGTCTTTTTATTTAATATAAAAGCTCCGTGTTCACCTGTGGAATGTAAATCAGCCTTTTCCTTTTCAGTCAATGTCACATCTCCTCTTTTGGTTGCTGCTTTGTGTGCTAGACAGCGTTGTTTTCAGCACTCGCAGCCCTATTCAAGTTGCCTGATCAATGACAATGTCTCTGCCACATATGCACCGTCCTGAAAACACTGTCTCCAACACCAACTAATTTCTGGCCTTGTGTAAAGAACCTCTTTGTTTGCTTAACCCTGCTCGTCTTCTGCTGCAGGTGAAGCGGACATACTCCCAAGGAACGTACCGCGCCGGGGCCATGCGCCAGGTCAGTCTGGTCGGTGCTGTGGACGAGGAGGTTGGCGACTACTTCCCAGAGTTCATCGGCATGTTGGAGGAATCACCCTTCCTGGAGGTGAGTGGGCTTCCCTGCTTGTTTTTGTTTGTCCCTGAGGTACTGGACTCCTCGCTGTTCCAAAGCTAGACAGGTTGACTTGCAGCAGGATTGAAGGGTGAAAGGGAGCTGTTTCATCGATGAAGCCGTGTGTTCTCTGTTGTGTCTAGATGCTGAAGTGTATTATTTTCTTTGTGTTTCTCAGAGAACGCTGCCTTGGGGCACGTTTTCCAGCCTGCGATTGCAGAGCCCGACTGAGAGTGATGATGGTCCCATCATGTGGGTCCGACCTGGAGAACAGATGATCCCCATGGCAGACATGCCAAAGTCCCCTTTCAAGAGGAAAAGGTGAGTGTGAATAGTCCGACTGCAGGTGGCAGAATCCCATATAGCAGGAGGGTGATTTTCAAGTTTTTTTTTTTAATCTTATCTCGCTCTGCGGTGTTTTCCCACGATACAACTCCAAATATTTGTGTTCCAGGTCCACGAATGAGATAAAGAACCTGCAGTATCTTCCACGAGCCAGTGAGCCCAGAGAGATGCTGTTTGAGGACCGGACGAGGGCGCACGCCGATCACATCGGTCAGGGCTTCGAGAGGCAGACGACCGCTGCAGTGGGCGTGCTGAAGGCAGTGCGCTGCGGAGAGGAGTGAGTGCACACAGTTTTTATGTTCAACCTCCGAAACCTTGCTAGACTGTCCAGCAGCTGGCTGTACCGACCAGTCGATCACAGTGACACGAGCGCAGAACCACTGCAGGACTTGTTGGTGCTAAAAATAAAGTGGATGAATTATCTCTGCTGGAGACTTCTGTCGTCGGGAATAAAGTCAGCTGCAGTGGAAGTGGTCCTGGTTGACCGGGGATTTTATGCTTTTGTTTGCAGCAGCGATGCACCTGCTCGGATCACCAAAGACGTTGTGTGTTTCCACGCCGCCGACTTTCCGGATGTAGTCATGCGGCTGCAGCTGGACCTCCATGAGCCTCCGCTGTCTCAGGTGGGTTTCATGTTGAAGAACGTTTGACCCCTCGTGTCCTGGATGGAAGTGACTTGTGAGAAAGATTCCCCTGATAGGAAACCGGAAAGTGCCAGATAGAGCCCTCGCACAATGGTAGACTTAACTTATGATATTGCACAGAAATGGTTTCACTTGAAAAGAAGATGAACATACAGTGAAGTAGGGAAGGGCGATAATGCCAAAAACAATCTCCACAATGACGATTCTGCATCTCACGATAAATTCGATAAACACACAGCACTCGCTGCATCGGACTTGCACACGTGAACATGATGAGACCGTGACATCACTCCAGCTCCGCTGCGTTTGATAGAAGACACAGGAGTGTGACAGTTGTGGAGAGTGTGGTGGACTTTGGTTCATGATCATTGTTTTAAACGTTTTTTTAATCCAGGCAACCTTCGATAATGACACTGGTCGACTCTGAGTCTCTGGATCCGTGTTTATTTTATTAGATGGAGTGATCCTCACAGGTTCTCTGACACGGTCGTCTGCCTTGGTTCACATCATCACATGCAGGTCTCATGCTGCGCTGCCGCCTAGGCGGAACACCCTGGTGAAAATGGTTGATATTGGACGGACATCCGCTCCGGTATTGGCTTAGGGTTCACTGATCGCGGACACATTCTTACATGCAGCGCTAATGCTACGACCCGGCATCAGTTAGGGACCATCAACAAATTCTGAAGCGGTAAAAGTATCCGTAGAATCTTCAATATGGCAATGAAAAACAACCATTTTATTAGAGAGAATTGTCAAAAGGTTTTTCATCGCACAAGGCAAAGGACTGAGAGTTTGTATAATGATTTTGAGAAAATACAATATGACTAAATGATCCTTTATTCACATGATTTCTAATATTTCTTCAATAGCATCTAGGAAATGTGTCCGGACTGCTCCATAGTTCAAGTCAACTTTTCAGAGACATGAGATACAGCAGACAGACGGCTCAATTTAACCCCTCAATAAAGCTGGCAGAGCAGTCTGTCAGACACCAGCGGCTTCTACCAGAGACGTGAAACATTGAATTTCTCATCTCTACACTTAACTATTATATTTAAACATAAACAAATAATGATGTTGGAGACAAACTCCACTAATAAGTTTCATCCTTATTCATCCTTCAACACGTGGAATAGAATTAAAATGTATTCATCATGATAACTTTTTTTTATCACCCATTCCTACAGTGAAGAGACCTTTTCCTCAAGCTGTAAACATGTTGGCCGTTGATATCCGCGGTAGCAATGAAGCTGGAACATCTTCTAACTTGGTTCTCTCCGGGTCCACAGTGTGTTCAGTGGATCGACGACGCCAAGCTGAACCAGCTGAGGAGAGAGGGGATCCGCTACGCACGGATCCAGCTCTACCATGACGACATCTACTTCATCCCCAGGGGAGTGGTCCACCAGTTCAAGACCGTCTCAGCCGTCTGCAGCCTGGCCTGGCACATCCGGCTCAAACAGTACCACCAACATGAGGAGGAGGAGGAAAGAGAAGAGGGCCAAGAGGTGAAGGAGGAGGCCTCTTCTCAGGAGGTCCTGGTTCATGTCAAAGAGGAGGAGGAGGACGAGGAGGAGGAGGAGGAGGAGGAGGAGGAAGAGGAGCACGAAGATGAAGAGCCAAAAGTGGAGAAGGCAGCGAAGCAGGAGGATGATGATGATGCAGAGCGAGGGAATGGTCTTCTTTCATACGCTCCCTCTGCTGTGTTAAAGGTGGAAGAAGAAGAGAAGCATGAGGAGATGATGGACACTTCAACTGGCTTGAAGGAGAGAGGGGAAGAGGTGGAGCTAAGTACTTGTGAGTCCAGGATTGAGAAGGAGGTGCAGGTGAAGGCGGAGGAGGAGGAGAAAGGTGAAGCTGAATGTCAGAATCCCCAGAAGCATCAAGTAGAGGCTACAGACGACACTTTGTTCAAGTCTCCATTGCCAATCAAGATGGAGGAGGAAGTCGAAGAAGAGAGACTGCCGAAGATCGTTCTTCCTCCTCTGCCGCCGCCACCGCCTCCTCTTCCTCCTTCGTGCCTGAAAGAGAAAAGTAAAGACAGTTCCACGAGCACTTCCAGCACGCCGCCAGTCAAGAAGGTGAAGAGGGATAAGGATGAGAAGGACAGGTCCAGGGAGGAGAAGAAGGAGAGGAGTAAGGACAGGGAGAGGGAGAAAAAGGACAGAGGGAAAGACAGGGAGAAGGTCAAGAGTGACGGCAGCACTTTGACGCCATCGCCGAGGAAAAAAGACGAGGAGGAGAAGAAGGGGGAGGGAGGGAAGTCGGCTCCCATGTCGGAGGAGAAGTGGGTCAAAGAGTCTCAGCCTCACGTCAAGAGAGAGAAGGAGCATGAGAAGGAGCGGGGAGGTGCACAGGTGCTGCCCATCGCCCGGCCCGACAGAGAGGACGGACATAAGCACAAGTCCTCGCACGGGAAGAAGGAAAAGAGTGGGCACCGGGAGGGGGGCGCCCCCAGCACCCCCACCAAGCCCGGAGCTCCCAGACCTCCAAACGTCCAGGTCAAGAAGGAGAAGAAGGACAGAGACCCCATCGGTAAGGACGAGAGGAAGAAGCCCAACCCCTCGACGGGTGACCACAAACCACCTCGGACGCTCATCACCTTTGACCTCTTCAAGCCCATGGAGGCCCACCAGACGCTGGCGCTGTCCTTCACCGACAACAGGTCCAAACATCACAGTGACTCTCGGGGCTCCTCGTCCTCTAAACCGGGCTCCGTGAGCCGGACTGTCGTGCCCTTTAAAGGACCAAAAGTGAAAGACTTGCAGCAGGGTAAACCGGCCACACCCCTGCAGGACACTCGGCCGCCACCGCCGCCGCAGCAGCACTCGATAAAACACACGCTTAAGACACACACGCCGCAGAAAGACTTTTTAATATGAATGTCTACTTGTTCTTTTACTGTACGACTTACGCGAAGGCCACGCTAAAGTGCTTCGGGGCGCTTCCTTTTTGTTTCCTTTTTTTCTGGCGAGGTGATCCGCTTCTCTTTGTTCGCGATAAAGGGGACGTGCCCGTCGAGGATTTTAGCTTGGCCCAAGAATGTAAGCTAAGTAGCTCACTTCACGTCTGTTAGAGAATGTACGTAGGCTTTATATCAAACGTCATGTGACCCGTGTGTCGGTGCCTGTGCACTACTTAGCTTCACTCTTCAAGCACTTGTTTCCGGTGCTGGCCGCTCCGACCCGACAACAACTCGCTCCCCCCCTGCCCTTCCCTCCCACCCCGCCCCCCATAGGAATCACTCGCAACACTTTACTGACCCACTGAGCTCCTACTGAACCTTCGACGCCGCAGGATTCGCTCCGGACACTCCAGCACTGGAGCGAGTTGTTGGGCCGGGCGTGGACTCACACAGGGCTGTAAATGATACTGTAAGTACCAAATCTGTACAGTCTAGATGTTATTAGCACCAATGAGAATATGTATACAGAAATTGCATATATTTTTTGTAAGACAGGTTTTATTTTCCATAGAACTTATTTATATCATTTACTGTCTGTTTTATTTGAAGCCAATGTTGTGAATTTTGTTGTAAATACATTTTATTTCCTAAGACTTGGTAGTGTGATTTATACTCTGATCAGAACCGCTCAATAAATGGTTCAAAGTAGTCACCTGGTATTTGTTATTTATGTGGTTTGTCCCACAAATGTACAGTCGGTTTCAGGACTTTTTGAAGGACCACGTACCAACGAGTCCAACGAGTCCGGCCAATTCAAAGTGAAGAGCGGACTCGTGTCTTCGCCAATTCTGTTCGTCACCTGAGACGGTCTTTTTGGTTTGGTGACCTCCATGGTCCGGAGTGAAAGGTTGGACATCTCACCGTCTGGTCAGAGCCTTCAGAATCTTCAATTGACTTGTAGGTTTGTTGTTTGTCGCGTAAGATCCAGAGAAGCCAGATGGTGGCTCGGCCATCCAGTCTGAATAATGGTGAGATCTCCTGTCCAGTGGATGCGAGGCCCTGGGCAGGCGCCATCTTGGGAATGTGAAATTGTGGGACAATCCATGGTGTGGTGTTCTGGTGGCCTTAAAAGGGGCAGAGTATTCATGTCTACGTGTGTCAAATATATAGTTCAAAACCCTTCGGTTCAATGTTCAATGTTCTCGATAGAGAATCCAAGGCTATGGTTTTGGTGAGCTCTGTCCTGTTGTCTTCTCTCAAACTGGGAAGGAGAAAAGGGACCAATGTTTTGTAGCTCTGGTTCTTAAGCACAAGTGGGAGGATGTTAAAAATAATTTAATCCAATGGCAAAGCAATATAAGCATCAGTAGCAGTAGCATCCTTTACGTCGCCAAACAAAGATGAGTTCCATAAAAACACAGTGACATAGACATGATATTTACAGGCTGTGTGATAGACACCAGAGTTGAAAGTGAGAGAAACTGAATGTAAACAAGTTTGGCCATGTGAGGACGCTGGACGAGTCTCTTCAGTCAAGAACAGGAATATTTGTTGAACGCGGCGCAGAGTTTTCAGTCTCTCCTGTAGTGGAAAACACTGTGTCCCAGCTCCACCAGGGCTCCGCCCATCAACACCCAGAGAGGGACGCACACCACGCAGGCCCATATGTTGGTCAGCCTCTCCAGCCGGGAGCACAGGGTCAGACAGAAGGCCAGCTTCAACAGCAAGGCCATCAGATACCAGACCTTCCTGGTCAGGCTCTGCTCGCCATCCCGCGGGTCAAAGTCCGGATTGCAGCGTCCCGCCATCTTGACCACCAGCATGAGGATGAGGATGGTGTCGAAGATCCACACGGGGAGGAAAATGAGGAACCAGTTCCAGTGGATCTTGGAGTCGAGTTTGAGGACCAGCATGATGAGGAAGACCAGGGCGAAGATCCAGGACAGGAACACCCGCTGGGCCAGAGACATCTTCATCTACGGGAAAACTGGCCGGAGCCAGACTCGTCGACAGGAACGATGCTGTGGGATGTAGTTATACACTTGAATATGGACGTTAAATACACATTTAACCAGCTTGTCCTGATCTCTTCACTTCACCTTTCAATCCAGCCAACGCTTGGACGATACTTCATAATTCAGTTGTGTCATAAAAGTATTGTTTTCAAATCAATATTGTTTAAGGACGCAAAAATAAAATGAGGTCAGGATACACGAGTCACATCATTGCGATGGCGCATTGTTTGTCCTAAATAAATAAAGGCAAACCGCAATATACAGCTATAAAAATAAATAAGTAAATATGTAACCTGGTTTGCAAAGACGAATACAGGAATGTAAAATAACAGTGACCAAAACAAACGACTAGTCAAATAAAAAGCGTCGCAGATTCATCGCGTATCACCACAAACACAATGAGCCTTACCGATATCACCGGAAAGTGTTGATCAAAATACCACAGTTAACATGAAATGTCGTCAAAAGAGGCAAGAAACATTTCATAAACGCTCTTCTGACGGAATAGCAGGACGTTAGCATCAGGCTTCAGCAGCCACCGGCTAACTTCCGTCGGCCGTTTCCGCTCTGGGATAGTTTCACAATAAAAGCCCGAGTCATCTAGCTCGGTAAGACTTGTAATGTAAATGTGGACACATAACAGGTTACATTCCAAGCACAGTGAGTCTACATTCATATGTACGTATTAATTCGTGTATTTATGAAATTTAAGCGATTTTTTATTTACTTTATTTTATTACTATTTTTTTATTTAATTTAATTTTTATTTTATCTATTAACAGCACTTTATTTCGAAGCACTTCCCTAGTTGGTGGAACCCCCACTGACCATGGCAATAAATTCTATTCTGATTCTGAATACATGCGCAGATTAAACAAATCAACGTAATATTTTAATTCCATTCATAATTGTATGTTCGAAGAGAACGAGACAAAGTCAGTTATTACTTTTACAAATCTGTTTATTTTCACCCGGCTAGTATAACAAATTAATACAAAGTACAATTCAATAGACATCGTAGATTGTCGAAAAAATTGAAATACAAAACACTTGAGGTAAAACATTGTTGAAAAAGTTCAGAGTGGAAAAAGCCCTTATAAGAAATCACCAGATAAAAGCTCACTTTGACATTGTCCAGCTGTCCTAAAGCCTAGCTATGCAGTTCCTATGTACAAAGTAGTGGTGGTGCAAATTACAGTGTAAGACCAACATTCAGTCGAAAATCATGTCCCCGTCAAATGTAAACAACGAACAGAAGAATCCAGCTCCTCTCTCAGAGCCGTCGCACTGATGTTTGGTCCAGAAGCCACTTTTGCGTTCGAACTCTGCTGAAGCTTAACAGTCCTCAGTTAGAAGAAAGCAAACATGATCACATACTAAAAAGAGGAAAAAAAATCAAAAAAACATTCCATTAAAAAAAGATGATCCTGGAATAAAACCTAGTCATTTTTATCATCATGATGTTTCAGATGAGACGGGAAACACTGGACGGTTCGTAATAATGCTGGGTGAGTGAAATTGAAGTTGTCGGTGGAAGACAAAGTATTTAAAATCATGATATGGATGAAAGCTCATTCGGATCAATATTGTCTTAGGCATCCACTTGAAATAGACATGTCTCGATAGCATGCCAAAATTACGTTTTAAAAAAAACGTACTTGTTGTGAATAAATAACTGAAATAAACTGAAATGTTTCGACGTTGAACACATTTATTTTATTAAACTCAGGCCCCAGCTATTTGAGGTGATAAAATAAAATAGATTTTCTGTTGCGTGGATGTGAGCCGAAACAAAAATATGAAACTCAAATGTCAATGAACAATGACACGAAACAAAATGTTGCTTCTGCACGTTGGGTTTGTTGCATCAATGGGAGACACACAGTCAAGGATTGTCCTCCGTCGTGTGACTGGGACTGGAGCCCACCTCAGTGGAGGTCAACAGTCAAGGTTCCTACCAAACGACGCCCAAAACAAGGTCCTCCCACCGAGTCCTCAACAGTCCTGCCTTTGCCTTAAACTTATCAAGAGACCAACACTGAGCTGAGAGAAGCTGCATGCACGAGTCATAGTCAGCATCCAGTTTCAGAGACGGAAACAAAATCGAGAGAATAAAGACGACCTTGTGTCCACCACCCCACCGTCACTGCTACAATTCATCAAGCAACTAAATCACAAGGTTTCAGTGACAGCAGCGTGAGCGCGGCGGAGAAAAGAGGACGGTACCTTAAACTGACTTTCCCCAGATAACCATTTAAACACACCACTACACAGTACTCTGCCGGCTCTCGCGACCGTACCCCATCGCCTCGGAGGAGTGAGGCGGGAAATCGATAAAGATCCCATCCGAGTCGGAGTCCGCCGACTCGAGCACTTGTCCGATGATGGTTTCTGGGCTGGACGACTCGCTGGGGGGCGAGGAGGAGGCGGCCTTGCTGAGATCGGTCACGGTAGTGGTGGCCTCCGTGCCGTGGAGCAGGCCCGCAGAGTGCAGGGGAAGCAGGGACGGGGACGACAGCGGCAGGTCGATGGCGCTTCCTCCGGCCGGTGCCAGACCTGAGAGGGGAGCGGCGGTGAGACCACATGACGCACGGCTCGTGACAAAAAGCCACCTACCCTTGAAGTGAGAGCCCACACACAGCCGGTTGGACGATGAAGCATCAGGACCGGAGGCTCGCTCAGCATAAGCCAGGCCTTGTTCCTCCAAGCAAGAGCTAATCTCGCAGGCTGAGTGGCGCCTAATTCCTCCGCTGCCCACAGAGCTGGCATCAGGGTCGTACTCGGCCACCGGGGTCAGCAGCAGCGGGATGTTGTAGCTCTTGGATCGTACCACTGGGTTCTTGGAGAGCTGGTCGGCAGATTTGGACCAGCCCCACTGCAGGCGCTTGTCTGAGAAGTCAGTGAGGGAGTAAACCACACAGCCCATGGCCGTCACGCGCAGCAGAGAGCGGCTCACCGAGGACGCAGCAGCGCTCCTCCGAGTCCTCGCCAGAGCAGAGCCCCTGTGTGCCCAGGTATGGCGAGACCACCTTCTGGACCAGCGACTCCAGCCTCAGGTACTCCTCGTTCACGCCGCGGCTCTCGTGCACACCCTGGAAATGTGGAGCGGGAACACTTCAGATTCCAGAAGACAAGATACGGTCGGTGTGACTTCAGGCTCAGACACGCAGCAGCGGCTTTGTCATGACTCACGTGGTCGCACACATGTCCAGCTCAGCTCACTTTTCCTTGTCCCAAAGTCTAGAAACTTTAAGACTTGCCAACAAAACACTGGTCTTGCAATGCAAATCTGAGCTCAAAGTCATGCCTAAAATTTCTAGTTTAATAATGATGAACACTTCTGTCCTTTCCTGGAATGAAAACCCATGGAACTTATCAGGTGCAACATTGTTCTGTATGGATTAGTGCAGTGGGAAAAACATTGGAAAACTGGGCGGGTCATGACAGGATGATCGCACACACAGAGCCCTGGGGGTGTTTTAGACGCTCCTTTGTGTCATCTAATGCACCAGTTATATAACAGCCAGGGAAAAAAACCCTGACATATTTCACTACTACATTATTATGCCAACACACATCCATCACCACAACAGAGCACAAAAAGCAGAAAAAAGGAAGTCTGCACAGCAATATTTAAGGGAGTCAGCGTACTGTACTTTCATTTAAATACAAGGAAGAAGAAAGGAAACCTTTCAGTTGTATCATAGTAGCAGATACACGTCATAGTCCTGCTATAACAAAATATGAATCCAGAATTGTAGTTTAAGAAAAACAAGCAGATGAGGGTGGATGGCTTCTGTGATAATGTTGAGGTGAGATTTAACAGGAACTGAAATGAAAAGTCCAGTCATACTGTACAGTATCTTAAACAGTTACAGTAATTCAGTGCAGCAGGTTCACGGCAGTAAAGCTGAAGAGTCAACACAAGCTGACTCATCAATTTAATGAAAAAGCAGCTGACAGACGTGTCACTTTTTCCACAGTTAAAGCCACATATTAACAAGGCATGACTTGAGCCACACAATTTTCATGTACTTTTTTTCATATTAATATTCCTAATAAATAGCCCACTAGTAAATTCTCTTCGTTTTTTTATATACCTTTCCTCAAAATATTGTGTTTAAAAAATATATATATATTGTTTTTTTGCAGAATACCAAGACATAATATCAATACCCCAAAAGATTGTTTTACTGGAGTTATTTATTATTTATATTGTTTGCCGAGTGGGAGGAAGGGTGGTGGTGAGTGGACAGGACGGCTCACCTGTAGGATCAGCAGCATCTGGGTGACAGAGGGGGGCACGCGAGCGCGAGG